>NC_081840.1:10333335-11078853 GCF_963259705.1 Myotis daubentonii
CTCCTTCACCAGAGCCCCTCTGTAGGAAGGTTCCTGTGACCCTCTGACAACCTCCCTTTCCCCCTCATTGCATGTGCCATGGCTTATAAGTATGTGCACGTTTGCAACCGAACCTGTGCGGTCTCTGTGCTCCCCACTAGCCCAGGCGCTCCCTTGGGACTGGAATCCTGGGTGTTCCCTTTTCCCCTCTCTTTCCAGAGCTTGACACAATGCCTGGCACACGGCGAATCCTAGAGATTTGCGGAAGAATCGTTTCAACACATAAAGATAGATGGGCGTTTTCAGTTCCTAAATCTCTAACTCCAAACAAGAAAAACGTGGAAAATTAAGAAAACGGTTTTCTGCATTTCCCCCACCACTGGAACTATTTTAGGAAGGGTATGCAGCTCTGTGTGACCTCACCGAAAGGAAAAGGGTGCAGGTTTTTAGAAATCAGCACATGGTTTTTGTGTGATTTGGGGCTATTTTTAAGGCAGTGATATTTTATTTAGAAATGGAAATCCTGAGGTATAAAAATGAACGGCTCTTTTTCGATATTCAGGGCTCAGGACACCAAGATGTTTTAACTTCTTGGCTCCGCTCTTTAAACCTATTACAAAGATCACATTAGAATTCATTTTAATAGACTTTGTGAGCACAGTACCCAATCTCATATGATCCTGCTGGGCTCTTCTATTATGAGAGTCACGGGAAGCAGAGCCAGAGGCTGCAGAGCCGTCCCCAGGAGGACCCAAGGCTGGGGACCGTGCCAGCTCCATTGTTTATGGAATATTCTCTCCACTTTTATCTGTGGGGTGCAATTGGTATTGACTTTTGAGAAACTACTTCCTTGCCCCGATCTCGCAGTTGGAAAAAAAACCTGCGGTAATGACATCTGGCTAGGAAAAAAGGCATCAAAGCCGCAGAGGGAAAGAAAAATTATGAGACCTTGTTTGATATATAGTTTGGGCCCGTCTGTTAGATCTGTTCAAGGGACGTGTGTTACATTTTTGCGAGGTCGCCGTTCCTTTATCCCCAGGAAATGCCCAGGGAAGTAAAACTGTCTATTGTTTTTGCTATTGACTGCTGGTGTTGGGCCTCCTAAGCATTTAGCGAAGTGTCTTTTTGACTTTATAGATCTTCAGGATAAATACTGTTCACCAAAGTCAAGATAAAATTTGTGATAATGTATTACCTTTTACTTATGTTTGTTTTTGTTTTTTTTTATTAAAGAGTAAGGCAGTCATTTTTGAAAAAAAAAATTCCCCCCCCCCCCCCCCCCAATTTTTAGGTCTAACACTCGAGGAGTTTTTAAACATTATAAGGAAGAAGAAGGAAGCTCAGCTGTATCGGAATGAAATAAGACACATCTTCACAGCTTTTGACAGGCACTGTAAGTCTCTTCAAAGTGTTTTGAAATTAAAAATTGCTATTAAAGAACTGTGAATGGGCACATATACTCAGTACATGAAATTAATATACTTGGAAGTTTATTTTTTTACTGTCCTCATTAGCTGTTACCCTAGATGTTGGTGTGGATTTTTTTTTCTCCTCCGTGATTTTAATTTCTTGACATTTACCATGGATAAAATAAAGTTAACAGTTATATAATTGTACTTAGCGGTTAGAATCCGGGCAACAAAAGGGCTGGCCATGCGGGATTATAGGTCACGAGCCACCTACACATGGTATCTCCTTCGGCTCCTGCTGTGACCCACATTTTACTGGAGGAATTGCTTTCCCACACCAGGTGTGGCCGAGAAGTGACTTCAGATCTCCCACACCCCACACATCTCACACAGGGTGAAAATACTCATAAAGTCCAGATTCTGTATCTTGGCTACTGTTATGGCTTCCCCCTCAGTATGATTATATTATAACTAGGGGCCCGGTGCACGAAATTCGTGCACTGTGTGTGTGTGTGTGTGTGTGTGTGTGTGTGTGGTGTCCCTCAGCCCAGCCTGCCCCCTCTCACATACTGGGAGCCCTCAGGCGTTGACCCCCATCACCTTCCAATCGCAGGATTAGCCCCTTGCCCAGCCTGACGCCTGGGCCAGAGGCGTCAGGCCTGGGCAGGGGACCCTCATTTCCCCCCCATCACTGGTTCTGCCCCCAGCCCAGGCCTGATGCCTCTGGCCCAGGCGTCAGGCCTGGGCAGGGGACCCCCAGACCCCTCTGATTGCTGGCTCTGCCCCTTGCCCAGGCCTGACGCCTCCGCCAGAGGTATCAGGCTTGGACAGGGGACCCCCATCTCCCCCCAATCACTGGCTCTGGCCCCCGCCCAGGCCTGATGCCTCGGCCAGAGGAGTTGACCCTCATCACCCTCCAATCACCAATCACCGGATCGGCTCCTTGACCAGGCCTGAGGCCTCTGGCAGAGGTGTCAGGCCTGGGCAGGGGACCCCCAGCTCCCCGCGGTTGCAGGCTCCGCCCCTGCCTAGGCCTAACGCCTCTGGCTGAGGCGTCCGGCTCGGGCAGCGGGGACCCGCAGCTGCAGCGGCCCCACGATCGTGGGCTCCGCTTTAGGCCCAGGCAAGGGACCCCTAGCTCCCGGGACTGCCAGCTTCGACCGTGCCCAGCTCCCATCGCTGGCTCCACCCCTACTTCCTGCTATCACTGGCCAGGGCGGAAAAGGCACCTGATTCTCCGATCATGGCTGGGGGGCAGGGCAAAGGCGGCCCCAGGGCCGCCTTTGCCCTGCCCCCCAGCTTTTAGCTCCCCCCTGGGTTTCTGATCACTGTCAGTGGCAGGGGGCTTCTTCCTGCTTTCCCTTTCGCCTCCCTGCATTGTGCCTACATGTGCAAATTAACCGCCATCTTGTTGGCAGTTAACTGCCAATCTTAGTTAGCAGTTAACTGCCAATCTTAGTTGGCAGTTAATTTGCATATAGCCCTGATTAGCCAATGAAAAGGGTATTGCCGTACGCCAATTACCATTTTTCTCTTTTATTAGTGTAAACTAGAGGCCCAGTGCCCAAAATTCATGTGTGTGTGTGTGTGTGTGTGTGTGTGTGTGTGTGTGTGTGTGGGCGGGGGCGGGGGGGGGGCGTCCCTCAACCCGGCCTGCACCCTCTCCAATCTGGGATCCCTCGGGGATGGCTGACTGTTGGTTTAGGCCCAATCGGACATCCCTCTCACAATTGGGGACCGCTGGTTCCTAACCGCTCGCGCCTGCCAGCCTGATCGTCCCCTAACTGCTCCCCTGTCGGCCTGATTGATGTCTAAATGCTCCTTGCTGGTCTTATCGCCCCCAACTGCCCTCCCCTGCCAGCCCAATCTCTCCCAACTGCCCTTCCCTGCTGGCCTGCTGGCCCCCAACTGCCCTCCCCTGCCAGCCTGGTCACCCCTAATTGCCCTCTCCTGCAGGCCTGGTCGCCCCCAACTGCCCTCCCCTGTTGGCCATCTTGTGATGACACCGTGTGAGGGCGTTGGCGTGACGCCACCTGGGCTTTTATTATATAGGATTCTAACATCAAGCAAGAAAACAAATGAATTTTGAAGAATAAATTTTTTTGTCAATTTAAAAAGACTTGAACCTGAACTTATTGCAGTGTATGTCTCTACAGTCCTCTCCCTGGGACTCAGAGAGTCTGAGGATGATAGGGCTGGAAGTGGCCTTCCAGATCACCCCGGACTGCACTGAGGGAGAGTACGACTGGATTCGTAAATCCTTCCAATGAGACAATCTCAGATTACCGAACATGTAAAACCGGCCATACATTACTGTTCTTTTCCTAATGACATATGAAAGCATCTTGCAAGTTTTATGGCTGAAATAACAGTTCATAGGGTTAATCGAGGTAAGTGAATGTTTACATTTTGTTTTCAAATAGATTGCGGATATTTAACTTTGGAAGATTTCCAAAAAGCGTTCAAGCAGGTGGCTCCCAAGTTACCAGAAAGGATAGCGCTCGAGGTTTTCAGGTAAGACCCCCAAATCCTCACATGCAACCACCCCTGGATGTACCATTTCCTTTTTTAAGTTTTCAGTTTTATGGAGAACACCTTTTTATGCTGATTTCTTCACGAATGAACATTTTCATCTCACAGTATATGATCATGACCCCGGAGAGAAATTGTTTATAGTTAGCTCTTCATGCACCGATGCCCTCGATGGTGGGTGCTTGCCCTCCTGGCAGGTGCGTAAGGACGTTTGGTAGGGTTGGGAAAGGGACAGGAAGAGCGAGGAACTGGTTTGTGTGTTTATGTGTCGACCAGAAACAACGAAGCTTTAGTGTCTAACACGGATGCTGGTGTTCTCCCATGGTCAGTATTTCATCAGACACAGGCTACGCATATTCTCCAGAGAGAAGAGTTAATATTGCTTAAAGGAGCCCCCCTTAACTCCTGCTCGTCGCAGTGCATGCATTCGTGATCAAGCAGATTTGAAGAGTATATTATGTTATCTCTATGAACTAATTTGGACACCGCGGGCAAGTGGCTTGAAAGCAGTTTCTGTTAGGAAGCTGCCGATTGAAGGTAACATGCTGACATGAGAAAATAGCAGAGCTGCCTCTTCTGTGACTGCCAGCATGAGCTCATCATCACCTGTGGCCAGGTGTATTAGTCAGGGCTCGGAACAGCAGCAGGAGCCAGAGAACCAGCATAGCACAGCTCAGGAAAGATGGCAGTGTACTGCTCTCACAAACACAGGCAGTCAGGGCCGATTCGATGGCAACATAGCCATGAAGGACCCAGGTGCCTCCTTTCTTGTTCTGGCCGCCTCCACACCTGGCTTCGCCCTCCTGCTTCCAGGATTGCTTAAATTTCAGCCATCAAACTTGAACTCCAACCAGGTAGGAAGAAAGGGAAGAGAAGATAGGCCCCTCCTTCTAAGTCTATTTTCCCCATGACCAAAGCTCAGTTCCAAGGCCATGTGCAAAATGTCATCTTTGCTCTGGGCGGTCATGTGCCCTCTGAGTTTCTGATACTGAAGGAGAGAATGGCTGTCGGGGGACATCTGGCAGGTGTACCCATTTGGGATAAAAATAATTTAATGAAATCTGACCAGCCGTCAGCCCTGCCCATTAGAAATGATGAAGTAGGTTATTTGAAATAAGGATTTGCACTCACGGTTATTGATAGTGACATATATGAAATTCTTTTGCTGTGTCATTCACAAGCAAGTTGTTGAGCAAACTATTGAAGGAGAGCAGCTAAAGGCACATGCAGACCGTGCCATAGAACAGTTTTGCTTAGTTGATTCTGGAACAGCGGGTTCTTTAAAATATAATAGAATCTTTGTACACACTTTGTGATGAGAAGAGTAATGAATGTCAATGTATTTCTGCCACACAAGCGTTGTTTTAACAAAAGAACAAAGAATTGTTACTTTATTTTCCTTTTACTAAAAGACAGGTGTCCACATTTGCTGACCTTTCTGTGTTAAGTGGTTTCAGGAGGAGCTACCTCATAGAAAATTTTTTAACAATACATTTAAATATAGCCTTTCAAGGTATAAGCAATGTTTTAACAGGGAGTGAGCGAGTACCTGCTTCTCCAAAGAAACCTGCGCTACCCAGACAGCATTTTTGGAAATGGGTATTTGGATACGTGATTTTTTTAAAAAAAGATGGCCCAGCTGGCATGGCTCAGTGGTTGATCATTGACCCATGAACCAAGAGGTCACCAGTTCAATTCCTGGGCATGTCTGGGTTGTAGTCTCAATCCCCAGTAGGGGGCGTGCAGGAGGCAGCCAATCAATGACTCTCATCATTGATGTTTCTCTCTATTCCTCTCCCTTCCTCTCTGAAATCAGTAAAAATATGTATTAAAAAAAGATGCATGTCACCTATTAAAACCCTTCACATCTGCATGTTTAATAAGTTGAAACTGGAATGTCCTAATCTGGTGGGGAAAAAATCTTACAAAGTTTTATTGGTTTTAGGACACAGTTTTAAAAAATATAAACATTTGATAGCTTTCATAAGCTTTCAAGAGTGACTAATATCGGGGAAGATGGACATTTACTTGCTGAATGTCAGTGAGCAGTAACAGCAAAATAATAATAATAAAAAAAACTTTAAACCTTTCCTTATCAGAGGTTGGACTTCAAAACCGAGGGCTCAGTGCCATGGTGCCCTTTTCCATCATATCTGCATATCTTCGTGACATGACTCTGACAGCCATTCAAACCAAGTATTAAAACAAATTGCTCAACCACAAAGGATTAAACTGAGATGTTCAGAAATAATAGCGGATATTAAATCATGTTCTTGATAAATATCATGAATCATTTTGGTGGCAATAGAAAGTTGTTTGCCATTAAATAAAATATTTGCATTTTTAATTCTTTAGAATTTCTATATTATGTTTTATAATGTGCACCTAAAAATAAATATATTGCCTGGCCGGCGTGGCTCAGTGGTTAAGCATCAACCTATGAACCAGGAGGTCCTGGTTCAATTCCTGGTCAGGGCACATGCCTGGGTTGCGGGCTTGATCCCCAGTGTGGGGCATGCAGGAGGCAGCTGATCAATGATTCTCATCATTGATGTTTCTCTCTCTCTCTCTCTCTCTCTCTCTCTCTCTCTCTCTCTCTCTCTCTCTCTCTCTCTTTCCCTCTCTGAAATCAATGAAACAAAAATAAATAAATGTATTCATCGGTCCATACATCTTATCTTTCCCAGGATTATCTGATCAACACAGTTTGGGGACCACTGCAATATACAACCTAGTAATTGAACGTGCCCTGTTTAAACTCTCCTTTGTATTTTTTTTTAAATATATATTTTATTGGTTTTTTACAGAGAGGAAGGGAGAGGGATAGAGAGTTAGAAACATCGTTGAGAAACATAGATTAGCTGCCTCCTGCACACCCCCTACTGGGGATATGCCCGCAACCAAGGTACATGCCTTTGACCGGAATCGAACCTGGGACCCTTGAGTCCGCAGGCTGACGCTCTATCCACTGAGCCAAACCGGTTAGGGCTGTATTATTTTTTTTTATAGCCCTACAATCCCTAAGCCAGAATAAATGATGCATAATAAGTATTAAAGGAAGTTGTGAAAACAAAAAAGGAAAAATATGTCCTGTACATTGCAGTAGCCCAAAGAAACAGATGCCTAACTTGCACACATACCTCTGTTTTGGTGGTGCAAACAGGTTTCAAGAATAAGGAAAAGAAAACCAGTGATGCCAAATCCTGTAATGTTTCTAAGGTTAGACACTTGCTCTTCTAGAAGCTCGAGTGGCATTTGACTTAATTGACGAGCACAAATGGGGTTCATTGCCCAGGTCCATGGTTACCCAGAAGCAAGCTGGTGCCTGAGGATCACTAAAGGAAGGCAGCCAGGGAGGGAGCCTTCTCCTTAAAGCAGAGTCGCCTGTGCCGTGACAACTGAAGGAGTTTTCATAATCTTCCATTCACGGGCTGCCAGATTCTCACCAGAGAAACTTCTGTAGATCAAGAGCCGTCTCTTTCAGAAGTACTTGCCCATGTTGCACTCACCTAAACCAACAAAGCACAACAGTAAAACCAACCAGACAACCAAAGCAAACAACTCAAAAGGACAGACTCGGGGCATAAGGCATCAAAGCAGCATTTCACTTCATAAGTTGATAGAAACACCGGTGCGCCATTTATTAAATCGGGGGGCGTTCCAGGGACCAAATGAGAGACTTTGATCAGGTTTGTGAGTTGCTGCCTGACTGCTTTGGTTATGTCTACCTTAGTAATTTTTATCATGAATGAAAGCAATGTCTTTTTAAATATATATGATCAGGGTCTGTGACAGTCACGTTCTGTTCTGCCATCATAACCTCTTTTGGTTTAATGTTACTTCTGTGGTTAAATGGATTCAGAGCTCACTTCCAGGCCTTGTGACATCGCTTCCGTGTAGCTGAAGTTGATCATAAGAACTACCTTCCCTGGTGCCTTTCACGTTCAAAAATGTTTATCTGGGCCGTTGTCCTTGAGTAAAGGTGTATAATGGATTGAGCATTAACACTTTCGCGTCATGTTCTGCTTCTTTAAGAACACTGGTTATATATGTTGGAAGTCCTTTTAAATTTTTTGTTAACTTCCGTTTCATCTGCTTGTTTTGCTCACGCCTCTTAGTATATTTTCCACAGCGTCTCTTCTCCCGTGTGCTACATCTAATATGGCGTTTCCCCACCAGTTACAGTGTATTTTTCTCTGACATTTCTTTCTTGAGCTACATCTGCGGATGTTTCATTTCTTGTTTGTTATTTTGCCGTATCTTGTTACTTTATATTTCCCCTAAGGTTTTCTGTATCTGCTTTCAACTCTTGTTTTATGGAGGTGCTTGCTTTATTGGGAGAAGCAGTGATTTTTGAGATTTTATTTTTAATGGGTGATTGCTTGGGAGCTACTGTTACAGCTTTTTACATTTAAATTAAGGATAGCAAGTTTTCTACCGAAGGAAGGGTTTTGAGGAACAAGTTACTTTCTTAAACCGAGAGATGATATCCTGTGTAGAAAACAAACACAAAAGTTGGTACGAGCTTGTTATTTCTAAGATATAAAATGTTTAATATTTGGATTTCAAAATTTGAGATTCCTTTCAGTGTTTAAAACATAATTTCCACGATAACCAGGATTTGTGTGTTTGTGTTCTAAAAGAACGGAGTGTGTTTGAGTAACTGAAACAACTTTTCTTCTACTCACCACCAACAGCAGAAGTTCAAGCAGTATGCGAGCTGACAATACTATTTATCAATAGAATTAATGTGAGATAATAGGCTGTTTCTAGCACAGAAAGGTTGAAACAAACAAAAATACCTTTCCTTTTTTAAAAATGTATTTTTATTGATTTCAGAGAGGAAGGGAGAGGAAAAGAGAGAGGGAGAGAAAGGAACATCAATGATTGGCTGCCTCCTGCACGCCCCCTACTGGGGATCGAGCCCACAACCTGGGCATGTGCCCTTGACCAGAATTGAACCCGGGACCTTTCAGTTTGCAGGTTGATGTTCTATCCACTGAGCCAAACCAGCCAGGGCCCTTTCCTTTTTAATATTAATAGAACTTGCTGAAAACTTTATAGTGCTATCTTTTTTAAAAAAGATTCAAAATCTTTAAAGACGAATGGGTTAAGTTAAATGTATTTAACTTGGCCAACATCTGGTCACCTTTCTAAACTCCTCCTTAATTCATCCCGAATTCCTGTGTTGTCCTTGGCCTGGTGCTTGTTCCTGTGGATGTGTGATGTGTATTTAAACTTTGTTCTGTTTCCCTTGCTGGCAGTGCCTTTGTCTACTTCCTCTCTGTCCAAGGCAGACCTGTCTTTTCAAGGTCCTGCTCAATAGAGCCCCTTTGTCCTTTACATTGAACATTCTTCTCTCCTTTCTCTAAATTTTTATTGTACTTACTAGAGGCCTGGTGCACGGATTTGTGCACCAGTAAGGTCCCTCAGCTGGCCTGCAGGATCAGGCCGAAAGCAGTTCTCCGACATCCCCCGAGGGGTCTCAGATTATGAGAGGGTGGCAGGCCAGGCTGAGGGATCTCATCGGTGCACAATCAGGGCTGGGGAAGGACTGTGGGAGGGCTCCAGGGCGTGTCCAGTCCATCTTGCCCAGTCCCCATCAGGGCCGATTGGGGCTGGCCGGCCAGGGAGGGACCATGGGAGGTTGGCCGGCTGGGGAGGGACCACTGGAGGGCTCCAGGGCATGTCTGGCCGGTCTCGCCCAGTCCCCATCAGCTGGACCCCAGCAGCAAGCTAACCTACTGGTCAGAGCATCTGCCACCTAGTGGTCAGTGCGCATCATAGCGACTGGTTGAAGGGTTGAACAGTTGGACACTTAGCATATTAGGCTTTTATTATATAGGACTAGAGGCCTGGTACACAAAAATTTGTGCACTTGGGGGGGAGGGGGGGTCCCTCAGCCCGGCCTGTGCCCTCTCGCAGTCTGGGACCCCTTGGGAGATAACGACCTGCTGGCTTAGGCCTGCTTCCGGGTGGCAGAGGGCAGGCCCAATCCCTAGGTGCAGCCCCTGGTCGGGCTCAGAGCAGGGCCGATTGGGGAGTTGGGGTGCTGCCCCGTCATGCACAGAGCAGGGCAGATTGGGAGGTTGTGATGCCACCCTCAGTCACGCTCAGGGTAGGGCCAATTAGGGGGTTGGGGCACCGTCCCCTGTCACACTCAAGGCAGGGTCGATGGGGAGGTTGCGGCGCCACCCCCTGTCACGCACAGAGCAGGGCCAATCAGGGGGTTGGGGCGCTGACCCCGTCACACACAGAGCAGGGCCCATCAGGGGGTTGGGGTGCCGCCACTCTCACACTCAGGGCAGGGCCGATGGGGAGGTTATGGCTCTACCCCATCACACACAGAGCAGGGCCCGTGGGGGGGGAGGGGGGTTGGGGAGCTCCCCCCTATCAGGCACAGAGCAGGGCTGCTCAGGGGGTTGGGGCCCCGCCCCCTGTCACGCTGATCCCGGTGCTGGAAGGCATATTACCCTTTTACTATATAGGGTAGAGGCCTGGTGCATGGGTGGGGCTGGCTGGTTTGCCCTGAAGGGTATCCTGGATCAGGGTGGGGGTCCCCACTGGGGTGCCTGGCCAGTCTGGGTGAGGGGCTGAGGGCTGTTTTCAGGCTGGGAGTGACTGAAGTTCCCAACCGCTCCTTTTTTTCTTTCTTTCTTTTTTTTTTATTCTGGGCCAGCTTTACCTTGAGGCTTGGCTCCAGCTCTTAGGCCTCCGCGGCTGAAAGTAGGTTTCTGGCCTTTGCTTACAATGTTGCGAATCTGCTGAAGTCCGGCGGTATTTGTTACAATGTTTCTTAAACTGCCCACTCAGAGGCCTGCAGACGCAGGCGGGGAACGTTGGTTTCCTCCAACGATCCTCCGTCACTGAGGCAAGCAAGCCTCATGTTAGTTTCAAGCTGCCTGGCTGCCGGCTGCCATCTTGGCTGGCAGTTAATTTGCATATCTCGCTGATTAGCCAATGAAAAGGGTAGCGGTCGTACGCCAATTACCATGTTTCTCTTTTATTAGTGTAGATGGTTGTGTATTTTTTTCAATCCCTTACTTGGTAAACAAAAATACTGTGTTGAGGATTATCTCCGTAAACTGCTACAAGTTCCTTGAGGTTATGAGCTTATCTACAGCGTTCACTGTTCCAGCGTATTGCTTTATGCATTGTAGTTACTTAATAAGTAAGTGGTGTTGGTCCATTGTCACTCTACATACCCAGTGACGGTAAAATTCTCACTTACAGTTTCCTCTATAATTAATTTACTTCTTATCAACGAAGAAAGAGAACATTAAAATGCAGTCAGGAGCCTTATAACCACATGTGGCTTTGCTTCCCATTTTTCTCTTTCTACATGGGATTTTTATGCATCCATCTCTGATGGCCCCGTTTGCTTTATTTGGGGAACATTTTCTGCTCTTGATTTAAGCCTCTGCTGTCATCAGGAAGCTGGCTTAATGTTCTCTCTTGACTTTGCCCACCAGCAGTGCCCTGTTATACATCTGGCTAGCGCTTTCCTCTGAGATGTTTCCTCCACGCCGGGGAGCCTTCTCCATCGCATGTAAGCACTGAGATTTGCACCTTCCCACCCCCTGTCAGTTGGCAAAGAGCTCTGGGAATCTTCTGCTTCCCAGCCATGAAATGAAACCTGGGTGTGCGGAGAGCCCATTCCCTGGCCCGATGGGCAAGGTTCTGAGTGCACAGGGGACGCGGAAATACTGAGGCACCAAAGTGCTCTCCAGGCTCGACAGGGGGAGTTTAAGTTATAGCTGATATTTCTGGGGTAAGAATTCCAGTCTTCATGCTACATGAGAAAGGCAGAAAACATAGAATGTACACTTCTCCTTTTGGGGATATTAAAATTGGTTGACAGTAAGAGCATCATGACTTGTAGACTAATGCGTTTTCAGTGTCAGTGTCAGTGGGGGTGGGGCTTAGGCAGTTTTATTTAGTTAGTTATTTTGATCCTCACCTGAAGATATTTTTTCCATTGGGTTTTTAGAGAGACTGGAAGGGAGGAGGAGGAGAAGGAGGAGGAGAGAGAGAGAGAAACATTGATGTGTCATCGATTGGTTACCGCCCGCATGCGCTGTGGGGCTGGATACAAGGCTGGGATTTAACCTGCAACCCAGGCACTTGCCCTTGACCAGGAATCCAAGCCGAAACCCTTAGGTTCACAGGCCGATACCCTAACCACTGAGCAACCCAGCCAGGGTGGTTTAGGCACTTTTAAAAGGGAGTAATGGATAGTCCCTTGGCAGAAAGTTCATATATGCTTTATATTGCAGCCATTATAAAAGGAAGGATTGTCATGAGCTTGGATAAGAGGAACCAACAGACTCTTCTGTTCTGCTGCATGGAAGGGAGTCTTCCTGAGCCCAGGGCCCTATAGGAAAGTGATTTCAGGTAGCATTTATTTTTGCAAATCATTTGCATCTCTTTTTGAGTGTCATTCCTCACTGCGTTCTTTAAGTTCCTAGGACTCCTTTCTGCCGGCAGCCGACGTGTTAAACGGCATTTTCTCGGACAATCTCTAACAAGAGAATTTCCCGGTTATTATTTTATGCATCAGAATGATTCTCTTGTCAATGTAGTCATGGGACCTCAACAAAATCGCAGTTATTATAGTGAGGGCCTACTTTGGTGAACACGATTTTTGATCTGTAAGTATCTACATGCTTCTGTATATAGAAAAGTATAAAGAAACAACTAGAAACCCTATCTCGTTCTTTGTAACCACATATTGCCGGCACCAGCTCTACCTGGTGCGTGAGTGTAATGGCCAAAGAAGGAGCCTTCTTGAGTTTTCAATTTTTATTTCATGAATTTGTGTATTTTCTTTGCAATCGTAATGCTTTAGTTTTCATTTCAACTGTTTTGTTTTAAAATTTTATTGTCAGAGATCCCCTTTTCTATTTACCCTCTCGCACGCTATAACTGAGGATGTGTGCAGCTTTTTGAGATGACCTCACGTACCATATTGAATAAAACTGCACTTTAAAAATCCAGCTACAGAAACAATCACAGTCTAATCATTTCAAGAAAATGTTTGTCTTTCAGAGGGTTCATAATCCATATTGCTCTTTGGACAAAAATGATATCCTTGTGTTTGAAGATAATCCTTTTACCAGCATAAACTTTAGAACTGGTGATGCAGGAATTAAGCTCAGAAACTGGACCAGAAAACGTAGAGAGAACAATAATGGCTTCATTACATAGATTTGCAAATAGAACGTGTCATTTTGATTTCTTCAGTTAAGCTAATGTTACCCAGGATATGTTATTTCATCTCTTTCATATTTGGGATGTCCAGGTATTGTATTCCTCTCTTATGTTCAATCCATTCAGATGTCCGTTCTACTCATCCTTCAAGGCCCAAATGTTAAGATATTTTCCTCGAAAGCTGGCCCTACCCACCACTTTCCAACCCTCTAAAAGGAAATCGACTCCAGCTTCGGCTTTAAACTCCCAATCTGTCATAAATAGCTTTCTTATTTATGCTTATACATAAACAAGATACATAGTTATTGGCGCACCCATATTATTCCCAGTACTAGAATGTGAGCCTAACGTAAGCAGGCACACGAGGGCATACATCATCACGCTCCCCCCAGCGCAATTTTGTACGTGTTGAGTAGTGACTCCATTTTATGTAAATGAGTGGCTTATGTAGTGAACATGCCTTTTGTTACGTATTTTTGTTTTACTCTCCAAATGCCACACTGATGCCATGTTAAGGTCACCAGGTGCAGCGAGCCCCAGGGCCTGGGTATCGAGAGACTCGAGTTCTAGTCCCAGCTCAGCCACTTCCCTGACTTCCCACCAGTCTCCGAGCCTCTCCGGCTTGCACTCTCCTCATCTCGGAAATGAGGGTGTCGTCTGTCTTACAGGGTCTGGCAGGCTCCTTCCAGCCCTGAAACTCACTGCTGGGGTGATCTATCCTGGCAGAGTGGCCTGGCAGTCTTCTTTATTTTCTCTGTTTCACAGAGTTTACTCAGAATCCACCCAGCATGAATACAGATGTGCTCTGTCGGCGTGGCAAAGCGCGCTCTCCAGAGGACACTGCTGGGTCTGACAGCCACCCAGCCCAGGGTGTAGTGTTTGAGATGTCACTGTAACAGGTGTTACGGCCGGTGTATCTCATCTCTCGTCTGCATATGTGGTTGAATACTCTGTTCTCGCTGTAATAGCACCCGGGCTGTTTTTCTCTTAATCCACCTGTCACACAAGAAACGGCTGCCATGGTGTCTTTCTTATGACCTAATGTTGCGGACCCTTTCAGTCACCCTTGAAGTTATTAATAGCGGCACATCATGAATGTATTCATGCCATTTTCCTTTGTACTAGAAGGAATCCATTTCTTAACATTTTTCTTTTTGTAGTTGATAGGTAACTTCCAGGTGAAAATTTTGATGAAATTGTGTGTTGTGTTTATAAAATAAGAAAAACGTGTACCTAATAGGAGAAATTTCCATTTTATATGAGGCATTTAAATTAACATTGTTTTCGATGTCAAGAAAAAAATAGGCTCAGAATGAAGAGTTACACTTCAAAGTTTTGGTTATTCTCTGAACATATAGCCTAAAATCAGAACCAAAGATTTCCAGGGCTGCATTTGTCTGTGACAGGCTGACCTGTGGCTTTGCTACCTCGTGTCTAGCCATCTTGTCTACCTGCCTCCTCTGCAGTCACTCTTCTCCCCTCGGCTACCTTGAATAGATACGTTCTTGTCATTCAAAGAGGCTCCAGAGACCAGCAGCAGCCCAGCAGGGAGCTTGTCAGCAATGCCTAATCTCAGACCTCACTCCAAACTACTGAATCAGATGTGTTTACTTTAATGCGATCCCTGGGCAGTCCATCTGCACATTAAAGTTTGAAAATCACTGGTTACACTTCTAGTTAAATTTTGGATAGTGAGAGTCACTTAGCATTACTGTTTTTTGTTTTCTAAAATGTTTATATTGATTTTAAAGAGAGAGAAAGGGTGGGGGGAAAGAGACAGAAACATCGATGAGAGAGAAACAGAAACATTGATGTGAGAGAAACATGAACATCCATCCTTTTTCTCCTGCACATCCCCATCTGGGGATCAAGCCCGTAACTAGGGCATGGGCCCTGACTGGGAATCGAACCAGTGACCTTGTGGTGCCTGGGACGACACTCAGCCACTGAGCCACAGTGGCCAGGCTTTAGCATTACTTTTTGATGGTACTCCTTAACTTCAATAGCTCTTCACTGCCTACCTGATAACGTCTAGATTCCTCAGCCTGACTTACAAGGACCCTGCACACAGACCTGGCACGCCTTTTTAGCAATTCTCCTAGCATTTCCAACATCAAAAATTCTACTCCCTCCTTCTGATATACTTGCTCTATACTGATCCTGTCTCATTTCTCTTGTAGCATTTTTGCTCATGCCAGGTTCACTTCCCTCTCTTCTCTTGCATCCACATACCTAAATGGTATCCCTGTCTTAAGCTTCGCCTTCCCTGGTCACTCCAGCCCACATCAGCTCTCTTCTTCCTTAGCCCTCCAGCAGCGCTGGCCACATTGATGCATCTAACATCAGCAGCCACGGTGACACTGGCAGCTGACATTTACTGAGTATTTAGTACAGTGATGGTGAACCTATGACACACGAACTCATTTTTTTTTGGTTGATTTTTCTTTGTTAAATGGCATTTAAATATATAAAATAAATACCAAAAATATAAGCCTTTGTTTTACTATGGTTGCAAATATCAAAAGATTTCTATATGTGACACAGCACCAGAGTTAAGTTAGGGTTTTTCAAAATGCTGACACGCCGAGCTCAAAAGGTTCGCCATCACTGATTTAGTATGTACCAGACACTGCGCTGAACGAATCCTTTTCGTGGGTTAGGGTCTGTCCCCATTTTACAGATGAGGAATAAGCCCAGAGAGGTCAAAGGACTAGTCCAAGGTCACCCGCTGGTGAGTAGTGGAATCAAGTTTCATACTCAGGCAGGCTTGTGCTCTTAATTCCCTTCTAACTTCTTTGTGTGTGTGTGTGTATTTTGTTTGTTTGTTATTGTTAATCCTCACCCAAGGATATATTTCCCATCAATTTTTTAATTTATTATTATTATTTGTTGTTAGAGCGTGTGGGAGGGAGGCAAGAGAGAGAGAAACATCAATGTGAGAGAGACACATCAATCGGTTGCCTCCTGCATGCACCCTTACTGGTGCCAGGAATTGAACCTGCAACCCAGGTAGATGCCCTGACTGGGAATTGAACCTGTGACCCTTCATTGGGTGGGCCCCGTCTCACTTCTTTTAATAGTATAGACGTCTGGAGAGTGCCTTTTTATCCCCTTTTTATCCTGATGCAACATTTTTATCATAGGAAACTGTAGCAGGCATCCCAGTTGGGGTTGCTTTGATGGGAAGCCATGTGTTACACGTGTTGCTTTTGGAAGTCGATCACAGTTGCAAAGTATTTTGCCAAATACACTGGAAAAACAAAACATATTTAAAATCAATAAGTAGGCTTTTATCATTTTCACTGGGGTGGGGGTGCTAACCTGAATCCACAGTTGTCTCCTTATAAGGCAGGGTTATGCTTTGATTCAGCTGGAACACCCTTTGCATCAGCTGCCGAGTTCAGCGTGGTGTTTTATCATTCCCGGCTGCTCGCAGTACCTGCCTGTCTCCCCTCCTTGGTTGCAACCTGCTGCTGGAGAAAATCAGGGCGAAATAGTAATTAAATGCACTGCAGACTGCGTGTGGCGCCTACTGGTTCCTGCTCTTTCCCTCGCCCCTGCCTGTCACCAGGAGAGGCACCAAGACTAATGCCCTTTACCGTTTCCCACTCTCTCCTGCCCATCACTCACCTCTACGCCTCTCCCACTCCTGGGACTTAGAATTTCACAAGCCCAGAACCGGATGCTGGTGGCTGATCCTGGCTGCTGGTTCCTGTTGGACCCGTGGTTCTCCTCCCTGCTGTATCCTCCCCACCCCCACCTCTGTTCTCCTTCACTCTCGGCTCCTTGCCTTCACGATGAGCCAGGCCTCAGGCTGTGCCTGTGACCAAAGGCCCCACCTTGGTTCTGATCAGCCTGCAGTCCGACCTTGGCTTTTTTTTTTTAATATAGTGTTATTGATTTCAGAGAGGAAGGGAGAGGGAGAGAGAGATAGAAACATCATTGATGAGAGAGAATCTTTGATGGGCTGCCTCCTGCAGGCCCCACACTGGGGATTGAGCCCGCAACAACCACTGAGCCATGCCGGCTGGGTGGGGCCTGAGCTTTGAACTGGGCTCCGGTAGTTGGATGTGCTCTGTGCCAATCGGAGACCTGAAGCGAGCTTACCACATGCCTTTCTGCGGTGCATCTACCTCCTCCCCAAACACATATACCACAACCCACTTCCCTCTCCCCCTCTCTGCAAGTGTGACGTCTGAGATCTGTGAGCTCTGTAAACCTTTTTAGAGCTTGTTGCCGACCTTGACCCAGAATGGGACCAACCTCTCAGTCCAGGCAAACCGTTGTGCCTACTTGACCCAAGAGTTTGGACTACCTGAGCCCATCTTCTGTGCACAGTCCCCCAGCCCCGATCCTGTGTGACACTTCCGAATGCTTTCTGTGCTGAGGCCTGGTACACCTGTCCCTCGGGTCATGTGATAACCTGTTGCCGTCCGGGAGAACTTTCCCTCACCTGTCCTTGGTTCCCTATTTCCGGGATGGCAAACAGTTGGCATGTGTGCCATCACGGTCTCCTCCTGGGCCTGTGGCCTGCACTCTTCTGATGAGCCTCAGGATCCTTCTCGGGTCACTGCCGGGAACCGGTCCATCCTTGCTGCTTGACACAGTCGCTGCAGGGAAGAAACATCTGCACAGCATATGTTTCAAGGGACCTGGCGTATATGGCATACTGTTCTTAATATGTTTGCTCACCTTCTTGGCACTATGTGTTTTAACCAAGGTTTCCTCTCTGAGGAACGGTTGTTTCCCCAGGTAGGGATTTTCCCCTGAAGTTAGGGAGGGAATAAAACCCCTCAACTAAGTGCCAGGCGGGTAATTAATCACTTTAACTACGAACAATCATGCTTAAGCTACATAATCTTTACTCCCTGGAATGGAGATAAGAAACGCCCTAACCTTTGTAATAGAGATTGATAGGATTGAATCAACTGGTATAAATACAGATGTAACAAGACAGCGAGAGACAGAACTTAGAAGACAGAACCAAGAGAGACAGAACGTAGGCACAGAACCTACAAAGAACGTTCTCTGGAGACAGAAGAACTTCGCTGGAGAGAACATGGCAAAAGATCCTGGACTGAACCTGACTACAGAAATTGGCAAGAGAACCTGACTAGAACCTGGTGACTGAACAGAACCTTGGCTGAAGAACCCGGCTACAGAACCTGGAGAACCTGGCTGGAGAACCTAGCAAGACAACATGGACACAGAACCTGGCTGGAGATCCTAACCAGAACTTCGCTGGAGATCCTGAACAGAACTTGGCTGGAGATCCTGGCTAGAGATCCTGGCTAGGCTGCTGGTCAACTGAACTCTGTCTCCGTGTCAGTCCTCCTTCGCCGACTCCGTCCACACCTTTGGGGACCCCTGGACCTGCTGGGGTTGGACCCCAGCATCTGGCGCCCGAACAGGGACCCCTAGGTAAGCGCCCTGCACTCGGGACGGATAGGACTCCACCATAGGAAGAGGGTGGATAGTCTTCGCCGACTCCGTCCACACCTTTGGGAACCCCTGGACCTGCTGGGGTTGGACCCCAGCAGGTCACACCCTAGGTCACAAGTCACTTCACTAGCTTTGTCACACACGATGGATCGGCTTGCTCCCTGTGACGGTGGTACCAAACCTTTCCCACTGCTGTGCATTGCATGTGACCTTGCCTTCGGCTTCGCTGACAGGGTCACGGCCTCTGCCTGGGTCTCCTTTACTGGCTCTTTTGATTTAAGAATACCACTGCCTAGCCCTGGCCTGTGTGACTCGTTTGGGCGTCATTCCAGGAACCGGAAGGTTGCCGGTTCGATTCCCGGTCAGGGAACATGCCTGGGTTGCAGGTTCGATCTCTGGTAAGGAATGTGCAGGAGGTAGCCAATCAGTGTTTCACTCTCACGTTGATGTTTCTCTCTCTCTCTCTCTCTCTCTCCCTCTCTCTCTTTCTGTCTCTCTCTCCCCCTTTCCCTCTCCCTCTCTTTTTTCCCCCTCTCTCTTCCTCTCTCTCTAAAAATCAATAAAAAATTCTTTTGAATAAAGAATACCACTGCCTAATAACAACAGTACAGTGGATGGAATTTACAATTAAAATGTCTAAGTACACTTGACATTAAGGGTCATTCAGGAATCAAGTTAAAGAATGTATTTAGGAAGAAAAATACAAGTTAAAAAAATGCTTGTCTTAAGCCAAGTCGTCATCTTGTTAGGGTTCCTGGTAACCCATTTGTGATTTCAAGCAGAAATCTTCTCTGACTTGGATATGGCAGATCAAGGCTCTCTGCTAAGGCGGGGAGGGGGCAGTAGGAGAGTCTCGCACTTGTTCCCTTTTTGCAGAATTCAGCTGTTTGTGGAGAAAGTATTCAGTGACTGCAGGAATGAATGGGTGAACGAATAAACAAACAAACGAGCAAAGGAACAGAATGAGGTTGAGCAAAGTTTGCATGTTCAGAGTATGTATTAAATTGGGTAGAGCAGCTGCTGGCCCTTAATTTTATCTGGGCCTCTTACAGATTGTCTTCATCCCTGGGTTTGCAATTGCAGATTTAGACTCGGAGGCTTTTAAAACACATGAACCTGACCACGCATTTGTATAGAGATTTAAACTGCTATCATCATAAAGTTACTACAGTAGTTTTATACTCTACTAGAGGCCCGATGCATAAAATTCATGCAAGAGTAGACCTTCCCCCAGCTGCTGGCACCGGGTTCCCTCTGGCACCCGGGACCTGGGCTTCCCTCGCAGCCCTGGCTTCATCCGGAAGGTCGTCCAGAAGGACGTCTGGTCTAATTAGCATATTACACTTTTATTATTATAGCTGAGAAAACTTGCTAACAGAACCCTGCCATCAGGGTCAAATTCAGTTAATTGGATGGAACCTTTTTCTTCTTCTCTTGTATATTGTTTAGTAAAGAAGTTTCTGCAAATTTTTACAGTGTAGAATCACTCTGCCGCTTACAAATTTGTCCTGACAACAAGTGGCTGGATGTACTTTTCATAGACATCTTGTATCCACAAATGGGTTGTTTGGGGGGTGGGGGGGGGGGGTGGAATTGGACTTCTTCAGGAATACTTATTCTCACAGATGGATTTATTGTAGGGAGATCAGGTTTGAGCCCCCAGGGCTCAGTTGTGCTGTATACTGCTCTCCGTTGCCAAATAAGGTTAAATTAAACAGGGAGGAAGGATAAATGGCAACATATAGCCACACCTCAAATGGCAGAATCCATCTTTGAGTCAGGAATTTTGGTGGAAAAGGCTCAAAATTCTTGAAATGTGAAATTGCCTCTTCATTTTGATTTCCAATTAAATTAATGTCTTATATAGACACTGTAGGCTAGCGTAGTATTCCGTACCATTTACCTTGCTCTCTTTCTCTCTTAGTTTCTAATTTTCTTTATAGTTCTTAGTCCTTGCTTTTGGAGTGTGAGCTTATGGTCGAATAAATCAAATTAGCTTTAGTGAGTAGATTTCGTTGTCTCTAATGACTTACTAACCGAAATATACCTTCTTATGTGAAAAAGCCAAAGTGGATTATTTATTTGATTGACGAGGAAAGTCATTTCTAATTTTATTTAGAGACGGAAATAAATTACTTTGCTGTAAATTAATTGTGAAATAAATGTAGGATCCTCTCTTAATGAACAAAGCAGATGGGAGAGCCAAGTAAGTGTGTAGTAGATCCAGTCCACCAGTTGGTGGTGCTAAAAAACTCTGATAAGAAATTAATTGGAAGGAGAGGTGGCTCACCTGGAGCGTTTCCTAATAAATGTTATTAGTTTTTTGAAAAATTAGTACTGAAAATATATGTCCAAATTATTGCATCTTCTAAGCTTAGGAACCACCCCAGATCTCTTTGATGAACAGCAGAAGACATTTCTAAACGGTAAAGATGTCATTGGCTCTCGTACTATTCATATTTTGGAAATTGCATGTTGTGTAGCATCTGGCTCCATCCGGGAAACGGCCTTTAGCCTGCGGCCTGGGGAACGGAGGTGCGGGCAGTAACGTATTCCTGGTCCTATTTAGGTGCCGGGTTTAGATGGAAGAAATGTCGATTCGTGCTAGTACTACTCTTATTTCACTACGAATGTGCTTTTTAGGGGCTGGGTTTGTTTGTTCAGCCCTTTTTAGCCCATTGTTTTTAGCGCCTGAGAGGTCCGCTAGGGCAACAGTCTGTTGGTTGAATGTGTCCGGAGAGGCACTCAGAGCCTCGAGTCAGGGAGAGCGGGTTTTGAATTTCCCAACCTATTTCGTAACCGTCTCTCAGTCACTTATATAAATTCTTTACAGCTCAGTTTCCCCGTGTGTAAAAGGGGGGCAGTAACAGCTTTCCCCAGAGTTGGGGTCGGCGTTAGATGAGGGTCAGGAGTGGTCTTTGGATCTTGTTTACCCTTCATCCCCGGTTTGAAGCAGAGACTGTGGCTCAGATATATATACACACACACACATATACCTATATATTTAAATCCTCACTTGAGGGTAAGTTTTATTGATTTTAGCGGGTGGGGGGGGAGGGAGAGAAAGAGAGAGAAGCATCATGTAGGAGAGAAGCATTGATTGGTTGCTTCCTGTACGCGCCCTGACCAGGGATTGAATCCTCGACTCTTCGGTGCATGGGTCGATGCTCCAACCAATGAGCCACACCAGCCAGGGCAGTGGCTCATTATTTTGGGGCCCACACCATACCCCCAGGTGTGGTCCAGGCCTTAGGACAAGGCCTCGTGCTTCACTAGTGAAAAGATCTTTCTAGGCTGTACAGTTCCACACAGATTTTTTAAGGACTCAGACTCACAAAAGAGAAACCTAGTTATGTCTGCCTGTCTCTCCTGGAGATAGGTATGTGTTGGCCTGAATCTGATTAAACATTGGAAATTGAGGAAGGGAATGCGTGATTGCTGAAGGGCGGAGCGAAGGTATTACTCAGCGTTTGTCCACCCATTTACTTGTTCCACACACTTTTATTGAGCATCACTGTTCCAAAGAGGACGCCGGGGGCGCCTCAGCTCACCTCTGAGAGCTGCGGACTTAAAGAAGCAGGTGCTTCGCCCTAACCCGTTTGGTTCAGTGGATAGAGCATCAGCCTGAGGACTGACGGGTCCCAGGTTCATTTCCGGGTTGAGGTCTCGACCGCCAGTAGGGGGCATGCAGGAGGCAGCCTACCAATGATTCTCTATCTCTCCCTCTCCCTCTCTCTCTGAACTTAATAAAAATATATTAAAAAGAAAAAGCAGGTGCTTCCTGCTGGGCAACCCTGATCTATGTAACAGGAGGATTATTTAAATTTGTGTATTTTTATAACATTATAAAAATCAGTGTAGGATTCTCTGTACAATAATTTATTTATTTATTTATTTTTTAATATATATTTTTTATTGGTCTCAGAGAGAAAGGGAGAGGGAGAGACAGACAGACACACCAATGATGAGAAGTGTGTCTAATTGGGGGTTGAGCCTGCAACCTGGGCGTGTGCTCTGACCGGGAATTGAACTGTGACCTCCTGGTTCATAGGTGGACACTCAACCACTGAGCCATGCCGGCCGGGCAAATAACTTATTTTAGAACGTTTAAAAACTCTGATTGTACTCTGGCCCCTGTGGCTCGGTTGGTTGAGGGTCATCCCATGCACCGAAAGGTCACCAGTTCGATTTCTGGTCAGAGCACATGCCCAGGTTGCAGGTTCAATCAGGATGTGTTCGGGAAGGCAACCCGATTGATGGTGTGTTTTTTCTCTCCCTCTCCCTCTCCCTTCTTCTCTAAAATCAATAAAAACATATTTTAAAAACAAACAAAACTGATTGTTTTTATTACATTTTCCACAGCATATTCTGTGTTTGGAAGGTTGAAACAAGTCCAAAGAAGGCTTCAATAAATAGTAAAATCATAAAACTCTATTAACTAGGTGCCTTAGCCAGTATAGCGTTTAACTGTTATATTTATATTTTAAAAGTATTTGTATTGATTTCAAAGAGGATAGGAGAGGGAGAGAGAGCTAGAAACATCAATGTTGAGAGAGAATCATTGATGGGCTGCCTCCTGCACGCCCTTACTGGGGATCGAGCCCGCAACCCGGGCATGTGCCCTAACTGGGAATCGAACTGTAACCTCTTGGTTCATAGGTCGAGGCTCAACCACTGAGCCACGCCAGCTAGACAGGAACATATTTTTTTGAGGAACAGCACAGCTAACATCTTTGGTTAGATCGGATTGATAGATTCAGACCTTTGGGAGTTAGAGTTTCCAGAATCATGGAATCCGGTGGTGGCGGCCACCTGAGCAATCACGCATGCCCGTCTGTCCTGTTGTGTAGCTCAGAAGACGGAGACTAGGCAAACTTAACGACCTACCCACAGCGGCATTGACCTGGGTCAAAACTCAGGTCCCCCGACCCCCAACTCTGTGCCAATGCATTATTGTCCCATCCTAACTGCCACCCGATGAGCCATTGTCAGTGTAGATAAAAACAAGTGGATGCTTGTTCAGCCTCCATAAACTCTACTATTAAACACGGAGTATCATTTCTGCCCAGCTGTCAGAATGCAAACTTCGACTGTATCCAAGGCAGTTAATTAAGGTGCTCCAACCGCCACACATTTCAGAGCGGAGAGAGCTAAAGGGAGGGCAGTGCTCAGCCTGAGCGGACAAGCCCGCGTCTGAGCCCTACAGGGCAGGCAGGGCTTTCATTCAGCCTCTGCCTCGCCTGCCTCTGTATCTCGCTGGATGAATGGCATCGCCTGCTGCAGGTGTATTAGTAATTTCTGAGTTTGTTCCCCACTAAAAGTGACCTCATTGTTTTGTGTTTCTTATCCATAATTATACAGTAACAGGAAAATAAAGCCAGCTCTGAGTACAGCCCACAGCAGAAACCGTGTGCTCTTTATGCAAGTTTGATTTATAGACGCTCACTGCAGCGCCGAGTGACTATGAAACATTCATCTTCCCATTGCTAGTTGCCATGGAAATCGAGTACACAGAGCAGTGTCATTCCCGTCCTGGTGCTGCCTGCAGTAGTTTATTCCTTTGTTGTTCTCGTTTCTTAAGCAACTGCCTAGCATTCTTTCATCGTTACAATTAATCTCACACATGAGTTTTTATCTTTCATCTCAAATAGGAAGCACTAAAAATGTAGGAGGAAAATGGGGAGAATTTAAATATTTTTGTGGCTTTAAATATGCATTTGCGATTTTCTCCCCCTCAGCCCCGTCGGAAAATAGGTCATGCGAAAAAAGAAAAAAGCACATATTAATGTACAGAAATTTCAATAAAGAAAGCAATGTAAAATCTGAGCAAAAAGCAATGCTGTACTTAAGGAGATTTTTAAGGAACTTTAGATTCTCAAGTCTCCCAGTGTTTGAAGCTAAATAACTCTGTTATTTTGGGTCCTGCCAACCAAAAAAAATACCAAAAAACAAAAACAAAAAAACCCTGAGCTGTCTCTTACCAACTCTCCTTTTGTTTTGTTTTGCTAGTCTCCGTAGAGGTTGGAATAACCTAAATATTTGCTGGATAGATGTGGTAATATTAAGAGTAGGGGGTCCTTAAAAAAAAAAAAAAAAGCTAATAAAGTTCAATAATTTTTTTACAGTGTAAGTGAAAGGAATTCTTGGTCTTCTTGTTTTTAAGGAGTCCATCTTATCCCCGTTTCACCTAGCCCGGTCCATAGTACTACGTACCATGCTGCAGTTAGTAAGTGCTTGTTGGTTAGCTGCCTTCTCCGTGGGCTTCTGGCCAAGTCTGTTGTAAGGGAGCGCGTTCTGGGAGAACTCTCTGGGTCGGAAGCCCTGCCCCGTTGCTTACTGGCTGTGAGCCCTTTGAAAAGCGGCTCCATTCGCCTTGGCTCCCTCGTCTGTAGAGTGAGTGGCTATGAAATGAAGATGACGAGGGGTTGTTGGGAGGGTTCTCAGGTCGAATCATGCAAAGGGCCTAGCTCTGTGCCTGGCACAGAACAAACGCTCGGGCAGGGGCTTGGGTGTGGGGGGACTGTTTTGGTGGGGTGAAGGTCATTGTTGCTAGGGTCACTGCTGTGACTGCTGTGCCTACCCCAGGGCAAAACCGAGGGGCAAGCTGAGCTCTCACCCAGAGGACCCTGCCCCCAGCATCCAGGTGCACAGATAGCTGCCCATGCCTTGTTTCACTTGGGCTACCTGGCTGGATTCATTCATCTCTACACTTTGTTTATTTTTTAATATATTTTATTGATTTTTTACAGAGAGGAAGGGAGAGGGATAGTTAGAAACATCGATGAGAGAGAAACATCAATCAGCTGCCTCCTGCACACTCCCTACTGGGGATATGCCCGCAACCAAGATACATGCCTTTGACCGGAATTGAACCCGGGACCTTTCAGTCCGAAGGCCGACGCTCTATCCACTGAGCCAAACCGGTTAGGGCCATCTCTACACTTTAGATACTAGGGTGGTAGCCCGGATGTATTGACAAGGGCCTTCCTGTCTGCACAGGGAGAAGAGAAGGCTGGCAGGTTTCTCCGCTATGACCTGGACTTGTTTCTTATCCCTGGCCGTGCATGGGGGGAGCGAGGGGGAGGGGAGGGGGCTGCCTGATCCTGTCTTGGTAGGGGAAGGTTCCAGTGTTTATCTACAGCACCTGAAATCACAAGTGATCTGCCGCCTCTCCACCCTCCGTGCTTCCCATGTCACCCACAGTGGCTGCCGCCTGCCCCCAGCCTTTCTGGAGCTGAAATTTTCCGAGCTGGTGGCAGAAGCATTCCTTGTTGAAAGGCACTCTTCCTGGGCCGTCCTCCAGGGCACAGGGTAATGCCCATTTTTTGGGTTTAGCTTTTGTTGGGTTAGTCTTGTATTTTGTCTCTTTTGCTTTGTGCAGTTCTTTTCCCCTTTCCCCCCCCCAATTTTCATGTTGAAATTCCTTCGACTGCATTTCTGTTTATTTTATTAGCTGGCTTCTTAATGTTGCTGAAAGTTGTTTGCTTTAAGCGATCACAAAGTGAGTCACCTTAGGTTAATTTGTCTTGCTTTCCCCCAAGCCCGATCCATAGCATGTGACCTAGGCGCACTTTTGTTAATGATGAAAACAAAATAGCCTTGATGGTTTGTTTCCCTTTGCCACATCCCAATACTATAGCTCAGCATCCCCAGTTCTCTTATTTCATTCTTGGTTTTGCCTGGTCCCCCAATCAGTGGGCTCAGGTCAGTGTACTTTCCTGAATCCTTGGGTTCTCTCTCCTCTGTCTTTCTTCTTGCTTCTCCCACGAGATAAAAACTCCAGAGTCAGCTTCTCATGTCTTCCGAGTGAAGCTCTCGACACTCAAAGTGACCTGGGTACTCAGCAGACACCTAGATTCTTGTGACTACATTGGACACACTGTGTGGCTTTCAAATCAGAGCCTGAACTTGATTTGATATTTGCTAATGTTTCCATTTCCTCCCTGGACTCCTGGTTGTATGTATGGCCCTCACCTCGTACTTCACACGCAGCATATACTCTTGTCTCTTTGCCCCCCAGTCACTAAAGGAGGTGGCTCTGCCCTGTGTACTTCTCCCCTCAGTCTTATATCTTTCTTGATTTTGGTAACAAATATTAGTTAGCATCGACTGCATTGCAGACACTGGGAATATATGACAGTAAACCAAACAGACAGTGCCCTGCCCTCTAGGAGCTTGCAGTCCAGTTGGGGAGATAGGCAGTTAGAATCTAAGATAGTTTATCCCGAAAGATGACCACCAGGCATTGTGGGAAAATACAGGAAGGGCATTATAGGCTGGGGATGGGGCGGTGAGAAAGTGACAGCCGGTGTGAGCCCTGAGGGATGGAAAGAGCCAGGCAGGGAGGGGGAGGGTGGGTTCTGTGCAGAGCGCCTCTGTGGAGGTCAACAGGAGAGCACTTTGGATAACTGAGGGGTGGTCGGTACAGTCTGCTCTTGAAGACACTTGTTTTCATTTAACTGGGTGGGTGGGTGGCACCAGAAGGATAAATGCCGAGTGATGAGAGTGGAGAGGTAGGCAGCGGCCAGATCATAAAGGGCTTTGCAAACTGTTGAGAAGTCTGAACTTCATCCTGAGGACATTGAGAAGCCATTGAAACGTGTAGGGAAGTGACGTGATCATCAGATTTCTGGATTTCCTGATCTCTCCTCTCGCGGTGTGGAGACTGGCTTGAACGTGGCAAGGGTAGCCTCTCTTTGGGCTGATCCCAGGGACCACCTTCCCAAACTCATCTTCTCCTTATCCCCACAGTGTGTGTCCAGCTCAGCATGTCCAGCTTCTTGTGTTTTCCTGATTAGCACGAAGGCTTCTTTGAAACTCTAACCCCCTTTTCTAGCTTCCTGCCTTTAAGGCTAGACCTCTGCCTTCTCCCAAGCTCCTGGCTGTCTCTGCTCTAAAACGAATGTGTCATCTGGGCCATCCACTGGGTCTCCCGTATTACTGTTGCCCAGAGACTCCATTGCTTTGCCTACCAGTTTGTATCCACTAGGATTTGGGGTCGGCTTGCATCTAGCTTGAACTCCTCTGACCCCTGAAAGTCATTGTAACTCACATGGTTGGCCCTTCCTGTCTCCCTGGACCAGCCCAGACCTGCACCTGAGAGCATTCCTCTGACCCTCTTTTTCCAACCAGCAGTTGAGTATCCTAGGAATTCCACACGGGTCCCCACTGCACCCCCGTATTGGACAGTACATGTGGGAAGATGGATTGAAATAAGATGAGTTGAACTAGCCAGTATACTTTGGGGAAGTTACTTAACTTCTCTGTGCCTCAGTTTCCGGATCTATAAACTATAGAAACGAAGAGAATCTACATCATAGAGGTGTTTGGAGGATTAAATGAGTGACTGCATATAAAAACACTATGTCTGGCCCATAGTGTAGACACTCACTGGTTATTGATGTTTGTGTGAAGGCGTCTACGTCATCCTAGAGAAAGAGGCGGGAGAATGTAAAAGGTTTTTGACTGCTAGAGTAATTGGCCACAGCCAGATGGGCATTTATCTTGGAAGGGCCACTCCTCTTCACTTTGGGTAATTGAGAGATGACAGCAATGCTACACGCTGCCCATTTTGGGTGGGTGGAGAGAGGATACAGACCAAGTGGGCTTTCTTTTAAATCTGAGGTTTTATCCTGTGCTGATTTTGTTCCAGAAATTCCCTTAGTTTTCATGAAATCAAACTAGCTTTGCATTTCATAAATTATGCTTTATTCCTGAGGGCAGTCATGATGTTTGTCTCAACTTTGCATTTGGGCCTCCTAAGACCAGCCTTTCCTCCTTAGTAATAGTGATAACAGCAGCTACTAGCTGGTAAGGCAATAGAAGACAACTCAGTATGTTGATTGATTCCACAGATAGTTATGAGCACATGCACGTGCAAGGCATTGAGAAGGGAACTTTCGGGGCCACCATTCGGGCAGGGACAGTCTCATGGAGTGGCCATAAGGTAAGGTAGAAAATGGTGCCCACTGTGGAAGAACAAAGGATTTCGTTTCAGCCAGGGCAATCCAGGAACTTAACAACTGAGTTAGGTTTTAACGAATCCCTAGATGGAAAGATGTAGTTGGTAAGGTGAGTAGGTAGACATGAGGGAGGAGTGATCAGAATACCTAACACATATCAAGTGCCTACTGTGTGCCAAGACCTGTTCTATGTGCTTGCTTGTCTTAACTCATTTGAGCCACACAACAAGCCCCTAACGTGGCTGCTGTTATCACCCCATTTTACAGATGAGGAAACTGAGGCACAGAGTGGCTGAGTAACTTGGCTAAGGTCACATTAACTGATAGAATCTGGCTTTGATCCAGACAGCCTGACTCCAGATTGGAAACACAAATAAACATACCCATCATGCAAGGGACAACCTTCGCCTTCCCTTTTGTATCTCTCCCTATGGGCACCCTTTAAAGGGATTTTGAGTCTTTTTATCAGTCAGATCTACTACAGTTTACAGATTTTGAAAGAATCATTTTATTGAAGGGCCCTTTTCCAGTTCAATTTCAATAGAATAAAGATCTAGACAGCATATAAATTTTCACAGTCAAAAATAGAGCTATATAATCTATGGCTATAACCCTTTTCATAGACCTACGGCTGTGGATATAGGAAAACACTAGCTGAATTGTACATTTTACCCCCCTTGATTTCTGACAATTTGGCCATAAAATCTTTTGATAAAAATATCAAAAACCCCTCATACTGCAATACTGTAAGATGTGACTGCGCTAATGGCAAAAAAAAGTCTATATTTTAGACTGTCATGAACTGTTTAAACATCATAATGGGAAACATTTATGGCTCAAATAATTGAAGTCCACATTTCTCAGAATCTATCTCAGCCTTTTGTTAGACCTTGAAACAAATCACAAAATTGACTGGCTTGAGTTTCTCCATAGCTCTTTCTTCTCCACTGGAGGTTAGTGGGATGTGCCCCAGGCTGTGGGTCCGTTCTCCAGGCCCGGATCCCATATTAGGGGGAACCGACTTGGGCAAACCTGTTAGCCTCTCTGGATTTCACCCTCCTCTTCTGAAGGACTTCAAGTCTCCGTTTCCATGCCTCTTGTCTACCGACTCTAAAGAAAGTGATCATTAATAGTGTGCATGATCTAATGGCAAGAAATGAAGAACAAAAGAAAAAGCAAATAATTTGGTTTCATCCATTTCACTCAACATTATTTAACAAGTGATTATTAAGCACCTACCGTGTACATGATAAATATTTGTGCTTATCTCTTCCCAGGCTTGCTAAGAATTACAGTGTTAAATTCTCAGACTCACCCGGGGTTTACCTTCTCTCAGTTTCCCCATTTCTAATGTCCCCTTTGTGGCTGTATTATTACTATAGAATTGTATGCTATTTAATCTTATTTTTTAAAATCCCAAACAAAGAAAGCAAAAGAGAAAACTTTCATTTCAAAGTGATCCCTTAGAATGTGGCAAATTATTATTAAGTCATGTACAATACTAGTGTATATATATACATTTTTTTCAAGCTTTTCAATGTATAGTAGCCTTATTTAAACTATTGGGTAATGCTTTTTAGGAAAAACCACAGTCACAGCCTGGACCAGTGGTGCGATGGATAGCATGTCCGACGATGGGTTAGGAGATTCCAGGAAAGACCATAGCCATCAGATGTTCACATCTAATTCTGATGGGCCAGCTGACACACTAGTTTTAATGGTTTGCAGTGATAAATTTGTCGTAGAATTGGAGCCTTCTCCAGGTTATAAATTGCTCGGGCCCAAACGCTGTGGAAAATTTATAAGGACTGCCATTAGAATAGAATGTTTTAAATTATCTGTTGTATTGAGAGAGAGAGAGAGAAAGAGAGAGAAAAGACCCAATAAGAGGTTTATCAGATAGTCATGAGTTCATGTGACACAAAAGAGTCATTGGGGCTATTCGTCAAGTGATAAATTGGATAATGATGACAAAAGTATGTCCTTTTTTTTTTAGTGCTTTAATGGGTGCCAGGTGTCCATTATTTCATCTACTCCTCACAATAACCCAATGAGGTGTACACTCTTATTCCTATTTTACAGATACGAAAACTGAGCTTAGCTAAATAATGTTCCCAAGGCCACACAGTGAATAAATGGCTGAAAATGTTCCCAGGTGCTTGTTGTCTCCTTCAGTTCGTCATCTTTAAGGTGGAAGTCATTATCCTTGTCCTCGAGTCAGCTCTGTCTTTCGATTTCTGTCAGTGACACCGCGGTTTTCTCAGATTCGTTCTTGCAGTCGTCATTGATTTTTCCTTCTGTCTTTGCTTGGATCTATTCAGTCACCCAGTCCCTTTGCATGTTCAGTGTCTTTCTGCTGTCAACCCTCTTCCCACCTCCTTAGTCCGGGGGTCTAGGCCTCACCTAAGTGTACAGGGTAAAGGTCAAAGTCCTGAACTCAGAATTCAACGCTGGCTACCCTCTGGCTCCTACCCTCCTCTTAGGTTCTTCTGCTAACTTCTCCCCTAACCGAGGAGCCAGTTACCTAAACACATCCTGCATGTTTCCCACGTGGCCCCTTCGGGCATGGTGACTCCCTTCTGGGATGTGCCTTCCACTGCACCTGCTGTGCCTTCCACTGAGCCCTGCCCCTTCCTTGGGGTGAGGTCGGGTCCCCTCCTCGGTGACCATCCCGTCTGTGAGGTCGGGCCTCTCAGTTTGCACTAAGCACGTGCTGCCTGCCTGCATTGCAACACAGCTCTTCCCGTCTGATCCGCCGCTCAGTGGTGCCCAGGGGTGGGGACGCAGCCCCTCACACACCTGGGACATTGCTGTGCCTGCGAGAGTGCAAGGTCCATGCCCGTGTGCACATGTGAGGATAGAAGGGTTAACGGTAACTGCAGTAAATCTCTCACCTTGAACTCACTGAGTGAAGATCTCCCATGAACCCCCCAAGCCTTATTCAGAGACCACTACACTGGAAAAGGACCACACACATTCACGGATTGTGGGATTGGTTGTGTGTAAGGATGGTCACAGCTTGCTACCCCTGTCAGTAAGCCCTGTGCAACGTGGCTTGGCCTTCTTCCCACCAAGAGGTAGCGTTGAGCCCTGGCCAGCATGGGTCAGTGGTGAGAGCATAGGCCTGCGAACCAAAGGGTCGCAGGTTCGATTCCCTGCTCCGGTTGGGGCGCATGAGGGAGGCAACCATAGATGTGGCTCTCTCACATTGATCTTTCTCTCTCTCCTTTCTCCCCCTTTCCCTCCCTTCCACTCTCTCTTTTAAAAAATATCAATGGAAAGAATGTCCTTCAGTGAGGATTAACCAAAAAAATAAAAAATAAGAGGTAGAGTTGATTTCTCTGCTCTCTGAATCTGAACTGACCTGTGACTGACTTTGATCACAGATGGTAGCAAAAAATAGCAAATCGCTGTCCCTGAGGGTGATCTTGGGAATACACCTCCCCCCAAAAGGCTCCCATCTGCGCCCAGTTCCCACTGTGTGCACACAGAGGATGAGGTTTGTTTGAGATGCGTCTTTAACCGCAGTCAGTGCATTTTAAAATTTACATTTCTATAGAAAGGGTCTTAAAAGTAGGTAATAAATTGTGATTATTTACATGCCCCAATACAATAATTCTGTTTTGTCTCTTATACTTTCCTGAATATAACCCAAAGCTAATATCGATGTTTAAAATGCTAACATTTTCACAATTCTAAGTTTAAAAAACCTTGTGTTCTAGGTTTGCAAACACCTGGAGTTGCTTCTTCCCCTCTCTCCTACCCACTGTATGGAAACAAGCTCTGTATCTGCCAAATAGCAAAAACAGCCCTTTTTTGACAGTGTATATTTCACTTTTGTGATACTGCTGTGTCCCAGTAACATTTTCTTTCACGGGAAATGACGATGGCTTCCAGGAGTATATGTGTGTGTTTTCAAAATCATGAAATTTAAAAAATGAAACTTCATTTCAGACAGAATGATCTTTGCTTTAATAAAAGTGGGATTTTTTTTTAAATGGTTCTGGGGCTATACAAAATAAACTAACAAAATAGAAACAGTCTCATGGATACAGAAAACAGACTGACAGCTGTCAGCGGGGGGTTGTGGGAGGCTGGGTGAAAAAGGTGAAGGGATTAAGCAAAGCAAAACAAAACAAAACAAAAAAACCCTCATAGACACAGACAACAGTATGGTGATTACCAGAGGGAAAGGGGAGGGGGCAGAGGTAGAAGAGGGTAAAAGAGGGGGGTGGTAAACAGACTTGATTTGGGGTAGTAAACACAATACAATATACAGATGATGTAGTACAGAATTGTACACCTGAAACCTATATAATTATATTAATGTCATCCCAATAAGTTCAATAAAATTAAAAAAAAATAAAATAAAACCTATGCGTTTTAGCAGGTCAGCTTGAAAAATGAGTTTACATTTAACATAGACAAAGTAGCTCACGACAGTTAGATTCAGAAACTGTGCCAGTAAAATTGTGTTTGAATGATCCTTGAATTTGCTTTTTTAAGGGCTAGCTTCCCCCTTTAAATGTGTATTCAGTAAAACAGTTATTCAAATTCTGGTAGACATGTGGGAGCATCCGATTCATGCCTAACACAGGCAGGGCTCTTCATGGGGCTTTTACTCCTAATGACTGACCTAATGTGTTGTGTCTCCTTTTTCTGGCTGAGAGAAGGAATCCCATCTCAGAGGCATTTTATTCAGTAATATGTTCACATTGCATTTCACCTCTTCCTATTTCCCAGGCTACAAGAATACCTGCAACACTGAGATAGCTGATATCATTGCTAGAAAAGTACATGGTAATTTGGATAGAAAATAATGTAAGAGCTTTGGTAACAAAATATAATTAAATTAGTGCCTCGTGTAAAAATAGTGAAAAGGATTTTTTTTTTTTTTTTAGTTTTTAATGGATCAGATCCGTGTGATTAAAATATGTAAATTAAATAACATCCACTTTGGTGATCTGGGTGACATCTGCTCTCTCTGATATTCCTTCTGAGAATTTCATTTTCTTCTACTCTCCCCCATTTTTAAGTGAACCCAATATTAAAGGTTTTGAATTTGATAAAACAGGGAATGCATTTGCTATAATCTTAGAAGCCTTGAAATTGAGGACTCTTAAATTGGGCAGGCATCTATTCACTAATCCATTCAGTCAGTGGTTATTGAGCACCGATCTGGACGCTGGGGTTAGAGCCTGAACAAAGCAAACTAGGTCCCTGCTGCCCAGGAGTTCACAGAAGTCACAGTAAGAAGGCAGATGACGACTGAGTAAACAGGTGACTTCAGACAGAGATAGCCTGTAAGGGAGTAAACCAGAATAAATGACAGAATGACTGAATTGAGGAGTGGGGTAGTTTTAGATGGGAGGTGAGGGAAGGCATTTTGTTGCTGTTAATCCTCACCCAATGATATTTTTCTGTTGATTTTTAGCAAGAGTGAAAGGAAGGGAGAAGAGAGAGAAACATCAGTGTGATAGACATATCGATTGGTTGCCTCCCACAGGCGCCCCGACAGGGGCCAGGGTTCGAAGTTGCAACCCAGGTATGTGCCCTTGACGGGGAATCAAACCTGAGACCCTTCGGTGTGAGGGCTGGTGCTCTAACCACTGAACAATGCCAGGCAGGGCAGGGAAGGCATTTTTGAGGGACATTTGAATAGGACCTAAATGATGAAAAACTGACTGCCATGGGGAGAAGAGCCACCTAGAAAGAGGAAAAGCAGTTGAAAAGGCTCTGAAGTGGGTATAACCGTGGCAGGACTGAGGAACAAAAAGGAAGCTGGACTGTAATGAGCAAGAGGAAGATCTGAGGTCGGATTTGAAAGGTAGACTGGGGCATGCTGATGCATCATTCATGGATGCCAGCCCATATTGTTATATTATGTTCTATTACAATAGCACGTCATGTTATATGTTATACTAGAGGCCCAGTGCATGAAATTCGTGTGTGTGGGGGGGGGTGGTTGGGGGGAGAAGGGTCCCTCAGCCCGGCCTGCTCCCTCTTGCAATCCAGGACCCCTTGGGGGATGTCCGACTGCCAGTTTAGGCCCGATCCCACAGGGATCCCGGTGGAATTGGGCCTAAACTGGCAGTCGGACATCCCTCTCACAATCCAGGACTGCTGGCTTCTAACCACTTGCCTGCCTGCCTGCCTGATTGCCTCTACCCACTCTGCCTGCCTGATCACCCCTAACCACTCACCTGCCTGCCTGATCGCCCCTAACCACTTGCCTATCTGCCTCATCGCCCCTAACTGCTCACCTGCCTGCCTGATCGCCCCTAACCACTCACGTGCCTGCCTGATCGCCCCTAACTGCTCACCTGCCTGCCTGATCGCCCCTAACTGCTCACCTGCCTGCCTGATCGCCCCTAACCACTCACCTGCCTGCCTGATCGCCCCTAACCGCCTCCGCCTTGGCCCCCGCCACCGTGGCTTCGTCCGGAATGACGTCTGGAAGGTCACTCACCTGCCCGGTCTAATTAGCATATTACACTTTTATTATAGATTCTGTATTTTAGTGTATTGTATATTTCATATAGTTTGTACATTTATATTGTATTAATATTGTTTAGGTAAACTTCTGTAGGATTACAAACCTTGTAAAAAGGGAGATGAAGGTTAAAGAAAGACGTCAGGGCCCTGAGATGTTTAGGATTTCTGCGCATCCCTAGTATACAAAGCCATGCCAGTGGCAGGTCTTCTCCTTTCTTGGATCTCCGCCATCTTCCCATGTTTGTTTTTAATTATCAGTTCAATTCAGCCTATACTGGGCCTGAGACGCCTCAGTGTCCGCAGGGCTGTTACAGACGAGTGTGCCGGAGATGTGGCAGGCCTTCACTGGACTGCGGCCCTCCTGGATTGTACCTATTACTCCAATTGGCGGTCAGCTGCCTTTTCTAGCATCTCATTTATCCTTAGTTACATATTGTAAAATGATATCAAGGATTACGCACCCAGTGTGATGTCGGTGATCTGTGACGTTAGTGTAGTCTTCCGTTGTTCCCCATCCTTGGAGACACAGACATGAAAAATTGAGTTCGAGGCCTGTGCACGTGTCTGTCCAAAAGGGTTTATCATTTGAATGCTTCTCTTCTGAAAGAAGGAAGTTGTTAAAAATTAGCAAATAAATAAAATACATGAAAGGGTAAAAATATTCATTTTATTTTTTATTTTTTGGTTAATCCTCACCCGGGGATATTTTTCCATTGATTTTTTAGAGAGAGTGTAAGGGAGGGGGAGAGACATCCATTAGCTGCCTCCCGCACGCACCTCGACCAAGGCCGGGATCGAGTCTGCAACCCAGGTACATGCCCTTGATCAGAATTGAACCCGGACCCTTCAGTCTGCAACTGAGCCAAACCGGCAAGGGTTAAAAATATACATATTTTTAAATGAAGCGATGCAGATTTGTAGACTCTGTTCTGTTATTACGGTTAAGATGCAGGGTGTCTGATTGAGACAAGGGAATCAGGAAATAATATAGACTATCTTCTTTCTGTGTTCCTCAGACCTTAGGTGGTCATAATATGTGGAATTAAAATTTCCACTGAATTAAACTTTCCAGTGATTTCAAAGACACTGAGATGCATTACTAAGAGCACTTATTGACTCTTCCTTCAGATATCATTAATACAGTGTGGCAAGCCGGCATGGCCATGGCATACTCAGCCCCACATTGGGCGCTTTATGTGCTGTGCCAGCTCAGCCAGGTTCAGTGACCCTGAGAGGGAGCGGTGAAGGATGGAGAAAAAACAGACAAGAGAAGAAAGCTGGGTCTGGGTGGGACACTGTCCTCTCTGATGGAGAGACAGTGCCACGGACTACAAGCCGTGTCTTTATTTTATAGCCAGATTCCACGAGGCAAAGTAAGGGCGTGGTCAAGATGTTTACAACATTCTTGTGGGTTTCGATCCTACTCAATTACATGCACCTGAACTCTATCAAGCCCACATCACTCAGACATGTGGGGCCATGTGTTCGGACCATAGGTTCAAGCTTACAACTACAGCTGTTGGCTATAATTGTGCTGGGAGGGCTCTGCCCTCCAAGTTGGGACTTGCACATGGCCATGAGAGGACTGTGCCCTCTCATTAGTCCGAGGCTTGAACCTGTCCAAACACTGTAGCCGCTCTCCACAATACAGATATTTTGTTATTTTTAAAAAGGCAGTTGTTTGGGTTTTATTCTGGCAAAAGGAAGATCTAGAAGCCTGTCCCTGGTTTGCTGCTGAAAATTCCACTGCTCGGATGCCTGCTTGGCTTCGTTCATCCGACTCTCCCAGTCCTGTGGTTTACCAGGTTTTCCTCCTGTCTGGAAGCACACACATGGTGCTACATTTAGCATCTCTCTCCAGGCACGGCCAGCGCCTCTTCCCATGTCCTTGCTCTCGGGGCTCTGGGAAGGAGCTGACCACCTACCTGTGGCAGGGCACACAGCTCTCGAAGCAACTTCAGCTCTGCTGTGTTTCCCTGGTAGATGGGCGTGTGGTATGTAAGTCTGTGTATGCGTACATAAGCGAAATATTTGAGGCAGGAAAAAAAAATACATATGTTCCTCCCAGGGTAAGAAGCAAAGCGTTCCATTCCAAACATGGTTGAAGCCCCCTGGGCAGCCCGGCCGGTTGCCTTTCCTTCCTCTTCCCCTAGCTAAATTTTAAAAATCATTCATGTGTGCCTTTATATTTTACTAGAGGCCTGGTGCACGAAATTCATGTGGGGGGGGGGGGAGGGTGTCCCTCAGCCCAGCGTGCACCCTCTCCAATCCGGGACCCCTCGAGGGATGTCCGACTGCCCAGTGGGATCGGGCCTAAATGGGCAGTTGGACATCCCTTTCACAATCCAGGACTGCTGGCTCCCAACCGCTCGCCTGCCTGCCTGCCTGCCTGCCTGATTGCCCCTAACCACTTCTGCCTGCCAGCCTGATCACCCCCTAACTACTCCCCTGCCAGCCTGATCGCTGTCTAACTGCTCCTCTGCTGGCCCGATTGCCCCTAACTGCCCTCCCCTGCCGGCCTGGTTGCCCCTAACTGTCCTCCCCTAAAGGCCTGGTTGACCCCAACTACCCTCCCCTCCAGACCTGGTCCCCCAACTGCCCTCCCCTGTTGGTCTGGTCAACCCCAACTGCCCTCCCCTCCAGGTCTGGTCCTCCACAACTGCCCTCCCCTGCTGGCCTGGTCACCCCCAACTCCCTTCCCCTTCAGGCCTGGTTCCCCCAAATTGCCCTCCCCTGTAGGCCTGGTCCCCCCCAACTGCCCTCCCCAGCAGGTCTGGTTACCCCCAACTGCCCTGCCCTACTGCCCTGGTCTCCCCAAACTGCCCTCCCCTGCAGACCTGGTTCCCCCCAGCTGCCCTCCCCTGCTGGCCTGGTCACCCCTAACTGCTCTCCCCTCCAGGCCTGGTACCCCGCTACTGCCCTTCCCTGCAGGCCTGGTTGCCCCTAACTGCCCTCCCCTGCTGGCCCGGTCAACCCTAACTGCCCTCCCTTGCCAGCCTGGTCACCCCCAACTGCCCTCCCCTCCAGGCCTGGTACCCCCCTACTGCCCTCCCCTGTTGGCCTGGTCACCCCCAACTTCCCTCCCTTGCAGGCCTGTTCCCCCCCAACTGCCCTCCCCTGCAGGCCTCATTCCCCCCAACTTCCCTCCCCTGTTGGCCCGGTCACCCTAACTTCCCTCGCTTGCTGGCCTGGTCCCCCCACCTGCCCTCCCCTGCAGGCCTGATCGCCCACAGCTGCCCTCCCCTACCGGCCATCTTATGTGTTGGAGTGATGGCCAATTTGCATATTACCTATTTATTAGATAGGATGACACAGATTTATGCATTTTTTATAATACATAGTATTGTTTGGTATATTTTTAAACCTTACCTAAATGCAAGTTGCTTTTTCTCGTATGATAGTTTTAAGACTTATCCTTGTGAACGCATGTATCTCTCCTTTACTTTCCCTGCCGTCCCGTGTTTTGTTGGGGTGCAAAGGGGCACACCAGCTAGCACCCTCTCTTCCCCTCTAGAACAAGCTGAGAAATAGATGCAAGTGTTAGAGAGTAGTGGGTAACTGTGTCAGCTTTGTTTGTGAGATAGCCTCTTGGAGAGATGGGCTTGTTAGAACGCAGCCAGAATTAAAGAGGTTTTACCCTTCCGGCACAGGTTATGTAGTTAGCCTGGGACTCCCCCCGCCCTCCGCCCCGCCCCCAGGGAGGCGCCCCTGTGACATTGGGGAGCAGAGCATGCAGGAGGAGGGGCACCAGTGAGATAGGTCACTTCTCTAGGAATGATGAGTGAGGAGGTGGAGAGAGTCTGGGAACGTCACTCCTGAAGCAGCTCCTCCGTGTGGAAATACGAAGACGGGAAAAGGGAGTTTCCCCCAGACATGCTTCTCCATCATATTTATATGTTCGTCCTCCTGCTGATGGACTTCTCTGTTGTTGTTGCAAATGGGGCTGCAGTGCGTATTCTGGACCACAATGGGCCAGCTTCTGTAGGGCACCCACATGGAGGGGGATGGCAGGGTCATCGCTGTGCGTGTCTGCACCTGACTCCCTCCCCCTTCTCACCAGTGCGTTAGAATCCCCTCCCACCCTGTTCTCACCAACACGTGTTATTCAGCTCTTTAGTGTGTGCGAGTCTGCTGGGTGGGCAATGGCATCTTAATGTAATGTCAGGTTCCCTGATTACTAGTCAAAGTCAACCTCATGCTGGCTAGCCGGTTGGTTATTCATATTATTGGACCACATAAAAAGATTGCGTTATTTTTTATATTAGTTTAAAGGGATTCTTTATATGTTCTGGATACTAAGCCTTTCTCATTTTTTGAGTCACAAAAATTTTTAATTGTTTGTGGCTTGTCTTTTCCTTTTCAAAAATAGGCTACCTTTTGATACATATCTGATACACACAAATGATTTGGAAATTTCATTTGGCATTATATATATTTCCCCCAGAGGGCTGAGAGGGAACTTTAAATAAGAGAACGTATATAGCCCAGCTGGCGTGGCTCAATGGTTGAGTGTCGACCTATGAACCAGGAGGTCACAGTTTGATTCCCGGTCAGGGCACATGCCTGGGTTGCGGGCTAGAACCCCAGTGTGGGCATGCAGGAAGCAGATGATCAGTAATTCTCTCTCATCATTGATGTTTCTATCTCTCTCCCTCTCTCTTCCTTTCGGAAATCAATAAAAATATTTTTTAAAAAAAGAGAGAAAATATATGACTCTGCTTGTCCAGAGTCTAAAATTATGTGGAGAATGTGTGAAGTATCACTGGAGCATACGAATAGGGTCTCTCTTGGGATTTTCTGCCTGTTGGAATGTTCCTATTCTCTTTGAACAATTGCTCGTCTTTCTTATATTAGGCAGTTTGAGCAATATTTCTGCAAGATTTACCTTACTTTTCAAATTCTTTGACATCCTAGAACTGAATGCTTAATGTTTGAACCCTAATGCTTAAATTATGAATTTTTGCCTCAGTGTAGTGACATGAAAAGGCTGTAATACAAAACACCTCTGCTCTACCAAAAATGAAATTTATCTACCACTTGCAAACTCTTCTGTGTGATAAAACGTTCCCACTTTGACTAGGCCCCCAGGAGAGCCGTGCTGATGCTCCATTCTCTCCTTAGAGCTAGTGGACGTTGTTAGCATCGAAAGGCACTCACGCACTAAGTCACCTATATGCTCCTATTGCATCTTTTTAAAAATATATATTTTTATTGATTTCAGAGAGGAAGGGAGAGGGAGAGAGAGATAGGAACATCCATGATGAGAGAATGATTGATCGGCTACCTCCTGCATGTCCCACACTGAGAATCGAGCCGGCAATCCGGGCATGTGCCCTGAACGAGGAATCAAACTGCCACCTCCTGGTTCATAGGTTGACGCTCAGCCACTGAGCCACTGCGGCAGGGCAGGAAATTGCATCTTGACTTTGCCAATTATTGATAAGAATGGCTTCTTACAGGGTTCTAGACTTTCACCACTAAAAAAATCCTTAAAGAGCAAGCCGTACCATCTCTTATTTTACACAAGCGAGGGCAAATGACCCACCCAAAGTCCCACACAGAGGCGGGCACAGATCAGTTCATGATCCGGGTCTCCCCTTGTCACTGTGTACTCTCCATGGCAAGGGTGTCGGAGTCCCTTTGGGACGCTGTGACAGAAGGCCCTAGACTGGGGCTTAAGCAAGAGACATTTATTTCTCACAGTTCTAGAGGCTGAGGTCCCAGGTCGGGTGCTGGCAGATTCAGTGTCTGGTGCGGACCCGATTCCTGCCTCACAGACCGCCATCGTCCTCACCTCGGGGAAGAGGCAAGGGAGCTCTCTGGGTCCCTTTCATAAGGGCACTCAGCAACCCCCAAAGGCTCCACCTCCAGACGCCATCACATACTAGGTTTCAATGTATGAATTGGGGTGGGAGGGGAGAGACACTAACATTCAGTCTGTGGCAAATGGGTTGTAGATAGAATCATAGCTTTGTTCTCTGTCTTTACAACTGTGTGTATTTTTACAGCTAGATGTCTTTGAGAGGTTTCGTTGCACTTGACTTTTGTTGCTGGCAGCTTTTTTGTTTCTTAGCACTGAAGGAACTATGTATCATGCTTCCTTAATTTAGCTCTATGGAAGTAACGTTCACTATTTCCCTTATTTTCGACTGGTGTTTACATGCTAGTATTTCCAATAGGTTGTATAAATAAGTTAAATGTTATGGTAAATTATTCCAAAATGGCATATTAACAGTTTGCATAAATTAAAACAAGGCTGTAATAGTTTGAATCAGATTGGAACAACATGTAAATTTGTAAATGTGTTCAGTTAATTTTTTTAATAGAATCTTTTTTTCATGCTTGGCTATCATTTATTTATTTAAGTCAAATTGCTTAACATTACAATGAGTGCATTTAATCCAAGAATTAAAATATTACCATTAACTCATGTACACCCAGTTGCTCTTCCATCCCCTGCTTTCCTACCCTAGGAACCACTCTCTGGAATTAAGTGATTATTATTTCCCTGCTTTAAAAATACATACATACATACATACAAACATATAGACACACATACCTGTATGTGTATACACTCACATGCCTGTGTATTTCCCTAATTTTAAAACTTCCTCATTTTAAAACTATATAAATGAGTGTCAAATGGATAGTAGTCTTTTGTGACTTATATTTTTCACTCAATATGTTTCTAATATTTATCCTTGTTTTGTATATAACTAGAGGCCCCATGCCTGAAATTCGTGCAAGAGTAGGCCTTTCTTCCCCCGGCTGCCGGCACCGGCTTCCCTTTGGCATCTGGGACCCGGGCTTCTCCGGAAGGACATCCGGTCTAATTAGCATATTATGCTTTCATTATTATAGATTATAATTCACTCATTTTAAATGTGTATAGCATTCCACTGTGTGACGTTACCATAGTTTATTCTCCTGTTGATGGGCATTTAGTTTTTCTCTCCCCAATTCTGTTTGTTTTTGCTGTTGCCAGTAACAGTGTCTGAACTGTCTTGTATCCTCGCTCCTGGTGTCCATGTGCAACTGTTTCTCTCAGATAGTATGTAGGGGTAGAATTCCTGCATTATAATGTTATGCGTATGTTTACTTAGTGCCAAAATAATATAATGTCAAATGATATTTCCTGATCGTTAGTATTCATTTACACAGATCACAAATTGGGCAAGCCCGGAATCTCGACGCCTGGCCTCTTCTCCCAAGAAGCCACCAAACCCAAGTTCCAGTGCAGTTATAGACCCACAACCTCCGGCACAGGTGGCTTTGGGATGCCAGCTTTTCACTAGCCGCTTTGGGCTTGAGCTACCCCCACAATATGGCCTGTCCCCACTATGTTAAAACCACCTTTAAGGTCGTTTTGTTTTAGTGTCTTATCCAGCATTTTTGTGGGTGTGTGTTTCAGTGGGGGAATTGATCTGACAATCCCAAAACAGAAACTCAACGTAAATTATTAAATACTTTTTTCTCAAACTTTTCTTTCTAAACTCTCTTTTCCAGATACTGATTTATTGAGCAGAACACTGGCTTTGTTAAGTGTTGGAAAAGACTAACCACTCATTTGTAAGAGATGCAGAGAATTTTTGAAATTAGTGATGCATTTCTAAAGCTCAGTGGTCCTGGCATTTCAGTTGTGCTGTCTTCTCTGATTGCTATTTGAAGGCTATGCCCAACTACTCGACCATTCACTGTTCTCTTGAATTTCATTTAGAAGGTGTAAGCTATTTTGTTGTATCATAAAGCATTTTACCAGGAAATAGTGATATCATGTAATGAACATGCCACTAAATCTCAACCTTTTAATTTCATACATTATCTATAAGAAGAAACAATGCACTGTTTTCTCTTTTCATCAAGGAATTAAATCTAAAAATCACTTCTTGAACTTGTCTTCAAGATTTATTATATTTACTATATTTATACCTGGGATAAAATAACTAACTGTGTCTGAGTGTGTTGATGGGTCCCCAGGACCACCACCAGTTTGACGATTCGCTGACAGGACTCAGCATATAATTGTACTTGCGACTACAATTTGTTACAGTGGGAGGATGTGGAGCAGTATTAGCAAAGGGAAAGGCCATGGGGCGCCGTCCCGGGAACCCAGGTGCAAGCTCCCAGGGGCCTCTCTCGGTGAAATCACAGGACGTGCTGAATCCCCGCCAACAAGTGGTGACAACACGTGAAATGTTGCCAGGGAAGCTCATCAGAGACCCGGGACCCAGGGGTTTTATTGTGGGACGATCGTGAAGGCAGTTTCTCTGTCTGGCATGAACCAAAATTCCAGACTCCCAGAAGGAGAGCAGGTGTGCACATAAACCATACTGCTGCACAGTCTCAGGCCCAGGGACCCATTCTTATGAGTTAAACTTCCGGAAATCCAAGTTCTCAGATGCCGGCCAAGGGCCGTCCTTGTAAGCAGGACGATCAGGGCTGGCGTGTGAACTCTCTTCTGCACGTGGAGTTATGGCTGAAATGTTTAAACCGCCTGCTATTTGTCAGGCACTGTTCTTCATTTATCTCATCCTCACAACAACCATTTCATAGGTGAAGAGCTGAGACACAGAGAGGTTAGGGAACTTGTCCAAGGCAGCACAGCTAATAAACAGTAAATCAGCATTCAAACTCAGGTTTCAGAATCTGTGATTTATCAAATGCTGTGTTGGTTTGTGTTTTTTTCTTGTTTCATTTTGTCCTACCTCATGGATAAGATGTTTCATACATTTCCATAAAACTGTGATGAAGATAAATTGTCTATATACAGCCTTGTCTAGTCTTTAATGTTTCATGGCTCTTAATTTTCAAGTTTGGAAAATCGTGCTAATTATTGTATACAAACCTTTCCTGGTCGCATACGCTTTTCTCAGCTGTTCCTGGATCCGAGCATCTGAATTGTTCGTTTCCATTTTTCTACAAGAGGGTCCTCTGGTCTTTGACTACAATGTAGTCCCACTGTTCCTTCTGTACCTCCTTCTGGTCTCTTAGAATTGCAGACAGAGAGGGTATCACTGCACCATCTGTAATAATAAAAACATAATATGCTAATTAGACCGGACGACCTTCCAGACGACCTTCCTGACGACCTTCTGATGAAGCCGGGGCTGCGAGGGCCAGGCCCCTTGCACGAATTTTGTGCATCGGGCCTCTAGTGCAGTGGTTCTCAACCTATGGGTCGCAACCCCTTTGGGGGTCGAACGACCCTTTTACAGGGGTCGCCTAAGACCATCGGAAAACACATATATAATTACATATTGTTTCTGTGATTAATCACTATGCTTTAATTATGTTCCATTTGTAACAATGAAATTGGGGGTCACCACAACATGAGGAACTGTATTAAAGGGTCGCGGCATTAGGAAGGTTGAGAACCACTGTGTGGCTTATAAACGAAGACACGGCAACATTTTCTGTTTTATTTCCTTTCTTATAATTCTCATCAGTGTTAGCCTCATTGTCTCTCTCAGCATCTTGGACAATGACTTAGGGAATGATCTTTGAATGCCCAAACGGCCACCTGGGATAGAGATGGGAACTCATAGAGTTGGAAGAGCTTTCCTCTCTATTAGTGTATTCCAGATTCTTTTTTTCTGAAATGAAGAGATCAACTGTTTATTCATTCCCAAGAAAATACATTATAGCTTCAAGAAAAGTCTGAACGTTTACACATGTGCTCAAATATGACACAGATGTTGAAATGCCTTACTCTAATATTCTTTTACTGTTCATAGTCACCTGTTTTGATCCCTGCCTAAGCTTGCTCGCTTTATTCCATAACACCTGTTCCCAAGAATACATTTACAGCTTGTTGTCTTTTTTCAATGGATGGTACATCCGTTAGAAAAAGGTTGATTTTTCGCCAGTGTCATTCAACGAATACCTCAAGGAGTCCTTGCTATTTTGTTTTCAGTGTTATTTTAGTTCAGTATGATACTGTCACGCTGTTTTTACTTAAATACCGTATGAGAAGTCACACTGTAAGACTGAGGTATGATGCTTATTTAGATGTTCGTGGATAGGAAAGAAGTTATTTTTAACTTTTTAGAAAGAATGGTCAAACTTTTAAACCACTGCCGGAGGACAAATGTGCCTGCATTTCTATAGGCTTAGGAAGCTTACGTCTCTTTCATTATGAGGACCCGAGCTTCTAGCCGTTTGGGACATTTGCTTCTTTCTATTCTGGGTCTTTGCATTTGTGGTTCCCTGTTTAAACATTGCATCATCCGAGAGGCCTTTCCTATCCACAGTGACTTCATCCTGTCCTCCCTCACCCAGCAGTAAATCTCTACCACCCGGCTTTCTGCCATTCGTGGCACTTACCGGTCTCAGAGATGGTCTCTCATCTCCGTTTGCTTATTGTCTGTTTCTCACACGTGACTTTAGAGCTCACCAGAGCAGGAATGCTGTCTGTTCTGTTCTGATTCCTCTGGGTGTTCAGGTCAGCACAAAGCACGTGGCCATTTTGTTCTGGTTGAATGAATGAATGAATTTATTAAAGACTGTCAGAAAAATAACTTATTTAGGTTAGATACGGTATTTGATTTTTATCGATTTAAACACATCAGATTTTTGTTGGGTTTCTTAAAGAAGGTATCTCATTGAAACATAATTCTACTTTTTTTTTTAATCCAGTTGCCTGTGGATAGGCTTAAATATTTAAGTTGTTTTAAGTTTTCCATACCTTTCTGTTTGTGCATATGCGCAAGAATTTTTCGAGAGCAGTGCTTTACAATCTTTTTCGCCTTATTTGCCCCCAGATAGGCACAACAAGATTATCTATAAAGTACAATTAGGTAAACAGACAAGTTTCTACTGGCTGAAAGCGAATTGCCTGCCTGCCCTAGAGACTTTGGGGCGGAGCATCTTGCCACACCTGTAAACCCTCTGTGGCCGAGTTTTGGGAAGCTGTGTTCCAGGCAGCAGTCTTTCTATTTCCCTAAAAAGATTCTTAGAAATGATGTACTTCCTCATATGGTTGCCTAGCATATCATTTCCAGTGCATTATAAATATTGGCATTTAAAAATAAAACTGTTATATCACTCTTAAATGTATCCAGTGGAATCTAAATACCAGAGTGATTTGATACTCGTCATTTTTTCTTTCAAAAAATGTGTGAACAAGCATTGAAAGTGATGTGAACACAATCTTCTTTAACAATTTGAAATTTTACCCTAATGTAATATTTTTTTATCTTCCTGGATTTCACTGGCGGTATTTTAAAATTAGGTTTATTAAATTATAATTTACATATTGTAGAATTCTCCATTGATAGGTGTACAGCCATATGAGTTTGGCAAGTATGCATAGTGTATAACCAGCACCACAGCCAACATACAAAATATTTCTATCCCTTTTGATTCCCTCTCTCTACTCCAGTCTCTGGCACCACGGATCTCATTTGTGTCCCCATGTTATTGCCTTTCCCAGAATGTCACGTAGATGGAATCACACAGTATCCGGTTTCTTCCACTCCACATAATGTTTGAAATTCATCCATGTTGCTGCACGTATCCGTGGTTAGTTCCTTGTAATTGCTGAGTTGTATTCCATTGTGTGGATGTGCTGTAGTTTGTTTATCCATTCACCGCTTGATGGACATTCAGATTTTTTTCAAGTTTGGGACAATTACGAATAATGCTGCTATAAACATTAGTGTTCAGGTTTGTTTTGTTTTTTTATATATTTTTTTAAAAATTAAATTTATTAGAGTGACATTGGTCAACATGAACGTATAGGTTTCAGGTGTGGTTTCTCTGTTAGACGATCTGAATATTGCGCCGTGTGCCCACCACCCAAAGTCAAATCTTCTCCTGTCACCATATATTGGGACCCTCTTCTCCCCTCACCCACTTTGTTCAGGTTTTTGTTTGGGGATTTGTCTTCATTTCTTTTGGGTTAATATGTGCGGTTTCTGGGTCACATGGTAAGTGTATGTTTTAATTTTATAGGAATCTGGGGGACTTTTTAAGTGGCTGTGCCATTTTGCATTCTCATTACGCAAAATAGAAGACTGCTGTTCATTGTTGCTGACACTTGGCACCGCGAACATTTTTGTGTTTCTTTTTGTTTTGTTTTTAGCCATTTCTCATACATAGCTGTGCACTGGTATCTCATTGTGCTCTTAATTGGTGTTTCCCTAATAACTGACTTACATCGTTATTTCTTGTCCTTGTTTGCCATCCATATCTCTTGTAATGAGGTGTCTATTCAAATCTTTGGCCCAAATATGTGTACATGTAACTACTGAGTTGTAAGAGTTTACTATATTCCAGGTACAGTCCAGTCTGTAACCTTTGTTTTTATTTCCTTAACATTTTCTTTTAGAGACAGAAGTTTTTTATTTTGATGAAATTCAACTTATTTTTTTTAATGACTCATGTCTTTTTATCTTATTTTAGAAATCTTTGCCTAACGCCAGTGTGGTGGTTAATTTTCTACGTGAACTTAGCCAGGCCGTGGTATCCGATTTTTGATCAAACTCCAATCTAGATGTTGCTGTGAAGATATTTTTAAGATGTGCTGTACATTTAAGTCAGTAGACTTTGAGTAAATCCGTTTACTTCCATAATGGGGTGGGCCTCATCTAATCAGTTAAAGGCCATAAGACTGAGGCCGAGGAAGAAGGACTTTTGCTTCTGGACCACCTTTGAACTTGAGAGACTGCAGCACCAAATTCTTCCTGTGCTGTTGTTATTTGTCTTGGTCTCCTTGTCTGCCCTTGAGCCAATACCACCCTCTCTTAATGATAGGACTTTATAATAAGTCTTGATATCTAGTTGGGCAAGTCCTAGAACTTTATGATTCTTCAGAATTTTCTTGACTTTTCTTATTGCATTTTCTTATAAATTTTCAACTTTACACTCTCAACCGCTATGTTCTCCTGCCCTATAAGTAATATTAGTTTTCATTTTAATGAAATAGCCAAGATTGCCAGGCCAACTAACTCTAAAGTCTGTATTCTTATTTTTTAATCCTCATCCAAGGATATGGTTTCCATTGATTTTTAGAGAGAGAAGAAGGGAGGGAGGAGAGGAAGAGAGAGAGAGAGAGATAGAGAGAGAGAGGGGGGGGGGAGATATCAACATGAGAGAGACACATGGATTGGTTGCCTCCCATTTGAGCCCTGACCAGGGCCCAGGCTGGGGCCAGGGATTGACCTGCAGCTTGACTGGGAATTGAACCCAAGACCCTCCCATCTGCAGGCCAGCACTCTAACCACTGAGAAAACTGGCCTGGGCTAAAGTCTGTATTCTTCACCAAACTACCTGCCTCTCAGAAAGCCATAGAGTTTATAGCTAGACAGCTGACACATTTTAGTCACTTGTTTTCTTTTAAGTAATTAACATTTATTTCCCCCCATTTTATTATTTAGTTTCCATTGATATTTTTCAATTTATTATAAGCCACATTCAAAAGAAAAGAAAAATGAAAGCAAATTCTGTTTAGGATCAATTTGAAATATGGTAAGAACCTTTGAGTGTGAGATCAATTAATTTCACCCCTTCGTTTGGCTATGCAGTCCAGTATTCAGGAGAAAGGAGTCATGCAATAAATATTAAGAAAGCTATACGTACTTGCACAATTTAGAATAAATGGAAACTAAGAATTATTACTAGGCCAGATGTGAGAGGAGGATATGCTAATACTAACATGCACTTCTGCATACACCTGTTGACATTTCTGATAGAACAGCTCTGTTCCAGAGAGTTTATTATATACAATAACTTTTGCTTAAAATCCGTGTGTTGTAATAGGGGAAGAATCATCACTTTTTTGTAACTAGAAAAAAGAAGGCTGTATAAGGTTATGGCCAGAATAGCAGATAATCTTGAATAATAAACCATTCTGCACTCTACTTAGAAATCATTGTCTACAAGAGTAGTGGGAGGAGCGAGAGCCTTGAGCCCTGCAGTGCTGATTAGCCTCGGAATTTTGCTGGGTGAAGGTAAAGCTTGCTCATTGTGTTCTTCAAAAGTATTTACTCAGACATGTAGATAAGAGAAAGTGACGGTATACGTTTGTAAGTAATGGAGGTATTTGTTTTTGTTTTGTTGCGTGTGTGTGTGTGTGTGTGTGTGTGTATAATTTATTTATTTTTTATTTTTGGGCATCTTACCACAGCTAAATAAATGCTTATATCTCATTGAAAAATAGAACAAATTTAAGTTGAGTACGTGATAGGGTTTTATAGGATTGTCCCACAGTTAATGTTACAATCACTGAAGTGAGATAGGAAGAGAGCAGTATCAGGTGTTGTGGTACGGAGAGAAACCAGCTTCGGGCACAGCGGAGGACGTGGTAAAAGGAAAATAAGAGGAAGTGGCCTAAATTTCGTAGAAGAGGTGTCTGTAAGTACAAATGAAAGGCGTAAGACAAGGAGAGTAGATGAAAAGGAAAAAGTCACATGTTATGAGTCTGTCCATCAGAAGTTAACGAAAACAATGGAGAGGAGAAAAAATGGGGCTAAACACTGAATACAATAGCTATTGGGTAATGATCAAAGGAGAGGAAGATGGGGGAGGTGTTTTGGCAAAAAGAATGGCCAGAAGAAAGCAGAAGGTACAGTTTAGGTCAATTCAAATGAGGTAAAGGCGTAGAAGACAATAGTCCCACACAGACAGTATTCAAAGGTGATAATGTATATCCTAATGTTATGCATATCGCTTAACAGCAAGCAATTTTGTTTTTAAAAAAGAATGAAAAAGGAAGTACAAAAACCAATTAAAGGAAGAAAGAGACACGTCTTGTAAATTTGTAAATAATCGACACAAGGTGAAAATGAGAAAAGCCAAGATGAAACGTGAAATTAGACCTCAAAGGAGTTTAAGATGAATATTCACATTTGTTAATTGTCTCTTAGGTCAATTTAAAAAAGCAGTTAGACACTGAATTGCAATAACCATTATAAAACTGCCCAAAGTAGGCATATTGATGGCTGGCAAAAATGTACTTTGTAATAGTCTATGTAAAGTATTGAAAATGGATCTAGATATTCATTTTTTCATATTTTTTAAAATACATTTTTATTGATTTCAGAGAGGAAGGAAGAGGGAGAGAGAGATAGAAACATCAATGATGAGAGAGAATCACTGATTGGTTGCTTCCTGCACACCTACTGGGGCTGGAGCCCACAACCCAAGCATGTGCCTTTGACCGGAATTAAACCTGCGACCCTTCAGTCAACAGGCCACGGCTCTATCCACTGAGCTAAAGTGGCTAGGGCTGTGTTTTCATATTTAAAAAGACATATTTTAATTCAGTATGATGAAAATAAATCTGTGAAAATAATTTTTAAAATATGATTTAGGAAGGCATTTGGCAATGATTTCCACCTTTCATTTTCTTATTTTGGATATAGAATGTTGCTTTGTACATACTTAATACCTCATTTAAAATATTTGGGCAGTGGGTAGCATCCAACCTGTTTGTAAAGTTCAAAAGCACCTTTATGTAAATAATAAATAGCATCTAAAGGCCAGTAGACACATTTAAAAATAAGCAAATAAATCGATTCACCCCATACTCAGCAGTTAAAATAGAATGCATTTCTAATGTATGAATTTAGATTTGACCTTGTAAACACTGAAGGCAGTAGAAACCCCAAATACCACAGTTATCACAGGGTTCATCTGGTAAAAGATTACTGTCTCAAATATTTTTCGGAACCGTCTTTCAGGACGTCCCAACTGCAAGCTAGAATTTTTCTGTCTTCTGAAATAGCAGAGTCCCCAAGGCATATCCTCTTCCCGGCCCTGTCGTCAGGGATTGGCATTCCTCAGTGCTGTAACAAAAGCACAAACTTAATTATAAACATAGAAATAATTGAACACACACACACAAAATGATAATAATCAGGCTCTTTTTATGGAGTTGTGGGACCTGGATGTCATCAGTCATGATAGAGCACAACTGTTTCTTTTCCAGTTGGAGTTCTTGCGGGTCACTGTTTTGAGAGGGTAAATTTACACGCACAGCGGGCTCTCCAGAGAGTTACTCGGAGTTGTAATATATGAAGGGGTCCCTTTGAGCCACTCTGGAGAGAGCACTTAGAGCTTGTGTGTTATAGGAGTGATGTCCACAGTGTACCTCCTCAGTAGCCCTAGCCCAGGGGTGGGCAAACTTTTTGACTCGAGGGCCACAATGGGTTCTTAAACTGGACCGGAGGGCCGGAACAAAAGCATGGATGGAGTGTTTGTGTGAACTAATATAAATTCAAAGTAAACATCATTACATAAAAGGGTGCGGTCTTTTTTTTTTTTTTTTTTTTAGTTTTATTCATTTCAAAACGGCCGGATCCGGCCAGCGGGCCGTAGTTTGCCCACGGCTGCCCTAGAGTCTACCCATCGCTACAGCTGAGTACTTTCAGTTGAAGCAGCAGGTCAAACAAAACAGTGCCATCCCCTCTTCTAGAGCGGAAGCCCTTAGCACTAAGTCTGAGACACCATTGATTCCAGGGCCCATGTATGTGGCGCCACTAACGAGAGAAAATATTCTGCCCGTTAAGCTGTGAAGATACCAATGACTACGGTAAAGATGCTTCCCAATTTTAGGGATTTTAAAATGTGGGAAAGGTGTCCTGAAGTCAATGGATTAAGACAGTGGTTCTCAACCTTCTGGCCCTTTAAATACAGTTCCTCATGTTGTGACCCAACCATAAAATTATTTTCGTTGCTACTTCATAACTGTCATGTTGTTACTGTTATGAATCGTAATGTAAATATCTGAGATGCAGGATGGTCTTAGGCGACCCCTGTGAAAGGGTCCTTTGACCGCCAAAGGAGTCGCGACCCACAGGTTGAGAACCACTGGATTAAGATCATATGCGTCTTAAGCCCTAACACACATGTCATAGCTACGGTGTTCTGAATTGTTTTCAAATTCCGCATATTAATTGCTATCCTCATTCAGTTTCCTTTCTTCTGCCTTTGAAAACCCTCCTTGGCCTCATCATCTTAGTTCCCTGGATGTAACCTTGACATCGCTCGGAAATAGTTTTGGTCATCTACCCGGAGAGTTGCTCTCTGACCGTCTCAGTTATACGTCCCTCCCTGACCTGTCCTAGTCTCATGAGAGGGTACAGACATCAGGGGTGGACACTCACTGGGCTCATTCTTGCCTTGTGAGCAGGACCCGGATGAGGGCATGCAGCCCTGGCTCTGGGGCCTTCCCCTCTACACAGCCGTGGTAGGGCTTTCACTCGGTATTGCTGGGGCTCCTAGGTGCCTGCATTGTGTGGGTAACACTGGCGTATCTTGCAGCCTGGTAGGAGAGTAAATGTGTAGAAAGCGACTAGAATTCACCTAACTTTAGCCATGGCAGACAGCTCTGCCGGGGGATCAGGTTCCTCCCATCTCCTTGATTCACTGTCCCCCTCTTTCCCCGACCCAGCTTACCCCTTCATAGCATCACATGAATCTCTATCATCAATCACATGGCAGAGAAGCCTGTGAGGAGTTGTCCGCAATGGGCTATCTGCCCCAATGAGCACTACCTGCACCCGTGAGCGTACTTTGAACAGGAATCTGCTCTAATCCAAATCTAACGGGCCCCCCTCCCCATGGGCACAGGAACAACTCATTGTAAGGATGATGTTTGATAAAGTCTTAGAGGGATAATAAGTCTAAGAGGCCCAGTGCCCTCTGAGCTTAGGATATGAGCACTCAGCCCCATCGGCTTACTCCACCACCACCACCACCGCCGCCACCACCACTGATCATAATAATAGAACCCTCTCTGGACCCTGCATCACCTCTGGCTCCAACTCAGCCAGGCTTCTTGCAAGAATAACTATGTGCTTGCTGTTTTTATTTCACCCCGCCCTCTTCACTTCTCTACGCAGCATCACATGGCTTTCACCTCTGACAGCTCTCCTGAATCCTTCGGCTGCACGTCCCTCCTCCCCCCAATATTCTCCTCTTTACCAACATACCTTCTCTGGGAGATTTCATTCCCAGCCTCCACTTCCATGTGGAGGACTCCCAGTCCCGTGCCTTTATCTCAGTCCTGCTTCCTGAATTTCAGACCCATGCCTTCATTTCCTACTGGTTCTCTTTCTCTGGCTGTCTCCATTGACCCCTCAAACTCCACATGTTGTAAATGTCTAATATTGTCTTCTCCCTTGACTTGCTAGTCTTTCTCTTTTCTTATATGACATTTCTGGGTTCACAGTATCATCATCTACCCAGTCAGCCCCATCCCAGAATCCTCGAGATCCACTTCTTTCTTGACTGCTTCTAGCCCACAGATTTTGTCTATTCTACCAGCCAAGCCTGTCGCCGCTTTCTCCTCACCCGCCTTGGCCCATGCTGTATTAATTTGCCGTAACAAACACAGAGTGGGCGGCTTAAACCACAGAAGTGGATCTTCTTAGATTTCTGGGGGATAGAAGTCTGAGAGCAAGGTGTCCGCAGGGCTTGTTTTTTGGAGGCCTCTGTCCCCAGCGTGCAGATGGCCTCTTTCTCTGGGTCTTCTGAGGGTCTTCTGTCTGTGTCATCCTCATTTGTGGTTCTTGTAAGGACACCTAATGACCTCATTTTAACTTAATTAACTCTATAAAGACCCTGTCTCCAGATAGAGTCACATTCTGAGGTACAAGGGGTGAGGACCTCAGCATATGAGTTTTAGGGCGGCAGCAGTTCAGCCACTGATAACGTGCCCTCATCGTCTTCTTCTAGCTAACAGCGTGCTCACCTGATTTGCTGTCCTACCTCCAGGATCATCTCCATTCTAACATGTCCTCCTTCCCTCCGTCTGAGAGGTTATTCTGATTTCAGATGCGAGCTCACGACTCTCCTGCTTCAACTCTTCCATGGCTCCCAGTTACACTGAGCTAATGTCCACGTTCCTTCAAGGGGCTCTTTCCTGACCCAGTAGCGTCAGCCACCTTCCTCCCCAAACGTGCTCCCACCCTGTGGACGTGTTTGAAGTTCCTTAAAGGTTGTGGGCCTGCACCTCTGTGCCTTTGCACACGCAGTGTTTTGCATCTGGAATTTTCTTGACTCCCTCTGTCTCGCCAACTCTAAGTCATGTGAGACTCAGCGGAGGTAGCACATTCTGCAGGAGGTCTCACCTCGGAGCGACCAGGAGGAAATGTGGCAAACAGCCTAGGACCCTCTGCGGGGAATTGATAACATATGAGCCAGCGTCTCTTTCCTGTGGATGCAGTAAAAGAGAAGATGTTAAATGTAAAGTGTGCTAGTTATCATAGACGTTGCTCGTTCTGCGGAGCCCCGGAAGCTTCCTTAAAGGACGGGTGATACAGTTTATTTACGTCTTTCCCTCACCATGTGCTTAGCCATCAGCTCAGGACGCAGCTCATATTTAATCACATCCTAACGCCTTTCTAAATTGGGAGCCCAGCCCTGGCTGGTTTGGCTCACAGGATAGAGCATTGACCTGTGGACTGAAGGGTCCCAGGTTCGATTCTGGTCAAGGGCATGTACCTTGGTTGCGGGCACATCCCCAATAGGGGCTGTGCAGGAGGCAGCTGATCAATGCTTCTCTCTCATTGATGTTTCTTACTCTCTATTCCTCTCCCTTCCTTTCTGTAAAAAATCAATAAAATATATTTTTAAAAAAATAAATAAATAAATTGGGAGCCCAGCCCAAAGCCCTCACTCTGAGCAGTCTGTTCCTTAGCCCTGGACACTCGGTAACAGTGCAGCTCCTCTTCAGTTTTTTTTCTGAAGAAAAAAAGAGTACGAATTGCAAGAAATGCAGTACAAATTGTGAGATGTCAGTACATTAGCAGTGGTGTGGGGTCAGGGGGAACAGGTGTAAATTGCGGAATAATAGAGAGGGGAGGTCAGCCTGTTGGTAATGCAAGGACTATGGTGGCCTTAAAGGAGAGGTACAAATTGCAGGGTGATATAAGGAAGAGGTCAGTGCATTAGTAACATGGGAAAACTGACAATTTGGGAGGAAAGGGTGCAAATTGTAGGATAATGTAAAGCAGGGGCTGAGCAGTAAGGATGAGCTTCCATTATATCAAGGAGGCTCGCTAGCCATGCAGACACCGGCTAGAACTTTCTGCATTTGTATGGTTCTGTGTCACAGCAGATCTTTATGTCTCTTAGAATCATGAATTAAATTCCAAACGAATATTAGAGAGCAAAACTCTTTTTGTCCAATAGAGGAATCAGGAAGATTCCCTCCAAACTTCTGAATGCCTGAACCTAGAAACCTCATGTTTGTCAGCCCGAATAAACACACACCTTTTTGGGGAACCCTTTGCTACACACAGACATGCATCCCTCCACGAGGCTTTGTAAATATGAATGTCATTTCTGGGCTGAAGATAGAATTTAAAGCAATCATACAATAAAAAAATGAATAAGAACTTTACAGGATAGCAGGTGATGGGAGTCTGTGGGGGCTCTACGGACCTCTCTTGTTTCAACACATCTTGGGAGCGAGGCATTGACTGCCCTTTGTTTCCGAATATCTTTTCAAGGATGTTTGTGTGGTGAACCGCCGTGGAAGACAGAGTTAGTGTCTCCCTCTAGAACAGGGGTGGATATTTGTAACATTTGGATATTTGTAACATTTGTGGGCCATCCAAAATTATCGACTTAAAAATTAGCCTGCTCTATGTGGTCAAATATTTAATGAACGCCCCTCATGCCCTGGCAGGGCCGCACCAAATGATTTTGCGGGCCTTAAAGGGCCCACAGGCCGGATGTTCCCCACCCCTGCTCTAGAAGAAGAGGCAGGCATGTAACTCACCATTTGGGAAGATTCCTCTCCTGTAACACACCCTCCGTATGTGCAGGCATCTACCGGGGCGTGTCTGCATCCCACGTAGAATTCGGGGGGAGGGGGACTGAAAAAATGTGCCGATCCTCATGCTGCTTGCTGTGCCCTGAGTAGTGAAGTCCTTTGTCTGTGATCCAGTCGTCCCGGGTCTTCTGCCAGCATCCACGAGCCTGTGGCAGGCTCCCGATAGCTTGCGAGGAGGCTGAATTCTCAGATCCGTCTCATCAATGAGGATGGGTTGCCGACTGTGACAGGTTTTCTGGAAGACGGATGAGGAAATCATGGTTCCTACGAGGATTGGAAGGAAGTCCGTGGGAATGTGTTGACCAAATTATATGGTCAGGGAGGCAGTAAGGGTCCTTCCTCTGCTTTGTTAGTTGTTAACGAAGGGAATTGGAGAGGTGGTTGCAGTAAATGCACAGACAGCAGCCCAGACAGTGTTGGGGCTGTTACAGCTCTCCTCCAGGCAAGAGTGTCCGCTCCGTGGTAATCACTAACACAAAGGTTCCTACTGGGTGAGCAGAAGGTTCTCACCCCATTTCCGACAGCAGCTACATAGGCAGACACTGTCCCGAGTGAGAATGAAGGAAATCTGTGACTGCTCCGAGCGGGGTCAGGGCAGGCACATGACACTTGTTAAGGAGGAATGGCCGCAGCTGAGCCCAGCCCTGCCTACACCCTGTGGTACACACTTTAGACCCATTTGGAAATAAGGTCTCAAGTTGTTTAGCCAAATTAAACAATATGCATCTCAAGGTCCATATTTGGAAAAATAATTATTTTGAAAAGCAAGGGAATGATAAATGCAAAATTGAGGAGAGTGATTGCTTCTGAAGGCAAGGAGCAGGGCTGAGATGAGGAAGGGAGCACGCAGCTAGCTATAATAATATTGGTCATTTTCTGGTTCCTACGTTGGGGAAGGGTTCGCGAGTTTTGGTTTTGTTATCCTGCTTCATAATGCAGCTATTTGTTACGTATATTCATTCTTTTGTATGTAATAAATTTTTACGACCCACTTCGGGAAATTTAGTTTATAGTTAGAATTATTGGATTGCTATGAATTACACAACATCTGTTAGGTTCCTATGTGGATTTTGGAAGAGTGGAGGATAATGTCTTCCCTTAAGAACTCTCAGGATCCAACAGGAAAACGGTATATCTACACACCTTCACGGGAGAAATTTTGGGAGGTTGAGTGATTGACCTTTCTTAGTAGGTATGAATTTTGTTGCAATTTAAGTGTTCTCATATTTGCCTAAGTTAAGATTAATTAAAATTATTTTAGCTTGTTCTCCTAGGCCAGTGGTCGGCAAACTCATTAGTCAACAGAGCCAAATATCAACAGTACAACGATTGACATTTCTTTTGAGAGCCATATTTTTTAAACTTAAACTATATAGCTAGGTACATTGTTACTAACTTAATTAGGGTACTCCTAAGGCTTAGGAAGAGCCACACTCAAGCGGCTAAAAAGCCGCATGTGGCTCGAGAGCCACAATTTGCCGACCACGGTCCTAGGCAGAATGCAAACTCAGGTTTGCAAATTCTAAAACTCCTGCTTTTAACAATGTCAGGACCTCGTTTACTCCATTATGATAACATTACTTGAGCATATAGATTTTTTTTTTTTAATCCCAAGGAAGTGAGAATTCCACATGGTTCTAGCTATCAGAAGTTATGTAGCAGGGACAAGTGGGCCCAGCTCTGTGCCCTCCAGGAGGGAGGCTGCAGTGGGGGTGTTCTAAGATCGTGTTACCCCTCTTTTTAATGACTTCCATACCTTTTCTTCTCACCAAAATGGTATCGTTGGTATCCGGGGAGTTAATATTTTTTATAAACTGGATTTAATGTTCTAAAGTGGGAGGAGGAGGAGGGAACAAGGACATTAGAGATATTTTTATTTCGCTGAACGTGGCTACGTTTCTTTAATACGCTGGAATGCGGCGTGTGTGCACACATCTGTGTCTGTAAGAAAGGAAGCAGGTTTGAATGGTGTTTCAGCCCCTGGTATTCCAGTTAATGGCATGGATGTCACTTTCCTCCTGACTTATAATTGGTCCCTGTGAGGGAAGTCAATCACTTAATGGGAAATGCGCTTCAAAGGCAGAGTGGGAAGTGTCTTTATCCTTAGTTGGCAAATATATCTTTATTCAGCTACAGAGAAAATAAACAAACAAAAAAATACTTTAATCTGCCTCACAGAGCACTCAAAACAAGGAAGTGCAGCATAAAGATAGCAGGAGGGAGCCCGCCCCGGGAGGCACCTCCTGATGGCAGTGTTGTTGGAGAGGAGCACTCGGGCTGCAGAAACCAGAGGAAGCGGGGAGAGAAGCCTCGCTCAGTGTTTCCAGGGGAGCGTTTCACAGGAGGCGGTTCCCTGCTGCACTGTGTGGAGGACTTTCCTCTTGCTGTGTACTTACCCATGCCTTATTTCCGTGGGGCTTGATACAAAATCAGAATACCTTTCTTCATAGTAGGAATATTGTCTAAGTGCCATGAGCTCTTCCTGGAGACCACACAGCCCCAGATGCATTAACAGTTGAAACAGAATGCCTCCTTGGAAATGCAGGCCACCCCAGCCTATAGCCTGCATGAAGGCCTTAGCCAGCGGTTCTCAACCCTTTAGGGGTTGAACGACCCTTTCACAGGGGTCGCCTAAGACCATCGGAAAACACATATATAATTATATATTGTTTTTGTGATTAATCACTATGCTTTAATTATGTTCAATTTGTAACAATGAAAATACATCCTGCATATCAGATATTTACATGACGATTCATAACAGTAGCAAAATTACAGTTTTGAAGTAGCAACGAAAATAATTTTATGGTTGGGGGTCACCACATGAGGAACTGTATTAAAGGGTCGCAGTGTTAGGAAGGTTGAGAACCATTTAATATATAATTAAATTATATACAGTGGGGCCTTGACTTACGAGTTTAATTCGTTCCGTGACGGAGCTCGTAACTCAAATTACTCGTATGTCAAATCAACAGTGAACGAGTGAGACACGTGATGCTGGGCTGATGTTGTGGCGTTCACTGTGACGTTCGCTGCGCCAACTAGCGGTGGGGTATCTGAAGCTGGCTGGTAACCTGAATTTTAGCTCGCAACTCAAAAGCAAAAAAATCGGCCAAGAGACGGCTCATATCTCGAAAAACTCGTTAGTCGGGACACTCATAAGTCGAGGCCCCACTGTATGTGTTTTCCGATGGTCTTAGGCGACCCCTGTGAAAGGGTCGTTCTACCCCCAAAGGGGTCGCGACCCACAGGTTGAGAACCGCTGCCTTAGACCGTGATAAAAAGGAAGCCTTCATTTTCGTTCAGTGCCGGGGCTCACCTCAGGGGCCCGTTGTTTTGATTCCGTGATCAGAGGGCACACAGCTGATCTGTCAGTTACGTAAACAGGTGTTTGTTGCGCAGTTGTTACGGCCTTCCTTCAGAGTTTTTCTCTTTGAAAGAATCGATGAAAGTATAGCTGCTAGCAGAGAGTGCGTTGGTTCCCGAGTTTGGGAAAGTTGAATCTGGAACCTGGACTGTAATGACTGGACAGTGCAATCAAATGATGCTTATTTTTTCCAGGCATCTCGTCTCTAGTGTGGCTGACTCATGTCAATGCCTGTGGGCCCTGTGGGTGTTAAAATACAGGAAGGAAAGGAGGGGGGCCTTTCCCCTGCCGTAAACTCCAGGCTCCCCTTTCTGCAGTGCCGTCCTCCCTCACAGGTTCCCATATCCGTGCATCACTCTGCTCCCAAATCACCAGCTTCTTCTCTCCGCCCCCTCCCCTCCCCCCATCTCCAGTCCATCAGAGCGCTCGTGTCCTCGGCGGAGCTGATCTCAGGGAGGTGTTCGTGGGCAGGCATTTTGATTTGACTAATTCATACTACAGTGTACATAACCGATAGGCCCTTAATCCTCCCTGAGGCATTTGTATTAAAAGAAAATACTTTTATTAAGTGCTTATTGAATCAAAAAAGTATAGACTATTCAGGGCATAGCACACAGTGAAATAAGAGTTAAAGGCCGAGCGAGGGGAGTTAGGTTGGGGCAGGAGGAGACAGAATAGCTCCATGTGGAGTTTGTTCCCGGGGACAGTGCCCCTGAGCCAGTCCTGCTTTTCATCACTTCTTCCTTGTGCCGAACTCCTTCGTTCTAGAAAAGGCCAAATGCTGGCACGGTTAGACAGCGGTCGAAGCTCCCCGGTGGAGGTGAGGTTTGGCGAGGAGCTGGGGAGGAACAGGGTGTCGGCTGAGGACATCACTGACCCATTGTAGGTATTGCGTTTTGCATAAGCCGGCCAGAAGGCGTGGGCCCTGGAGACAGAGGTATCACACTAAATACAGAGCAGAAGTCATGTGATCATTCAGCAAATTCAGGCCCTGTAAACGCAATGAGCAAATAGCCCTGAACCTGCCCTTGTACTTAGGGACAGACGAGTCGGGAAAGAAGACTTGGGTAAACAGTTACGCTAAAACTGATCATCGCAAATATCCACCTGCTGTGTTAGAAAAGCAAAGGATGAGATGGGGTTCGAGGGCATCTCTGAGGGAGGGACACGTTCAGCCAAGCCTAACCCACCCCCCAGCCATGGATCCTTCACTCCCAAACCAGGGGGATCCTGGCTCCTGGCACTGGGAGCAGGTTTTAGTGGCTTCTTGGGAAGCACCCATCAATGCTGGCAGCATAGGGCCGTTTGTATGTTAAGTCTACGTCTACTTGTAGAATGTTAAACTGAAGGGAGAGGAGAGGGCAGTGGGCCATCTCAGAGTCCCTGAAACCTGTGCTCCCCACACCAGCCTCCCCCTCCAACACCCAGACAGTCACTTACCTGCTGGTTTGGCTCTGGTTGTCCCGTGATTTTTGTCTCTGACACGCCTGTACCTGTGGCATTTGAACCAGAGAGTCTGTGAAGTTTAAATAGGCAAAGTGTGTGGGTATGGTGGGTAAAATTTAAAAAAGTTATAGATCCTATTTGATTAAGACAGTTATGCATCATTTAAAATTATTTGTCATTTTAAAAATTTTAAACAGTATTTCTCATTGGATTTATTAGAATTACTTTATAAACTGGAGTTTGGCAGGAGGGGGAAGGAAATGGAAAAAAAAAACACGTTATTGGCTAATGAAAGGTTTGATGATCTTTTTCTCTGTATATCTTATCAAAGTTTAAAGAGATTTTAAAATTCAGACTAGCCCTGGCTGGTGTGGTTCGGTTGGTTGAATATCGTCCCACGCACCTAAAGGTTGCTGGTTCTGTTCCCAGTCAGGGCACGTACCCAGGTTGTGGGTTTGGTCCCTGGTTGAAGTGTATATGGGAGGCAACCGATCAATGTTCTCTCTCCTATCGGTTTTTCTTTCTCTCTCTCCCTCTTCTGTCTCTCTCAAATGAATAGAAAAATATTTTTAAAAATTCAGACAAATGAATCTTCCTTTTCTTCAATGGGAATGGTTTCATTTCTTACCATTTTCACTTGTCTAAATAATACAAGGCTACATTGACTTCCTCAGAAATCTCGCCAAGTAAAGCAAAATATATAGCCTATAAAATGTTTAACCTTTCTTCGCAACCAACTGTATTTTGTTACTATTCGCGGAAATATTGAAACTAAAATTAGCATTATGGGTTCTCCTCAACAAACACTTACCGTGTGCAGAATCTTTCTAGTTGCCAGAGAACTAGGAGGCACACTTCCTGTCCTCAGGGAACGGCATGTGATTTATTTGGGAAGAGAGGCAAAAACATGGAAAATAAAGAGTCACTCACTGCTAGTTCCACTGGCTGAGACGAGACAAGGAGTTCAGGAAAGGGAACAATTGCTGGGGTGGGAGTGGGGGCGGGGGGGGTGGGGGGGCGGGTAAGCCTGCAGAGGGCGGAGAGGCACAGACATTGGCAAGGCCATTCCGGGTCAGGAGGTTAGTCTGCTTTTTCATCCTGCTTTCCCTGAAATTATTGTGGGAGCATGTTGTTTAATTTCACGATTTTCTTTGTTATGTATTTCCTGGAGAATCGTTAGGATTTGGTCGTATGGATCACTTCCCACTACTTGTGTATTTTTCCAGCGTTTCTGTAATGATTTCCTGTTACTCTTTCAGAATTGTTTTATGATGACATAATAATGATGAAGAAAGTATTGCCAAGAGCAAACTAGGAAACAAAACGAGCAACAGTTACTCCTTAGGAAATAAATGTAGGGACCATTTATTGGCGGTTGCTAAACACTTTTCCCACACAGCCACTGTTTTGCAGCATCTTCAAATGTTTGGGACTGTCACTCACTGTAGTCTTGGCCTGACACGTTCAGACAGGAACATTCCAGAGCACGGAATCTGCCATCGAGCCGTCTGCGTTCTTCACTGGCTTCGTTTAGTGTTGAGCCGTTGGATTACTCTTACTCTGATAATACATTTCGAAGTAAACCTAAAATTTTCCATTGAGTGTTTCCTTCCCTTTTAGTTATTTCCTGTCCTTTCCTCCTCATTTCTTTCCACCGAGCCTGGGAGCTCCCCTGTTTGGCTGTGAATGCCTTTTGGACGGAGATCATTGACTTTCTGTCGCTTTGAACAGTGCTCGATAAGTGCTTAGTGAATGAATGAAAAAGACATTCCACATGTGATTAGAAAGAAGTAATACAACGGAAATGAGATACAAGCACACATGTGTGATTTTTAATTTTCACACGTGATCTTTTGAACAATCTTATTATAGCCAACTTCCGGCCCGTTGTACCCTGCCAGGAGCTAGCCTTGACATGAAGGCTGTAAGATTTATACGCCTAGCAAAGAACCCTTGAACGTCAGTCACTTTGTCAGGCAGACCTGTTCACCTGTGGCATATTAACACATGTGACGGTGCGGATGCTGAAATTTGAAAAGATCATTGGCTTCCTCCTCTGCATAAAATTCTCCACAGAACAACTTATGTATTGTAGATGCCGTGTATGTATTTCAGACCAGTCAACACAACTAAAATTTGATCGTGATTACTCGCTTTTCACAGCCTCCCTTCATTTCCCAGCAGGCGGCTTCCTGTCAGAATTCATTTTCCGTTTGGAAAAGATCTCTCTGACCCCCAGTCTTTTTGGACACAAGTCATCCTTCACATATCTGAGTCTACCCATTGTCATCAATCCTGAGCTCCTCAAATACCAGAAGACCCCTTTATATTCAGTGATAAGATCTTTCTAAAACATCAAAGGAGAGACAAGAATGTTTAAGATTGTGCTCCAGCGATATTTCCAATTAAAATAAAATGCTTTGAGTGTGTATTCATCTCCGATTTTACAGTTTAAGAAATTAAAGTATAACTGTTCCAGTTGAAACAAGATGTGCTTTCTATTTCCCCTCAGTCTTTATAGAATTAAAATGAAAGCTTTGGCAGCGCTGTGGTGTAATTACGTTCAATTTAGCAAACATTTATGGAGACCCTGTTGTCGGCCCCTCATTACCGAGGTCTCTACGAGCACTGCCCTTGGGTAGCAGAGAGCCGGCGTGGGAGCGTGCGATCCAGATGTGACAGGAAATTAAACTTCACTGTGGAAGGGGGTTCGTTGGGAAGGCATCACGTGAGAAGGAATTTCTTGTTGGATCTTGGAGAAAGTATTGGATTGGACTTGGAAAGGGGAAAGTCGTTCCAGGTGAGGTTGGCATCAGCAGGGACCGTACTGATTCCTGGACAAGGAAGGGACATGGTGAGAGCGGCCCTCGTCTGGCTCCAGGCTGCAGGATGTACCCGAGAATGAAGGGACTGGTCCCCAGGAAGCATGGCAACTGACTGGGGCTTAGTCATCGAGGTCCTGTGTTGAGGGTAAAGGAGACGGACATGTGAAGGGACGGTCAAGTCTTACAAATGTTACACAGCAAGAACCTGACAGCTTCGAAAGCTGATTGGATATTGGGAAGCAATGCAAAGGGAACCATCGAGGTTAGCTCCAGGGGCCGGGGAGCCACGGTGAACAGGAGAACCCCGGTGCCTGTCAGTGTGCGTGGAGGACCAGAAGGAGAAGTGGACGGTGGAGCCTTGGGAGGATGCCCAGGGTTAGGAGGGAAGCCAGACAAGGGATGATCAGAGGGGAGCAGGAACCTGCAGTTTCATAGAGACAAAGGGAAGGCGGTGTTTCTAGACATGGTGACCGGAGGTGGGAAGAAATCCGAGATTTGGGACAGAGGACACCATGCTGACCTTGGAGAACTTAGAAGAGTGGTGGACGTGGGTGCCGGCTGGCAGAGACTCTGAAAAGGGAGAGGAATTTGTGTTATTGGTAACACAAGATCCTTCAGGTATTTCCAGCGATAAGCACGTTTGGAGGAAATCCACTCCCTACCCAACTAGTGTTATGGAACAAACCGCCAGTATGTTATTAATACCTGTAGACTTAAAATGCACCTATTTCTCCGCTGAAACCCCAAACATCATTTTTACGAACCATTTGGAACTAACATTTTTATTTTCTTTGATTCTACTCTTTCAGTATTTCCCTTATCCCTTTCTGAGATTTATTTCTAGGTCACTGATTTGGATTCCGAAACTAGTGTTTTCTATAAGCTTATTTTATGCCTTCTAGACTTTAAATTCATACTTTTTTTTTCTGACAGCAACAACTGAAATAGCTTCAAAGACATTTTTTACAACTACCTTGCTTTTTCTTGGTTGATTGTATCTTTCTGAAAACGCCCCCAGATTGATGGCTCCTGAGAGAGTATGCCTGTAGTAACAACACGAAAATTGTGTTGTGCTCTTTAGAACTGAGAAATATACTTTGACCTTCTGGTTCTTGAAGACATTCTTTACTCCTTTGGCTTCTGTCAGTGCATTCCAGGCCCTAGGGTAATGTCTGGCAGAAACTGGGTATACAGTAATGTTTGTAAAAAAGCGAACCCAAATTTTGAGATAAATATAAATGAAAATAAAGTGCCCTTTATTTTTGCTGCAGATGTAACACCATCAAACTTTAAATACTAATTCACTGTATTCATAAAAAAAAAAAAAAAAATCTTTTTTTTTTTTTTTTGCTTGTTTTGTTAATCCTCATCCGAGGATATCTTTCCCATTGATTTTTAGAGAGACTGGAAGGGAGGAGAGAGGATGAGGGCAGAGAGAGAGAGATCAGTGTGAGAGAGACTCATCAATTGGTTGCCTCCCACATGTGCTTCAACCAGGGCTGGGATCAAACCTGCAACCCAGATACGTATCCCTGACTGCGAATCGAACCTGTGACCCTTCAGTGTGGGAGGTGGCATTCTAACCACTGAGCATCCCAGCCAGGGCACAAATATATATATTTTTTAAATACATGAAATAAATTATTTAAGTGCCCAAATCACCAGTCCTAATAAAATTCAAAACTCATGGTTTGTTACCTATTAATCGTGGCTAAGACTACTTTGTTCTGTTTGCCCAGTTCTTACAATTTTGTGGTAAGTCATTGCCTATTATATACCTTGTTTTTTGTTTTGTTTTTTCTAGTATTGCACACTTTTTCTCAGTTATACTCTACATTCAATATGATTTTGTATTAGTTTTAACTGTATTAATTTCATAGTGGTCAGACAATCATATACTTTACAAAGTTCGTATACCTGTGTTTTAAATTGCATTTTAAGAAGTCACAACCCATCACGCTTCTTTCGTTATGTAATTCTAATATTTTGAACTATAGTTTCTTTCTTTGGGGGGAATGAAGTGGAACCATCATTAACTCCGTGTTGTCTCACAACCCACGATTATGCATGTCATGTTTCTATGCTTCAGAGGAAAGAAATTGAGGGAATTGTTTTCTAAGAAAATCATGCCATCCTGAATGCAAACACTTACCGCCAATAGCCTATTGACCTGTGTCTTAGTTATCTGCAGGCCTGCCTTTTTTTATGGCGCTTTTTGCTTGATCACCATTCACAGATATTGCATTTTTTTTTAAACAAACCTAAGGCAAGGCCCTCCTTTGACTTGCTTCATTGCAGTACGTACTCACTTTATTGTAGTGGTCTGCAACCAAACCTGCAATATGTCCGAGGTCTACCTACATTTCTGAGCCACAAATTACCCCAACTCTTAGGCAGATTAAAGCAACGAACCTTTAGTACTTCACCTGTGGGTCAGGAATCTGGGCATAGTCTGTGGTCCTGGCTTAGGTCCTCTCATGAGGTCACGTTCAAGACGCTGGCGGGCGCTTCGGTCATTTGAAAGCTGAATGGGGCTGGAGGAGGGACTCCTGACATGGCTCACTCAGGCGCCTGGCATTTAGTGCCTGTTGTTTGCAGGAGGCCTCAGTTTCTCTCCACAACTCGCCAAAGACTTTCATCTTTGAGTTCCAAGAGGTCATCGTCAGGGCTTCTTGAATGTCTTCACGACACGGCATCTGGCGTTCCCCCAAAGCAGGTGACTCAGGAGCGGGAGAGCAGGAGGAAGCGCAGGGCCCACCGTTAAGGGGCGGGAGCTCAGGCTCCACTCCTGGGAGGAACATGAAGGAATCTGTGGCCGTGTTTTAAAGCCACCACCGCCAACATGAACATAAAACACCGTGTGCTACCTTCGGCGCCTTGTCTAGGATCTGAAAGTGTCTGTGAGCCAAGTTATTTATTTCCTTTCTTATCCACAAATAGAAGGTGGATATCAGAATTTCTGTTTCCCACCTTATTGCTCCCAGTGCCCAGTTCCTTTTTATTTTCTGGTGTAAGATAATGAGGTGTGGTGGTAAAAATCATGAAGTGTTAGAATCAAAAGATGTCATTTTCTCCCTGCATTCCAAACCGCAAGCTCTCCCCGTCTAGAATACAGTTCAGAGCTTACCCTCTCTGGGGAGCCTTCTCAATGGAGGCGGGAGGGGGTTTAAGAAACCTGCCCAGTTTCCCGAGGAACCAGCGAGCACCACTTCCCTGGTACTCATGGGTGGTTAGAAGACAGTTGCCAAAAAACAAGCCTTCAAAGGAGCATCTTACAATTAAAGGAGAACATCTCCGAAAATGGAACCAGTGACCTGGCCGGCGTGGTTCAGTGGTTAGAGCGTAGGCCTTCAAACCAGGGGGTCGAGGGTTTGATTCCCAGTCAACGGCATGTACCTGGGTTGCAGGTTCCATTCCCCGCCTCAGTCAGGTTTCAAACAGGAAGCAACCATCGATGTGTCTCTCTCACATGAATGTTTCCCCGCCCCCCCCCCCCTCTCTCTCTCCTTTCCACTCTCTCTTAAAAAAAAAAAAATCAATGGAAACATTATCCTTGGGTGAGGATTAACAGAAAAATAAATTTAAAGTGCTATGGGAAGGTCCCCTTTATCTTTTCCCATTCTGCCCCCTCCCCGCACCCCCCCCCCACCCAGGATTTTACCCTGGTTGATGAAGGAATCAAACAAGGTATTTAGATATGAAGTGGGAGCTCAGTAAATGAAAGATCGGATATCAGACCCCCCTGGCCACAGTGAGCATTGCTAAGAAGAGTCCTCCCAGCAAGAGTCTAGGCCCTAAGCTAAGGGACAAAGGAAGAGTAGATGCAGTCAAATGATATTTTTGTCTAAATCCACAGGACCTGGTGACAGGGTGTGTGGTGGAGGGAGGTGGAGGGAGGTGGGGGAGGGGAGGAGGGTTCCTGGGCCTCTGGCCTGGGAGTCTGTGCGAATAGCAGTATGACATAGAACACGGGAGAAGGGGCAGGTGCAGGGTTGATGACGCCACCAATCTGGGATGTGTCTGTGGGACCACAGGGAAGGTGTTCTGTCGAGAAATGGGCCTCCAGGTCAGATGGTTCCACGAAAGAGAAGTTGTCCCAGAATATCTGGGAGGGAGCCTGGTTCTTAGGTGTGTTTCTTTGGGGCCCGCTTCATGGATTGTTGGACAGAAAAGAGCCCACTGGCCCAGGCAGCCGTTCTCTGCAGTGCTGCTGTGTTGGGAATCTCTGCTGCTGTCTGCATCTCAGTGTCCTGGCTGAGGAGGGGAGCAATGAGTGGCCTCCTGTTTGCAGATGTAGAAGGTGTGTCATCCTGGGGGAACGGTCCTTCTGTTTGCCAGGTCTCCCCCAGGCTGTTGCATGGCGCTTGCTTCTACTTACTAGGATTTTATAATTTGGCAATCTTACTAGTAAGTAACTCTTTTGGGGGGGGGGGGGGCGGGGGGGTGCTTTTAATGTCTGTATCTGTTTGAAATGTCATTCACTTTTCTTCTGAATAGACAGCCACAGACTCAAGCTTTATTTTCCTGGGGAAATACTTCTAATAAAACTGTAGCTTGGTTTTTCCATGTGGGTGTTGATATGGATGGTTGTAATGAGACCTCTTTGATTAGTCACTTTCTGTCTGACTATGAGTTATTTCAGATGTACCGGCTTCCTTTTTTATTTTGATTGAAAGAGTTATCTTGAGACATAACACACTTAGCTTTTATTATAGTCTACAAACTTTCCAGCTTACTCTCTCTTTTGTGCTAATCTGATCGCATAATTAAAATGTCTGACTTCAGTTCTTACAAATATCTGTCTTTCATTAAGTGAAATCATTCCTATGTAAACAAATAACAATTGCAGATTGTACGACCCACACTCCTTTCTTGTGAGGACTTCAGTGCCTCCCTTGTTTGTTAAATTACAGTCCTTGATAAAACCTGGATGTGGCATATTTCCTCATTTTGCATGACGCCGGTAGAAAACAAAGATTTCCTGTACATAAAATGAAGGCAAATGACATGACGTGCATCATGTCACTTAATCTCGTGGATTATGGAGATTAAGTGACATGATGCACGTCACGTGCTTAGCACAGTGCCTGGCACATAGTAGGTGCCCAGTAAATGCTAGCAATGCCTATTTTTGTTTAGTAGAAGAAGCTCTCTTAACCAGTTCACCAGCATAAAGGCAACTCGCAGTCCTGATGCAGAGCAATCCGGTGGGCGCCACAGCGGCCTCCTACTGGGGGCTTCTCTCCGGGGCACCCATGCGCTTCTTCTACGAACTGATGTGTATTTGCTCCGCAACCTGTTTATGCTGTTTGTTCTCAAGCCTATTTATGCCCGTTGGACTTGCTATTGTATTTATGTAATTTAATTAAATATTAAGCAAACAGAATGCAAAAATTAAGTGTTGAAGGCTTTGGAAAGACTTACTAAAGGTCAGTCACTAAATTAGACACAGAAAGTAGAATAGTGGTTGCCGGGGCAGAGGGAAAGGGGGGGTCAGGAGTTATTACTGATGGGTACAGAGTGTCAGTTTCGTGAAGAATTCTGGCAATGGATGGTGGTGACGGTTGCACAATATGAATATACTTAATGTGTGTGGGCTGAAAAGTTAAAAATGGTTATAGTGGTAAATATTATGTGTATTGTATTACAGTTGAAAAAATTTAAATGTCGCATTAGCTGTGGGCGAGATTACTGTTGAAGGTTGGGGGAAGGGGTAAGAAATTTAGAGGGGTCCCACGTGTGGGTTGTCCTCCAGTGGTCTTTAAGTTTCATGCTTTCAGGGAACCAATATAGAAAAGTCACAGGGAACGCACTGTAGGGGCAGCTTATGCAAGGAGAGCATGCCTGCCCCTCCACGGGCTTCGACATAGAGGGATGCATGCATGTTTATATTTGAAATTTAAAATTTAGCATTTCAGTTATGGGAGTGTCTTCGTTTGGGTCTGGGACACAGAGTGGGAGCTCTCGGAATCAGGGAAACGGGACTCATGGAGAATCGAAGCTCAGGCGGGCTGGTGCCGACCCAGCACCTTTCAGAGATCTGGCAGAGAGAGGCAGTTCGAGTTTGTCCTCAGCCTTGACCAGACATTGGGGGTGGGCTTCCCCAGGGGAGGGCCGTCACCTTGAACAGGCAGCTTCCTTCAGCCGAGGCCCACAGGGTCTCCGCTGCGAACGCTCAGCAGGTGGCCGTTTCCGCCCGGGGCCTGATGGCCCGCCATCGCATCCACAGTGGTGTGTCTGCATTGGTTGAGCATGTTCCCCTTTCTACAGACTTTTGAAAATCAGCTGATTGGCTGTTGGCTTAGATTGCTTCAGCTAAGAGCATCTCCACCTCCACGCACAGTCTCCTGAAGGTGTCATTGTGTTTGATCTTTCTTTCCTGCATATGCCAGTTGTCCCCTTTGTGACAGAGCCTCTCTGCGTGGCTTCATGACAAGTAGTAAATGTGGGTGACGTGTTCGAACCTCCACTGATGTCAGGACTGTCGACTTTTAAATACTCTCCAGTGTGTATTTTGAGATGCATGAAACCTCAGATTTTTGCTTCTTAAATTTCCAGGCCTTTTTGGCATTTGATGCCCTGTGGCTCTATAGCCATATATTCTTCAGTTATTCTTCCATTGGCTACAATAACTGTCCACTCCTGTTTCTTTCAGACCTGAATTTTCCATTTATTTGTTTATTTATAAATCTATTTTTATTGATTTCAGAGAGAGGAGGGGAGGAGAGATAGGAGCATCAATGATGAGAGAGAATCATTGATTGGCTGCCTCCTGCACGCCTCCTACTGGGGATCCAGCCTGCAACCTGGGTATGTGCCCTGACCGGGAATCGAACTGTGACCTCCTGGTTCATAGGTTGATGCCCAACCAACTGAGCCACACCAGACAGGATGCATTTTCCCTTTACACCTCATCCCTTTATTCTGATCCCAGGCTCGCAATATGAATGCTGACCAGAACCCAGGATGCCCAAATTTCATTTCAGATGCACTCTTTCTATCTTGAAAACAGGAGTGCTGTTTATGTGATTATTTTTATTTTTTTAACCATCCTAACCAGTTTAAGTGTACAGTGCAGTAGTGTTAACTATTCATATTGTCGTGTAACTAATCTCTAAAACTTTTTCCTCTTGCAAAACTGAAAGTCTATACATCCATTAAACAACTTCCATTTCCCCCTCCCCCAGGCCCATTCTACTTTCTGTTCCTATGAGTTACACTTCTCGTGGTCATTCATGTAAGTCAAGTCCTACAGCATTTATCTTTTCTAACTGGTGTATTTCACTGAGCATAATGTCCTCAAGGACATCCACTACATAGTGTCAGGATTTCCTTCCTTTTAACCAGTCAACTGCCACGATATTTTGAATTCAATTAAAAAAGATCCGCTGCTTGCGTCTATAGGCGCTTATGGCGTGCAAATGGTTAAAGGTTGAATAATATTCCATTGTGTGTGTACACCACATTTTGTCTAACCATCCACCTGTCGACAGACTTTTGGGTTGCTTCCATCTTTTGACTGTTATGAATAATGCTATGAACACGGGTTTGCAAATTTTCATCTATTTGTAAATGCATTATTTTTGTTTCTATCAGCTTGTAGCCGATAAAGAGGAAGTCTGAATCCCTTTGCAAGTGCGACCGTAAATATAACACAGAGACGCGGTGATTCCCCCACGGCGTCTCTTTTCCTTTCGCATTTGGGCGGTGCTGACCTTTCAGTAGGAGTACTATTCGGTCTCATTTATACTCAGCTCTTCATTCCGCCGTGTTTTGGTGTTTCCTTGGTTTCAAATTTTATCTCTTTAGGTGAACTGGGAACTGGAGCTTTTCATTTGACTTGTGATCTTGTACATTCTGGAAGCTCATACATGTAATCGTGGAACAAATAAAGCAGCTGGAAGAAATCTTTCCTGAACAAAACCCAAGTGGGGCAGTTGGGTGCGAGCCAAGATTTCAATAGCTGCAGAGGGAGATGTAAAAAGGCTGCCTATATTCCAACGCCAACAAATCACTCCTGGCCCAACAGGAATGCCCTGTAGGTGAGGATCAGATAGAGGCGAGAGACCTTCACACAGTTAGCTGCCTGCCCGCACAATAAAGTGTTTACGGTCACCTCCCAAGGTCTCTGCGCCAGGTTAATTGCCGTGATGAGGCTGAAGGTGGAGCAGCACTATGGCTCAGTGGGCTCCGCCGTGGGCGGACATTCCCAGGCTGCTCGTCTGAGCCTGGCCTCCTGCTAACTTGCTGCGTGGGCCTCGGCAAAACATCGCACGGTTAACTTCCCAGGGTTCTGTTCCTCTAGCCCAGTGGTTCTCAACCTTGGCTGCACATTAGAATCACCTGGGAATCTTTTTAAAATCCTGATTTCTGGGCCTCATCCTCCGGAAATTCTGTTTCTTTGTTACTAATGTTGTGGCCCCATCCCATCACAAAGAAACAGAATTTCCGGAGGATGAGGCCCAGAAATCAGGATTTTAAAAAGACTCCAGGTGATTCTAATGTGCAGCCAAGGTTGAGAACCACTGCTCTAACCAAAGTTCTGAACTGTAATGCACATTTAGCTACTAAGCCACTAACTAATCATAAGAGAAGCCTTGTTTCAACTGCCTCTTTTTCAAGGAGAAAGCTTAATGTCCTGCAGTGAAATTAAGTAAAATTCCACTGGCCATTTTGATAAGATTGGATTTTTTAAAAATGTGTAGATGTCTACACATGTCTGGACAGACACAAAAGCAAAAGCTTGGGATGGAGGTAGGTTTAAAAAAACATCAAGGGAGTGTCCTAAGTTTTTCATCGTTTGTCCGTTTATTTAGCCAACATTAACAGTTACCTAGAGTAAAATTGCTTCTCAAACGTTGGGTGCAGAAGTCACCTGGAAGGCTTTCTAAACACCTTTTTTCCTGGGGCCCATCCTCAGAGTGGCTGATTGAGTAGGGAGCAAGCTCCTGTGACTGATGCCAAAACTGAATGTTGAGGAGCGGGAGTCAGCCCAGCAAAGACGGAGGACCCTGAAAATGTGCATCTCTGTCTAGCGAGCTGCCGGCGATGGTGACGCTGCTGATGGCAGAGACACCTAGAACGCCGAGGTTAAGAAGACACATCACACCCAGCTGGCGTGGTTCAGTGGTTGAGCATTGACCTATGAACCAGGAGGTCATGGTTCAATTCCTGGTCAAGGGCACATGCCGCAGTTGCAGGCTCCATCCCCAATGTGGGGCGTGCTGGAGGCAGCCGATCAATGATTCTCTCTCATCATTGATGTTTCTTTCTCTCTCTCTCTCCCTCTCCCTGAAAATCAATAAAACATATTTTAAAAAGACAACACATCATATCCATACCACAGGTGGGATTAATAATAATACTTGATACGACCCCATTGTATCGTGTGTGTGCCCACATGTGTTCTAAAGGCTTTTCAGAGAGCACAGCGTCTGTGAAGGCACAGAGGCTGAAACCACGGGACATGTTCAGGGATGTAGAGTTTGCACTACTGGAGCAAAGAGTTCATGGCCAGCCAGCAGGTGTTTTGGGGGGAAGGTAGGGGAGTTGAGGGCAACATGTGGCTAGAGAGATGCCAAGAGCTAGGCAGAGCTCTGAACATAATGGGTCTGTGTCTCCTGAGGAATTTGATTGTTTTCCTAACCTGGTAACAAAGGGAATGGAACAGAGAAAATTCGAAGATTCACAGGAAATCTCAAGGAGGTAGAGTTAACAATAGCATTTGGTCAAATATAATTTAGTCAACCCAGTAATCTCTCTCAAATCGCACTTTAGTTCAAAGTTAATCTCTCTGATGTCCGGTTTCTTCAGTTCTGATCCTTGTTATACTCCATAGGATGATTTACCTGTTCTTAGAAATGACCCATTTTTCATCATTTTCTGGGTTCTTTTTCTATCTAGTGAATAGTCAGCCAGTCATCTTTGTTCAAAATTGCTTATAATAGTTAACAATTGGAATGCAAAGGCATTAACAGTAAAAGTATCTTACAAAAATAGGTTTCCTTATTACAGAAGCAATGCATGTTTGCAACAGATACTAGAGACTAAATAAATAAATAAAACCTCACATAAGCCCACCCACTGTTTAGAACATCTCTGCCAAAACCCCTGAAAATGATCTTCTCAGGCCCTTTTCTGTGTCTATGTGCATTTCCCCTACTGACATAGATAGGGTCATACCTCGCATGTTTGGAAAACCAGCATAATTTTTATTTTTATTTTTTTAAAATATATTTTATTGACTTTTTTACAGAGAGGAAGGGAGAGGGATAGAGAGTTAGAAACATCGATGAGAGAGAAACATCGATCAGCTGCCTCCTGCACGCCCCCTACTGGGGATGTGCCCGCAACCCAGGTACATGCCCTTGACCGTAATCGAACCAGGACCCTTGAGTCCGCAGGCTGATGCTCCATCCACTGAGCCAAACTGGTCAGGGCATAATTTTTATTTTTATTTTAACAGAATAGTACTTTATTCAGGTGCTAACATCTATTTTTTTAAAAAAATTTTGGATATGTCTCCCTTTTTTTCCATCCTGGCCTTCCCCTGGCCTCCCCTACCCCCCAGTGTCTTGTGTCCATTGGTTATGCTTATATGCATGCATACAAATACTTCGGTTGATCTCTTACCAAACCCCCCCCCCCAACCCTCCCTGGCCTTCCTGCTGTACTTTGACAGTCTGTTCGATGCTGCTCTGCCTCTGTATCTATTTTTGTTCATCAGTTTATAATGGTCTTTATTATCCATAAAACCAGCATAATTTAAGAGCCTGCCAGGCTATGAGCATGTGCACTGCTCCAGCCAGACTCCCACTATCTGATATATAGTCTGTTCCGAGTAACCCCTATCGCTGCTGACCAATCTGAAAGTAGAAATCAGCCGGGAAAAGACTGCAAGTGGAGGAATAGAGGCCTCAGGCCGAGGGCTCTGCTGACACAGAACCTTGGAGGTGAGACCGTGGCACCTGCGGGCGAGGGGAGTGGAGGCTGGAGAGATGGAAGCCCTGCAACCAACACCTGTGGTTGGACATCCTGGGGAATAATTGGCCAAAATTAAGTTAGTCAGGAGGGCAGAAAACAAGTAAAAAGTCAAAGAAAAATATAAAAATATTGCAGCCTACCTCTAAACAGCATTCCTTTTCAACCAGATTGTGTTAACGTTGTTTTCACCAACTTGATGTTGACTTTGTTGTTTTTGGCAAATTGCTTTCAGTCACATTGCCTGGCTCCAAATTGACAGGATTTGGGGGCTCACTGGGTTCGGTGGGGTGCTGAAGGCGGCTGTGCCCATCCTTTCCCACCTGTCATTGTGGTGTCACCTTGATAGCTTTAAATCAGCAAAGGCTACAAATCAGGGCCCATCTTCAGCCTGCTTCTCCCGGAGCACAGACGCACCGTGCCTGTGAGCATCCATCACCACACTCCACACTGCTTTCCCACGCCAGCGGCCCTCACTGCCAGGGCCAGCATGAGGCGTCTTCCAGAGTGCCCCAGAGATCAAACCTCTGGCCTCTGCTTACAACCTTCCTGTATTTCCAAGGTCCAGGTGTCAACACCCAGGGGTTGGGCCCCAAACCAGCTGTTGGGTGGGAGGAAGCAACTGGGAAGCCCGAGAATGAGGAGCAGAGGAGTTAGCCGTGCAGACGGCGCTCAGGGTGGATGTAAAGTTGGATGGGCCAGCGCCCCAGGCAGCATTGTCACAGGTCCCCAAGCTGGCCTGTGGCCTCCCTCCGTCCCTGTGTTCGTTCATCTAGCCCAGTGTCAAAACCGTTTTCGCAAAACCAAGACACTGTTTACCTGGGCTCACTCTGTTGACATTAACATTGAAGCTGCACAAGGTAAAGCTGCGTGAATCGTCCTCCCTGTTTTGCGCGAATCAAGGCAGAAGCACCAAAATGTGCTATTCGTCATTGTATTCTTCACTTCCTTCCGCTCACAGCTTCGCTGAAGAATACCCTTGATGGAGCAATAAAGATTATTTTGTTAAATCTCAGTCCTCACGTGCACATCTTTTTAAGCTTGGGAAGTGTCCGTACAGCATTTCTGCTACGTGCTGAAGCACGGTGTCACTCCAGAAGCACTTGCCCTGTTGTTTAAGTTGGGCTCTGAACTGGCCACTGTTTTAGTGGAACGCTGATTTTATTTGAAAGAATGACTGACAATCAAACTACTGTTATTCGGACCCAAGTATTTCGTCAACGTTTTCTCAAAAAATGAACGAAGTAAGCCTGTCATTTCAGGAAAACAACTGACAGTTATTTGTTGCCAATGATCAAATTCAAGCTCGCAAGTGAAAATTAGAATTTGGGAAACTTGTGTCCACCACTGTGAGCTTGACAGTTTCTTAATACTTAAAGACTTGCCTCATGAATTCAGTGGTGATAGTAACAAGCATGATTTCTTATATTGTATAATGAAATCTGTTAACATTTAGAAGATCTGTATAACTCGGTGAATTAATATTTTTCAGAGGACCAAAGTAGATACTACACAATCATGCTCAGGTAAAAGATTTATTGAAAGTATTAGATACACCAGTGGGTTTTAATATAACAAAGTATGAAAAGGTAATGGATATGGTTTCTAATTCTGTTATATCTAGCCTTTAAGAAACTAGCACTTATTGAGTTTTCGTATCAAAAAAGAACATGTATAATTATCTGAAAAGACTGTTCAGCTCTCCTCTCCTTTCAGGTGCGTGTCTGTGTGAGGCTGTATTTTTTTTTTTTTTTTTTTTTTTACATACTAGAATCATACCGCCACAAAGGGAACTCGGAAGCAGATATGAGAATCTAGTTGTAATGTATTAAGCAATATATTTAAAAGACTTGCAAAAAAAAAAAAAACAACCAAAAAATAATTCTCTTCTTGCTATATTTGTTTGTTTGTCTTGGAAGTTTTACTTAGTTTTCATAAAAATATCTGTGTCCAAATGCAATGGGCTCATTGTTATTTTTAAATGAATTATATTTTCAGGGGTTTTTTTTCAGTTTTAATAACTAGTATGGCAAATGTTGTAGATATAGCTGATGTAAACAGAAGCTCTTTAGGATTCTCAATTTTTAAGAGTGTAAAGGAATGCTAAAGCCAAAACGTTGGAGAACCACTGACCTAGTACATACTGACTGCCCACCACGTCCCGGGCCTGGGCTGTACAAGGATAGTGTGGTCAGATGTGGGTCTTACCCACGGAGGTAATAGTTACCCACAGTTAAAGAGATAATTCCCATAGAGTGTGGGAGGTGCAGTGATAGGAGAGGCACCAGGTAACATGGGAGCACATTGTAGGGCCACCTGGCCCTGTGATGGGAAGACTTACAAGAGGAATTAATGCCTCTGCTGACTCTCGAGGATGAATTAGAGTTAGCCAGACAAAGAGGAGAGGCTGGTTGTTTGGGGTATATGGAAAAGCATGGACAAAGCCCCCAGGCAGAAGATCAAGTGAGTGTAACTGGAGCACAGATTGGAGGGGATGGTGAGGCATGAAGTTGAACTAGAGAACTTTGTGAGTTCAGGAGTTAACACCTCCTCCTAGGGCACATGGAGGATCCTGGAGGGTTTTAAGACAGGAGAGTGACATCAGATTGCATTTTAGACAGATCTCTCTGGCTGTAGAGAATGGCTATCAAGAGGCAGGGAAACCCATTAGGGGTCATCTTGGCAATCAAATAGAAAGATGATGGAACCTGGGCTAGGGCATGGCTGAGTTGTTGGAGTGATGTGGATAGGTGTATGAGATAGTTGCATGGAGAAGTTTACATGTCTAGGTGAATAGACTGGGTGTGGTTAAAGCAGGCAGGATAGGCATCAAGATTGAATCTAGGTTTCAGGTTTAGACGGGGGAGTGAGTGGTGATAATTTAATGTTCGTCAGCAGGGGGAACCCAGGAGGTGCAGGTTTTAAAAGGAGAGGGATGAATTCCATCTGGGTTGCCCATGGCTATCCAAGAGTGATGCCCCGTCAGCATTTGGATATGTGGTTCAGAAGCTGAGCGGGGAGATCCAGACTAGAGACATAAATCTGAGCATCACCAGCATACAAACTGTAACTGAAGCCATGGGCTGAGTGAGATATCCCAGGGAGGATACTTACACAAGAAGGGAAGACTGCCTAACAGAGCACTGTGGTAAGTACCAATGTTTAGGGGATGAGCAAAGAAAGGAAAGTGCAAAGATGTCTGAGAAAAGTGCCCAGAGAACTAAGAGAATCCAGAAACCATGTGGTCATTGAGACCAAGGGAATAGAATTTCTAGGAGGAAGGAGGGGTCAGTGGTGACCAATGCTGTCGAGAAGTCAATAAAGTGAGGATTAAGAGGGTCTTTTTGACTTAGCAACAAGGAGGAAGTTGTTGAGTCAGAGGGAATGGTAGGCTCCAACAGCATGAAGAGTGAGGAAGAGGAGAGAGCAGAGGATTGGCGAAGGAAGGGGGAGAGAGGGAAGGGAGTGAGGAGAGAGAGATGAGATCATTGTAATTCTATGATCCCATTAGAGAAGGATGAAGATACAAAAGAGAAGTGGGGGGTCAATAATATGAGCTTCCAGAAGCGTCTGGAAGGGAGGAATTTGGGGAACAGGGGCAGGGAAGCCATGTCTCCATGGAGAACCAACTTCCAACCAAGGTTCGAGGTGGAAAGAGCATTAGCTGAAGAAGTTGAGGATGTAGGATCAGTTAATTAAAAATGGCCGCTCCGTGGTGCTCAGTGGAAAGGTTTAGGAGAAGAGTGGGAGCTTAGATGAAAGGAAAGAAAACACAGAGCAGTATGAGGAAGAAGATAGGGGAGACTGGAAGGCCAGAGGGACTCATCAGAGTGACCAAGCATAACAGTGACAGGAGTCAGACAGGCAAGATGTACAGAAAGCTGGATCTCATTTTAGATATCGGTAATTTAATTACAACAATGATCTTATCGTTTTACACAATAATGCATTTACATCATAACCTAAAAATTTCCCTCAACTGTAGTGGTTCCTTTTTCTTTTTAACCACCAAAACATCATTTTCTGGCCAATTTAAATAATCCTTGTGCATTTCTGTTGTTTGCTTTAACAGTTACCAGGTTAAATCTTCAGTGGTGTTCCTGCCAGTAAGAGTTCCTATGCAGAAAAATCTCTTCATTATGAGCACATTTATTGCTTCATTGAGTTGCCTATTTAAAATGCAGAGAACCACAAATTAAATGTAGTGCTTTTCCATTTTGAAAAAAGCAGATGAATGGGTACTATTTCCTTGAATACATCGTGTTTGTTGTACATAATTAACAGTCCAGATTCATAGGCTAACGGATGCCAATCCTTGCTTGTTTTGATATCTGTTCCTTGTTGAAAGGGATGCTTCCTAAGACTTGCATGTGCCATTACTTGCATCGGGAAATGATCAGGCACTGTCATCCACCAACCTACGGGTCACCTGCATCACATGTAGCCTCCCCCCAGATGCCAAGCCCTGACCTCATCCTGGGTACTATCTAGCACTTTAGATTTTCAGGTCCTTCCCTCTCTGTTCTAGTGACCTTCGTCTCCATTATGTTAGCCATCTGTTCCTTGAACTATACCTTGGACTGTTACCAGGAAATGCAACTTCTCTAAAATTTCATGTTCAAGTGACTCATTTCCATGAGTTGGGACCTCTGATACAGTGTTGGGTAGTAGTGATGGTAGTGGGCATCCACATTGTGTTTCTAGCTTTTCTGAAGTCTCACAGTGTGGTATGATGCTGCTATAGGGTTTGGGTGGAAGGAAAAATCTCTTATATTTCAAATCTTATAAATTTTTCCATTGTAAACAGGTGTTGGACTTCTTTGAGTGTTTTTTCTTGTACATATGTACATGCTCATATTTTTGCTCCTTTAATCTGATATTTGCAGCATTAAATATTTTCTCTCATCCATTTTATTTTCTCTCTCCTGAAACTTCTTTTAGTTTAATGTCAGTGCTTTGCCTTACATCTTCTGCGTCACCTTACTTTTCCTTTCTGATTTTTTCCTCTCTTTTTAAAAAACTCTACTGCATTCTGGGAGATTTCCTCAGTTTTGCTTTCCAGTTCATTAAATCTCTCTTAAGTAGTATCTAACTTGCCAATTATATTTTTTCATTCCAAGATTTTCAATTGGTTCTTTTTCATTTCTGTGTCTTTTTACCTTACAACCTTCCCTTTATCCTGCATACTCCTTGTTCTGTGGAGAAGGGTGCAGCTGGAGAAGGGCCAGGGCAGAGCCCTCTAAAATGCAGGCCCAAGGCAGGTCCCCTCTGGCCTGGGTCTAGAGCTAGTCCCATTGCACCTGATCTTCACCTTCATCAAGACCTGCAGTCCTTCAACCCTCTATGTTTTTCTCAGACCACAAACCTATTGCAAGACTCCCTCCTCTCCCTGTTTAGTTGGAGCCTGTGATCTGTCATACCTGCAGCAGTGCCCTGCACCTCCTGGCCTCCTTGATCTTCCATCACCCCCACCTAGCAAGACCTCAACCGTGGATCCACCCGACTCTCCACCTTCCTGCTTTACACTCAGGTTGTTGAGTACCTGCAGAATAAGTAGTATAAGCGGTGTGTGCATGCCCATCCCAGCGGGACCTCTGCATCCCCAGGGCTTCCGCAATGTTTTCCTAAGCAGTTCTCCCCTTTCAACCTTTGCCACTCTTCTCAGGCCCCTGCCCCACCCTCTTCCCTGTCACTCTCAGCGATGGCCTTGCTCCCTACTTCCTAAGAAAATAGAAGTCACCAAAGCAACCATGTTTTTTCCTTCCCACTCGCCTCTACATTTTCACTGCACACCATTGGAGATGAGGAAGGCGGAGAGTAATGGGCAACCTTTTTACACCACTAAGGCTGACCTGCCTCTGTGACTCCTCCCCTCCTGTCACACGGTAAAGGTGCTATTTCCCGCCCCCTCCCTCCACAGTCTCAGACCAATCCTTCCACCATAGCTTTGGGTTCTGCCCCTTTCTGCTTCCTCTGGGCCTGGCTGCATCCATTATCCTCTCCGTTCAAAGCTCTGCGCTAAAGGTGCCGTCACTCTGCTTCTCATATCAAGTCCCTTCCAGTCCACTGTGATCTTATTTCTGCCCCAGGAATTCCACTGACCGGGTTCAGCACTGTTGCTGAAGCCCATGGGTACGTGAGCCCTCTCCGCGGTATTTGACACTAGTGAGCGCGCCTTCTAAACATGCTCTTTGCCCTTGACATCTGTGCTCTTCCTGCTTTCCCGGACAGCTTTCTAAGTCTCCATCCCTACCATGTTGTCTCCCTCAGAGTTCTACCCTCTGCTTCTCTTCTTTTTATTTTTTTATTTTTTTAAAATATATTTTATTGATTTTTTACAGAGAGGAAGGGAGAGAGATAGAGAGTTAGAAACATCGATGAGAGAGAAACATCGATCAGCCGCCTCCTGCACATCTCCTACTGGAGATGTGCCCGCAACCCAGGTACATGCCCTTGACCGGAATCGAACCTGGGACCCCTCAGTCCGCAGGCCGACGCTCTATCCACTGAGCCAAACCGGTTTTGGCTGTTTCTCTTCTTATATGCTCAGTGCTTGGCCTGAAGAAGCTCCTCCATCAACCTCAGATTATGTATGCAAATCTGCTGGTTTCAGATCCTCAAAGGTCTTTAAAAGTATGAGCAGGGAGGAACAAACTTTTTGGAGGGATACACATTTCCCATTATAAATGATGTATTACTTATTGCAACTGGAGCCCACTGAAGGGGAAAAAAAAAACCATAATAGCTTATTTCAGAACTAACATGGCTATACGTTAGCAACAGAAATGATGTAGCTATCTTATTAGAAATACAACAGAGATTACTTAGCAGCTGTCTCCCCACGCTGTCATTTCATTTTGCTCTGTAGTTCTTGGCAGCGATTCTAGAAAAGGAAAAAAATGATTAAACCAACGTGTGTTCTCCTGGAGTAAACGATTTCTGTTGTTCTGAGAAACCAATCTGAAAAGGCAATGCACATCCCATGATTATTGGAAATAGAACATGTTCAAAGTTCTTTTTCTTTTTTCTTCCCTAGACACAACTGATTAAACATTACAGCCCTTTCCCTCCCATATTTTGTGGTAAAGTTTCTTCTAGCTCCATGTTCCGCACTCAGAGCTTGAGGGCCCACACACCCAGCAGCAGCCCGGGGGCCGTACTTAGATCTTGAAACCGTACTTTGCAAAAAGAATTCCGCCCAGAACTCTTCCGTGTTCTCTTCTTATCGCGATCAAGAGATGCCACATGCAGAGCCTTCATTTGTTTATTCATTCATCATTCATTCAACGAGTAATTACGTTAATAGCCACTTAGAGTCATCTTAGGACGGATATTATTTAATGTGTGGAAAGACGCCTGGCAAACAAGATGCTGAGTTTATGTTTTACTTTATTTGGCCTTCACCTGCCAATGTTTCTTCTCCCCGCCTTCAGAGCGTGTCAGTCAGCAGGGCCTGCTTTGCGTAGTCACACACCATACTGTTATGCTTCCATCGGTCTCTGCCACAATCACTTTATAATGATCTGCGCTGTGATTTCTCTATGCTTAAGCAGAGGGAAAATCCTACCAGCCCAGGAAGAGAAGAAGTTGTCAAAATTAATTAGAAGTCAGGGTTTCGTTGCCTACTGATTTGTATAGTTCACATCTTGACAACGTAATTGTGAACCAAAAAGGTGATATTATGGTCACTTTAATTTTTATTGACCTGCCCAAGGCTAAAAGAGGGATAGATGAGACATGTGAAGGTTTTGTGGGGAAAAGATTAATGTTCTTAATCTGCTGGCTTTATCTATGTGCCCAAGACAGCACAAGGCAGTGCAGGGCCTAGCCCAGGGTAAGAACTCATGCATGTTAGTACAGGAATGAAAAATCATGGCCCACGTAACAGAAATGTGTGACTAGGGTGGGTGGTGCCGTTTGTTATTGATCCAGGAGGTATAGAAATTGAGAGTGAGCATTAGAAGCTTTTCAAACAGTTTGAAATGGTCACAGTGGTGAACTCGTCTCATTGAAGAGGGTCTAGACCAGTGGTCGCCAACCTTTCGGACTTCAAGGACCACCAGTGGTCCACGGACCACCGGTTGGCGACCGCTGGTCTAGACCACTTCAGTCCTGCAAGGCTCAATGGCGATACGTGGTGCAATTTGCATTGTCAATCATCACATGCAGGAGGACCCTATTACAATGTGTGGTATTTTATGATTAGTTTGACAACTGTGTGCTAAAAGTGCAGAAAAACCTGTGAAAAAATAAACATTTATTTTAATACTAGGGGCCCGGTGCACGAAATTCGTGCACTGGGTGTGTGTGTGGGGGAGTGTCCCTCAGCCCAGCCTGCCCCCTCTCACATACTGGGAGCCCTCAGGCGTTGACCCCCATCACCCTCCAATCGCCTGATCAGCCCCTTGCCCAGGCCTGACGCCTCCGCCAGAGGTGTCAGGCTTGGACAGGGGACCCCCATCTCCCCCCGATCACTGGCTCTGACCCCCGCCCAGGCCTGAGGCCTCTGGCCCAGGAATCATGCCTGGGCAGGGGACCCCCATCTCCCTCTGATCGCTTGCTCCACCCCCCGCCCAAGCCTGACGCCTCTGACCCAGGCTTCAGGCCTGGGCAAGGGGACCATCATATCCCCCCAATCCCCGGCTCCGCCCCCCACCCAGGCCTGATGCCTCGGCCAGAGGAGTTGACCCTCATCACCCTCCGATCACCAATCACCGGATCGGCCCCTTGACCAGGCCTGAGGCCTCTGGCCTAGGTGTCCGGCCCGGGCAGCGGGGACCCACAGCTGCAGCGGCCCCGCGATCGTGGGCTCCGCTTTAGGCCCAGGCAAGGGACCCCTAGCTCCCGGGACTGCCAGCTTCGACCGTGCCCAGCTCCCATCGCTGGCTCCACCCCTACTTCCTGCTATCACTGGCCAGGGCGGCAAAGGCGCCTGATTCTCTGATCATGGCTGGGGGGCAGGGCAAAGGCGGCCCCAGGGCCGCCTTTGCCCTGCCCCCCAGCTCTTAGCTCCCCCCTGGGTTTCCGATCACTGTCAGTGGCAGGGGGTTTCTTCCTGCTTTCCCTTTCGCCTCCCTGCATTGTGCCTACATATGCAAATTAACCGCCATCTTGTTGGCAGTTAACTGCCAATCTTAGTTGGCAGTTAACTGCCAATCATAGTTGGCAGTTAATTTGCATATAGTCCTGATTAGCCAATGAAAAGGGTATCGTCGTACGCCAATTACCATTTTTCTCTTTTATTAGATAGGATATATATTTTTTATTGATTTCAGAGAGGAAGGGAGAGGGAGAGAGAGATAGAAACATTAATGATGAGAGAGAATCATTGATCAGCTGTCTCCTGCACTCGCCCTACTGGGGATCGAGCCCTCAACTCCGGCATGTGCCCTTGACTGAAATAGAACCTGGGACCCTTCTGTCCGCAGGCCGGCGCTCTATCCACTGAGCCAAACCAGCTAGGGCAGCATTTATTTTTATAACATATTGACACATTTTCATTAAAAAAATTTTTTTTCACGCCCTACCGGTTTGGCTCAGTGGATAGAGCGTTGGCCTGCAGACTCAAGGGTCCCAGATTTGATTCCGGTCAAGGGCATGTACCTTGGTTGCGGGCACATACCCAGTAGGGAGTGTGCAGGAGGCAGCTGATTGATGTTTCTCTCTCATTGATGTTTCTAACTCTCTATCCCTCTCCCTTCCTCTCTGTAAAAAATCAATAAAATATATATTTAAATTTTTTTTACTTTATTAACATTATTAGTTAATTGGGGAGATAAAACTTTTGTATTAGTTATGTGCACCCTTAATTTGCTGAAGGTAAAACTAGCCTCCCTGGAGTTTTTGTTGCTGTTTTTTGGTGAGAAAATATGCTTCCTGAATGTGGCAAGAATAACCACGTGGGGAAGATGGAAGTGATTCTGAAGAAACACCCAAGAGCTCATGTTGGTTTTCTTCAAAACGATGACCCCTCACATACTGAGGTCCGTTTATAGCTGTCATTGATGCCCACATCCTAAAAATAGTATTTAGTTACTTGCAGAGATGTACCGGCTATGAAGCAATGGAGCCATCAAAATGTATGGGGCATTTACTTATAAAAATTAAGTGTAAACCCACAAGAATGTTTTGAAAGAAAGGAATTGGGTCAAAAAGCTGATTGACACAGATGTTCCATATTTCACATACAAAGGTAGGGTATTCCAGGCTTCTTAACAAGTCGCATTTCAACTGTCAAGACTACAGTCCACAGACAGCCACCGAGGCCTTGGTGAAGGACTGTGTCAGAGGGTTTGCTTGGAAAGGTTGGGTGAGTCCGCAGCAGAGCAGGTAGCTCACTGCTACTTCCAGGGCCTTCTCGTTCAGCACACTCAGGGACCGGCTAATGACAGGGAAGACTAACTCACGGAGCAATCAGAGCTGGCACCATAACTTTTAACTGCAGCATGATAATTTCACTTTATTCCTGTGTATGTGCAATTGGCCCGCCATGGTCATATGAAGGAAGAATTCCCGTTTATGGCTTGTGGCTGACAATCAACTAAGTCTGAACTGTATAAAACTGTGAAGTATTACATCATCAACAAATGTGGTTTGGCATTTATGTTGTGGAACATTTATGTTGAGGAGCGTGTTCTGAGGATGCAGGAAACATTGTGGAATTTGAAACCCTGATTAAGAGCCCATATCAAGATGTAAATCACTGCTGATTCTCTCCTGAGGAAGTCCCACCATGAGGACTGTCGGTGGAACTAATTGGTGGGCTCTGTGTCATCCTGAACATCATGAATTGGGTAAAAGCTGGTGTGTGAAATCCTGTCATGTGATCCTGTGGAAGGATCACCAACAGCTGTTGGCGTGTGCTGAAGAGTGATGATAACTGAGAAGACAAATGTTCAAGAATGTTTGATCTACAGACCAACTCAGTGTTTCTGCAAAACCAGGCGACAGGCTGGTCCCGGCTTGTTGAAGACATGAATTGGACCAGCAGGCCTGCTCATGTCTCAGATCTTCAGTACCTTTAATGATCTCCATACTTTCATAGAAGGGAAATGCACCCTGGTTTTCAACGGCAGATTAAAGGGCAAAAACGGAAGTTAGAAGCTCAGAATAAAAGTTTCTATGGGTTATTATGACACATGTTCCATAACTTAACACTGATTGGTGACATAGGTGGTGATCTTGATGTTGCACATCTGTGAAAAGCTATCTTGAACACTTTAGGGTTTGATAAAGCATTTCTAATTTTATTTTCCATCAAAAGAAGGTTGATGTCTTTAAAAAAAAAAAAGCATGGATCCAGAATCCACTTCTCTCATCAAAAAATAATTTAAATTTAACTGTAACTTACAGGATACATTGTAGGAACTGACTTCTAGTGAAAGCTGGCACTTTCTCCTTTTAAGTTTATTTTATACTAGAGGCCCAGTGCACAAAAATTTGTGCACTCGGGGGGGTCCCTCAGCCAGGCCTGTGCCCTCTCTCAGTCCTCGGGGGATGTCCACCTGCTGGCTTAGGCCCACTCCCCAGGGGATTGGGCCTAAGCTGGCAGTCAGACATCCCTCTAGCAGCCCAGGAGCCCTCAGGGGATGTCCACTTGCCACGGGGAGCAGGCCTAAGCTGCAGTCGGACATCCTTAGTGCTGCTGAGGAGGCGGAAGAGGCTCCTGCTATCACTGCTGTGCTGGCAACTGACAGCCTGGCTTGTGGCTGAGCAGAGCTCCCTCTGTGGTAGCGTACTGACTACCAGGGGGCAGCTTCTGCATTGAGCGTCTGCCCTCTGGTGGTCAGTGTGTGTCATAGTGACCAGTCATTCCTAATCGTTCTGCTGTTAGGGTCAATTTGCATATTACCCTTTTATTACATAGGACTATTGATTTTTGAGAGGGGGTGGAGAGAAAGAGAAACAACAATTTGTTGTCCCACTTCTTTATGCACCTTGGCATATTGGAGTGATGCTCTAACCAGTTAGCTACCGGCCAGGTAAACTTTAAAAATGCATAAACTGAAATTGCTAAAAAATCTCTTATTTCATTCCATTCCATGAGACTAGTTTCTTCCTTTCTCTTTCTCTTCTTGTTCTTCTTCTTGTTCTTCTTCTTCCTATTATTGTAAACACAGAAACAGTTTAGATATACATTATCCTCTGCAGGTAGCCTTGTTGGCAATCCCATCTAGATTAGATAAATTATCAAGCAAGAAGCAACTCAGTTTGTCATATTAAAAACTTTAAGTATTTATATACACTTTGCTCACTCACAGTGTATCTATAGACATTTAATATGGGGATTCATTCCCCCCCCCCTCAAAATGAAAAAAAATGTTACAAGTATAATAGTGGGCCTATGTATCAGTTGCCTGTGTGCACTTTCAATGAATAAACAACATGTACAATTTCATACTCCCCCCCCTTTATTATGTTTACCCTGGTGATATTTATTGCAGGATAATTTCCTATTTGTCGAACGAATAAACAAAATCACAGCTTTTATCGTGTCTTTTTTTAATTTTGTTTTTCTAGTAATTCATTTTTATTAATTTCTACAAAGTATCAGTTTGCAACAGACTGGAAAAAATTTAACAGTGCCCTTTACCGCAGAGAATTTAAGCAGCACTGACTTATGGGACTGAATATAAAATGAGGCTTTTCTTGTAAACATAGCCCTCCGGAAAGCATCAGTTCCCTTACAAAGTCTCTCAGACTACCAAGCATGCTCTCTGTTACTTTATTTTGAACAAGAAAACAGTAGTTGAGCCTGAGACAACCTCCTCCAGTTTGAGGTTTTGATGCTTACAGAGGTCACTTGACGAAACTGGCAAATAAAAGAGGGAAGAAAGTTAACACAGATGCAGTTTTTATGCCTGGTCTTGTAAACTCATCATTGCAGATATTGGCCATCATTGCAAACAAGCCTTTAAACATCAGGTTAAAAGCAATACACTAAGCGATTACATATCAGAGATCACAGATGTACATCTCAGATTAAATGGCAGGCGGGGGTGGGGGGTGGGCAAAACACCCCTTTTATAATGTTATGCAAATATAGTAAATGGCTTTAGGTAAGCATTTCTAGTGTCAGTAACAGGCATGGAATTACTAAGTCCTCTCCCCCAGGCAACTTTAACAGATGTGAGGATGACATGCCCTGGACAGCAGAGTCAGTGTCTCAGAAGTGGCTCTGTGTGATACGGAAACAGTTATATGATGGTGCATGGCAAGAATGAATAAGATTATTGGGTGAGACTTGATCATGGAAGAAGCAGGGTATGTTGGTTGTGAGCTAGGATCCCTCAGCCTGAACCCCCTTCCCACTCCGCATGCTGAGACCGGGACTAAGGCTGACAGTTTCCTCACCAGCTGCCTCTCATCAGGCTCGTCCTCTCGGGTGCAGAGGATCCGGACGCCGCAGGACAGAGAAGCCATGGCTCCTTCCCGTCTACTCCGTTCCCGGGAGGGTCGCCCGGCAAGCAACAGCTCTTCACTCCAGCACCTGCCCTCGGTTCTAGTTCCCGTTGTTTCCCACCCCCGCCCAGCCTCCAGCACTGTCCCCAGAGTCTGGTCTCAGCTCCCAGGACTCCCCACCGGCCTGCTGGGTCCTACCAACCTCAGTCTCTTCTTCCTTCTGTTTCTCAGCCCTGCTGATGATGCAGGCTTCATGTATTCATCGTCACGACCATCTTTTTTACAATCTTCTTCTTTTATTTTTTTACATTCAGTATTATTTTGTTAAGTTTCAGACGTACTTTACAAAGTGTTCCCCCCAATATTTCCAGTACCCACCTGGCACCATACGTAATTCTTACAACATGAACTGTATTCCCTATGCTTTAGTTTACATCCCCATGACTGTTTCTGTGCCCTGGTGGAGGGAATGCAGATTGGTGCAGCCAGTATGGAAGATAGAACGGAGGTTCCTCATAAATTAGACGTGGAACTGCCTTAGGACCCAGTGATTCCACTACTGGGTATGTCCCCCCACCCCCCCCCAAAAGAACCCCACACAAAATACCGATTCAAAAGGATATATACACTCCTATGTTCATTGCCATGTTATTTACAATAGCCCAGATACGGAAGCACCCCAGGCACCCATCAATAGACAAGTGGATAAAGGGGATGTGGTACATATATAACATGGAATTTTACTCGGCCATAAAAAGGAATGAAATCTTATGGTTGGGACAGCAGAGTGGTCCTAGAGGGCATGATGCTGTGAAATAACCTTTCTTTTAACTGCAGGGTTGCCCTCTTGCCTCTTCAGCCCTTCAGGACCTATCTAACCTGTTTCTTATACCAAATTCTCTCTTTGAAAATAATAACTGTGTTCCTGATTTCCTGACTGAATCCTGACCGACACCAGCTTGGTACCATGATCCCGACTTGGTCCCAGGAGTGGTCCCCGGTGGCCTGGGCATGGCTTGGCTGTGTCTTTGGCCCCGAGTGCAGTGCTGAGCCGCCAGTGCCAAGTGGAAGGTTAGAAATCCTTGTCATGCGCCGGCCCCGTAATTAACTGGACCTGAGGTCCACGGTGATGAAGCGTCACTGCCCTGCCTACTGTAGTAGCAATGACCGCGACTACAAGGGTAGAAGGGCATGGCCGTGTCTGCCTGGATGGCGTGGAGAAAGAGAGAGAGAGAGAGAGAGAGAGAGAGAGAGAGAGAGAGAGACGAACTTGAGTCTTTAAACACTCAGTTGAAGTCATATGTAGAGAATTTGAAATGACTCCACTGCCACCATCCTACCATACGCCATCCTCATCTCTCCCCTGAAGTTGGCGATGGCCTCCCAGCTCCAGGCCTCCCTTCTCGCAACCCACTTTCTACACAGGTGACCCAAGTACCTTAAAACCAGCGCCCCTGCTTCAAGCCTTCAATGACCTCCTCTTGCTTTTAAAATATAATCGAACCTCCCCAACTGCATCTCAAACCCCTCTCCTCCTTGATGTTCTAGTCCAGCAGTCGCCAACCTTTTGGACCACCTGTTGGCAAGTCTTTCTAGCTTTCTCTGGCCTTAGGACCACCCCCGTTTACAGTGGAATTCACTCTCTCCCCCCTCCCTCCTGCTCTCTGCACGTGTGCCTACGGCTCCTCATTCCTACCTCATATTCCCTAATTCCCCAAGCTTCCAGATGTGAAGCAAAACTTCAACCATTTCCCCTCCTAAATGTCTTCATGGATTCAGTTCTTCCATGGCACGTACCACAATCTGTTTATTTCCTTGTTTGCCTTTCCCACCAAGCTGCACCCCATTGGGGCGGAGACCTGGCTGTCTGATTGGCTGCTGCCTTCCCAGGACCTGCCCTACTACCGGTCGCCTAGAACATGGTCAATAAGTACTTGTTGATCACCTTGAGTTTGGGAAATAATTTTCCCTCAGTTAATGTAAAGTTTTTGGTTCAGAAGCATTTTAAGAATGCAGGAAATACCATAATCAACCCAGGCACCTGCCAACCAAATCAACACAGACTTTGACATTTTTTCCACGTTTACTTCAGATTGCACTTTCTTCTCTCTCTCTTTTTCTTCAAATGTTAAAATGTAAGACAAACTTGTCCATTTCTCTCAAGTTCAAAATCCTTAGCACAAATTATGCATATCATCATACTGTTTGGAATGGCTGTAGAACCTGCCTCCCTGTCCATCTTGATATAGATGATTTGTGGAGGTTTTCCTTCTGCTCAGTCTAGCTAGACGCTGAGCTCTCTTCCTTTTGGTGGACATTTGGATTTCTCACTCAGTGTTTGCCTTTATAAAAGATAATGGTATAAATGACTTCCTACCTAAAACATTTTTTGATAGCTTTATTGCACTATAATCGACATGCAATAAACTGCACATGTTTAAAGTGTACAATTTAATAAGTTTTGACATGTATGCATGTATGAAATATCACCACAATCAAATAATGAAGCTATCCGTCACTATCAAGTTTCCATGTATCCCTTTGCCATTGCTCCTACCTAGCTGCCCCTCCCCACATCCCTGCTCCTCCTTTACAGGTAACCACTAAACTGTTTTCTGTCACTACAAATTAGTTCCCATAGTCTAGAATCCTATATAATAAAGAGGTAATATGCAAATTGACCATCACACCCTCGCACAAAATGGCCACTCCCATGTGGTCACAAGATGGCCACCCCAAGGTGGCTGGCAGGGGAGGGCAGTGGAGGCGATCGGGCCAGCAGGGTAGCAGTTAGGCGTCGATCATGCTGGCAGGGGAGTGGTTAGGGGTCATCAGGCTAGCAGGCAGAAGTGGTTAGGGGCAATCAGGCAGGCAGACGAGCGGTTGGGAGCCAGCAGTCCTGGATTGTGAGAGGGATGTCCGACTGCAGGTTTAGGCCCTATCCCACAGGTATCAGGCCTAAACCGGCAGTCAGACATCCCCCAAGGGGTCCCAGATTGGAAAGGGTGCGGGCTGGGCTGAGGGACACCCCACCCCCAACCCCCAGTGCACAAATTTTGTGCACCGGGCCTCTAGTATTCTATAAACAGAGTTCACTAAATGCACTCATTTTTGTCTGGCTGCTTTGACCCAGAATAATCTGAGATTTATCCATGTTGTAGTGTATATCAGTACTTCGTTCCTTTTTTAAAAATGTATTTTTATTGATTTCAGAGAGGAAGTGAGAGGGAGAGAGAGAGAGAAACATCAATAATGTGAGAGAGTCATTGATTGTCTGTCTCCTGCACACCCCACACTGGGGATCGAGCCTACAACCGGGGATCAAACTGTGACCTCCTGGTTCATAGGTTGACACTCAGCCACTGAGCCTCACTGGCCAGGCTTCGTTCCTTTTTAATTGCCAAGTAGTATTCCATTGTATTGATGTACCACAGTTTATCCATTCACCTGTTGATGGGCATTTGGGTTGTTTTGGGTTTTGGCTGTTGCAAACAAAGCTGCTATGTTGCCCTAATTGGTTTGGCTCGGTGGATAGAGCGTCGGCCTGCGGACTGAAGGGTCCCGGGTTTGATTCCGATCAAGGGCATGTACCTGGGTTGCAGGCTCATCCCTAGTAGGGGGTGTGCAGGTGGCAGCTGATCGATGTTTCTCTCTCATCGATGTTTCTAACTCTCTATTCCTCTCCCTTCCTCTCTGTAAAAAATCAATAAAATATATTAAACAAAACAAAAAAACACACAAAAAAAACAAAAAACTGCTATGTTCATTCAGGTATAAGTCTTTGTGCTCCCCCCCACCCTCCCCTCCTTGGCTAAATACCTAAGAGTAAATGGCTGAGTTGATAGAGTAGGTGTATATTTAATTTTTAAATAAACAGCCAAACTTTTCCAAATTGTTTTCATTTCTACCAGCAGTGAATGAGAATTTCCGTTTCTCTACATCTTCACTAACACCTGGTCTTTGTAAATTTAGCCATTCTTATGGCTCAGTGGTTATCTCATGGTTTCCAGTCATCTTTTCCTAATGACTAATGATGTTGAAAATCTTCCCATGACTTATTTTTCTTCGGAATGAATGTCTTCTTTAGTGAAGCGACTGTTCAGGTCTTTGGCCTGTTTTGTTGTGTTGTGTGCTTTCTCATTATTGAGTTTTGAGAATTCTTTATTGCTTTATTGGGTCTACATGCTTTGCAAATACGTTTGTCTTGTTTGTGGCTTGTCTTTTTCTTAACAGTGTCTTTTGAAGAGCAGCTTTTAAAATGTGCTTTTCTTTGGATACATTTTCAGATGTAAGACTAAAGGGTCAAAAATATCGTGTGTGTGTGTGTGTGTGTGTGTGTGTGTGTGTGTGTGTGGTGTTAGTTACCTCTTGTGAGGCTGTCTTTGAAAGAGTTTGAGACACTGTCATTGAATATTAGTATGTTCCTCGGGGACTTCCCAACTCCGGTCTTTATCACGTGTCTTTACCTTTGCTATTTTCACAAGTGTAAAGTGTTACGTTACAGTTTTATTTCACTCCATTCACCTGGCAAGTTGGACATTTACTTAAATTTGGTATATTTAAATATTTTTTCTTTTATAACTTTTGACCACTTGTCATTTAACATTTTGCATTTTTTCTCACAGCTTTGTAATAGTTTCCATGTAATCTAGAAGTTAAAATTTACATGTAATATTTATCACAAATATTTTCATATCACTATTGACCTTTTATCTTAGTTTCACGCTCCCCAACCAACTGCCACTTATTTGTAATTTCTCCTGTTTTTAAAATAGTAAATCTAAATGGCCACTTGGGATAAATATATTATTTCATTTTCTCCTAAAATTGGGAAGTTATATGTTAATTTTTATATACTGTAATTTTATTATGGTTTTTGGTATGAAGTAAGGGTCTAAGTTTATATATCTAAATATGAACAAATAGCTTCAATAGTTCTGTTGCACTCAGATTGTTTTATATTAAGTTATCATATGATTTATGTCCCATTTTAAGATTCTTTAGTTCCATGAATTTCTGAGTTCAGCAACATACTGTTTTTTTTTAACAACATACTTTTTTATTTTATTTTTTTAATTGATTTCAGAGAGGAAGGGAGAGAGAGGAACATCAGCGATGAGAGAAAATCATTGATCAGCTGCCTCCTGCACATCCTCTGCTGAGGATCAAGCCCATAACTTGGGCATATGCTCTGACCAGGAATCGAATGAGTGACCTCCTGGTACATAGGTCAGTGCTCAACCACTGGGCAACACTGGCCAGGCTAGCAACATACTTTTAATGTGGATTGTTTTATGACAATATGATATTTTTTAAAGCAAGTTTTTCCTTATTGTCCAAACCAATCTCCAATTTTTAAAATTTTATGGAACAAATTATCCTACTATTACTTGAAAATATATTAAATATGTAAATTAACTTGAAATATTGCCATGTTTATGGTAGTTTTGTTTAGTTTTTCTTCTATAAAATATTTGTAGCTTATTTTTATTGGGCTGATATAATCCACCTTAGGTTCATTACCAATAGTTACTCAATAAATGTGTATTAAGTACTGATATATGTTGACCTTGTTATAAAGGAAATCTATTTCAAAGAAAAAATTTTAATAGTTGCTGTTGTTAAAGAATGCTATTGTTAGTTTTGAATGTATTTCATGTGATAAATACTCTTGAATTATTTTATTTCTAAAATTCTTATATTTCTTTGAGTTTCCTGGGTTATATCATCATGACTTCAGCAACTAGTGACTTTTATTTTCTATTAATTTTCTTACTTGCTTTTCCTGCCTTATCACCATGGCAAGACCCTCTAGCAAACGGCGTATTAAATAACATGTATGACTAAGAGTATCTTTGCCTTGACCTTACTTTTGGGAAACCTGTCACTACTGTTTGTTGCTCCACTAAAAACAATTTTGGCTTTTTATTTTAAAGTTTTTGTTTTATTTAGCTTTCAGAAGTTAAAGATCAAGGCTCTGTTATCTTTTATAAAGTCCCCTTTTAAGCCTTCTGATATACAAATAATTATATGAGTTTCGGCAAAGTATGCCAGGGGTGAATTAACTGTTTTTGCTACTTCCCATTTTTGGTTCACACACTTTTCATCTTTAGCTCTGAACTTTCCAGGATTTTCTTTTTGAGGAGACAGGCACTCATCTGCCTTGTTGCCAAGGCTTCTGTAGACGTCAAGTTCTCCCCTTGAGTCAGCGCTGCCTCTGATCTGCTCATTCGCTTTTCCCCTGGATACGCATTGTTTTTTAAGATGCTCTGTCAAGCCAGTCAGAACCCTAATCTTCAGGAAGTTCCAGGAGCCCTTTTCTCCTCTCACAGTTTACTTCCTCCCCATTGCTCAGAGCTATCGACACAGTATTAATTAAAAAGGATTTTATAAAGAAACCCCTCTAATTCTGGTGCCGGTGCTTCTGTTAAATTCAAGTTTTGCTAAGGGCTCTTTTCTTAAGCACCACCCGGCATCTGGGGGAGAAAAACCTAATTAAGAACTTTAATGGAAACTTTTGAAATGTACACTTAACGACAAAATTTTGAAGTACTAGTGTTTTGAAACGTACTTGTGCGTTTTCTTCCCTGGCCCCTCTACTCCACTGTGGGGCTCTGGGGAGGATGCTCGAGGCGATGCCATGATTAGGGCACTCCAGGCCCAGGTCTTACTCAGCCTGTAATCCTGCGTGGCTGTGGAAAGCTTTCCAGTGACTGCAGAGCAATGGGATCGGGGCCCGGAGTTTGTCCCATACCCGCACAGAAGCCGAGACTGATGGAGGAGTTGGAGGTGAGGAGTCCCGAAGTTGAATTTATTTCTACTGCAGCTTTGAGCTGGAGGTGTTCTGCAGTGTGGATCTTCTTTCTGTGTAACATGAGACCAGCAATCTCAGAAAGCCCAGAATTATTAGCAAGGTGTTGAGACCTGGTTTATTCCCTGGCTGGTTTGGCTCAGTGGCTAGAACATCGACCTGCACACCAAAGGGTCCCCGGTTCAATTCTGGTCAAGGGCATGTGTTGTAGGCTCCTCCCCAGCCCAGGCCGTGGTCAGGGCACATGCAGGAGGCAACCAATTGATGTGTTTCTCTCACATCGATGTTTCTCTCTGTCTTCCCCTCTTCCACTGTCTTTAAAACTCAATGGAAATACATCCTCAGGTAAGGATTTTAAAAAAAGAGAGAGAGAGAGACCTGGTTCTCTATTCTACTTATGTTGTCAACTGGATATGGAAAGTTGCTTGATGCTTCTGAGTCTAGTTTCCTCATCTGTCAAGTGAGAAGAGCCAGCAGGGTGATTCCTCAAGTCCCTTACAGGAAAAAGGGACTGGAGCTATTATTCTGGAGGGAAGGTCAGCATTTGGGAGCGTGATGGACAGTCAGAAGTGGCCTTTCTCCTCGGGCACCGGAGCGGGGGGACTGAGAGGTGGCAGGCCTGAAGGCCGCGGCACAGCAGCTCCCTTAGCTGTGCAGGGCGCGGTCGTGGGCTGGGACACAGAGGAGCCATGGGAAGAAAAGATGTGACAGTTCCCGTCTCAGGGTGTGTTCTGTATGGTGCTGTGAAGTCCAGGGTTGTTCTAGCCCCGTGTTTTGATCCAAACTAAGAAAAAGGTTTTGTTTTATTTTCTCTCCCCCGGGGAGGTGTTTTCAGAACAACTTCCATACAGGGATATATTTCTTACGAAAGAGTGTCGAGCGAGCCGAATAGCCAGACCATGCGGTCACGGAAAGGAGGGGGCCGCTGGGAAATGCACCCAGACAGGGCACCGGGGACCCGCTCCTCTCTCCAGATTGGAACACACATGTTTCTTGAAAAGTTGTAGCCGTAACATCTCTCTTTGTCATTCCTTTCTTATAAACTCATGTTATGTAAGCCCTCAGAGAGCTAAATGTTTTTCCTTTGTTGGCCATCGCGCTCCAGATGATTTTATCAAACTTGAATTTTCCCTGGGCTCTCAGCTGCATGCCAGGGAAGCTAGCAGAATCACGGAGAGGTGGCCATGTGCGTGCGTGCGTGTGCGCACGTGTGTGTGTGTGTGTGTGTGTGTGTGTGTGTGTGTGTGTGTGTGTAGGACTTGGGCATTTTGCTCTGTGCGCCCACGCAGGTGTGCATGTATATGGGGTGGAGGACACCTGGTTACAAAAGTGGTAAATGCTCCTTCTAGAATATTTTGAAAATAGATAAAGGTAGATACAAGGAAATAAAAGCCAACCATGTTCCTTCCAACCAAAGATAATCATTGGAAGTATTTTGGTATTTATTTTTCCTGTTTCTCTCCCTGTTCTTCCTATTAAAATAAATGAGAGTTTTATAGCCCATGCTTTCTTATTATTTTGCTAGTTTCACTTTATAAATAACCCTACAATCAACATAGTTGTCTGCACTTTGAAGTTATTTTCTTAGGAGAAGTTCCTAGATGTGGGAATACCATATTAGAGACTCTGGATTTATTTTGTCATTTTTATGACTCCTGATTCTTCTTAAATCACTTAATTAACAGATTACACTCCCTCTGGCAACATCTACCCCCCTCACCATGTTCTTGCCACTGATTGAATGGTAATTTATTTTTTCAAATCTTTGCTAGTCTAAAAGTTTAATATAGTGTCTCAATTTCTGTTTTATTTCACTGATTGCTAGTAATGGGGAACATTTTTATAGGTTTATTAGCTCTTTAATTCCCTCTTCTGTGAAATTATTTATTCATGTCATTTGCCCATTTTTTTCTTCTGTAGTAAAAATATTTACCTGCTTCGATTTTTATGATAATTATTTTTTCAGTTTATTGTTTGCTTTTTTATTTTTATGATTTTTGATGTGCAGAAAGTTTTTATATCCTCAAACCTGTGATCATTTCCTTCCCAATTTCTTCCATTGCTTTTTTACTAAGAAACCTTTCCCCATCTAGAAACCAAGTTAATGTTCACTTCCATTGTCTTGGTTGGTTTGAATCTGTGGTCTGGCTTTTAAGACTATCTAGCCCTAATATATTTGGAATTAATTTTGGTATATAGCATGGGGTGGTAATCAGCATTGAGTTCTTTTATATACTCAGAGACTTCTCCAGGCTGACTGTTCTGTTCCCTGCTCTCCTTATCCTTACATCAAGGATGCACCTTCCCCTCCCCCCCCCCGCCCCCGCCCCCCCCCAACCTGGTGTTTCTTGTTTTCAAATTATTCTCGGCAGTTCTTGCTTGTTTATTTTCCGGATGAATAGTGGAATCATTTTTGTGGAGTTCCAAAAACCTCCCTTTGGGGTTTTGATGAAAATTGCATTCAACCTATAAATTAATTGGGAAGAACTTGGCTTCGTTACAACGTTCAGTCTTCCCAGCCAGGAATACACATATGGCTGTCCCTCCGCATTTTCAAACATCCTTTTGTACGTCTCGGTGGAGTTTTATAGTTTTTCTTTACACAAATTTGACAGATTTCTTATTAAGGTACTCCCAGATTGTTTTATATTTGGGGCACTATTTTTAATGGGCTCTCCCCCCTTTAGTTTAAACCTACTATTCTTTTAAAATTATTTATTTATTATTTTAAAAACTTGTTTCTAATTATAGTGGACACACAATATATTAATTTCAGATATACAAGATAATGATTCAACATGTATATGCCTTACAAAGTGATCACCATAATAAGTTGAGCAACCATCTGTCATCATACTTAGTTATTGTGATATTATTGACTATATTCCCTATGCTGTACTTTCTATCCCGTGAACTTAATTTAAAACTGGAAGTTTGTACTTCTTAATCCCCTTCCTTTTCCACCCTGAACCCCCCCACTCCCTGTCCTCTGGCAACCATCAGTTTGTTCTCTATGAGTTTGTTTCTATTTTTAATTTCACTTTTTCCCCAAATGATTGCCAAGAACTGACAGGAATCTAAGTGAAAATCGAATTTGTTCCTTTCCAAGCTTATAAACTTTAAGAGATTTAGAACTGGAACCAACCTGAAGTATGTTGTCTTTTTCTATGAAAGTCAAATAATTTATAGACCTATCATGTAACTTGTTAAGAGAGTAGCTAAATAGATGAGTACTTCCACATGTCCATATTCTTTGTCTCAACGGCATGTGCAGCTGAAACATCCCAAGCCTCATTGCCCTTTGGATTTCAACTAGAATCCTTCAGTGGCTTACAGGGTCCTGAGACGTCCACTGCGTTCCCCCTCCCACCTCACTGCGCTCCACGCTCCTCCTCTACTGAGGCCACGTTGCCTTCTTCCACTTCCTTAACTGTACCTCGCTCTTTCAGGCCATGAGCCATTTGCACATGCTGTTCCCTCTGCCTGGAAAGCTCTTCCCCGACCTTCACCTCCCAATGATCTCCCTGCTCATTCTTTGGTTCTCAGCCTGTAGGGATTTTCCTCCTGACTTTTTCCCTTTATGCCACCCTGTCACAGCACCTTCTGTCCGTCCTTCAGACTGGTAATTTTACTTTGTATAGAGAATTATTTCATTCTCTGCCTGGCTGGACTAAAGTTGCAAGGGACTCTATTTCTTTTCTGCTCACCCCTACAACCTCAGAACCCAGTGCAGCTAGCTGGCCCATCATGGGCTCCTGGTTTGTCTGATGAATGAGTACATGAACTCAAGGACCTATTTTTAAGAAGAAAAAGCATTGCCCTTGCCAGTTCGGCTCAGTAGACCGAGCATAGGCCTGCAGACTGAAGGGTCTTGGATTTGATTCTAGTCAAGGGCACAAGCCTGGGTTGTGGGCTTGATCCCCAGTAGGGGGCGTGCAGGAAGCAGCCAATCAATGATTCTCTCTCATCATTGATGTTTCTATCTCTCTCTCCCTCTCTCTTTCTCTCTGAAATATATATATATGAAAAAGCATTAATGAATGTATTCATTGACACGTTTATAAAAGCAAATAGACTGAGGTATTTTAAAAGTCCAACAACTAAGAAAACTATTGTAAATCCACTCGATAAAATTATATAGTGCCACTGAAGAATGAAAATGATGGCCCTGGCCAGTGGCTCAGTTGTTTGAACTGTCGTCATGTACACCAAAAGGTTTCCGTTCAGTTCCCAGTCGGGACACATACCTAGGTTGTGGGTATAATCTCCAGAAGAGGTACATACAGGAGGCAATCGATTGATGTTTCTCTCTCTCCTTTTCTTCCGATCTCTCTAAAAATCAATAAGAACGTATCCTTGGCTGAGGATAAAATGAAAATGATAAAGACTAATGTGAAGGGTATTTTTACATTATATTTAGAATATCAGGATATAAAATATATTTATGTTAATAAGAAGGAAAGGTGCCAAAACAGTCATAGCAATTGGTTTAAGATAATGGGATGGGTCGTATCTGGTTTGGCTCAGTGGATAGAGAGTCAGCCTGCGGACTGAAGGGTCCCAGGTTCGATTCTGGTCAAGGGCACATGCCCGGGTTGGGGGCTTGATTTCCAGTAAGAGATGTGCAGGAGGCAGCCGATCAATGATTCTCTCTCATCATTGATGTTTCTATCTCTCTCTCCTTCTCCCTTCCTCTCCGAAATCAATAAAAACATATTTAAAAAAAAGATCACGGATGGTAAGTGATGTTTTTTTCTCTCATGCCCACACTTTCCTGTTCACATATGTTTCTTGAATGCCAGCGTGTGGTGGGCACTGTGTCAAGTGCAAAGAAAGGCATGGTGCGCAAGGTGTGTGTGGTCTCTCTTCACTGCAAGTGTATAGTCGAGGCGGGAGGACACTGACGATCATCATCACACAGACGGTGCAGTGTCCATGGACTGCTGCTGTAAATGAGAAAACATGGTTCCTTTGCCACAGTGGGTATCACAGGCTAAAGAAAATGCTTTGTTGGGATTGGATCCATCATTATTATTGCATTAAAATTTTAATTGTGGGGGGAGATTATAGGAGTAATAGACCATTTTCTTTAGTTTTCAGGCTTTGTAGATTTCCTAAGTCATATCTCCACTCCTTAATCGCTGGTTTACAAGACATAGACTGTACATGCTGAGAGGAAACGCCTGGGGGTGGGAGGGACTTTTCCTGGTTGCCTTAGTTCAACTCCATTAAAAAGATTTTAGTTGCTGGAAAATTAGCACCTTCCTCATATGTACTAGCCAAGGTGGCTTAAAGCTCAATAAAAGCAGAAGCGAGTCATTTCTGCACCTTTAATAAAATTAATAAAGATTTGTGGAGGTGATGGTTAGGACACCACGGGTGCCTGCCCACCCACCTCAGCCTCATTCCCAAGCATGCGTTGGGTCCGCAGCACCCGCTCCTGGGAACCTGAAAAAACCGAGTTCTCCCAACATAAATTCCCTTGGTTTCATCTCCTCCTACTGATGCCCTCAGTGGCTGTGCCTCTGTGCTCGGGCATAATGTAAATACTTAACTTGTTTAATAAATATCCCGAAATAGCCTCTTGGAGTTGTTACTAGAGGGGCACGAACCTTTTAACTCACTTAGCCAGCACAGATCAACACTTAATGTCGTTAATGATGATCCAGGTCTTTTTTAGTGGCTGAGGCGCAGGGTAATCAATGATGTGGCCCTGCCTGCAGGCACGAGGGACTAGATAATCGGCAGAAAATGTCACGCTGGATGGGGCCAGTCATTTGAATCCCTGAAATTGGTATTAGTGTGGCCATTTCTGGGAGAGTTTCTCCCCAAGGCTAGGAAGAGCCCCCGACCCCCACCCCTCTGATGTCCTCTAGTGTTTTGCACATTACTGAAGCCCCACATGGCCAGTTTTTGTTTTCAGCCTGAAACCTCTGAGGATTCTTCTCCCCACCCCCCAACCACCCACTAAGGCAAATGCCATGCCAGCTACGGCACAGTGGGGCCCCCACTTTAAGAATAATTCTCTCCCGGCCGGTGTGGCTCAATGGTTAAGGATCAACCCATGTACCAAAAGGTCCCCGGTTGGATCCCTGGTCAGGGCACATGCCCAGATTGTGGGCTCGATCCCCAGCAGGGGGCATGCGGGAGGCAGCCCATCAATGTTTCTCTCTTTCCCTCTCCCTTCCTGTCTCTCTACTCCAGTGGTTCTCAACCTTCCTAGTGCCGTGACCCTTTAATACAGTTCCTCATGTTGTGGTGATCCCCAACCATAAAATTATTTTTGTTGCTACTTCATAACTGTAATTTTGCTACTGTTATGAATCGTAATGTAAATATCTGATATGCAGGATGTATTTTCATTGTTACAAATTGAACATAATTAAAGCATAGTGATTAATCACAAAAACAATATGGTCTTAGGTGACCCCTGTGAAAGGGTCGTTCGACCCCCAAAGGGGTCACGACCCACAGGTTGGTGACCCACAGGTTGAGAACCACTGCTCTAATCAATAAGAACTTTTTTTTTTTTTTTTTTTTTTAAGAATAATTCTCAGTGCTGGGCCTGTCAGGGTTGGGGCAAGGGGGTGTCATATGCAGTTTGTCAGACCTCATTTAGGGGGGTTACATCCCCTTTCTTCCCCACCCCTATTATCAACCCTGAGAATTATTATTTCAGGAATAGAAAGCAAGTCCCATTTTAGGGTTTCAGTCCTAAAACATCCACTCTCAACTTGTACTTAGAGCCCTTGGCCTTAGCCTAGGATTTGAATTATTTTGATTATTTTGACCGCGTTGACATTCTCTGTGCATTTCATAATTTTCTAAACACTTGTCATGTGCCCTCTGAACCTTCATTTCTTTCCACTGAAATTCTCCGATTCCAAGCCCCCGTGGTCATCCCATCTGGTGTGACTTTGCGACGGTAGGTGGGCCTTTATTAATAGAGTGCTTCTGATCATCTGAGGGAATTGTTTCGTTATGAAATATTCATTTCTTTATGTTGTTTATCATTGTCCACAGACCTGAGGTTTTAAATGCTGGGAGCATGTTGTAAATGAAAACATAAATAATTTACAATAATTATGCTGAACTAAGGCCAGAGTTTCTATTGGCTCACTGATGCACATCAATGAGAAATGGGCTGGGATGTAAAAATCTTATCTTCCCAAGTGTTTTATTTAAAACTAGAGTGTAAACAGTGAAAGAAAAATTCTTAATTTTTGTAAATTTCTGCATCCTCCTCAAATGAAGAACGTGACCTGATAGAGTTTTCACGTCTGGAGGAAATCCCTGGGGTCACCGGCGAGGCTCCGCTGCACACTATGCAAGTGTCTTTCAGGGCTCGGCCATGGCACAGCCCCGGTTACTGTCAGGTCCTGCACACCCCTTTGACCTGGGAGAGCTCTTAATTAGATGGAACAATGGGTATTCTTTGTTTCTATTTTCTTTTCTTTTTTTTAATATGCTTTTATTGGTTTTAGCGAGAAAGGAAAAGAGAGAGAGAAATATCGATCAGCTGCCTCCTGCACACCCCCTACTGGGGATCGAGGCCGAAACTCAGACATGGGCCCTGACCGGGAATAGAACTGGTGACCTCTTGGTGCATGGGAGGATGCTCAGTCCACTGAGCCACACCGGCTGTTACTATGTTGATGGTCATGCCATTGCTAGTTGAGCCTAATTGCAAGGGAGGCTTAGCTGTGGGGCTTAGCTATGCCCTCGGGAAGAGAAGGAAGTCAGTTTGTTGAACACATAGCAGGCTCTGCCATGAAATCAAACTCCACCCACCCCCAAAACGGATAGCCCGCGACCCCAGCTCCTTTTCCTACCAACCTGCCTCATCCCCACCAATTGGAAACGCTCCCTTGAACCTTTGCTGGGTTCCTATGTGTTTACATGCTCTGGGTGCTGTTCCCACGCACTGACTCCTGGGTCCTAATCACGCTGTTTTAATCGGCCAGGCATCATATTTTGTTTTGATATTACTGTTTTTTGAAAAAACTTCTGACATTGTTTTTTTTTTTTTTTCAGGTAAACTTTAGGTTCAATTTACCACATTTCCTTTAAAAAGGAAAAAATAAGCAAACAAAAATCCTATAACTCCTGTATCATATTAAAAACATATCCCACTTGGAAAATATTATACTATTAGAGAAAATAAGCACTATGAGGCAATCGGAGTCTTCTGACTCCAAGGAAATGTGCTTTTAAAATAGCAGGCTTCCCAGCAAACGGTGGCTAACAATGCCATTAGCGGGGCCTGGATAAATGGCTTGATGTTTGTAGTTCCTACGTCCACTTCAGCCCTATTGGTTGCATTAGCAGAATGAAGCTCATTAAGCCCTATTCTCTCATCTCCCCAAGCCTCTGAACCCACGACTACCCAGTTCTCTTGTCTGGAAGGAGGTCATCTTTCCTACATTACCCTTGAACGCTCGGCTCATTCCTCCACCCGCAGCCGGAGATGGGAACTTGTTGCTCTCAGGGAGGCCGTGTCTGTGCTCAGAGCCTGTGCTCGGAGCCGTTACGCCATCTGTTAAAGTGGTCAGAGTCCCTTTCATTGCCTCCTTTGTGGAAGGGCTTGTACTGTAAAAGTGTGTGTTACTGAAAACATCATTTTCCTCATTATTATGCTTTCTCTCTGGCCGGATCATAACCTGCCAGAAGTCTATTGAGCTTGGAGTGAAAAGCTTTTCAGAATAGCTGTTCTTAAGAGATTAAATGATTGCCATCTCTGTCCCATTTCTTTTATCTCATAATCAAGTTCAAGATGGTACTAGATGTCTCCACTGAAGTGATTATGTATTTGAACTAGAAGTGGCTTTATCTCCATTCATACTTCACACCGTGGAAGGTAGGATGGGTTTTTCCTCCCCCCACATTTACATTTATCTATGTGTATGGCTCTTTACAACTGTCCACCGGTTGAAAGACTCTAACTCCTTTTTAAAGGCTACCCATGGCTCGCAGGAGTTGGAGTGCTTTTTAACATTTTCTGTGTACAAAGTCGCCCGTTGTCTCATAACACCCAGCCTAGAGCCATGGAAACGTAGAGCTGTATCCACGCTTAGTATTCATAATCCAGTCATTCAACTCGACAAGTGAGGAGCTGGAGACGCACAGCAGCTAAGCGACTTGCCCAGGGTCACACGGCTCGGCTCGCCAGCAGCCTGGCTGAGAGACAGCGCACGCCCCGGCCGTTTCTGGTGGGCCCACCGCCTCCCCGCCATATTCAGAGTATTTGTATTTTTCAGGTTTGGCGTGGGGGGAGAATGGGAGCTCTCAGCACCCCAGAACACAGAAACCAGGCTTTTTATGACCAGTTCAAAGATGTCCACTCCGGCTTTTTGTTCTTGATCTTTAAAGCTGCCCGATCTCTGCTATTTTCCAACATCCCGCTTTCTCTTCCAGAGAGGCAAGCAGAGAAAAGAGTTCGTGTCACTATTTATTAGCGGCTCTGCTAAAACACTTGATGGAGGAGGACTCGGGAACCCTTTGCCGGAAATGAGCCTCTGGGCTCCCTGTTGATTGCATTTACCCACATGCCCACAAGTCCTCCGTAGTCAGATGCAGGGAGATAACATTCTTTCCTGCTCTTAAAATATTTCTCGCTGTAAATAAGACTCCTCGTTTTTAAAACCTAGTAAATAGGAAAAAGTGAGTCATTATTTATGGATAATCACTTTTGCCAGCTGTGACTGCATTTTACGTCCATTTTTTTTTCCTTTTCCTTTTTTTTTTTTTTTTTTTTTTTGGACTAGAGAATCTGTCTTGTCACTCTTTAGGGAAAAAGCCATATTGGTCCCATCAATAGCCTCTTTTAGCACATAATCACAGTTAAGACACTGTGAACAGAGATTTTTCTTGGAGACAGGAAAAAAATGACTTCCTTAGAATGCAGAACTATGGAGAATAATCCAGAATCATATGATAGCACCTAAAGAGAAAACGGACTTATTTTAGAGTTCTTTCCAAAATGGAATAATCATTTAAAAAATATTATGGGTATCGAGTGTCTGCTCTATGTCTACCAAGTTGCAAATGTTGAAAGGTTAAGTGATTTCAGGTGGGACACCTGGTATACCAGGACATTTATTTGCAAGTAGCAGGAAATCCATTTCAAACAGCCTTAACAACCCTGGGAGCTCCAGCGTCAGGCACGGTTCAATTAGGCTGTAGCTCACTCTGCAATTCTCCGACTCTTCCCCTCCCTGTGGATGACTTCCATTCTCGGGCTCATAATCGACACTTAAAAACATGTGCGTGAATGTTTGGGTCAGTGCACCACTGGATCAGAGAACTTGTGGAGGTTGCATCCTTATGGTAGGAAAAGGGCTGTTGTAGTACCAAACCTCCCTTCTGCATCCCAGCTGTCTAGTGGGAGAGCTTTCTCAACTCAGACAAAATTCCTGGGCTCCGTTATGGTTGGACCAACTCTTTACCAGTTAGTGGTGCCAGGAGAGGATGCCATGTACTGATTGGTTTAAGCCAATCCATTAATCCTTGAACCATCACTATGCTAAGCAGGGTGGGATTATAATGACTGGCATAGGCCAGTCAAGTCCCACTTCTGGAGCTTGGGGTGGGGATCCAGCCACACTAGTCACACAGCTGCTGCCTGGCACAGCGGGGCTGGGGTGGGTGCTGGGGAAGTAACCAACAATGTCCACTGTCGTCTAGCAGCTGAGCCAGGTCCCAACGAGGCCAGAGTTTTGCCTGGCTTGTGTCATTCTCTGCTCATGGTCTGGTCATCATGTTATCCTTCCCAGCTCATCCTAAATGGCCAAGCCACCACCTGCTCATGGCCAGTCCGTGGCTGTACTTGTGCATCCAAAAAAGGAAAAAACTCTCTCAGGAATATGATGTCCCCATGCTGAAGGAAAACTTAAAGTCTAATCTATACTAATAAAAGGGTAATATGCTAATTAGAGACCTTCCGGGAGACCTTCCGGATGTCCTTCTGGACAAAGCCATGGTGGTGGGGCCGAGGCAGAGGTGGTTAGGAGCGATCAGGCCAGGAAGGGAAGGCAGTTGGGGGCGAGCAGGCCAGCAGGGGGGGCAGTGGAGGCAAGCAGGCTGGGGGGGGGGCAGTTGGGGGTGATCAGGCCAGCAAGGAGGGGTAGTTGGGGGTGAGAAGGCTGGTGGGGGGGCAGTTGGGGGTGAGCAGGCCAGCAGGCAGAGTGGTTAGGGGCGATCAGGTAGGTGAGCGGTTAGGAGACAGTGGTCCCAGATTGAGAGAGGGATGTCCGACTGCTGGTTTAGTCGGATATCCTCCTAGGGGTCCGAGATTGGAGAGGGTGCAGGCTGGGCTAAGGGACACCCCTCCCCCCCGCACGAATTTCATGCACCGGGCCACTAGTAACACTATGTATTGTTAACAGACTAAATGTTATTCAGACGTGTATTGGAGAAGAGAAGATGGCTGCTATCTTTTCCTGGTTTAACTCTGACATTCCAGTTGCCTGGAACTTCAAACTCGGAGCTCTTCCTCAAGGCAGTGTGTCATTTGCTCTTGAAATCATTTTCCAAATAGAGGAACACTCTGGGTCAGAGAACAGATCGTTTCAAGTAGATGCCCCCCGCCCCCCCTGAGTGAGAATCTGAGCATGTGACCTGCTATGGCCGATGGCAGTTTAACATGCCCCATATGCCCTGGCCAGTGTGGCTCAGTTGGCTGAGTGTCGTCTGGTGCACTGAGAGGTCGCAGGTTCAATTCCTGGTCAGGGCATATGCCCGGATTGCAGGCTTGGTTCCCGGTGGGGGCTGTGCAGGAGATGGCCAATCGATGTTTCTCTCTCTCATCAATGTTCCTCTCTCCCTCTCCCTTCCTCTCTCTCTAAAATTAATAAAATATTTGTAAAAATAAAAACACAATGCCCCATGAGGAACGTCACCTCTCAGATAAGCTCTCCGCTGCGTTTCAGCCTGGGCTCCCCCTGAAAGCAGAGCAGTAGATGAGGGCTGCGTGCAGGTGGTTTGGGAGATAACTCTGTGAGCAGCAGTGGAACAGAGGATGACGGGAAGCCAACTCAAGGTTCTGGTACCCAGTTTGGTCCCTCTGTGAGCGACGGGAGCTGAATCTCACGGGAGTTGAGAGCCAAGAGAAGGACCGCCGCGGTGTCTGCCCGAGGGACAGAAGCACAGAGCATTCACCCATTGGCGCCTGTTCCCTACTTGGTCAAGGGCTGCCTACGGGACTAAGTCCTTCTTTTTTCATACTTCCAGAGAGCTCTCCGCTCTGTGTGAGGGCCACCCCAGGTGTTAGAGCAGCCCCAGGCCACCAGCAAGGGGCCCTTGGTGCAGAGGGCAGCTGGGGGAGGGACTCCGGCAGTGTGACAGGTGGGGCACCAAGGGAGTCAGACGCACTCGGAACATAGGGGCCCAGACAAGACGGTAATCACCTACACGTCTCCTTGTCTTTCCTGCGTGTCTCAGTGGCTCTGCCTAACACGTGTCTTTAGAAAGGTAAAATTAATGAACCGAATTGAGTAGAGCTTGCAGAACTCTCATCAACAAAGAGGCAAGGATGCCAGTGGGAGGCAGCAGCGGGTCCCTGGAGAGCAGGCTGCTCTCTGGAGAAGCAGTCATCATCATCATGGCATCGTAATTGGCGGGTCCTCTCAGGCCCAGCAGGGCTCCCTGCGTAGAGGGTGATTTCTGCTCTCACTTTCCAGTCAGTGTGACAGCTCTGTCCCTATGTAATGGCAGTTTTGACTTGAGTTTAAATTATTCCGTAAAGAATCAAAGCGAAGGAGAGTCTCTCTCCCTTTGCCGCACCCTAGAAATTCCACTAAGAAAACGTTGCTCATAGAAATCTTTGCCTCCACATTACGTTTCTCATGGATGTTTCGGGTGAATCCATAAGGCATCAGCTTTCAAAGCCCCGCGTGACTGTCACAGGGACTCAGTACTTGCTGCCTGTCGGGGTCTTCGCTGGGAGCACAGGTCCATGCGCCTGTCACTGGCTCTGGCGCCGCCACCAGGAGCTGGCCTCTGAGTGGGGTCTTCTCTGGGCTTAGTTCGGAATCTAGGGATGGTGAGGCAGTTCTCTGCATAATCCATCCAAGAAACATATGCCTCAGCTGCCCCCAAAATCACTTGTCAAAAAAAAAATCTTTAAAGCAATTATAGTAAGTGCAGATGTAGCTGGAATGTTCCAAAGAATTGCCTCCAATTTTGATTCCTCTAGCTCAGTAGCTTTCTTTTTTGTTTTTTAAGTTATTGATTTGAGGGGGGGGGGGGGCGCGGGGAGAGAAACATTGATTTGTTGTTCCACTTATTTATGCATTCGTTAGTTGATTCTTGTATGTGCCCTGAGCAAGGATCGAACCCACAACCTTGGCATATGGGGAAGATACTCTGACCAACTGAGCTACCCGGCCAGGGCCTACCTCAGTGGTTTTCAACCCGGAATGATTTTGTCCCACAGGGGACACTTGGCAATATCTAGAGACAGTTCTGACAGTCACAACTGGAGAGGAGAGGGCTACTGGCATCTAGTGGGTAGAAACCAGGGACACCGCTAAACATCCTCCATGCATGGGACAGCCCTCCAACGAGGAGTTATCCAGCCCAAAACATCAGCTGAGATTGTAAAACCCTGATCTGACTATTGAGGATCTATCCTTGAGAAATAAGGTCACTTGTTTAGAAAATTCAGACTAAAGAGAAAGAAAATATTCCTTTAGTTGAAAAATAGATCGATGTTAAAGAATATTTTAAGGCAGATTACTCATAAGACAAAGTTTCTGTTGAGCATATAACTTTCAACTTTTACCCAAATAAATATAGATGTGTATGACATTGCATTTGTAATATATGTGCTAGTTTGTATTCTTGTTTCCACTGAAAAATGTCCCTTTTATAGTCTTTATATCATTTTAATAGAAAGTATTTTATTGTTTCAATGTAATGAAATTCAACCATTTCCTTGTTCCTTTTTTTTTTTTTTTCTTTAAAGTAACTTGGCCAAAAACAATTATTCTAGTGTGAAATCTGGCTTTGGAGAGCTGGCCATGGGGTACTCTCTCAACTTATTTTACAGCAAAAAAATATTTTCAAAGAAATAACTACTTTCAGAACATTACAAGAAATGTTATGATGTAAATATTTTTGTACAAAAGAAAACATTTAGTACTTGTGAGAAACATTCACTATTTACATATTTTTTAAATTAAAAAAGCAACAACTTATGTCTCTCTTCAGAGTGTATTAGAGCAACGTTATGGCTTCACTTAAAGATTCTCAGTGTGAAACCCTGGCTCCTTCAGGAGGGACCATTCAGCTCCCGGGTCACCGGGGCCCATCTAGTCTGGGCTGCTGGCGTTCTCACAGCATCACAAAAAGGGACAGAACAAAATCTTGGCTAACAAATCAGGATGTAAAAGAGGCAAATGCGAAGGCTCATGCTGATGAAAGTAATTATAACCACTTCTGTGATGAGTCAGAAAATGTATTTTAACAGATATGAAAACTGTCAGAACTCAGCTGCATAGACCGAGTCTACTCCTGCCTGAAATTCTCCATGAATCCCAGGGTCATCCGAGGCCTTCCTACACCTCCAAGGCTTGATAGAATTGCCAGGAACCCCCATTCCATGTTCTGTGGGATTTTAAAGCATCTCCCACGATTTTTTTTTTTTTTTTTGCAAAGTTCTGGACAGCTTTTGGCTCCAACTTCTTATCTCTCTTAATTCATTCAATTGATAGATCATCTTACTGGCTTCTCTTGCATTCTCCTGCACCCACTCAGACTAAACTCATTGCCTAACTCAACATAGACACCCCCAACACACCATCCCCCCTTAGAGTGTGTGCCTATTGCACCCCTCGGCGAAGACAGGGAGAGGTGAAGTAATGCAACTGTAGGCAACTCAAGGACTTCTGATCATTGCACCACTGGGGATTTTTTCTTGGGCCAGTTCTACCTGTACAGGATCCCAGCCCCCTTACATTTCTCTTGGTAGCCCCCTCTTTCTGCACCCTCTCTTATTTTGCTTGTCATCTCCTTCCTCCCAGATGGTCCTAGGATGTCTGTACTGATTACAGAGCAGTTCAGCCCTCTCTTTTTTAAAATATATTTTATTGATTTTTTACAGAGAGGAAAGGAGAGGGATAGAGAGTCAGAAACACTGATGAGAGAGAAACATTGATCAGCTACCTCCTGCACACTCCCTACTGGGAATGAGCCCACAACCAAGGTACATGCCCTTGACCAGAATCGAACCTGGGACCCTTCAGTCCACAGGCAGATGCTCCATCCACTGACCCAAACTGGTTAGGGCCAGTTCAGCTCTCTTGAATGACTACTTCCAAAATCAATTTTGGATCTTCCTTTTGCATCTCAAAAAACAAGCAAACCAGCCCTGGCTGGTTTGGCTCAGTAAGTAGAGCGTCGGCCTGTGGAATGAAGGGTCCTGGGTTTGATTCCAGTCAAGGGCACATGCCCAGGTTGTGGGCTCGATCCCCAGTAGGGGGCGTGCAGGAGGCAGCCGGTCAATGGTTCTCTCTCATCATTGATGTTTCTCTCTCTCTCTCTCTCTCTCTCTCTCTCTCTCTCTCTCTCTCTCCCTTCCTCTCTGAAACCAATAAAAATATATTTTTAAAAAACAAACAAAAAAAACGCCAAGTAAACCAGAAAGTCTTTTATTTAATTGGTTCTACATTTCTAAAAGCAGTTATTATCGATAACAATTTATATTTCTCTTACACATCTATATAAGCTTTGTTAACACCTTTGAAAAGCTAGTTCTGAAATATAAGCTTGTTTATATGTCTACAATTGACACTTGAAACTGCAGGAGTCCACTTATACATGGATTATTTTCAATAAATACTGCAAATGTAATTTCTCTTTCTTGTGATTTTCATAATACCATTTTCTCTTCTCTCGCTTATTCTAAGGGCACCGTATGTAATACATATAACATACAGAATCTGTGTTAATTGACTGTTTATGTTCCAGTCAGTAGGAGGGTATTAGTAGTTAGTTTGGGGGGAGTCAGGTTACATGCAAGATTTTTGACTGTCTATGGGGGAGTCAGGCCCTAACACCAGCGTTGTTCAAGGGCCACCTTACCTATATCCACAGGTCTGGTGAGAGCAGCCAGGTACCTGGATTGAAGTGCTCAGATTTCACCTGTAGGTAGGACTCTCTCTCTTCTGCCTTGGCGTTCAATTTCCTGCTCTTTATCCCTAAACCGTTCAGCCTGCCACTCAATGGGGTCCCTTCTGTCCGTCCGGTGCCGTCCTCTGCAGCCTCATTCCCCAGAGTTCACCCTGCCTTGGTCTCTCTTGTGCCGCGTCTGTGTTTGTCTAATGCGGTTGGGCATAGGCGGTAACTGCCATTGCTTTTCGGTCCCTGAGTGATGGTTCCTAGGGGCCTCGCCGGTGTGTATTCTTTCTCTGGCCGGTGATGAGACTGCATAAGACAGTGGTGATATACTCTTTCCTTAATCCCCAGGACCTCCTGGAGGGCAGTCGGTATTCCGTCAGGTTGTCCACTGTTTCCCCCGATTCATTCGTCCCACAGATCCATTCATTGCCTGCTCTGCACTAAGAGGTGGGGACTCGGGGGGCGACCGAGGGAAAGTTCTGGCCATCGTAGAGTTTCCTTCTGGTCGGGGTGAGGGGTGGCGGGCTGTTTTCCTGCTGAATACACACTCTCATTTCATAACCCGAATACACTCCTTTTAGGGCTGAATGCTGTAAACGGAAGCAATAAAACTTTCTTACCCAGCGCCGTTATCTCCACCTCCTCCCCACGCCACCGGTTCCACCCGCCAGCCACATCTGCTCTTCTTCGCACCGTGCCTGAGTGTGGGTGCCTTCCTGCTCCGCAATCACTCCGTCTGCGACGCACAACAGTATATTTTAGCTTTTACAATGATAGCTCTCAGATGCGAATTTCCTCTTCTCACTCCCCGAAGCAACCAGATCTGCTCATATAAATGTGCGATGAGGAAGAAAAGTTGGAAGGCAGAAAGTATTTTACCATGTTCTCCTTCTAAATATAAACATAATGTTCCTCCATTCATTACATAAATAAAATGCCACTCCACACCTTATGAATAAACCTTTCCATTTTAGCACCTCTCGGCTATGCTGTGCCCATTTTAGGATGGGAAGCTTTGGCAACGACAGCAAAAAAATAAAAAGTGAAGGCCATTTGCTGAGAAAATCAGGCTAAGGGATTCCCTTTTTCTACAAGCATGCAGCGTCTCGATAAGTGAATAAACACACCAAAAAATATTATCAGAAGCCATTTATTCTAAACATTACTTTCCTCCGTTATCCACTTAACTCACCCTCTGAGCAGTAGAATTCAACCATACCAGTTCAGAGCGGAAAGAAAAAAGGCCGTTTATCTAATCCAGTTCCTGGGGAAAAAAAAATACTTAGGCAATATTAAGAATCTTCAATGATCTAATTTAATACAAGTGATGGTTTCTGTTCTGTAGTCAGTAACATGTGATACTGATTACTTCTAATCCCTTAGAAGAGATCTGACAGTCTGCTTTTGGTCCTGAATAGCATGAAATTGTCATGTATATTTTACCAAAAGAAGTAACAAGAATAATGGCCTCCACAGTCTGCAGTCATTTTATACTAACACACTGCAACATGGTTTTGCCCTCGGGCAGAGAAGTGGGGGTTTTCTCTACTTCAAAAGAATGAAAAATTATCATCGCTCCATCCAGGACCATTAAAGACTTCAGAGACTTTGGCATGAAATATTCAGAAAGTTTATTTTAGAATTCAATATTTTAAAAGCCTGCTTTAAAACGGTTCCACTGATTAGTGGCTCTGTGACTTGGGCCAATCTTGGTTTTAAAAAGCTCTGTGTCATGGTTGAAACCATTTGTCGTTTCAACGGAATATAATTTCCATAAGTCGTGTAAAGCTTTGTTTTAGAATGCCCCCCAAAGAGGAATTGTGACCACCACTCATCAGTTATCCTTTCAAACACTCTGTTTAAATAAACATTACTTTTACTGGTAAGGGTCGCGTGTGCGGCATAGGCAGTAATCACGTCCTTCTGACATGGGGTAACCTATCCACGTGGGTGCCATTCCCCTGCTCCCTGTTTGGGTGGCAGTCCTCCTGTCTCAGGGGCGCACAGGGCCAACCCCACTGAGGCCACCCACCCCCTCAGCCTGCCAGCCAGAGGCTCACATCCTCACCACTCTTTAGAGGAGTCAGACAAGGCGCTGGGGTGTTGGTGAGGGTTTATCAGATCTTCTGAGGCCACGGATGAAGCCAGTGAGAACTTCAGGAGCTGGCTAGTTAGCCCCGTGGAAACTGCAGCACAACCATTTCACTCCTGAACGTCCTATTTACACAGGGAGGCAGCATGCAGTTGTGTATAGAGCCCTGGTTTTGGAATTTAATGATCCTGGTTTGATTTCCAACCCTGCCACTCACCAGCAGTGTGAGCTTGTGAAACTATTAACCTCTTTAAGCGCAATGCTTCCATCCGGAAAAGGGACCCCTCCTAGCATCGGTGCACAGATTCAATGAGAGAAGGGATGTAAAGGCAATGGGATGCACGATGTCAATCATTGTTCCCTTCATTATTATTCCCAAAATGTTCTGACCCCTTATTGGTTTATTCCTCATTTCTGTTGGGTAATGCATATGTGTTTATCGATGTATCACAGAAACAATTTGCAAAATGACTGGAAGAACCATCAGTCCTGCTTTTCTGACATAACCTGTGGGTTGGCTTCATTCCATTCAATGTGCAGAATATATTATTTCAGTAGGTTTTAGCAGATACCTTTCTCTTTCCTTCCCACTTATCAATGTAAGGGAAAAACTAGGCATCAGCCTTAGACTTCAAGTAGATAAATGGGTGCCTCTCCCATAACATGCAAAGACATATTCTGATGTGCCTCTGATGCACACGTGGGGTGAAAAACACCTGTAAGTAACTTCTTGTTTCATTTCTCAGGGAAGTAGACCGAGACTCAGATGGCCATGTCAGCTTTAAAGACTTCGAATATGCCATGAACTACGGACAGAAGTGAAGCCTGACGTCGTGAGGGGCTTTCAGCAACTTCCGGGGAGACCAATAGATTGTCGTGTATTTAAATGTCAACATTCGTTCTGCAGTGCTGCATGCTTGCGATTAAACTCTTCCTCATGGTTTTCAGATGCTGATCATTGGTAGCGTCTCCGAATCCTAGAGGTGGTCATTACAGTCATTACAGGTAGTTTCCTTCATGTTGGCTAGCCACCCTGAGTCAGGCTCTGCCACTGGGCCCCCTCCTCCTCACTCTCAACCCCCCACTCTGCAACCCTCCACGCCTCTACTAGTCCTTGCCACGCTACCTGGGCTCCCTGATTCTCATCAGTTCCTAATTTCAGGAGAACAGCCGCTTTCTCCTGCCAATGGGCCAGTTTCCTTCATGCCTTCAATTTGGTTGAACAAAAATATAGCACCTACCTGAAGCGTGTCCTCATTAGGTTCGGAGTAATGAGCAAGGTGCTGGGAATGCAAAGCTTTAAGAATTCTCTAAGATCATGTACCCAGGGTCAAAGGCATCATTGAAAAATGCCCCAGGGCACTGGCTGTGCAAGACAGACACAGGTGAGTCTTCTCCAGCTGTACACAGAGGAAGAACAGAGTGGAGTAAAGGTATTGGGGGAAGGACTTATTTGCAGAGCCCTTTATGTTGGGCCAGTAACTACTAAACTGCAACAAAAACTGTGACACTGGACATCCAGCATTTATTTATTTATTTATTTATTTATTTATTTATTTATTTATTTAAAATATATTTTATTGATTTTTTTACAGAGAGGAAGGGAGAGAGATAGAGAGTTAGAAACATCGATGAGAGAGAAACATCGATCAGCTGCCTCCTGCACATCTCCTACTGGGGATGTGCCCGCAACCCAGGTACATGCCCTTGACCGGAATCGAACCTGGGACCTTTCAGTCTGCAGGCCGACGCTCTATCCACTGAGCCAAACCGGTTTCGGCCAGCATTTATTTAAAATAAATACCAGCATCAATACTAATATTTTATCTCTAGATGTTCAGAATTCCTAACATTATCAACATGAGGAAACTATCTAATGTAATTCAAATTATTAAAGTATTAAATATTTAAAGATGGAGAAAAATGTAAATTTGTAAAATAGAACCATTAAGTAAGCATCATTCTAACACCAATTATTAGCAGATAAGCTTAGTAAAAATAAGGTCTTCAGCTGTGATAAATCAGAGGAGCCTAAAGAAGCATAGCTGAATGTAATTTGGTATTCTGGATGGGATCCTGGAATAAGAAAGGACATCAGGGAAACACTAATAGAGTATGGACTTTAGTTAATAATATTGTATTAGCAGTGGCTCATTAATTGTGACTAATATGTCATACTCATATAAAAGGTTAATGATAGGGGAAATTGGCTGAGGAGTTTGTGGGAACTCTACCATTTTCAAAATTTTTCTGTAAATCTATTCCTGCCAATGGGGCCAGGATGGTATCATGTGTGTTTTAGTTCAGATTGTTCTGGCTGGTGAAAAGCCCTTTCTGACTTTAGGGAGAGTTTTGTTCAGCAAGTATATTTCCATCATAAATTGAATCATTGAGCTGTTGATCCTTATCTTCATACATAAGTCATGCTGATTTTCAATTTTTTAAATATCAAAGTTGGAGTAATACACGGTCAAGTGCCAGTATGTCAGTCATTGCCAGCACACCAAAACCTCCTATTGCAAGCACTATGTTGGACCTCATTTCTCCCAGGAAACGTGACAAGAGAAAGGGAGGGGTCACTCTGTCCAGTTGAAATGGGAGGTTAGAGGCCAGACTAATAGTGAACAGCTATTGGACAACTCCTTTGATGTTAGATTAGCCCAGGCTCCCAGAAACCTACTCAAAGAAGCTTAGACCAGCGGTCGCCAAATGGTGGTCCGTGAGGTCCGAAAGGTTGGCGACCGCTGGCTTAGACAGAGAGGGAATGTACTGGAAAGTGGCAGGCCAGTCCGTAGAGTCTAACACAGGGAGGACAGTGGCACAGCTGGTGTCCAGGATAACTAGGACCAGCAGCCCTGACTCCGTCTCTGTGCTGTAGTCACCATCAACCTCCCACCATTCTAAATCGCATCTGGCCTGGGATCCATCCAGTCCCAAGTTCAAAGACCACAGAAACAGGCTCAGTTGGCCCCTGAAACAGTCAACTCTGGTTCCCCAAGAGTAGACATGGCCCATGGGTGCTCACCAAGGTCCACTGAGGGCTGCCTGGTCCTAGGGTAAGTTGATAAGAGCTGGGCAATCGTTCGGTTTTCTTTCTTAGAAGAAAACAATATGGCTGGCCCCTGATCTAGGAAGGAGAGCACCCCTAGAATTTGCTGCTGAGGAGGGCCCAGGCTTTCAGAGCACAGGCCAGAAACTGCTCATGTCACCTTCCCCTCCTTATCACTCCCTCAAGCCCAATCCTTATGCCCATCCTGTAAGCTTTTCCCTCAGCTTCTCCCCCAGGTCCTGGTCCCTGCCCTGTCTGTGCAGCATGACCTTGTGGGTCTGCCCTTAGTTGGATAGCTCAAGGGTGGGCCTCTATGCAAGTTGGTCCACTCATTCTCTCCCTTTGGAAGACATTAGGAATGAAAGTGAGACAGCAGTGCTCCTCAGAGTGGCTGAGGGAGTGGGTATGACTCTGAGCAAGTGGCAGGCGTTTTCCACCACGTGGCCTGGAATCTGAGACAGCTTATCTGTGATGGAGGCAGAAAATGAAATAGACACCAAGAGGGGAATAAGAAAGAAGCTGGAGAGACCCTATGGTGCTTGATTTCTACTTAAAGCTTATGTGCAAAGTCCAGTCGTAACCCTTGGGTCCTGTGAGGTAATCTTGTCTCCTTCCAGTAAATCTTTCTGCTCAAGCCAGCCGGAGTTGCTGCTGTTATTTGAAACCAAGAGAATCCTAACTGTTAGGAGCCAAGGATAGAGTCCTAGGTAACATCAGCATTTACTGGGCAGCAAAGGAAAGAGCCTTCTGAAGAGACTGAGGAGTAACTGAAGATGGAGGAGGAAGCTGTTGCTACTTCTCTCTCCAGTGCCGCAGCCTGAACCTGCCCTCTCACTACAATCAGCTCCAGTCTTCCTCTGTGGCCACAGCTCTCAAAGAGGTCACCAGTGACCTACTAAAGGTCAAACCCACCAGCCCCTCTCAGACCCCGTCACACTTGTCCCTTCTGCTGGGTTTTTCTCTCTTTAGCCTCCACAACACTGGCCTTTTGTGGTATGTCTATGTCCATGTTCGCCCACTATCCTTTTCTGTTTTCTCTCCTACAACCATCCGCAAGTGGTAGCATTCTCCAAGGCCCTGGAGTTGGCCAATCTTCTGGATCAACAGCTTCTCCAACCAAGGATGGTTTCATTCCAAGACTTCAGCTGTCACCTTCCTGGGTATGATGCCACAAACAAATCTCTCCTTTAGCCTTGACCTCTGCTCAACCCCAAACCTGATTTTTGTTTTTGTTTTTGAGCCTGGAGCATCTTGTAGCGCCAGAAAGTGAGGGAGTGCTTAAAAACAAACAAAAAACCAGGCACACAAAAACCCCATGTTGGTAGGACGTATGTCAAAGGGACACAAGAACCAACTGAAAGAGCTCCTGGTGACCAAAGCTGAAACAATTTGAGCAACAAAATATAGTATTGGGTTATAACCCAAAGTCTGAAATAAATATCTATGAGTCCATATTGATTCAAATAAATCATAGAATAACTAAATAAATGGAAGAGTAGAGATAAATCTCAACTCAGAAGAATTCCAAGTCATTTACGTAGGTTCCCTGCCCTCAAAGAGGAAGCGTAGCTCCCTTTTCGGTCAGTGCGGACTGCGTAAGGTGACCTTCCCAAGAGTGCAGTGCAGAGGGCGGGACAGCAACAGGAGGAAACCTGACAGTCACCACCTCAGCCAGGTGATCAAGGTCAATATCAACAGTGATAAATCATGTGGACATTATGCACTTTTATGCAGGTGATGAAAATGACACTTTACCTCTCTGGTTCTCCTTCCCAAAACAAACAATCCCTGTCTAATCAGAGAAAAACATCCGACAAATCACAACTCAGACACATTTTACAAAATACCTGGCCAATCCTCCTCAAAACTGTCCAGGTCATCAAAAAACAAGAAAAATAGAAGAAACTATCCCAGCCAGGAAGAGTCTAAGGACCCAGGATGACTAACATGAGAGCCAGAACAGGATCCTAGAACAGTAAAAAGACATTTGGTAAAAAACCAGGAAATCTGAATAAAGTATGGACTTCAGTTAATAATGATGTATCAATATATTTCATTAATTATGATTAATGTACCATATTAACATAAGATGTTAATATTAGGGAAAACTGGGTGTGAGGTGTACGGGACTCTGTATTCACATTTTTTTTTCCTGTAAATCCAAAACTGTTCTAAAATTAAAAGTTTATTATTTTTTAATTTTAGATATTTATGATGGAAATTCTATCCCTTTCCACTATTTAAATTTTAAAATAATGATACAGGATACATTTGTTTATTAGCAAAAAAACTTTAATGACCAACATTTTATGGCACCTTTATAGGACTCTCTCAACTCTCAATGATGGCCCACTGGGAAGTACGTTCACAGCCTTTCCTATTATTTGAGCTGGTTTCTGACAAAGAAGAGACCTCATGTAGTTTAAAGCATTTGCTTTTGAATGGCATTAGGAGAACCTTAAACACACACACACACACACACACACACACACACACACAAAGTCTCCCTAAGATGAGTAAGTTCTGGAGACCTAAGAGGCAACATCATGACCATATCTAACTATATACTTGAAAGGTACTAAGAGCGTCAATCCTAAATGTTCTCACCCTAAAAAATAAAAAAGGTTATTATGTGAAGTGATGGAGGTGTTAACGAACCTTATTGAGGTAATCATTTTGCAATACATACGTGTATCAAGTCATCACGTGTGCACTTAAACTTACAATGTTATATGTCAGTTATATCTCAGTAAAGCTGGGGGAGGTGCCTGTTAATGATGGAGCATGTGTACTCTGCAGTCACTGCAGCTTCACCTCAGCATGGCACTGTGACCTAGCCACCGTAGCCGGCATGGTCACTGTGAGACTATTCAGGGACAACTTTGGTTTTACAAAGTTTATGTTTTATTCATTAAAGTTATAATGGTGTTTTAGTCTGTTCCAGCTGCTATAACAAAAATACCATAGATTGGGTGGCTTATAAATAACAGACAGACATTTCCCACAGTTCTGAGGGCTGTGAGTCTGAGACGATGGTATTGGCAGGTCTGATGTCCGGTGGGTGCCTGCTTCTTCATGGACGCCAGTGTCCTCACTGTCACCTCACAGGCAGTCGGGCCTCTATTATAAAGCCACTAATGTCATTCACATAGGCTCTGCCCTCATGATGCAATCCCCTCCTAAGGGCCCCACCTCCTGGATTACAAGATATGAATTTTAAGGGGGACACAAACATTAAGACCAGAGCAAATGGTAATAAGCCTAGTTCTTCCTTAAGCTTTCATCTCATATGCAGATCATATTGTTTTATTTATGCCATTAAATTTTATTCATCAGTTTAAGATGAATAAGGCTTTCATAATTCAATCCTAAATTCCTTAAGTTTTAACAGCATGTATAAATAATGTATTCAGTTATCTTTTCTTGATTGGTCTTTCTAGGGGCTTATCAATTTTATTAATCTTTTAATTTTGGGGCTTGTTGCTCTTCTTTACTTTTGTGTTCATTATTTCTGCCCTTATTATAATTTCCTTTATCTTTTACTTTTCTTATGTCTAGCTATGTGAGAGGCTAAGATCATTGATTTTCAGCCTCTATTCCAACACTTATATTTAAGGCTATAAATGTCCTCTAAACACTGCTTTGGCTGCATCTCATAAGTTTTAATATGCCTTATCTTCACTATTATCTTCAAAATATGTTCTAATTTCTTGCGATTTCCTTTTTGATACATAGGCTGTTCAAAACTGGATTGTTTTTTTGTTTGTTTGTTTTTTTTTTTTTTTTTTTTTTATTGCTTAAAGTATTACAAAGGGTATTACATATGTATCCATTTTATCCCCCCGCCCTAGACAGTCCCCTAGCCTCCCCTATCACCCAGTGTCTTATGTCCATTGGTTATGCTTATATGCATGCATGCAAGTCCTTTAGTTGATCTCTTACCCCCCTACCTCCTGCCCCCCAACCCTCCCCGGCCTTCCCGCTGCAGTTTGACAATCTGTTTGAGGCAGCTCTGCCTCTGTATCTATTATTGTTCAAAAGTTTATTATGGTCTCTATTGTCCATGAATGAGTGAGATCATGTGGTATTTTTCCTTTATTGACTGGCTTATTTCACTTAGCATAATGCTCTCCAGTTCCATCCATGCCGTTGCAAATGGTAAGAGTTCCTTCCTTTTTACAGCAGCATAGTATTCCATCGTGTAGATGTACCACAGTTTTCTAATCCATTCATCTACTGATGGGCACTTAGGCTGTTTCCAGATCTTAGCTATGGTGAATTGTGCTGCTATGAACATAGGGGTGCATATATCCTTTCTGATTGGTGTTTCTGGTTTCTTGGGATATATTCCTAGAAGTGGGATCACAGGGTCAAATGGGAGTTCCATTTTCAGTTTTTTAAGGAAACTCCATACTGTCTTCCATAGTGGCTGCACCAGTCTGCATTCCCACCAGCAGTGCACAAGTGTTCCTTTTTCTCCACATCCTCTCCAGCACTTGTCGTTTGTTGATTTGTTGATGATAGCCAGTCTGACAGGTGTGAGATGGTACCTCATTGCTGTTTTGATTTGCATCTCTCGGATGATTAGTGACTTTGAGCATGTTTTCATATGTCTCTTGGCTTTCTGGATGTCCTCTTTTGAAAGGTGTCTATTTAGGTCCTTTGCCCATTTTTTGATTGGATTGTTTATCTTTCTTTTGTTAAGTTGTATGAGTTCCCTATAAATTTTGGAGATTAGGCCCTTATCAGATATGTCATTGGCAAATATGTTTTCCCACACAGTGGGTTTTCTCGTTGCAAAACTGGATTGTTAAGTTAAAAACTTTTCTTTCCTTCTAGTTTCATTATTGAATTCTAGCTAATTCCTTGAATGTTTTTGATTCTCTAATGAAAAATACATCTTCCCATGTATTACATTGTTATATTTAATTAAAGTCTATAATCTGATATGTCTTAATTCTCTTAAATGTTCCAACACTACTTTTAAACTTAGATTTCAACATCAAATCATAACCCTAGAGCCGTGGTCGGCAAACTGCAGCTCGCGAGCCACATGCGGCTCTTTGGCCCCTTGAGTGTGGCTCTTCCACAAAATACCACATGCAGGGGCACACATACAGTGCGAATGTGTGGCCATGCGCAGAAGTCGGTATTTTGTGGAAGAGCCACACTCAAGGGACCAAAGAGCCACATGTGGCTCACGAGCCGCAGTTTGCCGAGCCTCAGTTTGCCGACCACTGCCCTAGAGCAACTTGTATTTTAAATTGTTTACCAGTCAAAAACTGCTAGCCAATGTGGTCACCACCAGCATGTGTGACAATTTAAACTTAATTTTTAACTGATCAAAAAGTTACATTAAAGATTCAGTTTCTTTAACTGAATGGCCATATTCAATAGCCATATTATGAGTGTCCAGCAGCTATATGTGATTGGCAGCTACCATATTGAACATTGCCCAATAAAACATTTTCATCCGTGAACAAAGTTCTGTTGGACAGTGCTCTCTGGACATCCAACAGGGTGCTGGCCAGCCTTTAGATTGGCTGCTGTATGGCCCTAATCCTGGTCCAATCAGGTGACAAGGTAATGTGGCACCAGCATGGTGTTTATGCAAACATTACCCATACAAGGGAGTTATTGTAAGAACCCCTTACAAGGGGATTGAGTGGAGGGACAAATATTCTGAGGCAAACTCCTGGTCACCCTTCAAGGCCCCATGCCAACGTCACCTCCTGTGTGGCTACTCTCCTAACTCCTTTGGGAGATTAGTCCTACTTTCTTCTGGACTCCTACCGCGATCTCCAGAGTTCTCCCTTGTTGTAGTACAATGGTACATTTCCATATCTATCTCCAAATCTAGCTTATGAACTTTCCGAAGCCGGACACTATGTGTCCTTTTTATCTTCATGTTTTTAGTGGCTGGCACTGTGCCTGGAGCATGACAGTTCTGCGTAGATTGACGAATGAGAGGGCACTTTCTCTGAGAGGCAGTGTGGTATGGAGCTAAGAATCAGAAGATCTGACTTCTACTCTCCACTCAGGCCCTACCTGCTATGCTCTTCAACAAGCCACTTGTCTGAGGCCTCCATTTCCTCTTCCTTATCAATTTCAATGAGGAGGTTGACTAAGGTAAGGTTGCTCATTGCCCGTTACACATAAATGTGATATGAGCAAAGGGTGCCATGCCAAGGAATCTTGAGAAATACTGGGTTAAAGATTATAAATGTTTTTTGTTTTTTGTTTTTTACTATAAGAGTTCATAGAAACTTTAAAATGCTAAAGTCCATTATGGGATTCTAAGAAATGTACAGTTTCTCAGACTTATTTGATGGACCATTGAACTGTGTGTGTGTGTGTGTGTGTGTGTGTGTGTGTGTGTGTGTAAAGAGAGCCATCCCTGGATCATTCCTTGGGAAATGGTGGATTAGCTGATCTCAATGGGATCTTCCAGGCCAATGTTATGACTTTATGCAGGTGCGGCCCAGTCTTCCCATCCCTGGTGCCTGACTTGGATAGTCGTGACTGTGAACCCAGGGAGTCCCACTCCCTCCTCCCTGGCTTCCTCTTCTCCCCTTGCACCCCTGCCCCACCCAAGAGATGGAATTGGAGCAACTCTACTTGAAATGCCTGTCAGGGGAGGGAGGGGCTGGGCACACACATGTACCATTGGACCTCTGATAGTTGAGGTCATGTCAGTGCTAATCTGAAAGAGCAGCTGCTTTGAAAATTGAAGCATAAGACAGAGAGAATGATTTTATTTTAATTTAAAATTGACTTTCTCAGTGTTACCATGTTTCTTTCATGATACCATGGGTGTCACTGTTTAATATATCTAATTTGAGCCATAACCTAATATATCAGGCTTTTGTGCCCAGGAATTCTTAAAGCAGCAACAGATTATTAATGTTACGTTAACAAGAAACCAATAACGAAATATTTTACAGAGTTCCTATTCCATATATTATTAATGAAGGCCTTTTGTGTTTTGGTGGGCCTGATACTTGATGATGTAATTGCTGAATAGATTAGACTCAAAGAATGTTTTTGCCTTCTCAGCAAAAAGGGCCCCAAATTAGGCTTTGTGACTAGAAATATTTGCAACAGGTAACAAAAATGGCCATAAGGCATTGGTGGACTTATTTGAAGCTGAGGTTCTAGGAATAGCCATATTCTTATTGCTTAAGAGTGAAATAAACGGTTCGATCAGCTGCCTTGGAAACGAAAAGTAGGAAAAATGGCTCCCGCAAAGCTTAGTCCTGTGCTAAATTACTACATGCACTGGAACTTATTAACATTGATAGTAAAAACCAACGATTACTGTACGCCTGCCATTGGCTGACTGTTGTAAGCACTTCAAATGCACATTTAATTCTATGGCAGCGCTGACGGGGAGGCAGTGTCTTTACTCTGAGGAGGGGAATGAGCACAGAGACATGAAGGAGCGTTAGTGGGAAGGGCGGACCTGGAATTTGAACCCGGCCAGTCTGACTCCTGAGCCCACCCTCACAACCCAACACTGAGAACCCCGGCCCTGGTCTTGCAGGTCTGAGCTCCAGGTCTGGGAGACACTGCAGGCCTACCCAGAGGAGCTTCAGGACTTCCTGTAATGGACCTCATCTCATAGGTCACTGCCCGTCTCACCGTGCCCCCCCAGGCAGACTGTTAGGTTGGTATGAGGGGTAGCAGTCCAGACAGTTCTCCCAACTACACCGCAACTGTCTACAGAGGTGATGACCACAGCCACACACTCATCTGAGAGGCCAGGCTGTCCTTCATGAGGTCAGTATCCCCAGAGGATTGGTGACCTGTGACCACTTACACACATGTACCCAACCTCTCTGCACATCCTCCTCCCCCAACACACCCTTCATCTCAGCCATCAGCCCGGCACTGCCCTCAGCCGTTGTGAATCTCTCTGCACCCCAACCCTTTCTTGGAGGAGGCTGACCAGGTGACCTGAACTGGGTTGGGTTTTGTGCAGAGAGCCTGGGCCACGTGTTAACCCCCTGAGGAGGTCCAGTCATATACTCGGGTGGGTGAGGTACACCTTAGCCCAGGGGTGGGCAAACTTTTTGACTCAAGGGCCACAATGGGTTCTTAAACTGGACCAGAGGGCCGGAACAAAAGCATGGATGGAATGTTTGTGTGAACTAATATAAATTCAAAGTAAACATCATTACATAAAAGGGTACGGTCTTTTTTTTTTTTTTTAGTTTTATTCATTTCAAACAGGCCGGATCCGGCCCGTGGGCCGTAGTTTGCCCACGGCTGCCTTAGCCCCCTCTGCTCAGATCATTAGGATCATTAGGTTGTGTGACCCACAGATTCCAAGACCCCAACAATCACGTCAGCATCTTGGCTTCTCCTTCTGCCATCCCCGGGCTTGGCCAGACACCTTGAAATTCTGAAAAGCAACACGTTTCCTTCCATCATTGGATTTTGAAAGAAATGATACGAAGTTGACTTAGCCAGAGTCCCCTTTCTGTGCAGATAGAAAGTTCCTGGGGGCTGTGATTTAAACACTAATTCTATGCCAGTTTTAGTTTAAGGGGTTTTTGTTTATTTGTTCCGTTGCAGAAGCAGTCAGGGGGGTGACTAAAAGCTTGTTCATTTGCAGGGTTTTTCTTTTGGAAATGAACATGCTGGCACAATTTTAATTGGGTTTTAGTTGTTGTTGTTTTAATTCTCACAGTGATGGCTTGGCGATGTCTTCTGGGACTGCGGAGGGAAACTGGCATCTGGTGTGTGAGGATTCTGGGGATTTGCACCATATTTATGTGTAATAACTATACAGTAAATAAACAGAATGAATAATTAAGTGAATAATGAGTTTCTCAGAAAAGAGGACGACCTAGAAATTCTCACGTGACTCCCACCCTCCCTCCGTGTGGCAATTCCCCTCTGTCCTCGTGGGGGGGGGGGGTCCTGGCCCCCGTGGAAACCAGAAAGGACATTTTCCAAACCAAAATCAAGCATGACCTTAATCAGCGTGATTTGCTACAAGTAATATATTTTCTTCCAATTGCAAGGATTTTGGATTTATGTCTCTTAAAATTATCCTTTTTTACCCTAGAGAGAGATATTTGGCTCTTTAAAAATAAAATCCACAAGATTAAATTTCATTGAATAGTGTTTCTCTGAGGGACTAAAAACTTGAAATTCCAGGAATTTGCTATTTCTACTGAAGGTACATAAATGCATGTTAATACCCATATTAGCCAATACAAGGTGCCCTTGTTTCTGGATGCTACCCATGCCACAAGTAAATCTTCCCAGAGGTAAAACCACTATGTAATTACTGTTTCTTTCATGCATGTGCTCATTCATTCACTCAGATATTTTATTCATTCATGCAGAAGTATTTAATGAGCACCTACTACATGCCAGGCACTTTGCCAGGCTCTGGTGATACCGTGGTGAGCAAAACCCGTCCTGTGGAGCTTGCATTATTCTCAAAGAGATAGTAATTAAATAATGAAATGAAAGTTCCATTGCAACTATGGCAGGTTCTATGAAGGAGAAGGTCTGCTCAGGCTGCCCCAACTAAATACCACAGACTGGGTGGCTTCCACAACAGAAATATATTTTCTTACAATTCTGAAAGCTGGAAGTCCAAGCTCAAGGGATAAGAAGATTAATTTCATCTGAGGCCTCTCTTCTTGGTTTACAACGGCCACCCTCTCGTAGCGTCCTCACATGCTCACCCCGTGGGTGTGCGTGTCTGTGTCCAAATTTCCTCTTCTTATAAGGACTCCAGCCAGACTGAATTAGGGCCCACCCTAACGACCTCATTTTAACTTAATCACATCTTTAAAGGCCCAGTCTCCAAATACAGTCACCTCCTGAGTACCAGGGGTTAGGTCTTCAACATGTGAAATGGGGGGGGGGGGGTGGATACACAATTCAGCCATAACAGACAAGTATCTGATATAGAGAAATAATGAGGAGGGGGAGATGCCCAAGCAGGGACATAGGATGGGCTTGCTGAGGATTAAATGGGGATCTAAAGCAGGGGTCCTCAAACTTTTTAAACGGGGGGCCAGTTCACTGTCCCTCAGACCGTTGGGAGGGCCAGACTGTAGTTTAAAAAAAAACTATGAACAAATCCTATGCACACTGCACATATCTTATTTTGAAGTAAAAAAACAAAACGGGAACAAATATAATATTTGTATTTGCGTGTGGCCCGCGGGCCGGGCCGTAGTTTGAGGACCCCTGATCTAAAGAATGACGAAGAGCTAACCCAACAAAGAGGAGGGAAGGGCGTGTGCCAAAGCCTCTGGTGGGTGGGACATGGCAGGGAGCAGAGGCCAAAGGGAGGCAGGCCCTGTGGCTGAGGGCTTGTGGGGCACAGCATGGAGCCTAGGGTGCCGGGTGCAGCTGACTTTACAGAGGAAGCCAGGCCAGGCAGGGCCTTGTAGTCCGGAAAAGGCACTTTGTCTTTTTTTCCTAAGGGCAATGGTAGAGGCTTATGAATGCCAAGACTGTGTCTATCTATCTAGTGCCGCAGACTGGTGGTTCTAGTCCAGGGGTGGGCAAACTTTTTGACTCGAGGGCCACAATGGGTTCTTAAACTGGACCGGAGGGCCGGAACAAAAGCATGGATGGAGTGTTTGTGTGAACCAATATAAATTCAAAGTAAACATCATTACATAAAAGGGTACGGTCTTTTTTTTTTCAGTTTTATTCATTTCAAACGGGCCGCATCCGGCCCGAGGGCCGTAGTTTGCCCACGGCTGTTCTAGAGCCAGGCTCTCCGAGTTTGAATCTTGAACCCCCCTGCTTCCGAGTGGTGTGAACTTGGGCGGGGTATTTCATTTTGCTGGGCCTCAGTTGCTTTGTATGTAAAGTGTGGATGATGATAGTATAGCCTTCATAGAATTGTTGGGATGATTAAATGAGTTAATTAGTATAAAGTGTTTAAAACAGTGCTTGGCACATAATAAGCACTCAATAAATGTTAGTTATTATTCATCATCATCACTCTATCCTTAAATATTTGATGGACAGGTGATCAGATGGATGAACCAATGAATGGGTAGATGGAAGGTCGGTAAGGTGGCAGGAAATAAAACACTCTCTTTTAAAAGCCATATTGAGTGAGCACAGCGGAAACGCAAGGAAGCCCAAATGGGTGTTGTGGAAAGGAGGACTGACCCCACATGTCAAGACCTAGTTAAATTCTCAGACACTGAGTCTCATTAAGGTAAACACCTCTGTGGTTACTTTCAGGCGGCGCCTTAAGGAACCTCTATCAAGCCTACTTCAATGATCAACCAAGTTATTTGTTTCTCGACTTCAGTAATGAGAAGACAAAACATCACCACGACCCAACCGTTTCCTCCTTAATCAAACTTATGGCATATTTCCCAACTTATCTGTGAGTTTTTTTAAAGGTGTAATTTTAAAATTTAAGTTTATTTAAACAATAAATTTGTTAATCCAGGAATTGTGATAGGTACGGGGTGGTCATCAAGTCAAATAAGATATTGTCTCTGTCCTCAAGCAGCTCAGAGGCCTAGTACTTCACAAAGAGATCTTAAAGAAATATTTATGATATTTACTGCAGATCAAAACAAAACTACAGAAGCAAACGCCGCTTTCTAAACGGCGCAGGAGACCAGGATGGGTCATCCTCTGACTGTGACTCGCCCCAGCTCCGTCCTGTCTTCAGTGGTGAAGCCACCTCATAGAGTAGCCGCTCAGCCCCGGCTGGACGGCATTTTCATTGCTGTCACTCTATTTATGAAAGCAACTCATGTCTGGCATCTTCTTTTTTACCCAAAGGATTCTCTTTCTGTAATTTATTACAAAATTCAAGGCCATTTCATTAGGGAGAAATGCGCCATATCATTATTATAACAACTCCCCCTATTTTTGTTCAATTTTGAAACTGACAATCTAAAGACTATTTTTAGCTCAGTCATGTGAGATTATTTGTTTCCTTATTATGAGTTTTTCCTTCGGACTAGTTAACATGAATTTTATGCTCACTTATTATGTCACATGCTCCAATTCAATTTATTTTAAAGCAGATTCTTTGGGGGAAACTGGAAAGCTAATTTGAATTGATTCTTTAGAGATTCCATTTTAAATGAAGTGCTATAAAATTGGCAGACAACGAGAAAAAATGGAATTGAATTTTCTTCTTCAGCTACTCATTGGAATCAGAAATCTTGCTTTTTGACACTGCCAAGGGTTTTGATATAATGTTTTATGCAATTTTCATAACATTTATCTTAAACTCAACTACTTTTAGTTTGGCTGTTCGACTCAAAATGGTTTCCTGATATTTTCATGAAAAAAACAAAACACCACACAAAAAACAGAGTTCTTGCTACACGGAGAATTTTGTGCTTTGATACAAACTTCCTACCATCCACAGTGGTGCCCAGCTGAAAAACATCTAATGTAAAGCAGGTGTTTTAATTCCGAAGTGATGATTGTAGACAAACATGCTGAGGGAGGTGTGGAATAAAACTGCATCCCCAACTTCCTCCCACTTTGCCCAATTTATATTCCCCCTTTCACAGCTGATGGATTTACAGCTTGAGGAAAGCCGTGGGAATAATAGGCAAGATGCCTGATGGCTTAATTTCCTGTCCTCTCCAGCCCACCGAGCGATGCCCATTGTTTGTAGGGGCAGCGGGCTCCACACTAATCAGAAACAGCCGTCACTGGGTGGGGAACGGGACCCCAGGATTGGTCCATCTGATTCCACTCAGTGATTTATATCTGATTATTAACCATCTAATGGAAAATACATAGAAAACATGTGCCTGCAGTTTCACCTTGAGACACACTTGTTTTCTTTGATGTGCTTTTAAAGGGGAGTTTTATTTCACACTCATCTTTTGTCCTGAATTCCCTACATGGCAGCTATCATGCCTGCTGGCTGGGCTAGTAGACTAAAAGGCAGGCGCTATGAGGGTCTTGGGCCGAATCTGCTCTGCTTCCACAAATGCAGCATCAAGGACTTGGAGTTGTCCCCCTAAACTCGGGTTGGTCTGGAAAGGAACAAATCACTGCTGGTTTTGTTCCGATTACAAAGAAGGCCATGTGTGAAGAGAGCGCACCTGTGGGCCAGGGCGCGGGGAGAGAAGCAGGCCCAGGGCCAACTTCTCCATTAGACACACAATGCTTGGGCTCCCGATGCTTGTAGGGGCCCACAGAAGCTTAGCATTTCATTAAAATGAGTACACTAATGACTATAAAATAATGAATCCAGCCTAAATCATACTTGTTTTTATACCAAAATAGCTTTAACATATCAATTAAAAAAATTTAATGAAGGAAGGGGCCAGGCCTGGGAAGGCAGTGTCTTGGGCCCAGGAACACAGGCGTGAGCGGAACCGCTGTGAGGAACGTGAGGTTAGAGTTTGTGTGGCTGGGGGAGCTGGTGGGAGGTCCCAGCAAGCCTGCAGAGGCCTGTGCAGGTGGGGAGCCTGAAGTTGCTGTAGGTCACAAGCCAACAATTGCGAAGCAAAGCTGGGTGTGAAGTCAGTGGTTCTCAAGTGGGGATGATTTTGCCCCCAAGAAGACACCTGGAGAGCCTGGCATTTAGGGAATAGAGGCCAGGCACCTGCTAAATATCCCACAATGCACACGACAGTCCCCACACCACAAAGAATTCTCTGACTCAAAATAGCAACAATGCCAAAGTTGAGAAACCTTGAGGTTAAGATAAAGAAAGTCTGGGTCCTGTGAGGTCAGCTGGAGTCCCTATCTGTTTCCCACAGAAATTGCTGGTTCTCTTGGCCACGGAACTATGCTTGCACCTGGCGGAGGACTCAGAGAAGCCGAAGGAGGAGATAAGACATTTGCTGAGAAGCTGCTGTGGGCTGCTTCTCCATGCAACACGGTGAGCCAGAGATAAGCAGCAATGCAAAGGAGCAGCAGCAACACAGGGAGCTGCATCCATGCACAGGGGCTGCAGCAATGCACAGGGGCTGCAGCAATGCAGGGAGCTGCAGCAATGCATGGCACCCGGCACCTACAGCCAGAATGTAAAGGTAGCCGCTTCCCTGCCGCCTTCCACTCTAACTTGGAACCATATAAGGAAGGGAGCTAGCTCTAGGTAATGCCGTTCCAGCTTAGCTAGGTTGACAGAGTCCATGACCTCCTCAGCTTTTCCTCACCTCACTCCAACCTCACATGCATTTAAACTGGACTTGGCATTTCACTTGTTTTAATCTGCAAGCACCAGGTGTGACTTTGACTGACAGTTGTGCACCGACCTCTGTTCTTTCCTTCAGAAAGAGAGTCATGGTTAGACACACAGCTGCCTGGACAGACTACATGTCCCAGCCTCCCCTGCAGTTAGATGTGGCCACGTCACTAGTGGCTGTCCACATGGCCATCCACGTAGCCATGAAGGCACACTGTTGTGCCAGCACCAAAGCTTGGCCTTCAGACACCAGCTGTGCACTGTTCCATGTGTTCTTTCCTCTTCCAGTTGGAACCTGATCACGGAGGCTTTCAGCTTCAACCGGACGTGACAAGGGCAGAGCAGCAAGATGGAAAGATGCTGGAGACTGAGGTCCGTGAGCATCCTTTTTCTTATGGAGCTCCGAGCTAGCATGTTAGTCACTTAAGATAAAGGCCAATTCAAATTCACTTAAACAAAAAAAAAAAGGGACTATATTTGCTCACACAATTGGTAAATTTGAGCAAGAGTTTCAGGCATAGCTGGATCTAGGGGTTCAAATGATGTCATTACAGCTCCCCATCTCTCAACATGGGCTTTCTGTAGAAGTCCAGGGAGGATGGCCTTGAGAGAGTCCAGGCTTACCATTTCCTTATAGCTCACAACTCAGGAGAAGACAGGAGCTTCTCTCTTCCAACACGTACTTTTAATTTCACAGAGCAAACACGGAACAGTCCTCCTGGATCACAGCTCACCCCTGAACTAATTGCCATGAGCCCCAGAAGGAGAGAGAATGAACTTGTTTTTTATTTTTATTTTTTATTTCATAGGAAGGAGAGGGGGGAGAGAGAGAAACACTAATGATGAGAGAGAATCATTGATCGGCTGCCTCCTGCACACCAGACACTGGGGATCGAGCCCGCAACCCCAGCATGTCCCCTGACCGGAAATCGAACCGTGACTTCCTAGTTCATAGATTGACATTCACCAATGAGCCATGCTGGCCAAGCTGAATTTATAAAATTAGTAACTGCTACGGTCCACCCAGGAAGTTCACCAGCATTGCCAGGAGCAAGCACAGCGCCAATGAGAGAAGAATCAGCTGGTGTTCAGAGGAAGGAAAGCATGCTCTGCTGGCATAGTTAGAAAAGGCTTCACAGCAGACATGGGCTTTGAACTGGGCATTGAAAGCCTTAGAATTTAAAAACGGAGAATGAAGAAAATTCTGAGCTTTGATTCCTGACCATTTTCAAAGGCTCAGTAGCCCCGTGGGGTGGACAGGACCCTGTTGTGCCGTGTTTTTCCCCGTTACCATTGGTGCAGGGTGAGAAGTGTTCTTCTTTGAGCACCGAGTCCTGCCAGAGACCGACAAAAGCGGGGACAGGCTGGCTGTCAGGACACAAAGCTCCAGCCCACACAAGCTGTCCCACGTACGTAACGCAGGAGGAAAACTGCGCTTCTCCCAAACCTGCGGAAAGGGTGGTGAGTGTAATTGGCAGTTCCCTTAATCAGTCCAGAAAGGCTTGTTACTTAAATAAATGATTCAAATAGGAAGTGACTTACCTTAGGAAGCAGGCATTTCTCCTTTTCGTTTTTTTATGTCCCTCAAATGCTTTTTTTTTTTTCCAGGTTTGGCTTGTAATTTTAATACACCTTTATTAATTTCAACACTGTCTAGTGTTAGGATTTTAGGAATACATTTTTTTAATGAGGTTTCAAATAGCTTAGTGATTTTCCCAAGCAGCCAGGCAAGCAGAGCCTATGGCTCATTTCTTCAGTACAGGGGTCAGTTCTTTGGGGTGGAAACACCCCTGTGGCCAACCAGGGTGCTATTGGTGGGTTCAGGAGGATGGTAGCTGGCTTGACCTTAAAAGGTGGCAGTGGTGGTGATGACAATGTGATGAACAGCCACCTTCACAGCAACCCAATATCCCCTGCAATAAATTAACCTTGTGTTTGCTGATAGTTGTTGTTTATATTATACTAGAGGCCTAATGCACGAAATTCGTCCAAGAGTGGGCCTTCCTTCTACACACACACACACACACACACACACACACACACACACCCCGCTGCCGGCACCGGCTTCCCTCTGGCACCCAGGACCCGGGCTGGCTTCCCTCTGGCCCCGGCTTTGTCTGAAAGGATGTCCAGTCTAATTAGCATATTACCCTTTTATTGTTATAGATTGCTTATTTATACTGTTTGTTTGTTTGTCAGTGTTGTGGGTACGGTCCTTCAGGAAACAGACTTTGAGGCAGATATTTATTGGGGCATGCTTTTGGGAACAACACCTGTAAGAGAGTGAAGGAAAAACTGGGCACAGAAAGAAGTTGAAGTTCAAAGAAGGTACAAAAGAGGCTCAGACCAACTCACGGGGAACTGTGAAGACAGGATGGTCCTTCAGAGATGTCTCAAATTGCGGCAAGGGGCTGAGGGCCTTAGTTCTTTGAGTGTCTTGGCAACACATCACAGGATGCACTGAAGATTTGGCTGGTTGAGACTCTCAGGGTGGTTGAGGACCTCCCTTAGGGTCTGATACTTAATCTCTGAGGCCCAGAACCTGAATTATTGGTACATGTCCATACATATTCAGCTTCTCCGTGACAAAGGCACACTCACTAAATTCAAACAAGACTAATGAATACATGCACATTGATTCGTCCACAATGAGATGATTCTTTTGTAGTGATCAAAGTGTTTACCTCTAACACCCCTTTTCCCAGGTCCAAGTTAAAACAGGAAGTGAGTGGGTTCTAAGAAATCTCTCTGTAAAAAGAAAAACGGAAGGCATTCAATGCATTAGTTGGAATGAGTAAGAAGCCAGAAATGTTTGTGACATGGTGAAGACAAAATGTTTTTTCTCTCAACAGCAAAAACAACAACAAACAAAAGAAAAACAGAGAGAGAGAGAGAGACAGACAGACAGACAGACACACACTAGGAAAAACTCAAAAAGATACAAGAAAATCATGGTCCAGATAATGGCACACTAAAATGAGCTTATACAAGAGAATCAATTTGTAATAAAAGAGAATCAATTTGATCATGCTACTGGGAACACTCTCCTTTGAGTCACCCAAGAGTTGTGACATCGAACTGAAGAGTAAGAAATGTGGTCCTAACACAGTCCTTGTCTCTCCAGGGACCAGCATCTACCTACCCAAAATAATGTAAATGCAGTTTTTGATTTTCAGCTCCGAATGAACCTGTAGACCAAGCAGAGAGGACTTACTAGCAGCATGGTTACAGACCAGGATATAAAGCTGTCAATCAGAACGATGGACCAGCATAGATCGAACTGACAGAAGTTGAAAGGGGAATGTGGGGGAGCTGATATCTTCATCTCACACCCTGTGGAGTTAAGAATTTTTGTGTCAAGTTCATGGAATGAGAAATAGAATTTTAAGGACATTAAAGTTATAAAAGTAACCAGAAGAATTAAACATAATGCTATGACTATCAAGCTCTAGAAGAAGAAGCGAACACAGAGTAAGTAAACTTTTATTTTCAATACTGATAGATAATGTATAGTATTGATAAATTATGAAAAAGAGGAGTAAGATATTGCTTATGGTTATGGAGCAACCACCAGAAGACACACAAAAAAATAGTCAAGCCGTTGGCTTTGGGATGTTGCTGTGGATTGAGGTGGTAGAATGTTACATATATATATATATATATATATATATATATATATATATATATATATATATATATATATTCCTATACATGTAATTCCTTTCAAATTTTGAAAAATATGTATAATTTTAAAATCACTAGGCAAAACTTAAGCAGAGGATGTTTGGCAGACATAGACTCCTGTGTTCTGGGAAAGCCCAGTGAAATTCCTCTCACCAGCAATAGAGAACACAGCCTTGGTGTCCCCTCAATTTCAGAACCTGCCTCCACAGAGCGTGGTCCACACAGACACATTTAAATCTGATCAACTCCATTTCCTTTACTTACCACTCCTCTGTGTCCCAACAACATGGATCACCGTGAATCTGATGTCTTCCAGATGTTTCAATCCTTCGTTGCTCAAAATAGGGAATAACTGATTCTCAGCTGTGGTCACATGTTAGGCTCTCTGATGGGACTTTAAAAATATATCCTTGCCGGTCCCCATACAAGACCAATGAAATCTATGACTCATGCTTTAATATTTTAAAAAATTCCCAGATGTTTGTATCCTATACTTAGAGTTGATAATCCCTGACCCAGTAGCCCTATGTGTTCTCATCAGATTATTGAAACAGGTTCGCCTCAAGGTAGCTCACACCTTTATCATCACAGTCCTTGCGAGAGTGATCAGATTTCTTCTCAGCACAGCATTTGAATCTACTGACAGCTCTTCCCACCTTAAACTCTCTCCTTTAGTTTCTTTGATCCCCACTCTTTCTTCTCTGCTGAACCATCCCTCTCTACTTCATGGGGCACCCTTCCCTGGCTTTCTTGAAACTCTCATCTCCATATTCACATAATCTCAGGAATTTTAACCACCTTTTTCACCACCATTATCATCTCCCTAAGGATTGCTCCCAAATTGTCATCTCTATCTCAGATCTCTGTCCTGAGCTCCAGGACTGTATATCCAATTGTCTATTGGATATTTCCACTTTAATATCTCATAGGTACTTCAAACAAAAGCTGTCCCAAATGGAACTCATCATCTACTGCCCCAAATCCTTTCTTCTATCTTTCCCACCATGTTGAATAGCACCAATTACCCAACACTCAGCTACACAAACCCAAACTCCAGGGATTAGACACTTCCCTTTTCCTCCTGTGACCAACATCCAATTCATTCTGCCTTAGTCAACCCCCTTCTGCTTTATCTCTATGACTTTAGGTCAGTCCATTATCATCTCTTCCTTGGATGTCTGCAACCATCTCCTACCCAGTCTCCCTGCCTTAATAATGTCCCCTTCTCCCTGCCTTCATATTGTCCCCTTTCAATGCTCACTTTGGCCAGAGTGATCATTCCAAAGCACAAATATGACTGTGTCAATCTCCCGCTTAAAACTCTTCAATCGCTTCCTCATGGCCTTCCAAGTCCAAACTTAGAAAGGTCCACCAGGCATGTAATAACTCATTCCTCCCTGCCTCTCTGGTTTCAGCACCTGTTCAGCGCTGCCAACAGATGCCCTGCGCATCTCACCATCCCCGCCCGCCATCCCCCTAGTCTGCCAGCCTGCTTCCTCCCTGCCTTCCCCTGCAGTCTCCTGGGCCTGGAATGCCCTCCCTGACTTTCAGCTGTCTTCTACTCACACTTCAAAATTTTGCTCAGAACTCACCATCTCCCAAGTCACTTCCTCCTTCTCAGGGCCTATCCTCAGGCCCGGAAAACAGTAGGTGTGCTCAAGAAATGTTTATAGAATGAATATACAATCGCTATGAACTTCAGAGAGGGACTAGAATTACTGAATGAAGAAAGTGAAAGAATTATCTCTAACTCTCAAATACATTGGCATTAAAGGAAGTTTTCCAGTGGTTTTCAACATACTCTAAAGAACCCTGGGGATCTCACAGAGCCCCTTCAAAGGCCCCCAGTGGTGATCTCCATTTTAAACAAGACGAGTACTCATTTCATCTATTTTATATGTTGGTCTTCTGAGAAAGGTCTCATTTGAATGAAGTGTTTTGTGGCTAAGAAATACCTGAAAACCAATGGTCTAAATCAGGGGTCCTCAAACTATGGCCCACGGGCCACATGCAAATACAAATATTGTATTTGTTCCCGTTTTGTTTTTTTTATTTCAAAATAAGATATGTGCAGTGTGCATAGGAATTTGTCCATAGGTTTTTTTTAAACTATAGTCCGGCCCTCCAACGGTCTGAGAGACAGTGAACTGGCCCCGTTTAAAAAGTTTGAGGACCCCTGGACTCTAAAGTATTCAATTATTAAGGTAAAGGGTAATATTTATTTGATTACTCTCCCCCAAAAGTTCTCAGCAATTTGTATTTCTTCTTTAAGCAGAAGAGCACAGAGATGTTTTCTACTGGTTTTACTTAGTATGTCTTAGTGACAGACTCTATTTTTTTTTTATAAAGAAATTATTATTTTGAATTGGCAATATAGGGTTATGGTTAAAAAAAAGAATTCAGTGAAATATTAGCCTCCACAAACACCCATCCCCCATCCTTCAGCAACAATACTGTTGCTGGCTTCAGTGTGTCATTTCAGAGATTTCCATGCAGGGGTCAGTGCTCTGGTGGGAAGGAGCACATCCCCTTGCTAGGGACATGGAAGGACGGCCTTCTAGATGCCACTGATGGTTTAAGCATTACAAATCAGAGTGGTCCCAGAAAGACACCTGGCCCTGCTATCCAATGACTGTCAGGAAGAAGGGCTTAACATCAACTCTTCAATAGCAAAATCATTTCTGGCAGACAAACTCTAGCATTTGCTTGGCTCATATCCAAATACCCATTGAGGTCAGCTTATGTACTTTCCTAGTGGGACATTATTCTCCTAATAGTCCTATTTTGGAGGAGTTATCAAGAAATTACACTGCTTAAAATGAGATGGTCTGTAGGTGCTTTCTGACTTTTAAAAAAGATGATTATAATAAGTATTTGATATTTCCATAGATGGTTTGGGGACAATTGATCCTCAAACGGGAAAGAAGAGAATATGCCTATCTATCCCCACCACAGAAACAAATTTAAAATGTACTAAAGATTTAAATGGAGGAGGGAGGAATACTCTAAATCCATCAGAAGAAAATAGAAGAGAACACCTTTATGAATTTTGGAGAGAAAAGGCTTTATAAAATATATATATTTTTTTATTTCAGAAAGGAAGGAAGGAGATAGAAACATCAATGATGAGAGAGAATCATTGATCAGCTGCTTCCTGCACACCCCCAACTGGGGATGGAGCCCACAACCCAACCATGTGCCCTGACCAGGAATTGAACTGTGACCTCCTGGTTCATAGGTCGATGCTTAACCACTTAGCCACACTGGCTGGGCAAGAAAATGTTTTTGGTGTTTTTTTAAAGATGACACAAAAAAGAAAAACTATAAAGAAAGGCACATTTGATTACAACTAATTAAATACTTTTGTCAAAATAACACCATGAACAAGATTAAAAGACTGGGAGAAGGTATTTCCAAATCAGCTAACAGAGGATTATAATCTAGAATGCATATAATTACCACAAACCAGGTGGGAAAAGGCATATAATCCAAAGGAAATGGATTGAGAATTTATACAAGAGGAAATAAGAATGCACAATGCATGTATGAAAAGATACTCAATTTCATATATAATTAGGGAAGTGCAATTACAACAAGATTTTTTTGCCAATCATATTGGCACAGTTTTTAAAGTTTAAATGTTGGCTGGGATGTGGGAAAACTGGTATTCTCATTCACTATTGTTGAGAGTGTAAATTGATGCAGATGCTTCAGAGAGCAATTTGGCAGCCTCTTAAAACTTTGAAAATGTGCCTCCCCTGTAACAGCAATTTCATTGCTAGATATCACCTTAGAGATACTCTCACACGTGTGGACAAGGAGCCATGTGCAAAGATGCATATTTGTGCTTAGTTTCCATGTAAACGTCCACCACTAGGGACTGGCTAAAAATACTGTGGTATCTGTACTCTGTGGAATATTTGCTGCCTATTATTAGTTTGCTCAGGCTGCCATCGATAGAGTGGCTTACACAATAGATATTTATCATCTTACAGTGCTGGGGACTAGAATTTGGAGACCAAGGTGGTGGCAGGGTTGGTTTCTTCCGCGGCCCCTATCCTCAGCTTGTAGATGGCCATCTTCTCTCTGAGTCTTCATACGGTCTTCCCTCTGTGTGTCTGTATCTTTATGTCCTCTTCTGCAAGGACACAAATCATTGGAGCAGGGTCCAACCTAATGGCCCCATTTTAACCTAACTATCTCTTTAACGACCCTATCTTTAAATAGTCTCATTTTGAGGCATTGGAGATTAGGGTGTCAACATGTAATTTGGGGCTTGGGGAAGCACAATTCACTCCATAACACTACCCCTAGAAGGAATGAGCGAGATCCATGTGCAACAACGCAGCTTCATGAGAAAACAACGTCGAGTTGCAAGGGCAGGAGGCATATGGTACATCCTATCGGCTGCTGCTCACTACTATGGGCATGAAACACACACGAACCTACACCAATGCCTTACGTGTCCACAGTAGTCCTCCCTTGTCAAGATCAACCACGGGCTGAAAATATTAAATGAAAAATTCCAGAAAGAACCATTTCATAATTGTGTGCCGTTCTGAGCAGCATGACGAAATCTCGCGAGTCCCGCTCTGTTCTCCCCAAGACGTAAACCAAGACGTAAAGTCAGCGTCTGCACGCAGTGCACGCTCCCCACGCAGTGCACGCTCCCCACGCAGTGCACGCTCCCCACGCAGTGCACGCTCCCCACGCTCCCCACCGTGGGCGTTCCCGCCATTTAGTCACGTAGTAGCCGCTGGGGAGCTCCGCGCTTGTGTGTCCGTCACCCTTATTTTACTAAGTAATGGCCCCAAAGTGCGCGAGTAGCGGTGCTGGCGGTTCCTATACACCAAAGAGAGGCCGTGAGGTGCCTTCTTTGCGTGAAAAGGTGAGTCCGGTACAATAAGATGTTTTGAGAGGGAGCACATTCACAGAGCTTTTATTACATTGTTTTAAGACAGAATTGCTTTATTTTATGATTCGTTGTTGTTGGTAATCTCTTACTAGGCCTGATTTGTAAAATGAGCTTTATCATGGGTATGTATGTATAAAAAACACAGCACATTCAGGGGTTAGTGCTACTGGAGCAGTGGTTCTCAACTTTCTGGCCCTTTAAATACAGTTCCTCATGCTGTGACCCAACCATAAAATTATTTTCGTGGCTACTTCATAACTGTAATGTTGCTACTGTTATGAATCGTAAGGTCAATGTTTGATTTGCAGGATGGTCTTAGGCGACCCCTGTGAAAGGGTTTTTCCACCGCCTAAGGGGTCGCGACCCACAGGTTGAGAACCGCTGTAACTGGAGTCAGGCATCCGCTGTGGGTCTTGGCACATATCCCCGAGGAGAAGGGGAGATGCCGGTGTATAAACATGTCGGTGTTGGGAAGGATCATTGCAAACCCATTGCGGATGGCCTCTGTTTGTTGGTTAAACATGACTTCACCTATAATGTTTTATCTCTTCTAAAAAAATATTGAAAGCAAATAAGGTAAAATGCGAGTGGTTTATAATTCTGAGTAAAATAGGGGAGTCCCGTTATTCTCGTCTTTGTATTCTTCCGTATATTTTTAAAAAAACTTGAAAGACGTTTTAGAAAGCAAAAAGATGACCAACTCATCCATTCTTCGAGATACTTTAAGTTTATTTTTTGGGTGAAGTCAGACCACGAGGGGGCTGCAAAGCAGGTCTTCACGCCACCGCTGCCTCCCCAGAAAAGCATGGCTCCGTCTCCCTGCATTTGTGGGTGACGCAGCTGAGGGGTGCTTTGCGGCTCAGCCCTTTCGAGTTTGTTCTAGGAAGGTGGTTGGTTGATGATCTCGGCTTCTGTCGCTCACTATTTCTCCCTTTCGAGGATGATTTGTTCTGGAGATGCCGTTAGGAGCTGACGAACATCCTTTTCGATTGAAGGGGGGCGCAGGTAAATAAACGAGTATAATAGCAAATGCCGCAGACAGCGGTTTCTCCGCTGGTGGGTAACAGGCTCAGGCCCTTAGAGAGAGGAGAGCAGCCTGTACTGAACCCCTGCCACCGGCGGGCACCCTGCTGGAGGGTTTCACTAATTGCCGTTTGCATTTGAATTTCCATAACCTCATGAAGCAGGTTATGAGGAATAATGAGTCTAAGTAGCTTGCCCAAAGTCACAGAGTAAGGGACTAGACCAGGGTTAATTAGAAGAGAGCATTTTGAGGAAAAACGTCTTTGGGAGGCCGTGGTGCTTTAGGATTGCATTGGGAATGGAAGAGGGGAGGAGACAAGTGCTTGCTCGTTTGCTGAGAATCTGCATCCAGGGCAGCAATTCTGTGAACCAGAGATTTTTATCCCAGTTTTGAAATGAAGAGACAAAAGTTTAGAGAGGTAACAAAATACTTTTTTTTCTCTTTTTCTCAAGATGACACAATAAATGCATCTAGGAGGCAGGTCTGTTTTTAGGACGGGAGGAAAGGCTCACGGTAAGGCTCTTCCATGGAAAATACATAGGAGACCCTACTTCCTTTGTCCCGTGGTATTGGTTTGTAGGGCTGCGGTATCCACAGACTGGGGGGCTTGAACAAGAGGAACTTACTTCTCACAGTGCTAGGGGCTGGAAGCCCCATGTCAAGGTGTGTTCATCTGGGTTTTTTGTGTTTTTTTTTTTCTGAGGCCTCTCTCCTTGGCTTAGAGATGGTTGTCTTCTTCCTGTGTCTTCCCATGGGCTCTTTTTTGAAAGGACACCAGTCATATTGGATCAGGACCCTTAATAACGACCCCTTTTTAACTTACCTGCTTCTTTAAAGACCCTGTCTCCTAATACAGTCCCGTTCTGAGGCACGGGGTTGGGACTTCAACATCTGAATCTCAGGGAGACACAATTCAGCCCATGACACCCATCATTCATGGCTGGGCTCAGGCCAGGCTACTGAGGAATAGGATTATTTTAGGAAGTGGTCTGGAAAGCTGGTAATCGCCCTTAAAAAAAAAAGAAAAGAAAAGAAAGAAAGAGAAAAAGGAAAGGGAAAAGGAGCCCTAAGTTATACATCTCTAGAGGGATGATTAGGGGAAAAGGCTGCCCTTTTCACAATGAATAATTCCTTATGAACTAGTCTTCATTTCAATTAATTCACGTCACATCCTACTTTAGTGAAGCCACTGTTAACGTGTTCAAACACAGCTGAGAAAAAGAGAAACTACTTCTTTAAGGCATGAATGAAATCATCGACCACTCAGATAAAAGCTGCTTGGTGTTTCCTACCCAAATTTAACACCAGACTTGAAAAGGACAATCCAGTGTCCGCTTGAATTGGTGATTCTCTTTGTCATTATTTACTAAAGTGATCTATTTGGGACCCGGGGGAGTGGTCTTCCCCAAACTGAATGGAATGAATGACTTCTTATTTCCTGGGAATATAAATCTTACAGGAAAACTCCTCCACTTTGCAGAACAATCAAGTGATTCAGTGACTATCTGTAGAGGATGGGAGTCTTTCTTGCAAGTGATGTGTGTCTGTTTTTAGATCATTCAGCAAGAAAAAAAATCTTGCCCCTAACACTTTATTATTATTATTATTTTTAATCTTCATTTCGGAAGTAACATGTGTCTTAGGACACTGTTGTTCCTCATTTCCATTGACTTTTTCTCTTGGCGGGTATTGAGTCTCACCTCTTTAATTATTACTTATATACAGATGACATTCAAATTTACACTTCATTTCCAGCCCTTTCAGATGATGTCACCCTTTGCCTCACCCCAAATTTGGCTCACGTCTTGTCTTGGATGAACCACAATTTTCTCTGATTGAATATGGATGAGATGGAGGTTTGCAGCCTAGTTGTAAATAAACTCTAAATGCACCGGAGTTAATTTACCTCATTGATATCCTGCCTCACCAGTTAAAAGCAAGGCTGACTCTGAATTATTCTCCTTTCATCACAGACAACTGGGCCAAGGGGTTAATCTCTAAAAAATCATCCAAAGATATGTGACAGTTCCCATCCCTCCCAACTGTAGCCAGAATTTTGGTTATCTCGCAGCTGAAATCCTGCCATGGTCTTTGCAAAGGCCTCCAACAAACCTCCTGTTCACGGTCTACTTGGAATATGGCTGCCCTTTGGCCTTGCTCTGTGTGCGCAATCCCAGGACAGTTTCCCTTCAGGCAGCTGTGCTAGTTTCTGGTGCACTGAATAAAATGTCATTTGTCAAGATCTTGGCCAGATTCTCTGCTTTCACACAAACTAGCTTTTGAAATGACTTAAAATTTTCGTCTCTCCTTTTTAAGACTTGCTTGCTGTTTTGTTTCATCGTGTGGTTGGGGATGAACCCTGCATAGCACCTCAATACTCATAGAACATGCAATCTCAAACAAAAATGTGTATTTGAAAATACTAGGATTATTTCATTTTAATCATTAGCCTATGAGAACCTGGCACATAATGAGCAATAAGCACTCAATAAATACTCGGCAGGCCCAACCAGTGTGGCTCAGTAGTTGAGCGTCGACCTATGAACCAGGAAGTCACAGTTCGATTCCCGGTCAGGGCACATTCCTGGTCAGGACACAATTTGATCCCCAGTGTGGGGCATGCAGGAGGTAGCCAATTAATGATTCTCTGTCATCACTGATGTTTCTATCTCTCTCTCCTTCTCCCTTCCCCTCTGAAATCAAGAAAAATATATGTTAAAAAATATAAATAAATAAATACTTGTAGGAATAAAACTGAGTAAATGAATTTGTAATCCTTTGACCCATTTGTGGGTTTTGCTGCTGTAGTTATTTATATATATATTTTTTTACCTCTTAGATTATTATGTAACCGTGTCCGTGTAATTATTATTTCAACTAGAACATATTAGAAATCTCCATTAACATAACTGAAGGGTATAAAATAGAATGTTTGGAGTTGTCAATTAGCTAATTTGTCTTGTGTTGCTTTTCTTCATTATTTCAGTGCAGCTAACGGTTCATTCAGCACATTTTAATTAAAAACAAACATATGTGGGGCTGCTAAGAACTCTAGTGTGTAGTAGTGTAGTTAGACAGGGATGGCAAATATTTCTAGCAGTGACCATATGATACCTTCCATTCATCTCAGCAATAATCCTCCAAATCTAATTACTGGGAGGATGGCAGCTGCACTGGGTTAGGCTTTGCTTTATTTTTACCGCGATGTATTTTTTCAGCCTGTTGTATTGTGGCAAATCAGCTGCTGTGGAGTCCTTTCCAAGGCTGAAATCTACAGGACTTTCCCCGGTTGCTTTCCCTTGAGATACTACCCATTTGTTCCTGCTGTGTGCCTTCTGGCCTGAAGATGTTCCAAAGAAAAGTATGGTCTTCTGACAATATCCCTTTCTCTGTTGATACAAATATGTTAGGCACGTTATTATGAACTGAGGGTATAACCGTGGAGCAGGTGTCACCAGAAGCCTCGTAGAATGATGTGGCATTATCCGCATGAAACTGCCATGTCCCAGGGTCTGGTCTTCAGCTGTGCAGACTTAGAAGCACAGTTCCATCAGTGTCAGGAGAGTAGCAGAGTTTCTTACTAAGTGAGGACACAGAGGAGAATGTAGTCATTTGAAATGAGAATTGCAACAATTTAAAAATATTCACTTATACGCCATGTTCCTCTAGGGAAGTAATTGAGAACAGGGACCCTGGAGTCAGACCACTTGGGGTCAGATATGCTTTGTGCTGTTCACTAGCTAAGCGGCCGGGAGCACGTTTCTTAATTTCACTAAATAGGCAGACTTTACGGTGGCCCCAAGAACCCTGCTTCCTAGTGTCACACCTTTGTGTCATCCCCCTCTCCACAGTGTGGGTGGGACCTGTGATGTGTTTTTAACCAATGGAAGGTGGCAAAGGTAATGAGATGCATGTGACTATGTAAGAGCATAGCACCCATCTTGGTAAAGTTTCTCTCTCATCTCATCTCATCTCATCTCATCTCATCTCATCTCATCTCCCTAAGATGCCATGTAAGAAATTCATCTACATTGAAGCCACCAAATTGGAATGAAGACATGGAGAGACCAAATAGAAATAGAGAGAGATGCCCACGGAGTGGCCTGTTTCCCAGCTATTTGAGTTTTTCCCTTGTAGGAGGTAGACATATGTATGATGAGGCCCTAAAGAGGATTCCAGCTCTATTCATATGCTGATCGCAACCATGGAGAGATCAATACCAAGCGAGAAGAACCCAATTGGCTGAGCTCAGTCAATTCCCAAAACTGTATGAGAGAGAGAGAAATGATTGTTATTGTTTTAAGCCACTGCCTGAAAGGAACTGTGGGCCACAAGGCTTTGGTGGGCACGGGGCGGGTCTCAGCCCATCCTCCGTGTCCCCGCCCGGCCCCTCCAGCCGTGGCCCCTGGTCCCCTGTCTGCCAGCAGACCCACTCCCGCCGCTGCCACTCCCATGCACTGATAGCGCTGGCCCTGCTCACACCTGCTGACAGTGCGGAGCGATTGGGACCAGTGCCAGCAGCAGGTGCAAGCGGGGCCGGCGCTGTGAGCGGGTGTAAGTGGCAGCTGCTGCCCCGATCACCCCTCAGGAGCAGGGGGAGGTGGAGAAGCCCTCAGGGGCGATCAGGGCCAGCAGCCACTGCTCACACCCGCTGACAACGCTGAGTGATCAGGGCTGGAGCCTGGCGCCAGCAGCGGGTGCAAGTGGCGGCTCCAGCACCAGCAATGGGTGCGAGTTGGGCTGGCGCTGGCAGCTGGTGTGAGCAACCTGGCGGGACCAACTGCAGCACATGAGAGCAAAGAATTTTGCTGCTGACACCCGCCATGCTCTGCGCATGCCCCCTGGTGGTCAGCGCACGTCATAGCAACTGGTCTCAGTTGTTTGGTGGTTCCACCATTCAGTCTATTTGCATATTAGGGTTTTATATATATAGATATATAGTCACAAGGCTTGGTAATAGTGGTGCCGGTGCAATTGTCACATTTACTATTACATGGTAGACACTTGCCATCCCTAGGGTCAGCATGCCTGGTTTGATTATTTGTAAATTCCAGATCCATGATGTATGGTCATTTCGTTATTTTGCTGAGCCATGAATCTGAGTCACAGGCGTATGGGTGGGAGTGAATTTCTCAGATAGCAAGTGACCCTAGCTGACTACCAGCACAAACAGGGTACTGTTCTCTAATAGATTCTTATGTAGTAAATTTTATGATGTACTTGTTTTACTCCTTTGTAAAAATAAAAAAAAAACATATATATACAAGCACCAAAATAAACACACACACACACACACACACACACACACACACACAAAGCCAGCTCTAGAAATACCAGCTGACTGTTAATCTTAGTGATAGGAATGAAGAAAAATTAAACAAGACTGACAAAGCAAGATTCCCCACCCAATAACAGAAATTTCAAAGGACAGGATGTCAAATGTGACGGCAGCTTGGCTTTATAATGTGAAAAGAGTTGGAATTTGCAGTCCCCAAACCAGGGAGCATAATTGGTTAAGCCATTTTAGTGAGAACCCCAACCAGAATGTAGTAGTTTATAAAGTCATTAGTAGCCTGAGGCCTCATTCATGGTATTTTTTTCCAGTTAAAATATACTGCATTTTGGGAGGAAATTATATGCTAGTTATATTGCACAATTTGTGGGATACTCACCTCTTGAATTTCAACAGAATGTAGTCCTTAAACTTCACGTATGAGATGCTTTGCTAGGCATTTGCAGCACTGAGCAAGGTTTAAGGTCCTTGCCCTTGACATGCATATTGTTTATCCAGACGATGGGTATGGCGGGAGGAGGAGAAATAAGAAACAAACAAAAGACAACTTAGTATCACTCTCACGTATGGTGATGAATGTGGCCTACATTAGTTGGTATAGAATATAAGGACTGTTAATTCAGAGGAGAAGAGGAGAGAACTTGAGCTCTCTCATGGGATCAAGTCCAAGCTCCTTCGCCCTGCATTCAAGGCCTTCCATAGTCTCATGCCAAGTTTATCTCCACCTTCTGTCTTAGTATCTGCTATATAAAACAGCCCTTCCAGTCAATTTGGTTGAGTCATTAAGAAATACACCTGCCTCTCAATTTATGTCCTATTAATTGAAATATAGTGAAAGAGAAATGAGCAATTTTAAAATGTGCTTTTAAGTATTATTATAACATTTTTTAAATGAAAGAGAAATGAGCAACACACATACACATGAAATAATTTCAGAACAGCAAGTTTAAACTGCCTGCCAATTTTTTGAACAAAAAAATTCCTCTACAATAGTGAGTGTAAAAACTTTATCATGCATGATCTACCATGCCCCCTTTTCCTCCTGGCTGAGCTGGAATGCAGGCAAGCCCCAGGGGATCCTGGGAGTTACATGTGGAAGATGGCAGAGCCTCTGGCAGCTGGGTCCCTGAGTAAGTGTGTGCAGGAAGGTCACCTAGCAACCAGGAGGGTCTCTGTCAAACGGTTACACATGTGAGAAGTAAGCATCTATTGTGGTTGGCCTTTGAAATTTAGGGTTTGTTTATTATAGCAGCTAGCATCTTAGGCAATTTGCATCATTGTAATCAACACGCTCAGTTAATATGAAGAAGTGGGAAAAAGCTATCACTACTAGCATCAAAATAGAGGTTACCAGCTGCACTGGTACAGGCTAACAGGCCAGTTTCCATCAAGAATATGGATTCTGGCAACAGACTGCAGGATTGAAAGCCAGTTCTACTATTTTCTGGGTTATATGCCTTAGGCAAGTATATTAGGTTGTGTTCTCCAGTGAAGCAGAACCAATAGGATGTGATAGCTACGTCTATGTCTATGTCTATGTCTATGTCTATGTCTATGTCTATGTCTATGTCTATGTCTGTCTATATCTATCTATATATCTATATATCATGTCTATAAAGAGATTTATTGTAAGCAATTGGCTTATGTGATTTTGGAGGTTTAGCAAATACAAAATTTGATGGAGGAAGCTGGCAGTCTGGAGACACAGTAAAAGAGATGCGATTCAAGTCCAAAGGCAGACTGCTGGTGAACTGGGAAGGGCCAGTGCTGCAGATGAAGTCCCAGGCAGTCTGCTGGCAGAATGTCCTCTTGCTCAGGAAGGCTGCTCTTCTCGTTCTCTTCAGGCCTTCAACTGATAGAATGGAGCCCACCCAACATTATGGAGTACAATCTGCTTTACTCAGAGTCCCCTGATTTAAATGTAAATCTCATCCAAAAACACCCTCATAGAAATATCCAGAATAATGTTTGACCAAATATCTGGGCACGGTGGCCCACCAAGTTGACATATAAAAGTAACTATCATAGGAAGCTACTCAATCTCCCAGTGCCTCAGTTTCCTCATCTGCAAAGTGGAGATAATGAAAGAATCTATCCTATTGGGTGAATATGAAGACTAAATGAATCAATGTATGTGGTTAGAACAGTGTCAGCACATGGCGCTCAGTAGGTGTTTGCTCTTGGCTATTATTGTTTATTTATTATTGTTATCAATTACTGTTGTCACAGACTTTGGCTGTATGCTTCACTCTCATGAAAATGCCAAGAAAAAGTTTAAGAAGGGTCACCAAGAGTAACACAGTGTTTGGTTGGAAACACCCCTAATATGCTGAGAGAATTCACACATTAGAATTCTTATAGTGTTGGAAGTGGAGACTTGCATGCTAGCATTTGCAGATTATATTAGCCAGTGTGCCATTAGTCAGTGGCTATTTTTTCCTTGTTGTTATTCTATGAATAAATTTTAATATATTCCATTTTCCCCATAAACTGTTTATTTACTGCTCATATGAATGCAATATGGCAAAAAACATTTACATGACTGGAGTCTTTTGAAGTCTACTAGAGCATTTTTCCTGCTTTTCATTTCCTTCATTTCTGGTGAGAAAATTCATTTGTGCTCTACATGTTTTTTAATGTACAATTGCTTCTCAGGCATGCAACATCAGCATAAATCAAAAGGCTGATGTAGAGTAGAGTAGAGTAGAGTTCTTAACAATCTGGCTTGGGGTTGGCCAAGCCCCAGCTTCTTCACAAAGGGTTATTGTGAAGTTTGAATGGGGACTCTCAGCACTGTGGCCGGCACTCAGGAGGCTCTGGGTGAGCAGGGACTGGGACGATTCCTTCATTAGTGTTGTCTATATTGTTGTAACAATGTTCCTCCTTGAGCTGAAGAGACCTAGCATCCTGGGTCCCTGAATAACTGTGTGGAGGAAGTCACCTAGCAGCCAGGATTACTTCTGTCAAATTATTATATAGGTAGGAAGTAAACTACTATTTTGGTTAACCTTTTCAATTTGGGGTTTCCTTTTTATAGCAGCTAGCTTGTTAGGCACTGTGCATCGCCTTAACCAATGTGGTCAGTTAATATTGCAAAAAGGTCACTTACCATTCGTGATATCCTCTCTCCCACTTTGCAGGCTTCAGAGGCCGTAGACTCCTGCAGAAAGTATCAGCTAGGTAGCTTATTTCCTCTCTGTATGTACTAGCCAGCCCCAATGTTTCTCCTTTTATGGAAATGCCCTGCTTCCCCAGTTAGATAATATCACAGGTATGGCTTTCAGGATGAAAACAAAAGTAACTTTAATTTTTTCCCTTGTGTTACTGGCAGAGCAGAAAAGGAATTCCAGTTAATTTTGGGATTTTCCTAATTTCATTTGAAGTTACCTCTAAGTTCTGGATTGTGAGGATGGGCATCTGGTCTTTAATGTCACCATCTGATGCAGGCATCCTCATTTCTGTTGGTATTTCATTGTCAATTAACTCTGGAGTTTTCACTTATGCTTGACTGTAAGACCTCCCTCCATTGGTCCAAGTCTCAGCATTTTCATGATGCTTATAAGTACATGAAGGTAGAGAGACTTGTGTGCGAGTCCAAGATGTATGGAAATCTGTCTAGGGGTCAGGGGGTAGAAGAAGGTACTAAGGACAAAATAAAATCACTTAATATTTTGATATTTCCAAAAATATAATTCCACCAGAAAAAGAAAGCCCCTCGAGTGCAAGAACTGTACCCTATCCTGATACCCTGTAGAGTAAATCAAGTTAACCTCATTAAGTATTGGCTTTTGCTACTAAAGGATAAAGAACAGTCAGTGGGCCACAGAAACAGAAGAGGAAAAGATTTCCCATCAGTTTTGAAATAGTAACTTAAAGGGTAGAAGGATGCTGGTAAGGGCTGAATTGTGTTTCCCCCAAATTCATATGTTGAAGCCTTACCCCCCAGTATTTCAGAATGTGACTGTATTTGGAGACAGGGCCTTTAAAGAGATAATTAAGTTAGACCGAGGTCACTGGGGCGGGGGGGGGGGGGGGGGGGAGGCCCAAATCACTATAACGGTGTTCTTAAAAGAAGAGGTGATTAGAATACAGACACAGAGAGGAAAGATCAGATGAAGACACAGGGAGTTCCTCTAATCCTCTGCCATGGCTACAATTTGTCAGCATAGGACTGAGATGCATCTTCAGTTCTGCGCTGAGGAAGTTTTTATACAACTCACACTCTATAAGTTTGTTTCTCAATATGCAAATTTGAACACATTACTTCTGCTTCTAGTCATATTGGAATAACCAGTACTAAGTACAACTTGTTTTCTTCTTGCTGTAAACAGCAAGAGGACTGGACAAAATATATGATACAATTATTTTTAGACATTAAACAGAAGGACTATAATCCCGGAGAGAAGGGGGGAAAACAAGGTGAACGAACCAAATGGGAGCTATAAATGGAAACATTCTCAGCACTCACAATTATCTGAGAGACAACAGAGTTCCACCAAGTCAGTGTGGAAAAATCTCACTCACTGCGGTGGTAGTTTTCTATGTCTGCTGTAACAAACACTATAATTTTAAGGTCTTTGAAAAAAATGTTATTGAATTTATTGGGATGGCATTGGTTAATAAAATTATATAAGTTTCAAGTGTACTAGTACAATTCTGTGATACGTCACCTATATACTATCTGATTGTGTGTTCACCACCCAAAGTCAAGTCTCCGTCCATCACCACTTATTCCCCCTTTATCCTCTTCTACCTGTCCCTACCTACCTTTCCCTCTGGTAGTCACTATACTGTTGTCTCTGTCTATGAGGTTTCTTGTTGCTTAATCCCTTCACCTTCTTCAGCTCCCCCTTCAACCCTCTTCTCCTCTGACAGCTGTCAGTCTGTTCTCTGTATCTATGAGTCTGTTTCTATTTTGTTTGTTTATTCTGTTCATTAGATTCCACATGTAAGTGAAATCATATGGTATTTGTCTTTCTCTGACTGGCTTAACTTCACTTAGCATACTCTCCAGGTCCATCCACACTGTAACAAAAGGTAAGATTTCCTTCTTTTTACAGCAAAACAGTATTCCATTGTGTAAATGTACCGCAGCTCTTTTATCCACTCATCTACTGATGGGCGCTTGGGCTGCTTCCAAATCTTGGCTATTGTAAATAATACTGCAATGAACACAGGGGTGCATATATTTGTTTGAATTAGTGTTTCAGTTTTCTTTGGATATATTCTTGGAAGTGGAATCACTGGGCCATAGGGAAGTTCCATTTTTAATTTTTTGAGGAAACTCCATACTGTTTTCTACAGTGGTTGCACCAATCTCATTCCCACAAACATTGCACGAGCGTTTCCTTTTATCCACATCCTCTCCAACACTTGTTGTTTGTTGACTTATTGATGATAGCCATTCTGACGAGTGTGAGATGCTATCTCATGTGGCTTTTATTTGCATTTCTCTGATGAATAGTGATGTTGAACTCAATGAATGAAAGACTTATATGTAAGACTCAAAACCAATAAAAATCCTAGAAGAAAACATAGGCAGTAAAATCTTGGACATTTCTTGCAGTAATATTTTTTCTGATATGTCTCCTCGGGCAAGGGAAACGAAAGAAAAAATAAACAAATGGGATACACAGTAGAGGAAACCATCAACAAAATGAAAAAGCAACCCACAGAATGGGAGAACATATTCACCAATGATACATCTGATGGGTTAGTTATAAGGTCCTTATACAACTCAACATCCAGAAAGTAAACAATCCAATTAAAAAGGGGCAGAGGTCCTGAATAGACACTTCTCCAAAGAGAACATATAAGGATAAACAATAGACATAAATTTACTGTCTTGAAACAACACATATTTATTATGTTACAGTTTTACAGATCAGAAGCACAGATCTCACTATGCTGAGACCAACGTGTTGGCATTGTGCACTCCTTTATGGAAGCTCTAGAAATTAATTTGTTTCTTTGCCCCCCCCCCTTTTTTTTTACCATCTAGAGGCCACCCACTTTCCTTTGATTCATGGCCTCCTCCATCTTCATAGCCAACAAAATTGAGCTGAGTCCTTCTCAGACTCACTTATCTGGTTCTCTCTTCTGCCTCCTTCAGCTTAATGACCCTTGGGTACACCTGGATAATCCAAAATAATCTTCCTATTTTAAAGTCAGCTGATTATCAACTTTAATTCCAACTGTAATTCCCCTCTGTAACCTAATATATTCGTAGGTTTCAAAGATTAGGATGTGGATTTTAGGGGAGGCCATTATTCTGTTACTAAAATCACTGAGGCACTTATTAGAGACCTAAGAATAGTTATGCCATAGTGGTAGAGATAAATTAGACCTAAAGTAATGGATATTCTAGACCCAACCTAACAAGCTTAAATGTAATATTAAAAGAATTAAACAAGTAAATTAATGCTTGTCCAAATAAACTTCAATATGCTTTACAGAAAGACAAAAAATTCCATACACAAAACAATGTGATGTTTATAATCACAATCAAAAGTTATCAGACATTCTAAGAAGCAAGAGATATGATTCATAACCAGGAGAAAAATTAATCAATAGGCACAGATCCAGAAATGATAGCAATAATGGAGTTATCAAATAAGAACTTTAAAACAGCTCTTATAGATATGCCCAAGAAAGCATGATTATCATGAGATAAATACAAACTATAAAAAAGAAAGGAATGGAATTACAATATGACCAAATGAAATGAAAAGATTTGCAGGATATATTTAACAAGAGTTTGGACACCACAGAAAAGATGAGTGAACTTGGAGAAATTCCAAAAGAAACTATTTAGACTGAAACACACAGAACAATAAAATATGAAAGAACTCCAGTGACCTGTGGGACAAGATCAAGTGATCTAATGTATATGAAATGGAAGATCCAGAAAAAGGAGGACAGAAAATCTATTTGAAGAAATAATGACCAAAATTTCCTCAAATTTAATGAAAACTATAAAGTATAGATCCAAGAGATTTAATAAGTCCCAAGCAGAAAAGAAATTCAAATAAAAACACATTACAGGACTTCAGAATAAAATTGCTGAAAACAAGTGATAGAAATGTCCTTACAAGTAGAGAAGGAAAGACCATTACATTACAAACACAAGAATTTCAACAGACTTCTTGTCAGGAACAATGAAAGTCAGAAGACAATAAAAATGCACTGTAGTAGTGTTGGAGGAAAAATATTGTCTAAGTAAGTTCTATATCCAGAAAAAAATAGCCTTCAAAAATGAAAGCAAAATAAGACTTTCCATCCAGAAACCTACACTGCAAGGAATGTTAAAGGAAGCTTTACAGGCTGCGGGAAAATGAAACTCAGATCTACACAAAGGAAAAAAACACTGGAAGTGATGAATGTGTGTATAAATATGAAATGTATTTTCCCTAATTTACAATGTTCTTTTTAGAAAGAATTGAATGCTAAAGGCAAAAATAATAACACTATTGTGGAGTTTATTATATATGTAGAAATAAAGTGTATGACAACAATTGCATAAAGGACTCAAGGGGAGAAATAGAAGTATACTATCGTAAGGTTCTTAGGTGATATATTAAGAAGTATATTCTGATTTGAAAGTAGACACGATGTTAATGATGCATATTATAAACTCTATAATCTACCAAAAAAAATAGTGCAGGAGATATAGATAATAAGCCAGTAGAAGGGAAATAGAACCTAAAAATACTCAATCCAAAAGAAAGCATGAAAAGAGAAGAAAAATAATAGAGAACCACATAGGAAACAAAATGTAAGGTGGTAGAATTAAATGCAAACATATCAGTAACTACATTAAATAAAATTTTAATTAAAAGCCAGAGACTTAATTAAAGTCAGACTGGATAAGAAAGCAAGATGCAATTAAATGTTGCCTACAAGAAGTCTAATTTAAATATAAAGATACAGATAGGTTAAAATAAAGGAATGGAAGAAGATATACTAAACAAACATTCATTACAAGAAAGCTGAAGTGGCTATTTTTAACATGAGACAAGGTGAATTTTAGGGTAAAGAATATAACTAGAAATAAAGAGGGACAATTCACAATAATAAAAGGATCAATTCATTAAGAAAATATAACAGTCCTAAATGTGTATGTACCTAGTCATAGAACTTCAAAATACACAAACACTGAAAGAACTGAGAAAAGATTTAAAAATTCACAGGAATGAGTGATTTCAAAACTAAACATTTTTTTTCTTTCAACAAATGGTGCTGGTGAAAGTGGATATTCACATGCAAAACAACCAAGTTAGACCCTTATCTTATACTATATACAAAAATTAATTCAAAATGGGTCAAAGGTCTCAACATAAGTGCTAAAACTATAAAACTCTTAGAAGAAAACAGAGAAAAAATTTTTCATGACATTGGATTTGGTGATGATTTTATGGATATGACACCTAAAGCACAGGCAACAACAAAAAATAAATTGTTCTACACCAGAATTAAAAAATTTTGTGCATGAAAGGACACTGTCAATAGAGTGAAAAGACAACCCATGAAATGGGAGAAAATATTTGCTAATCATACATCTGATAAGGGGTTAATATCCAGAATATATAAAGAACTCTCAGAACTCAGCAGTAAAAAAACCCAACCAGGCTAAAAATGAACAAAGGACTTGAAAATAGACAAAAAGATATACAAACACATGAAGAGATGTTCAACATTACTAGCCATTAGGGCCGTGGTTGGCAAACCACGGCTCTTTGGCCCCTTGAGTGTGGCTCTTCCACAAAATACCACGTGCAGGCGCGCACGTACAGTGCGATCGAAACTTCGTGGCCCATGTGCAGAAGTCGGTATTTTGTGGAAGAGCCACACTCAAGGGGCCAAAGAGCCACATGTGGCTTGCAAGCCGCGGTTTGCTGAGCCGCAGTTTGCCGACCACTGCGTTAGGGAAATGCAAATGAAAACCATAATGACACTAGAAGCCCAGTGCACAACATTTGTGCACTGGAGGGGGGTGCCCTCAGCCTGGCCTGCGCCCTCTTGCAGTCCGGGGAGCAGGCCTAAGCTGGCAGGTGGACATCCCCCGAGGGGTCCTTAGTGCTGCTACGGAGGCGGGAGGGGCTCCCACCACCTCCGCTGCACTCGCCAGCTGTAAGCTCGGTTTCTGGCTGAGCGGTGCTCCGCCTATAGGAGTGCACAGACCACCAGACGGTGGCTCCTGCATCAAGAGTCTGCCCCCCTGGTGTTCAGTGCATGTCATAGCAACCAGTCGTTCCACTGTTTGGTTGATTTGCATATTGCCTTTTATTATATAGGGCTAGAGGCCCGGTGCACAAAATGGGGGGTCCCTCAGCCCGGCCTGTGCCCTCTCGCAGTCTGGGACCCCTCGGAGATAATGACTTGCTGGCTTAGGCCTGCTCCCGGGTGGCAGAGGGCAGGCCCAATCCCTAGGTGCAGCCCCTGGTTGGGCTCAGAGCAGGGCCAATTGGGGAGTTGGGGTGCCGCCCCTGTCATGCACAGAGCAGGGCGGATCGGGAGGTTGCGATGCCACACTCAGTCACGCTCATGGTAGGGCTGATTGGGGGGTTGGGGCACCGCCCCCTGTCACACTCAAGGCAGAGTCGATGGGGAGGTTGTGGCGCCACCCCCTGTCACGCACAGAGCAGGGCCAATCAGGGGGTTGGGGCGCTGCCCCCTGTCACTCACGGAGCAGGGCCCATTGGGGGGTTGGGGCTCCGTACCCTGTCACGCACAGAGCAGGGCCGATCAGGGGGTTGGGGAGCTCCCCCCCCCCGTCACGCACAGAGCAGGGCCCATCAGGGGGTTGGGGAGCTCCCCCTGTCCCGCACAGGGCAGGGACGATCAGGGGTTTGGGGAGCTCCCCCCTGTCACTCACAGAGTAGGGCCAATAGGGGAGTTGGGGCACCGCCCCCTGTCACACACAGAGCAGGGCAGATCAGGGGGTTGGGGTGCTGCACCCTGTCACACTCAGGGCAGGGCTGATGGGGAGGTTATGGCTCTACCCCATCACACACAGAGCAGGGCCCATGGGGGGCGGTTGGGGCATCCCCCTCTATCAGTGGGTTGGGGCGCCGCCCTCTATCACCCACAGAGCAGGGCCGATCATGGGGTTGGGGTGCCGCCACTGTCACACTCAGGGCAGGGCCGATGGGGAGGTTATGGCTCTACCCCGTCACACACAGAGCAGGGCCCGTCGGGGGCGGGGGGCGGGGTTGGGGCGCTGCACCCTGTCACATACAGCAGGGCCGATCAGGGGGTTGGGGCGCTGCACTCTGTCACACACAGAGCCACAGGGCTGATCAGGGGGTTTGGGCGCCTTCCCCTGTCACGAACAGAGCAGGGCCGATAGGGAGGTTGTGGCCCCACCCCATGTCACACAGCCGGAGGGCAATCAGGGGGTTTGGGCGCTGCCCCATCATGCTGATCCCGGTGCCGGGAGGCCTCGCGGCTCCGCTGATCCCGGTGCTGGGAGGCATATAACCCTTTTACTATATTGGCTAGAGGCCTGGTGCATGGGTGGGGGCCAGCTGTTTTGCCCTGAAGGGTGTCCTGGATCAGGGTGGGGGTCCCCACTGGGGTGCCTGGCCAGCCTGGGTGAGGGGATGATGGCTGTTTGCAGCTGGTCACACCCCCTTCAGGGTGGGGGTCCCCACTGGGGTGCCTGGCCAGTCTGGGTGAGGGGCTGAGGGCTGTTTTCAGGCTGGCAGGTGACGGAAGCTCCCAACCGCTCCTTTTTTTCTTTTTTTTTTTCTTTTTTATTTTGGGCCAGCTTTAGTTCTGAGGCTCCAGCTCTGAGGCCTCCGCTGCTGAAAGCAGGTATCTGGTTTGTTTTGGTTCTATAATCGAAACAATGTATAACTCCGGCTCTGAGATCCCAGCTAGCTGAAAGCAGGTTTCTGGGGTTTTGTTTAGCTTCTGTATTTGTTACAATGTTTCAAACTGCAGGCTCAGAGGCCAGCAAGGCAGGCGGGGAATGTTGGTTTCCTCCGTCACTGAAGCAAGCAAGCCTCATGTTAGTTTCAAGCTGCCTGGCTGCCAGCCGCCATCTTGGTTGGCAGTTAATTTGCATATCACCCTGATTAGCCAATGGGAAGGGTAGCGGTCGTACGCTAATTACCATGTTTCTCTTTTATTAGATAGGATACCACTTTACACCATTAACATGGGTTATTTAACATTTACAAAAAACGAACAGAAAAGAACACATTTTGGTGAAGATGTAGAGAAATTGGAGTCATTGTGCATCACTGGTGGGAAAGTAAAGTGGTATAGCTACTGTGGAAAACAGTATAATGGTTCCCCAAATAATTAAACACAGAATTACCAGCAATTCCACTTCTAGATATACAGCTAAAAGAATTGAAAGCAGTTCATCAAACAGATATTTGCACACCCACGTTTATAGGAGCATTGATCACAGTAGGCAAAACATGGAAGCAGCCTAAGTGTCCATGAACAGATGAATGGATAATTACAATGTGATACATACATACAATGGAATATCACTCAGCTTTAAAAAAGAAGGAAATTCTGAAACATGCCCCAATGTGGATGAACCTGGAAGATATTGTGATAAGTGAAATAAGCCAGTGTCAAAAGGATAAACACTGTATTATTCCTCTAATATGATGTTCCTAGAATAGTGAAATTCATAGAGACAGAAAGTAGAATGGTGGTTGCCAGGGGCAGGATAGAGGAGGGGGAGAAGGAGGAGTTGTTATTTAATGGGTATAATAGGATTGCAGAGGAAAAAGATGAAAGTTCTGGGATGATGGTGGTGACAGTTACACAACAATGTGATGTACTCAATGTCACTGAAATTTTTTTATGCTTTAAAATGATTAATATGGTAAATCTTATATTATGTATATCTACACTAATAAAAGAGAAAAATGGTAATTGGCGTACGACGATACCCTTTTCATTGGCTAATCAGGGCTATATGCAAATTAACTGCCAACTAAGATTGGCAGTTAACTGCCAACAAGATGGCGGTTAATTTGCATATGTAGGCACAATGCAGGGAGGCGAAAGGGAAAGCAGGAAGAAGCCCCCTGCCATTGACAGTGATCAGAAACCCAGGGGGGAGCTAAGAGCTGGGGGGCAGGGCAAAGGCGGCCCTGGGGCCGCCTTTGCCCTGCCCCCCAGCCATGATCGGAGAATCAGGCGCCTTTGCCGCCCTGGCCAGTGATAGCAGGAAGTAGGGGTGGAGCCAGCGATGGGAGCTGGGCACGGTTGAAGCTGGCAGTCCCAGGAGCTAGGGGTCCCTTGCCTGGGCCTAAAGCGGAGCCCACGATCGCGGGGCCGCTGCAGCTGCGGGTCCCCGCTGCCCGGGCCGGACGCCTCAGCCAGAGGCATCCTGCAGGAGCAGGGGCAGAGCCTGCAACCGCGGGGAGCTGGGGGTCCCCTGCCCAGGCCTGACACCTCTGCCGGAGGCCTCAGGCCTGGTCAAGGGGCCGATCCGGTAATTGGTGATCGGAGGGTGATGAGGGTCAACTCCCCTGGCTGAGGCATCAGGCCTGGGTGGGGGGCGGAGCCGGGGATTGGGGGGATATGATGGTCCCCTTGCCCAGGCCTGAAGCCTGGGTCAGAGGCGTCAGGCTTGGGCGGGGGGTGGAGCAAGCGATCAGAGGGAGATGGGGGTCCCCTGCCCAGGCATGATTCCTGGGCCAGAGGCCTCAGGCCTGGTCGGGGGCCAGAGCCAGTGATCGGGGGGAGATGGGGGTCCCCTGTCCAAGCCTGACACCTCTGGCTGAGGCATCAGGCCTGGGCAAGGGGCTAATCCTGCGATTGGAGGGTGATGGGGGTCAACGCCTGAGGGCTCCCAGTATGTGAGAGGGGGCAGGCTGGGCTGAGGGACACTCCCCCCCCCCCCCACACACACACCCAGTGCACGAATTTCGTGCACCGGGCCCCTAGTGTTATAATAAAAAGGAAAAAGGAGGAAGAGAAGAAAGATAAAGAGTTTGGGAGAAAAACTTCAATATGTTTTTGACTGAGATGATTGCATTTCTTTTTTTCACATCACACTGACATTCTTATATTGTAGTCTGGCCCAGTTCCCCTCTAAGAGAGCTGTGTGCTAGAAATCTGTGGCCAAGTGGGCCTGTGGGTGTGTGCACTGGCACGTCAACTAGTTTTTTCTTAACTTCCCAGTTTAATTTAGGGGAAGGCACTTCACCAAAGTGCTTAAACAGGAAGGAAAAATTACCAACACTGTTATTTTCTCTCAACACAGCTTCAGGATTCTAGCTAAAGCTACCATTATCCTTTTCCCTCAGTTCCCCTAAAAATATCCATTTCCCTAGTGGGTTCCACAAAGAATGGAGCTTTGGCTGGTCCTGCAAGGGCAGGTGGAGCCCTTGACCTGCCAGTCCTTAGAGGCTATTGCAGCGATAAAGGCCCTTGTCCTCCAGGCCTCTTGTTTATCCTTGGGCGCTCCTCTTGAATTCAGGTGTCAGGCCAGATCCCAGACTTAGATATAGACTTTTCAAATGATTGAATAAGTGACTAATATATCCAATAAGTAATAGACCCCATGGATAGTTCATTAAACATGGTAACAATTCAAATCCAATGCCAAAGTGCCTTAACATTGAGCAACAGGACTCCGGCATTTGATGTAGTAATTTTTAAAATGGGAATGACAATTGGGGAACTTTTCACATGTTGATTTATTTAATTGTCACAATAATGCCATAAGGCAGGTTTTGCGATTACCTCCATTTCATAGATGAGGAAACTTTCCCAGTCACACGCTCATCCATAAATGTTTTGTTTCTCTCGACAACTACTTTCACCATGAGATGTTCTACTGAGAAGCAGACTAGTTTGGGAATTATTCTGTGTTGCTGTATTACTCAATTTTTTTTTTTTTTTTGCTAGCAAGCCACAGGAAGCCAACTGAAAATTTGCTGAAGCGAGTCTGGGAATTTATTACTATTGTAACCAAGACAACTAAGTGTATCCTAGCTATATCCAAGGGACCAAGTGGTGGCTCTCTCTTTCTTATAGGCTTATCTTGAGTCACCCAGTATCCTTAAACCAATCATTGTGGTCAAGTGGAAGGAAATCTCGGATTGGCCCTGGCTGAGCCAATTGCCCATCTTCATGTCTGGTGTGGGGGAGGGGTTTGCCTCCACCTAAACGGTGGAATCAGGAGCAACAGAGGCAAATTGAGTTGCTGTTACCCCCAAAAGGAGGATTACATGCAGACAGACAGAAATAACTGACATTCATTGCTGCTGCCTGTATAGCAGCCCCTGGTGGACACTGGATATTATCTGACCTCAAGGTGGAATATTCTGTGTCCTTAGATTAGATGTCCAGTAGCCTGTTGGTTGTTTTTTTTCCTACAAAGCTTGCTGACCAAAGTCCTTTTAAAGATTTTTAACAGCTTTGAATTCATGACTCATGCATCACTCAAGAAACTGAGTCACTGCCATATTTTTACTTTTATTTTGCTATTCATTTATTCAACAAATACTAATAGAACTCTAACGATATGTGAGGACCCTGAAATACAGAAGTGAATCATCGTCATGGCCCTCGCTCACCTTCAAGAGAGCAGGTTAATGTCTGGCCATTTAATGTAGATTTGCTTAACTATGTAAATCACATGAAGCTCTTGCATAAAAGGTTGGATTTTTCAGTAACACCATGGATAGAATTTTAAAAAGTAGCAAGTAGTCAATGTATGTTTGCTGATTGATTATATGATGGTAAAGCTTCATCCTTCTATATCGTTATTTTTTCTCTACTTATCTGCTCCTCGACCAATCATATCATGAATGATGGAAGCTGTGTTTCTGTGTTTCCAAGAATAGTGATGTACAGCTATTTCTTATATGTGGTGGAAATGGAATTCTTTCGATGGGAACCCCATGTTATTAATCATTTGCATGGTGGAAATCGTGTGTGGGAATGAGAAATCTTGAAACTGCCTTTCTTCCCTTTCTGTATTTTTGCTACCTTTGATCTGGAATTTTAATTGTATTGGGTTAAGTTATTTCTGATGAGGTGTTCAAAGACTTTCAAGTATCTCTGACTTTTTTGGATATCAGCTTCTTTGTGGTGTGTTTTTTCCTAATTATTCCAAATATTGTATAAGGAGCGTGAAAACAGAAAAAAAGAATTTTATATTCTTGAATTTGATTTCATATTCACAGCTTCTGCTTAGTACCTCTCTTGTTATTAGGTTCATTTCAATGTAATTTCTCAAACTCTTTAGCTATATCCCCTACAGTGCACTTGGGTTTGTTTCTAGCTCTATTGTTCTACAACTTGATCCCTTTTCCTGCCCCTCCAAGAAATTCAAATTTTCCTGAATTTAAGGGTTTTAGTACTTTAGATTTCTAAGACAGACAGTTTATTAGGAAACCTTGTGTTTACTCAAGCATACAGCAAATCCCACTTGGCCAGCAGGCTAAATGTGATTCCTTGAAATTCTGTTCCAAGCATGAACTCTGGGGAGCTAAAGTTAACATTTAGTCATCAATAGGATAATTTAGGTTCATTCTTCCTACTTACCTTCTTAAGAAGGGATTGGGGCTCACGCTGGTATTCTCTGAAAAAGAGAACGACCTTCCTGCCCCACAGAGGTATGTTATTATTGAAAGAGCCACCCATTTCCTGTGTTGGCTTCCTCTATGCGTTTGGATTTAGGCATAGTATCTTTTCAGACGTGCTGACTTTTTATGGCTTCAGCAAGGTAATGGTGTATAAATGCCGTTGGCCGTTTACCATTTGGGATTCAGCTCCATGTCTGGATCTTGTTATGTAGGCATTTTCAGAGCATTACTGCTCAGCTGTGAAAGCACTCTGGCTTAAAGCGAAAACGCAGTAGAACCTTGCTAATCTAACAACTTAATAACACTTGCCACCCCTTCACAGCAAGGACTTAATAGTAAGACTCAAAGTGAGGCTTCATGGTTTCAGAATGCACCGGAACTCATTCTACTGATGACTGTGTTATCATAAGTAATTTCTAACTTTGCTTTTATTAGAGCAAATGAAGCAACATTACTCTACTGCCGTGCAATCCTTTTAATTCAGCCTCAAGGACGGTGACATTCTGGCTTATGCTTTGTATTCTATCCTTCAGAGCCAAGACTCACTGAAAAATGTGTTGTGGTCCTAGGGCATTGGGTTTCTTCCGGTGCCTGAAGACAGTCTTTAGAGGAATGTTCTAAGTACAGTTTGGGTACAGAAATCTGTATTAGATCATTTCTTTTACTAAGGACTTGAGTCCCACATATAGAATTCTAATTATTTGACCAGAATAGGTTAGTCCATTTTCTCTCCCTGGGTGTGAGAGTGAGGGAAGCTTTTGTATTCTTCTTAAAGTTGTTTCTAGTTACCTCTAGATGATTTCCATAGCATATACTAGTTAAATTTGTTATCTATTTACCATTTCCCCCATTCACAAAACGTGTATTGTGTTTCCAAAAGAAGACAGACTGAAAAAGTCTGTGTTATATTTGAAATATAACTGATCTCATAAAATTTTACTAACTGTAATCAGGACATTAGAGTTGAAAGTTTCTGTGTGTGTGTGTGTGTGTGTGTGTGTGTGCTGTTGTTATACTATTCTTTGAATGAGGAAACTCTGTACAGATACTGGAAGGCAGCCATCAGTAGCAATTAATTACTACAGACCAAATCATCTTCAAGAAAAGGGTGTTCTTCCATATATGCAAATTGAAGTAGGTGTTTCTCTTGTCTCAAACTCAGCATCGTGGAATGTGGTAGGAGAAACCTCAGCAGTAACCCAGTATTCCAAATAATTCTTAGCTGACATCTTAACCTACGAGGGAAGGAATCCTTGAAAGTCAGTGAGAGTAACCTCTGAAGTCTGCATCTTAAGTGTCCCAAAAAACTTCCTAGGTTTTATGATCAGTATGATCTTTCGCATTGAGTTCTTGGGAGTCTACAGAATATCTGTTGTAAATTTTATAGTTATCTGTTAAAAGCTTATGTGAGATTTATGTCCCTGCTTTGCCCAAGACACTCCTATGAATTCCTATGACATTCAGAAGAAAGTTCAGTCCTGGCCATGCTTCCAGGGTTCCTCGTGAGCCGGCCTCTGCCTCCGCCTGTGGCATCCATGCCCTCCCTGCTGGGCCGTGGCCTCGCTGGTACTCCCACCTGGGGCCTGTGCACTCAGGGTTTCCCCTACAGTAAGTCCTCTTCCTCCAGATGACTCAGCCTTGGGCCATGACCTGTTCCCGCCTTCAGGTCTCTGTGTTATCAACAGCCCTTCCTGCCCCCTGTTGTGGCTGAATTGTGCCCCACATCTCTGCCAATTCATATGTTGAAGCTCTCACCCTCAGTATCTCAGAATATGACTGTATTTGGAGATAGGGTCTTTAAAGAGGTGATTGTTAAAATGGGCTTGTTAGGGTGGCCCTAGTCCAATATTACTGATGTCCTTATAAGAATAGATGAGCATAGAAAGAGACACCAGACATATGCATATACAGAGAGACAACCACGTGAACACATAGCGAGCATGTGGCCACCTGCAAGTGAGGGACAGAGACCTCAGAAGAAATTGCACCTACTGACCTTGAACTTAGACTTCAAGTCTCTGGAACTGAGAGAATATTAATTTCTGTTGTTCAAGTGACCTTGTCTGTGGTATTTTGTTATGGCAACCTGAACTGACGAATACACCCTCCAATCTAAGAGTTCTTCCCGACTCTACCCCATATCCTGCTTTACATCTCTTCAAAACACGTTAATGTGAACTATTTACTTACACATTTATTGTCTATCTCCCCCCCATACAAGGAAAACTCCTCGAAAGTGGGAACTTTTTGTTCAGTGCTGTATTTCCGATGCTTTGAAGTAGTACCTGACACCGCGTAAGTGTTTGATAAATATTTGATTAGAAGAGTAATCAATATATTAAATAATGCACAGTAGCCCTGCTTCAGGTATAAATAACAATGAGGTTTCTGTCCCCAAGACACAGTTCAACAGGTAGTATGGCAGCCTTGCCAGCTCCAGCTGGTGGTAGGTTTGGGCTTTTAGAGGGTACTCTACTCAGAGAAACTGCCTGCTGCTGAGATGGGCCAGCAGAAGGGTTCAAGGCGAGAGAAAGAGCGGCAAGGAAGTGAGCCGCCAAAGCCCCCACAATGAGGAAAGGGGGCTTATGGAGCCCACAGCCTTCAGCTATAGTCGGCCTGGCTCGGGGGATTTGAGCAGGGGCACTGGAATCAGCTCTGCCACTCGCCGGCTCCGTGGTCAGGTTTCCAGCTGGTGCTGCAGAGCTGAGAAAAGACAGGCTATCTTCTACACTGCTGTGAGATTAATTTCCCAAAAGCACAGCTTCAAACCCATCCTTCTGCTGTTCAGAACTGGCTGTGGCTCCCAACTGCTTAGTGGAGTTCGTCCACTGCAGGCTTTGGGGACTGAGTGAGTTAGGGAACCCTCCTATGCCTCACTCTCTTCTTCTAGGAAGTAAGGATGATAATAGTCACTGTCTGTGCTGGGATAGGGTACAGGTATTCAATCATTGTTCAGTGAATAAGCCCTCACGAACGTTGTATACATGATAGTGGCAGAGATAACTGACTTATTCATTAGCAGTTGAGCTGGAAATAGACACTAGGACTTGTGTTAGTCCAGAGGTCCATGCCCAAGACCTTGACAGAAGCCATCTGTCCACAGGGTGTTAGGAGAGCCTATCACCCTCTCTAGAGTTCTCTTTCATGGTCTGTAAAATTAGGAGTTTAGACCAGATGATCTGTGTTGTATCTTCCAGCTCTCACATCTACAATTCAGTAATACCACCCAGATAGTGACCAAACACCAGGATATGGAGTGTAGAATTCATAGTGATAAAAGGAGAACCCAGGGAAAGATGCAGCTTGACGGCCATTCCTTCTCTACTTGATTTCAGAACAGTTGCCTCTCAGAGAGATGAGACCAGATGAACAATTCTTTGCCATCCTGGGATCTCATTATCCTATCTAATAATAGACAAACATGGTAATTGACCGTACCTTCACTATGCCTTCCATTGGCTAATCAGCGTGATATGCAAATTAACCGCCAACAAAGATGGCGTCTAATTTGCATACTGCAGGTGCATCCTGCTGCGCCGCCCCGCCTGGGACTGGCAGCAGCCCGATACCCAGCCGCCGCCCATCCCAGCGCGGGATCGGGCCTGCCGTGTGTGGGGCGGGGTGGGCAGGGCGGGCAGCAGCACGATCTGAGCTGCCGCCTGCCCCAGCGCGGGATCTGGGCCTGCCATCTGCGACCAGGGGAGACGGGGCAGACACCGTGGGATCGGGCGTGCCATCTGCCACCAGGGGAGCGGGCCTAAGCCAGCAGGTGGTTATCTCCCGAGGGGTCCCAGACTGTGAGAGGGCACAGGTTGGGTTGAGGGACCACCCACCCCCGCCAGTGCACAAATTTTTGTACACGGGGCTTCTAGTCTCTTAATAAGCGATTTGTTCTAATGTTTAGAGATGTTTTAAAATTACCTAAACTTATAGCTTACAAAATTGAAAAAAAGGGGACATGTGTAATATTTTCAGCAATAAAGATTAATATATATGAAAAAATTTAAGGTCTAATAATCTTAAAAGCCAGTGATTACCTGTTACTTTTTTGAAAAATATCGTTCCAGATGTTTCCTATGAATTTACATGCTTTTATTTATTTATTTTTTTTGTCAGAAAATGAGACCTTGTTAGACTCCACAGCCTTCAGCTTTAGTCTGCCTGGCTCGGGGGACTAGTGCTATATTTTGATGTTTTAGATGTCTTTATTCCAGGTTTGTTTCTTGGTTATATTTCTCCAGTTCAGTTTCCACTCCTCACAATGGAATCTCAGATTCTGGTTTGATTGTAAACATTGTGGACAAGAGGCCAGTGTTTGCCTCAGTGGCTGGAGGAGAAGGTTCAGAGGATCAAAATATAGAGAGCTCTTGGGAAGGGGGCAGCAGGGAGGAATTTTATCCAGGTGAACTCCTTCTTGGTAGTAGGTTGAATTGTGCCCCCCCCCTTCCCAAAAAAGATCTAAATCCTAGCCCTGGGGCCCTGTGAATGTGTCCTTCTTTGGAAATAGTGTCCTTGCAGATGTAATGAAGGATCTTGAGGTCGTCCTGGGTAAGATATTAGCATATTTCCAGAAGGGTGGGCCCTAAATCCAGTGACTGGTATCCTTCGAAGAGAAAGGAGAGGCATATTTGAGACGCAGACAGACACACAGAGAGGGAAAGGCCATGTGACAGTTGAGCAGAGATCAGAGAGATGTGTCTACAAACCAAAAAAACTCCAAAGAATGTGGACAACCAGCAGAAGCTAGGAGAGAGGTGTGGAACAGCTTCTCCCTCAGAGCCTCTGAAAGGAACCCATCCTGCGGCCACCTTGATGTTGGACTTCTGGCCTCCAGAGCTGTGAAAGAATAGGATTCGGTTGCTGTAAGTCATCAAGGTTGAGTTAATTTCCTATGGCAGCCCTAGGAAGCCAATACAACCTCTGTATCTTAGGCTCTCTTTCATTTCGTTCTTGTTTCTTGGCTTGCCTGGTGAGCTATTGAAGGCCTTTTCAGCAAACCTGGGAAGTCAGTTCTGGTAAGTGGGGTCAGGACTACTTCCGTTTCCTGAACATGAATGTCATTGGAGTTTTTCCCTGAGTAAGAACTACATGGTGTACAAATTGGGTCCCCTGGCTCTCAAACTTCCAACTGATGAAAGCAGTTGAGGACTTTATGGAACCCCAGGATAGTTTTATAAAGTATTGAGACCAAAGTTCATCAGAATCTTCAAAATGAAAATAGAGCCACGACTTCATCAGCTCCGGTACCAGTTTTAAAGTCACTGGACCGGAATAGGAACACATCTAAATTACGGTCTCATCTTTTCTCTCTGGTCAAACTGTTGTTGCTGCTGTTAATAGCCGAGGAGATACCACAGGCAACAGTGTGCACTGCAGGGAGAGAATTCTGTTCTAAATAAAAATCAATTTTGCTCATAGCACTATATTTTAGAAGAGTTCTTTAGATCTTCTTAGCTATTTTTCTCTCCTGAACTAGCACCAGATGAAGCAAATCTTGCAGTATTTTCCCTTCTTTTCATTATTACGCCAGTAGGAGAAAAATGCATGTTACACTTTCTAGGAAAATTTGTGAGGGAGAGTGAGAGGCACATCCTCTGTGTGGGCTTGTTCCCATACGAGGGGGGGGGGGAGGTCTGTACAAATTGAAAATAGATTGATTTGGAGGCAGTAGTGGAGGCATTTGAGAAACTTATTTTAAAATGTGTGCTTTAAATTACAGAAATGGATTCCATGCGGTTTAAATTTCCAAAGTTAATTTAATTTTGTTTTCAGAAAATTTTCTATTGTGCTAATAGCTTTGATTTTACTTAAAATGTCATTCATTTTGAATGAAATTTACACACTGTACTAATTGCAATGTAGATCCAAAGCAGAGACATGAAGGTTACAAGAAAGTAATGAGAATATTCATTCAAGAGATTTTTTAAATTGATTTCAGAGAGGGTGAGGGAGAGAAAGAGAGATAGGAACATCATTGATGAGAGAGAATCACTGATTGGCTGCCTCCTGCACACCCTACTCTGGGAATTGAGCCTGCAACTCGGGCATGTGCCGTGACCGGGAATAGAACCATGACCTCCTGGTTCATAGGTCGATGCTCAACCACTGAGCCACACTGGCAGGGCTAGGCTTTTGTTGTTGTTGGTGTTGTTGTTTAGTTTCTCCCGTGAGCTAGGCCCCTGTGCTGGGTGCTTAAAGTCTGACCCCCCAGGAGCTCACAGGCCAGGAGGAGAGGGTGACGATTCTAAAGAAGTGGAACTTTGGTGGGGTGACACCCAGCCTCAGGGCTGCCCTGACTTCAGAGGCTGCAACATTTTAGTGGGAATCTGAAGACTATATCAAGGCCAGGGAGTCGGAAAGGAAGGGACAAGACAGAGGGAATGGCATATGCAAAGGCCTAGGGCTTTGGAGGTCATAGAAAAAATGTGAGAAATCAAGAATAAAGTGAAAGGACAGAAATATGGAGGCTGGGGAGTGGGGAAAACCTTTGAGAGTCTGATGGCAAAAGCCTTGAGACCAAGAAGTGAGCTCTTTGTCTTGAGGGGACCGGGAGAGTCAGTAAAACATTCTCAGCAGAGTGGGATGTGACTAGATTTGTGTGGCACAGCCGGATGGCAGTAAAACAGAAGAGAAAGGCTAAGGAAAGAAAGCTCAGAGGCACCACACTTATTAGGGAGCAAAAGTGTACTCCTTCGAAAGGTAGAGTCCACTTTTATTTGTTTAGTTTTGTTTTGTTAATCCTCACCTAAGGATATTTTTCTATCAAGTTTTAGAGAGAGTGGAAGGGAGGAGGAGAGACAGAGAAACATCGATGTGAGAGAGACACATCAATTGGTTGCCTCCCGCATGTGCCCCAACCAGGGCCGGGGATAGAGCTTGCAATCGAGGTCCGTGCCCTTGACTGGAATTGAACCTGGGACCCTTCAGTCCATAGGCCAAAGCTCTATTCATGGAGCCAGACTAGCTAGGGCTAGTCCACTTTTATTAAGTAAAGAATGACCACGTTGCTAGTGGAATTCTCCCATACACATTTTGTCTGTGTTAAGAAAGCAAAGCCACTTAATCATAAAATATCTAAATAAATAACTATTAATTTTGAATCTAGTAACTGAAATGAATAAAAACTGAGAAAAGACTTCAGACCTTTTTCTGACTCTGAAAACATGGTATGGCTAAGGCTCTTGGCACATACAGGAACCAGCTTTCATTTCATATACTTTCGTAGGGCAGGCCTAATGAGGGGTGATGTTTGAACATTTCAAACCAAGTTCTCTCAGTTGAGGTTGTTAAGCAACTTGTTATTTTAAGCAATTTGGACAGATATTTGCATATACAAGCAAGCATGTTCTTTGAACCAGCCCATTATATAACCTCACTTATCCCTGCAGGTAATAAACTGCTATAAATGCAAAATTAGTTATAACCCAGGGTTCTCTGTGCATGCATGTGTAGTCAGACCAATAAAAAATAAACACTGTAAGGGACAATAGCTGCCTTCTACTTCACTTATCTCTTATGAATTATTTCTCCTCTCAATTCCATATCAAGAAAGACACATCATGTTTCCTAACACTCTCAGATAAGCGCCATAGGATCTAATATTGATGGCAACTGTTCAGAATGTGTTTGAGTGAGATGTGTGCATGTGCTGGTATAATATCTATTGCTTCCTTTTCTTTTCTTCCCATCCTACTCAAGGTATCTCATTCATTCACTCATTCACTCATTCACCCAGCTTTTTAAGGGTCCTACTATAGCCATGTTTTGAACATTAAAGGTGAGATTCCATGTCTGATAAGGTATATTCCTGACCCCCAACAGTTAACAACTGCAACTGAGGAGTTGGAATTGTTAATAATGCATCAGAAAAGGATATGTCTGTGTGGCATGATCCCATCTCTTCTCTAAGAAGCAGCACACGTTCTTGGGCCAGGCTCTCCAGGGGATGAATCCCAGCACTGCACTCACAAGTTTCGGACCCTGGCAAGTTATCCGCCCTCTGTGAGCCTCATTTTTCTCATCTGAAATGAAAATCCTAATAGACCCTATTTGATATGATCGTTGTGAGGATAAATAAATTAAAATTTGTAGAGTGCCTAGAACAGGGCCTGGCACATAGTAAGGACTCAATCAATTTCTGTTATTATAAATGCCTGGAGTTCCTGCCTAGGAATAATTTACAGTGTGACTACTATGTGCAGGGCCACTCCAGCTGCTGCATGGAGACCCAACGGTGGGCATTGCATTCTATCAGGTAGATATAACCTGTACATAGGTAAGCCATTTATGTATAAGGGAGATGTCCTCAAGCCTACAGGCCAGCCGTAGAATGCTAGTATTAGTTATCTATTGCTACAAACTTAATGGCTCAAAACAACATGCATTCATTATCTCGGAGGTCATTTAGGCCAGGGATCTGGGCTTAAGGGTCTCTCACAGGCTGATATTAAGGTCTTGGCCAGGGCTGGGTTCTTGTCTAAAGGCTCCGCTGGGAAAGGATCCTCTTCCAAAGTCATGCTGGCAGAATTGAGTTCCTTGAGGACTTTTGGAATCAGGGCCTCAGATCCTTGCTGGCTGTTGGCTGGAGGCCTGCCATGTGAGCCTTTCCAACACAGCAGCTTGCTTTATCAAAGCATGCAACCCAAAACCACAATAGCTAGTCTACCAGCAAGATGGAAGTCACAATCTTATATAACCTGGTCACAGCAGGTAATGATCTGCTCAGGGCAGCGAGGGATGCACAATGCTCCACAGTACCCATCTCTCTGATGCTTTGAGTTTCCATGCACTGTGCCCAACTTCTCCCCCCGCCCCCCATGAGGGTCCCCCCATGTTGGGTCTCCATGTGGGTCAATCTATCTATGTCTCCCTAGTGGTTTATTCAGAGTTAGATTCTGGAAGGAGGCAGAAGCTCAGCTAAATTTACCATCTTGTCAGCAACCAGAAGCTCCATGTCAGTTGTTCACATGTTAATCTTAGGTCCTTTAGCAGTTATGGTACTCTGTCTAGATCCCTGAAAGTCCCCCTTTTTGGTTCAGTGTACCCATCCCCCAGTTCCCACAGCCTTTGCTCCAGAGAGCTCATCTCTATAACTTCCTTCAGGGAGTTACCCTTGGTACCCTAGAACCACTTCACTCAGATGCCCCAGAACCAAAAGAGCCTGGGAACTTACAAACACCCATGGTGGCCTGAAGCTAATGGCCAACTGGTGCAGAGGTGTGAGAACCTAACTCCCTTACTTTCAGGCAGGATAAACTCTGCTGGGTAATTTATTCTCGAAAGCTCCTCAGGCGTTCAGATTGAGTCTGGAACTTTACGTGTATCACAACCTTGTCTGGCTAATTTTTGTTCTCTATTCTGGCTTTCCCACTCCCTTACCAATTTCTCCTGGGGTAATTTGCTTAATGAATTACTTAAATACAAATCCTCTCCTCAGGGTCTTCATCTGAGGAACCTGCCTGAGACAGTTGGTGCCACAAGTAGTCCCAGGATGCTGACTTTAAAGATGGGATTCTGGGTGCAGCTCATTCACCAGCAAGGCGAGAATGGGAATCCCATCCCTGGTGGTAGGTGGCATTGTATGTGTTAGAAATTCAGCATATCTCTATTTTATATAAGGAAAAATTGCATAGAATAATACCTAATTTACTTAGACTTAAGAGCATATATACAAGTAAACCTGTAGTTAGTGCTGTATGATAAAGCATCAAGGAGGCAGATGTTTCTATGTACCGGGTGTTCCTGTGGCATCTGTATCTGTGTATCAATGCAGTTATTAGGACTTTCACTTTTGGTGAACTGTGATGGGATACAAATGGTAGGAGATGCAACAGCTTGTGCAATATCTCTAGCTTTTGAGAAATACAGAGGAAATAACAATTATAAGGGCTATGTAATTAGGTGAAATTGGACTTGAGCAGGCCTAGAATATGAGTAAACTGCATCAAATGGGGTGGGGGGCAAACCTCTATGTTAGTCCCTAACCAATGCATCTACATCAGCTCACACCTGTGGCCTTGCAGGGTATCCCCTATGACCAGCTGACAGAAGAAATATCCCAAGTTTGGTTCACAAATGGATTGACTCAGTATATTATTCAACTAAGAATGAACAACTGTGCACTGTAGCCCCTTCCAGAGATGGCTCTGAAGAGACTAATAAGGACACATTGTTGTAACAGTAGAGCTTTGGGCATTACATGTGGTCATCCACTTTGTATGGAGAGAGAGGTGGCCCAATATAAGGATATAAACTATGGACAGTAGGAAATGGCTCCACTGGTTGGTCATGGGACTGGAAAGAGCACAGTTGGAAGGGGGTTTGGGGAAGAGGACCGATGGGAGTGAAGATCTTTGTATTGCACGTTAATGCCTACCTGAGAGCAATCACGGCAGAGGAGGCACTAAGCAACCAGAGGGACAGGATGATGTCAGCCATCCTTTGTCTTTAGTGCCATAATCCTTGTCCAATAGGTGTAGGCCTATGAATGTAGGCGCTACAGTGACAGACATGGAGACTATGCAGGCGTCCAAAAGCATAAGCTCCCTCTCACCAGAGTTGATAGCTGTTGGCACTGCTGAGCGACTCTATCAACAACAGAGACGGACTCTGAGTCCCAATATAGTGCCATTCCTTGAGGAGACCAGAGACATGGTGGCTGGACTCGCTTACCCTGGATATGGCAGCATTTTGCTTTGACTGGAATTGATACAAATTCAGTGTATGAATTTGCCTTGCCTGCCTGCAGTACCTTACCAAGGTCCACTATTTGAGGACACAGAATGTCTGATTTACTGACATGGGGTCCCACAAAAACACTTTCTGCTTATTTTTTGGAAAAGGAATTATGGTAATGGGCACATGATCCCACAACATACCCCCACCCCCATTCAGAAGCTTCTATCATGATACATTATAACCATCTTTTGAAGGTATAGATAAGCACTAGCTTAGAAATGATACCCTGTGAGATTGGAGCACCATCTTTCAGGATGCAGCATGTGCATTAAACCAATATTCATTGTATTAATGTTGTTTCTCCAGCAAGTTGAATACATAGGTCTGGGAAGAGGGGTGGGGAGAGGGATGGCCTGGCTCACCATCACTCTCAGTGACTTTCTTGGGAAATGCATCCTTCCCATCTTCACAATTCCAGGCATTGGGTCTAGAGGTTCTAGTTCCCAGAGTGAGAATGCTTCACAGCAGCGGACATGTGAAGAGTCCCACCAAACTTCCAGCTGCAGCTGTAGTTTTTTTTATCATGTTGGACTCCATGTAGTCAAAGCAAGCAGTTGCCACAATGGCAGGGATAACTGACCCTGATCTTCATGGGGAGATAAGGCTGCTCTACATAATGGGGCCAGGGAGAAATGTGTTTGGCACTCAACTAATCCACTGGAGCCTCTCTGTTTTAACTGAAAAATAGGCAATTGCAGCAACCACTGCCTGATAAAGACATGGTAGTAAGACGCTCAGACCCCTCACCAATGAAGACTTGGATTACTCCACCAGGCAAGCGAACCTAGACTTGCAAAAGAGCTAGCTGAGAATGAGGGAAATTAGAATGGAGGGTAGAGAAGAGAGATAATAGGCATTAGTTATAACCTTAGGACCAACTGCAGCAGCATGGGGCTGTGGTTGGTCCCACTAGATCTGTGACCGATTAGAATCTCGTATAAGCTGTGACAAGATGAGAATAACAAGAGAAGCGTGTGGGTCTGAGGGGTGCAAGGAGTGGACTATAGTGGATGCTTTTTGTGCTCCTCCCAGATCCCTTCAGATCCCCTTTACTGGTTCATTGTATGTATTCCCTGGCTTCTGGGTGCTTCTCTCCTAATGGCTCACACCTCTAACCTCCTCCAGAGAGCTACCTTCCCTTAATCTACAGAAGCTTCTCCACTCAGACTCACCCCAGAACTAGAAGTGCTGGGTATTTATGGCTCCCACCCACTCCAGGAAGGCCTGTAGCCAATGACTGACTGGTGCCGGGGGTATAAAAACAGCTTCCTTGCCTCAAGGTGGGATCAACTCACTGTGCAATTTGTGTTCCTGAGCTGCCTTTGGATCAAGCTTGACCTTAAATTGTTCCCTTGCTTGCCTTCTTCTCCTGCCCTATTTTGTTTCCTTTACATCTTTGCTAGTTTCTCCTGGAAGCACTTTCTTAATAAACTGCTTGCACACGAATCCTTGACAACGCAAGATGTTCCCTAGTAGAATACACACTCTTGGTGAACAGACACCGTTTTTTTGTTGTTGTTTTGTTTTATCTTTTATTTTAATCTCAGTATCTAGCCCAGCATGGGGTCGATACCTAGGGAGTCAATATGGGTTTTGGCAAGATCTTTGATTTAGATTCTCTTTCTTTGGTTAGAATCTGAGGATCCTAACTGGTGATTGCAGTAGACAGTGGTTCTCAACCTTCCTAATGCTGCGACCCTTTAATACAGTTCCTCATGTTGTGATGACCCCCAATTTCATTGTTACAAGTTGAACATAATTAAAGCTTAGTGATTAATCACAAAAACAATATGTAGTTATATATGTGTTTTCCGATGGTCTTAGGTGACCCCTGTGAAAGGGTCGTTCGACCCCCAAAGGGGTCGCGACCCACAGGTTGAGAACCGCTGCAGTAGGACGTTACAGACTGGGACATCTGTAAATTATCAGTGATCCAGCATTATAAACCGTATGTCCCAGGTTTGGGGGGCAATCCTGATTTCAGTTTTTCAATCCCCAAGTCAGACCATTTTCAGACAGTGCATCCCAGTTGGTGTGGATGTTTGGACAGCAAATGGGGTCACGTGCTAGCCAAGAGGCAGCTGAGGAAGGGCACTGCGTGAAGCATTATAACCAATCAGAGACTTTGAAGTTAAGCAAGACTGGACCTCAAATCCTTGCTCCACTCCAACCAGCTGTTAATACCCTGGCCACATTTTATTCATGTCCAGATGAAGTTATACTAGCTCTTACTTTACAGAATTGAAAATGAGTTCATGTATGCAACATACGTAGCGTTACTCCTTGATATAGTAACTGGAGAAATGGTTCTTTCAAGTGAGGAGTCTGGGGACGTTTACTGTCCTTATAGAGCCAGAGCGGGGAAAGGCAGTGCCATAGGGTGTTCGTTCATTTTTCCTTCCAGAGCACAGCGCACAATCCTTGTAAGCCAAAGGGAAAGAGGCCGTCATCTAGGCCGGAAGGGCCGGCCTCAATGTAGAAAGAGCCTGAGACCACGGCCCCCACGTGGCTTCTCGACCGCTCTTCCGACCCTCCCCCACCTGCCTCTCAGCAGGGCTGAAGTAGGTGAAGGGTGGAAGCCCAGACAACGCGCCCCGGAGGCGGACGCCCTCGCCAGTTTCCTAGCAACACCCGCCCCACCCCGTCCTGCCTGGCGTGACGCTACGGCGCCAGGAAGCGAGGGGGGAGGGGCACCGTTGCCATGGCAGCGGGGCCGCCGCGCCTGACGCCAGCGGCGCCTGCGGGAGCATGGGCTCCGGGCAGCGCGTGGGCGGTGGGGTGGCGTCCCCGCCTTCCTCGGGCTCCAGCCGGGACCAAAGGACAAGCTCGCTTGGAGCCGCAGGGGACAGAGCTGGCCCCACTCACTTCCTATTTCAAAGGCCTGGAGACTTTACATCTTGTCTTGTGCGAAGGAGTTGGTCCTTCAGGGCCTGGTGTAGGCTGAGTGGATTGTTTTGGTTTGGGCATTTCGTCGGACCTTTTCCCTTACCTACACAAGAGACGTACACACACCCACCCACACCCACACCCAAACCCACCCACACAACACAACGCTTGGCCTAACCTCCTGACCATTTTTCTCAATGTGTTTCGCCGAAGGATCTTTAATCTTGGGAAGAGGATATGCAGAAAAAGGAGCCGTTTCCAAAATCAGCCTTTCGAAACAACACTGAAATAAGTATATTTCTCTAGGGCCATTTTCAATTGAAAACGTCCAAGCCTGGAAGGGTTTTCTGGATTCCGGACTTAAATTTGCATTCTCGAAATCCCTCTCTGCAATGAGCCGCCTTTGGAGAATCCAGCTATAAGAGTATTAAATTTAAACATATACCTCTCTAGTTAGTGTTACGATTACTCCGCTAAAGGGCCCACTGTCAAAGACAAAGCATCAAGGATCACAGTCATTCTCTGGCTTGAGAGTATTTTTAACAGAGGCGGAGTCAGTCACGTGTTTGAGTTTAATCAAATTGACAAGGGCTCTGAGCGAGAAAAGCTTGCTATCTACTGCGAAGACAGCATTAGGTACGTGGAGATGCATTCCCTTCGGACTTATTTGAATCAGAGCTTTTCAAATAGAATCTTCTCTTGCATATATTTTTCTCAATCTGCTGCAACTGGAAAATTTAAATCAAAATCCTATTTCTTATATTCATTTTTATGGTAAACGTGTCTAAGCTGAGATTATGCATTTTCTTGATCAACAAGAAAATGCTCAGCAATCACTGTGAATTGAGCACCTTGCTGATTGAGCAACACTTGAACCTGGAGGCAAGAAAGACCATAATCTTAGAATAGGAACCCTCCACAGCATTATTTCACAAGCATATTCACAGCTAACCGTTTTCCACTCCAAAGGATCATTCACTGGGAACTTTTTTTATTCTTCATTTTGTCAGAGTATTTAATCTCTTAGAAAACCACTTTCACATACTTTTTAGTTTGAAAATGTGACTGTGGTTGGACAGGTAATCATTTAATTTATAAAATGATAAACTATAATGAATATAAATATATATTATTCTCTCTCTCCTAGATCATTCTCTCCACCCCTCCCTCCCAACCCCCCAGTATCAAAACAGAACCTTTTAATTTGCAAGCTGGAGAATAGAGGATAAATTCTGAAAGTTAATTCAAGGACCTGAAAATAACAGTTTCATGTTTAGCACTATAGGGGAAAAAAAAGAACTTAAAAACTGATTTGTAACTAATGACATTTTTGTGCATAAGGCAAATCTCTCAACTATTCTGCTTCAGATTTGGCAGTTTAAATGTTACAGTAGCAGACATAATAACAATATTTTGTATTAATTTTTATTTGGTAATTTTCATAGTGTCTGATAATTCGTTATTCTAAAAGTGTGTTGTTGTTTTTTTCATAGACGTTATTAATCAGTATAAGCCTAGACCAACTTGATTGCAAGATTGGTGAGGGCCCACCTATGCCTGGCGCAGCCAATACAACTGACCTGATCAGCTACTTGATTGGTTGTTCTCTGTAGATAGAGGTTTAGTTACACACATAAGTTAGCCCAACCTTCATTGTCCACTTTGGAGAGTTCAGTCCACACCAGAGGAGTCATAAAATTTATTGCATGTCCCGCTTTTTGAATAATATGTGAGTGTTGAGAACCTCACTAGATTTTCATCATAATTCTCTAACGTGGGAATGATCTCCATACAGCTGGTCCATTGAGTTTCCAGTTTTACAAGGTTTCTGCTTTATCACTTACGGTTGTTGTTTCCTCAGGAACCTAATATTTATCAGAACCAGGTCCCTACCTTGCATGCTCACCTTTTCCTCTCTCAAATAATCAGTGACCTTAAACTTTGAGCACCTTATCGTTATTATTGACTACCAGCCGCTTAGCTAATCCTGCATTAAACTCGATTTACTGCTTTATCTATACTATTTTAATCTTTTAGAAGCTTATTCTAATATGCACTTTTTTTAAAAAATATATTTTATTGATTTTTTACAGAGAGGAAGGGAGAGAGATAGAGAGTTAGAAACATCGATGAGAGAGAAACATCGATCAGCTGCCTCCTGCACATCTCCCACTGGGGATATGCCCGCAACCCAGGTACATGCCCTTGACCGGAATTGAACCTGGGACCTTTCAGTCCGCAGGCCGACGCTCTATCCACTGAGCCAAACCGGTTTCGGCTAATATGCACTTTTTAATGAAATATTTTATCATAAGAATAAATTAACCTTTCTTCATTTTTCCAGATTCCTTTAGTTTTGCTCATTTACTTATATACCTTTATCCTTCTTTAACTATTCATAAGTTTCCCAGTTTTATTTCGTATATAGTGAAATAAACCAAAATGCTTATCTTGTTACTACAGAATGATTGTGTTACCTCAATATGTGGAATGCTGTTGTTGAACTCTTAATGACTTAACTCTCCTTAGCTCAGTAAATTATAAATACTTTTGTTGCTAGAAGACTCCCCCATCCTGAAATCTTAACATACTTTCCCTATCAAGCTATAAGGCCACCTAATATTCTCATATCATGCCTTTGGATTTGAAGAGGTAATAGAGTATAGTTGTTAAGAGACCAGATTTGGGACTCAGACCAAGATTCGAGTTCTGATTCTAACTAACACTTACTTGCTGTGTAACTTTAATCAAGGTGTGTTTTTTCTTTTTTAAACTTCTCTAGGCCTCAGGTTTCTCATCTATAAAATGGAGATAATAGCACTTAACTCATTAGGTTTGGGGATTTTTAAATATGTTTTTATTGATTTCAGAGAGAGGGAGAGAGAAAGAAACATCAATGATGACAGAGAATCATTGATCGGCTGCCTCCTATACACCTCCAGCTAGGGATGGAGCCTACAACCCGGATATGTGCCCTGACTGGGAATTGAACTGTGAGCTTCTAGTTCATGTGTTGACACTCAACCACTGAGCCACACCAGCCAGGCAAGGATTGGGGGTTTTTAAAGATTAAATGACGTATTTCTTGTAAAGTTCTTGGCATGTAGTCAACACTCAATAAATGTCAGCAGTGGCTATCATTATTATCAACATTAAAACATTGTCTCCACTGATATCAATTAACATAGCCTGAAATCATTTATTTGATTAGACTATCCACAAATAGACAGGATTCTGACAGGGCATAAAATAGACATTTTAGTTAAGGAGGGGAGGAGGACAAGGAGAAGGGAAAGTCCAGAGCATGAGCCAGTTCTTGAGGGGGAGTGCACAGAGATATCCTGAAAAGTTAAAGCACAGCATGGGCTCACCAGGCACCTAAGGTGAGAAAGTGGAATTCGAAATAGTCAGAGCCCAAAGTGGAATGATGTTCATAAAATTAGCCATGACTTTTAAATATATGTAAGATTGTGAGACTTACCATGTAGAAAACAAACAAACATGAAAAAATGGAGGATTCTGATGCATGACAAAGACATAAGACCTAGATGGGAAGAATGAATAGATAGATGATATAGAGATAGAGATAGCGGTAGAGATAGAGATAGAGATAGAGATAGAGATAGAGATAGAGATAGATCAGGATTCCCTGGCAGAAATCAGATCTATTGTAGGGAGTATAAACAGAAAGAAATTTATTACAGGCGATAAACTGCCTCCAGATTTGTATTTAGGATTGAGGAAACACTCTAGGTTGAGCTTTAGGACTGATTCTCCAAACTCCCACACAGAACGGGACCATGGCAGGAACTGCTCTCTTTTATGCAACAGGAAACTGCCTGCCAATTGTGACCCTGCCCCTCCAGCTGCTGGCTTGGGCAGCACCCTGCCACGACAGTGATCAGTTTAATCATGCCCGTAAAATCCTTTATAAAATATTAGGGGCAAAAAAGGGAATAAAAAGGAAAGTGGTTTGTGTATTTATATATATATATATATATATATATATATATATATATATATATATATATATATATATATATTACATTAAGAGAGCAAGAAAAAAGCATGACTAGCTACTATACTTCTTGCTATCTGTCACAAGTCTATAGTTGGTATTTGCAGCTTCCTTCCTCCAATCGATCGAATGGCGGAACCACCAGTCACTACCCATTCCATGTAGTCTTTGCTTCCAGCAGGTTGATCAGTGGACCAGACTTCTCTGCTTGTTGGCATGACCTAAATCTTTATTCCTGAGGTGTCTGAGTTCTAGAGTTGCTGGCTGGACTGTTTTCTAATTTTTGCCACTGAACATGGCAGTCCTAGGAGGCACCTAAGAGAATCTACTGGCCCTCACTGCATAACTGCAACCTTAATTTTCCCTGATAGTCAGGAACCCAATGATCTTGAGGAAACCAATGACCAAGTGGAAGTCTCAACTTCCACTGTAGTAGAACCATCTGTTCCCTGATGGAGTCCACAAACCTCTAAATCAACAAAAACTCAAAGTCACAGTTATGTAAAATAAAAATCTTGCATGTCATCAGGCTTAGTAAGGAGAGGTGTCTTTCTCATTTCTACCCTTTGATTTCTTCTAGTCTCCAGAACTGTAAGACAATTAATTTATGTTGTTTCAGTCACCCAGATTATGGCACTTTTTTATAGCAACCCTAGCAGACTAATACAGATTATGTGACCACCCGTACCTGTAATTTATTGTGAGGTTCAGCATGTCTCATCAGGATTGCTAAAATAGTCAAGTCAGTGTCTTCTCTATAACTGATAATTCTGCAAAGAAGTTCCCAAAACCATTTGGGATGACATAATTATTTCTTTAGTAAGTAGCAGTATTTTAACTCTGAGATAGATGATTTAGAATTAAGCTTATAAACATTTCAGAGGATTCAACCTATAATGTTTATATTTTGTGTCAAGAAGGATTCTGTTCATATCTATATATATCAAAGGCTAATATGCTAAGTGTCCACCCGGGTAATGACGTCACGTAGCAATGCCCAGCTTCCTCTCCCTAATGACAACTAGCCTTCTTGTAATTTCTTCAGCCCAGGAACACAACTTGCTTTATAGCCAGGTGCAAACATTTCACACTTTAACCAAGTGTCTGTGAAGCATTTTCCTGTGCCTCATCTTATTTGATCCTCACAGAATTCCTGGAGTAGGTAGATAGGAGACAAGGTGGAATCCTGTTTTCTTTTCATTAGCCGGAAAATGGAGATTTAGAAAGCTTAGAAACTTGACCTGACCGAAAGAAGTAAGAAATGGTGGACCTTGAAAATGACTTCAGGTTTTCTCACTGTGCAGAATATAGTCAAACACTGCTGCAGTTAAATATTTTACCCGTTGTTCCCCTTGCGTGATCTACTAATACAATAATAATCTGCTTCATATTGATATTTACTGCTGTGTTGCTGACAATTACCTGAAAGAGAAGTTGGGGTGCTTCACTGGGCTTGAAAAAGTTTAGCTAAATCAGAAAGCAGGTCTAATTAAGCAAGTTTATTCTATATATATAAAAGGCTAAGTTGACTCGCACATGTGTGATACATATAAAGCTCTTGCTGGCGCCAATTGCACACGTGTTTCGGTCTGTCATTGTCGATCGTGAATTCACTTGACACTTCTATTATAGAGAAAGGGCGAATAGCGATATTAAAATATTTCTCCTAATTAATTTCCTTTCAATGTGCATGAATTTGTTCACCGGGCCACTAGTTTGTTAATAGTTGTTTAAGAGAATTTAGCCTCACCCTGCTGGTGTGGCTCAGTGGTTGAGCATTGACCTATGAACCATGAGATCACAGTTTGATTCTTGGTTAGGATACATGCCCGGGTTGTGGGCTCAATCCCCAGTAGGGAGTATGCAGGAGGTAGCTGATCAATGATTCTTTCTCATCATTGATGTTTCTATCTCTCCCTCTCCCTCTCCTTTCCTCTCTGAAATCAATAAAAATATATATATTTAAAAACAATAGAACTTAGCCTCTTGGTAAAACAGGTCAGTCTTGTTATTCTAAATAAAAATTAACATTAATTTAGGTTTGTTATTTCTAAATTTAAATCTTTCTATATTTATATAAAGTTCTGGAACATTTAAGAGATCTTAAGACTCAACATAGTTATAAGATTATAATAATTGTAAGTTATAAATAATTTATAATCAATATATAAGTATTATATATGACATAATTATATAATACCTCAATATAATTATATATGTTATTTATAAATATATATTTATAAGATTCAACATATTAAATTTACAAGACTAATATAAAACCTTGGGAATTTTTTGTTTGTTATGTAAGATATATACTTGACATATTAAAAGTAAAGATCTGTGTGTTGAATCCAAGACAAGGGTTGGCAACTCTCTGTAAAGGGCCAGATAGTAAATATCTTAGGATTTATGAGCCCTATTGTACCTGCTGCAGCTACTAAAATATGCCAATGTAGCACGTAGACATCCTATATAATAAAAGCCTAATATGCAAATCAACCGAATGGTGGAATGACCAGTCACTATGACATGCACTGACCACCAGGGGGCAGATGCTCAATGCAGGAGCTGCCCCCAGCCCACTGGCCCAAGGCCAGCCAAGGCGGGTGCCAGTGCCTGCCCCCCCCCCCACCTCCCCTGGTCGCCCTGCCAGTCACCCCAAAGATTGGCCCTGATCGCTGGCCATGCCTAGAACCCTACCCATGCATGAATTTCGTGCATCGGGTCTCTAGTATGTAAATAAATAGGTATGGCTATGTTCCAATAAAATTTTATTTACAAAAATGAGCATCCAGCCAGATTTGACCCACAGACTGTATTCTGCCAACCTCTCACCTAAGAGATTGAAGATGTTCAAATGCAAGTTTTTAAATGTATAATTTCAATAAATCAAATGTTAATTATAAGAACAAACATAACTGCTGAATAATCTTTCCTGTGCACCAATGCCACCTTTAAAAGCATCTAAAAACTCAGACTGTAATGAGCTAGATGGCATTGGGAAACAAGTGTTGAGGCAGAAAGAAGGTGAATTTTGGAGTTTGAGACCTGGTTTCCAGTTACAGCTCTTCGACTCAAGTAACTACACTATTTGGAGAAAATCATTTATCCTCTGATGTTTGTAAAGAAAATAATATAATCTCCACTAGACCTACGCTCATAGGTTTGTGGTGATAGTCAAATAAGCATATTACAAGCAAGTGTACATTGAAACAAAAAAAAAATCTTTCAGAAATAGAGTATTATTATCACAAAGTATAAATGCATTTGCACAAATTATAGTCCACAAAATATAATAGGTATTTAAAATAATTTATCGTATTTATCACTTGAAATTTTTTCATCTTGGCTGTAACTAAGCTATGATGTTTCTCTAATTAGAATTTGAATTAATTTAATACTCAGAAATTTGTCTCTTTAACATAAAAAATATTAACATAGGCACTGTATAATTTCTACAGAGTCAACATGGATTGTTTCCTGATACCAACTTGTGCCCAGTATTTTTTTTATTTTTAAATGTATTTTTTTATTGTTGATAGTATTACAGATATCCCCCATTCCTCCTCCTCCCAGCCTCTGTCCACCCCCCAGGTCTTCACTATGGGCAATAGGGTAGTGCCAAGTATTTAAATTTAATTCATATTTTTGTACCATAGTTTGCTACATTAATTTTAGAGCTAGAAAGAATCTTAAAAATCATTCCATGCAATCCTACAACTGTTTACAGATTACAATCCTGAGGATTTGATGGGCTAAGTGAGCTGCCCAAGAGCACATTAATAGGAGCACATTTATAACTTAATGATGCTATGAATTAAAGTACAAAAGCAATAATGATGTACCCTTTGTATTCATAGGGCCTGTTTGCTATGTAAGATCTGAACCTTACACAAATAAGGTACAACCAGAAAGAGCAGATAAGTGATAGGCAGCTAAGAATGCATACTACAGTGCTTTCAAAGTCTATTAAAGTGAAATATTTGGAATCACATCTGCAGGGAAAAAAATGATCACTCATTCCTTTGGGTTTTTTATTTTTCTCATTTGTGCTATAATTCCTCTGTAGGTTTCCTAGGGCATATTGATAGGAGAAAATAGTAAACAAATCAATTCTCACATTCTTTTCCAGTGTTTGTCCATGGAGGGTTTGCCTGTTTAGTTTACCACTTTATTTTACTTGGTCTAATCGGGTCCCTGTAAGAAATGCCACTGAGGAAGATTGTCTAAAGGTATATGTTTTTATGCTGGCATTGAAAAGCATTAATAGAAGTTAAATGTGGAAATCCCAGCATGCTGAGATAAGTTTATAGCAGTAAAATACCATTTCCGTCTAAGTCTTTTTAAATCGAGAAGGTTGAGGATGGCTTGTTAAACTCAAATATTTATGTAGTTTTGATAGTATCAGAAAAAGGCACTTATTTCCGTTCTTTCTTTTGCCTTTGTCTTGTTACAGAGTTTATAACACAATCTATTCAACTGGGTTTTCCTCAGTTTGGGGGACAAAGGTCTCACATAGACATACATGCACTTGTAGGGCCAGCATGGATGACCAGCGAAAGTGAGGAGACCTTTCCCTCTCACCAAATTGCTATTCAGAATCTTCTATATGCACAGAATACTTTTATGTATAAATGGTCTGGCATAAAATTGGCATTACGCTTATATATTGTTGTGCAACCTGCTTTTGTCACTTAATATGGATGTTTTCTCTGATGATTAAGTGTTCTTTTGCAGCGTGGTATTTAACGGCCACCTAGTATTTCATTAGCAAGATGAACCATCATTAATTTACACACTCTATTGTTGGACATTTGTGTTTCCAATTTTTCACTCTTATAAATAATGTTGTGATGAATATCCATGTACATAAATCTTTGTGCCCAGTTATGATCATTTTTATAAGATAAATCCCTAGGCATAAAATTGCTGGCCCAAGGAATATGAGTATTTGTAAAACTCAGTATGTAATGATCACTATAATACCCTTTTTTGGACTCTCTATACTGGGCACTATGTGATAAAAATAATCTCATTTAATCCTCATAATAAATATATAATATAAGCGCTATTAACATCCACATTTTTTTTCCAGAGGAAACTGAGGCTTGTGCCCAGAAAATGGTTAATACATGACAGTGGTTGGCAGACCCTGCCCCAGTCTGTCTGACTTCAAGGCTTATTGTTAACCACTGCACTAAATTGCCACTTCCATATTGTCAAAATATCTCCCCCCTAAAAAAACACACATTATTACAATTTAGATTTCCACCAGCAATGTATCAGTGTGCCTGTTTCCCTATACTGTTGAGGATACTTTGATTATGAGTGAGGCTGAACAGATTTTTTTCATGTTTGTTAGCCAATTATGGATTGTCATGTCCTTTGCATAGAATACATGTCTGAAATCTTTGCTTTTGAGATAGACAATCCGATGACCTGAATTCTAATCACAGTTCTGTCCCTGATTAGCTATGCAATGTCAGGGGGAAAAAATCACTGTAGAGTTCTGAGTCTCCATTTCCTCTTGTGGAAAATTAGATGGTTAAATTAAATAATCTCATTGGCCATCTCTAAAGTTTTGTGATTCTATCCATCCCAAGTCCACCCACCATCGGTCCTTGTCACTGGGCAATGTGGGAGGAATTAGGTCACCTACGTAGTATATCTTCATTTATATATTTAAGGAAGGGCCTTTACTACAAATCATCTCTCCCAGGCCCTGGGAGTCTGCTGAATTGCTCTCTGCTTGAAGGTTTCTTGTTCTTTGGTCTCCCTTTCTTACGGTTTGCTCCTGCCCAGATGCCTTCTCAGGTTCCTCTCCCTTTCCCCTAAAATGTTGGGATTCCCCAGGTTTGCCCTTGGCCCACTCCTCTTTTCATAAGATCACTCTGAGCCACAGTGATCCAGATGGGGCTCTCTGAACATGCCCTGAGTCTCTCGCCTCTGAACCCTTCACGTGCTGTTTCCTCTGCCTGGAAGGCTGTTTTTCCCTTTCTTTGCTAAAGTGAGTCCCCGTGGGTCTTCTGGAAAGCAGCCTTGCTAAAAAGTGTCACCTGGATCTACCATGTACTAAACATGTGGCCTTGGGTACATTGTGTATCCTTCCTAACCTCCATTTCCTCATGTGTAGAATGAAAGTATCTACCTCTTAAGATTATTATGATAAGGACATGAGATAATCCAGGCAAAGCCTTGCAGATGATGCTGAATTTTTTTGAGCTTTCATAAGCACCTCATGTGCACATCTATCAAAGCACTTAACATACTACATTCTGAATATTCGTCTTTATCTCCATGCATTAGCACTGCGTCTGGTACACCATAGGCACTCTGTGGCTGATTATTGAAGAAATAAATGAATCACATTGCAAATACCTTTAGGAGACTTTTTTATGTGGTGGTTTTTTAATTTTTTTATTGTTACTCTGTTTTGTTTATATGATTTGTCTTACTAACACCCAATCAGGAATTGCTTTCCAACAAAATTAATTTCCTGAAATGCTTAGATGGTTGGGGAACAAGGATGCCCAACCCAGAGAGACAGAATAGCACCAAATAGGGAGGTAACAATACGTTGGAGACAAAAGTTTGCATCTCTGTGCTTTCACCCTGTGCTTTCATTAGAAGTTTCCCTAATGACCCTGTGTTTCTCCCTAATTCTGGCAGAACCTTTGGCTGTGTTAGTTCATCATCATGGGCAAGTTCAAGTCCATCCATACTTAGACATACTTAATGTTACCTGTTTGTCCCTCAGCACCACCTCATAGAGCAAATGAGCAATAAAATCAAACTACATATTGTCACTAAAAGTTAAAAAAAAATAGCATACATGTTTGGAAAATGGACTGCCTGGGATGGTGGCCAGAGGCTAGAGATAGCAGAGAAAGCGAGGGTAAGTGTATATGGGAAGAGAGAGGCCTAGAGGCTTATTGAAAATTGAGATGTCTTTAGGGGAAGAAAAATCAATATGGGCTATGAATCTTTTAGTATAGCCTGATGGTGAAAAGCCTCACAACAGTTTTTTTTAAGGATTTAAAAATAATTATCCATGCACATTAGCTGGTGTTTCTCTAAGGAAGAAGAATAAGAAAACCTCACAAGCACTGTATTTCAAAAAGATTTTAAAATAGCAAAATTACCTTCCATGCACAGATCAATGCCTGGCTCCTCCCTAAAGTGCTACACAGGTTTATCATCAGTTCTGAGAGCCTCAGACACAGGGTTCTCATTAGGATCCGCTCTGGCACTCACAGCAAATGCCTAGTCGGTTTTACAAAAATAACATCTACCTTCCCTCCAAGTCCCTTCACACTTCCCATAAATCCAACCTTCCTAATACCGTTAGAGCGTTGAATATATTTTGTGGGATTTTGCCCTAGAAATGTAGTGCTTTTCACTGAGTTGTTGCCTTCCCATCTCCCTTGTGGTTTTCATTAGGTCTTCACGGTCAATGACTCTCCAAGACTACACGTTATTAATGCCCTGAATGGTAACTTGAGGCACTCACATAAGAGGAACAACAAAGAGAGTGCGGTGGTAGAGGCGGGTCATCCACTGAGGACACAGTACTCTCCTTCTGGCTTGAGAAATTAAAACTCATGGCGAGTCCAGGAATTACTCATGATACAGAAAGATACAGCTCAGCCTTCCGTCCACATACTTACAGTCTTTAGGAATGCACGTAGAGTTACATACTCCTTTGACATTTGTTAAAAGCATTTTCAAAATATTTTTCTTTTGCTACTTTCTAATGTTTTCCCCTCCATTTCCCCCCATGTTGTATCATTAATTTTTAAAAAGGAAAAGAGAATTGGTGTGGGATTAAGAGTGTGAAAGGGACAAGAGGAAATGCTCCTCTTTGCCTCTGCCTAGAATTCCCTCTTCTTATTTATTAATTTTTATTTTTTTAAAAATATATTTTATTGATTTTTTACAGAGAGGAAGGGAGAGAGTTAGAAACATCGATGAGAGAGAAACACCGATCAGCTGCCTCCTGCACATCTCCTACTGGGGATGTGCCCGCAACCCAGGTACATGCCCTTGACCGGAATCGAACCTGGGACCTTTCAGTCCACAGGCTGACGCTCTATCCACTGAGCCAAACCGGTTTCGGCTATTTATTTTTATTAAAGTATAGTTGACACACAATATTATTTTAGTTTCAGGTGTACAACATAGTGATTTGACATTTATATACCTTACGTGGGATCAGGATAAATGTAGTAACCATCCAAAGTTATTATGATATGTCATTGACTATATTCCCTATGCTGTACATTATATTTCCATGCTTTTTAAATTTATTTTATAACTAGAAGTTTTTGCCTTTTATTACCCTTTACCATTTTTACTCCCTCTTCTGTGGCAATCATCAGTTTGTTGTTCTCTATGATTCTGTTTTGTTAGTTCATTTGTTTTATTTTGTTTTATTCCACATAAAAGTGAAATCGTACAGTATTGTCTTTCTCTGTCTGACTTATTTCATTTAGAATAATGCCCTCTAGGTCCATCCATGTTGTCACAAATTACAAGATTGCATTCCTTTTTATGGCTGAGTAATATTCCATTGTATATATGTGACACATCTTCTTGATCCATTCATCCATTGATGGATACGTAGGTTACTTCTATATCTTAACTATTATAAATAATGCTGCACTAAATATAGGGGTGCATGTATCTTTTTCAGTTTGCGTTTTTGGTTAATTTGGATAAATGCGCAAAGTGGAATTGCTGGTTTATATGGTTGTTCCGTTTTTATTTTTTTTGAGGAACTTCCATACTCTTGATGTCACTAGCATCGACTTGTCTTGAAGACACAGGTGAGGCACCAGTTTCTCTGAGAATTGCTCCTCGGCTCAACAATCTCTGCTAGACATGGCTCCTCTGAGGTGCTGGAACCCCCTCCCTACCCCCATCACATCATCTCCCCTAGTAAACCACACAGTTCTGGATAGCAAGTACTGGATCTTTCCTATCTCTATCCACAGTGCACATCCTGCCACATGCTACACGTTAGCCAGTATTTGTTAAATGAACAATTGAATGAATGAATGAATTGATACTCAAGGAAGAAAAAGGAAAAAGGTGGCAAGTGGTAAACAGTCTTCAGAAAGTAAGAAACAGGAGTGTGAACTCTCTTTCAAACAATTTAAATGTGAAGAAGTTCTGAAATAAAACCCGGTGTTCAGCTTCCACTGAGAGATCTGTTATACAGATTCTTGCCCAAAGTATTAGTCAGTTCTGAGTAAACCACAGTCCCAGTTAAAACTGTGAAATGCAGAAGAGCTGAGAGTCGTATTCAAGCATACAGTTATAGCAGTTTGAGTTAGAGTAAAAGCTGCATTTCCAGAAATTTATTCCAGAAAAAGAGTTCTAGGAAAAATCTATTTCTGTTATTTTAAAATGTAAATATTCAAAAGAGTGCATTAACCCCCACTGAAGCAAATACATCTGAGTGATCTATAGCAGTGGAAAAACTGTGAACCCCGAGGGGCGAAAAACAACACATCTACTAAGAGGGGTTCCTGGTGGCTAACTGGGCTCAAATAAAAAAGCAGAGCCTAGCAGCCATTTCTCACGCAAAGTGTGCTTCAGGGGGAAAGCCTGCACTGAACTGCCTGCCTTTGCACTGAACTGTCTGCCTGCACTATGTTTCTGCCATCTGAGCCAGGCCTTATAAAGGTTTCCTGGAATCCTACTTCAACCAATATGACTGAGGCTTTTTCTATCCAATCAGAGCTGTGCAGCTCTGACCAATCAGAGTGGCTCTGTTCTGACCGTGCCTTTTGGGTCAAACTTCAAGATTCGGAGCCCTCATTTGCATGAGGATGGACCAATCAGGGACCAGGGTGGGGATTTCTGTCTGTATAAGCCAGCTTCTCTCTAGCCCTGAGAGTGCACTTTCCCCTTCCACAGAAGTCTCCCCGGCTGAGCTGAACCGCCAATGATGTCTCACCACAGCAGAGCAGGTCAGCACAGTACAAAGCATGGTGCAGAGCAGAACTAGCGGTCTGGAGAGGGCCAGGGCCCTCTGTTTTCACAGTTGAGCTGTTTTCTTGTTGGGGTTGAATTGGTGCTAACAATTGTTGGTTGACACTTGGATGACAAAAACAAAGGTTGACTTATTTGCTTGGTAGTGCTTTTGGCACCAAATGTTTTCCCTTCCAAAATGTTTACTTTCCCCTTTCCAAGTATTTGAAATACCCTTCCTAAGGAAGCCAGTTTGGGGTTTTTTTGTGTTGTTTTTTTTTTTTTTTTTGAGGTCTGTCATTACATTTCTAGGAACTATTCAATTCAGCTGAAGTTGAATAAGGCACTAAGGCAGCCATTGTAATACACCATGTACTCCCTTGTACTGATTAGAAGGGAGCAGGTAAGTTTTGATAAAATAAGATGTATGAATCGCATGATGCATTCTTCACATTGCTACTGGAATTTTCCTCCTAGAATATAGAGCTGATTAGGTCACCCCCTCACTACTCAAATGTCTTCGATGACTTTGTCTCCTACAGAATAAATATCAGATTCCCTAATGTAAAGGATGTTCATCTGGCTTATCCAAACAGAAATGCCCCAGTCCTACCCCAACTTGCCCCAATACCCCACTCTCCCCCAACTTAGAAGCAAATTATCTCAAGAATGTTTACCAGGACAAGAACATAGAGACCATTCTGGTTGATTAGATATCCCTTCTTTTAAAACCTGAAAGAGCCCTGGCTAGTGTGGCTCAGTTGCTTGGGTGTTGTACCATGCACCAAAAAGTTGCCAGTTGTATTCCTGGGCAGGGCACATGCCCAAGTTTCAGGCTGCAGGAGGCAGCTGATCAATGTTTCTGCTCTCACATTGATGTTTCTCTCTCCCCCCCCCCCCCCCCGCTTCCTTTCTCTCTAAAAATCAGTGAAAAACAATTTTTTTTAATTTGAAAGAATTCATAAAATTGGAGCAACAAGCAAAAGGAATTATTGCAAAATTTCTAAAGAAAAACTATGGTTGATATCAATACATAATGATTGAACAGCATGTTAACAAGCATCCTCTGAAACAAAGCATATTACTGACATGATCTACCGTGTTCTATGTACAACTGTGGTGTTAACTGCCCGCCTCTCCTCAGTCAGCACCCTCTATTTACAAGGCCAGTGTGTTAGCTCTCATCATTGTCTGAAGTTTACTTCTGGAAACCTCCCCATGTCCACATGAGATTCGTCACCCCCTTTGTATTGGTGCTATGATGCACCAATTCGTTGAGAGCGTTCAAACTCTCTTTGCAGTTTCTCAGACCTGTGTCTTTAAATTCAGTCTTTCTGCCTCCATTATAGGAGATTAATCAACTACCATTAATAGATCTCTCTAATCCCCTCCTATTTTGTATTGTTCTTGATGCCTGACAAATCCTACGAGGCAGTGAAACAGGGGATTCTGCCTTACTGGGTCCTGGGAGAACAGATTTGGTGGAGTCTTTGCAGTTTGAACATTTCATGCCCACTGCATGTGGGTGATGTTAACACGCCTACAAAGCCCTTCAGTACTTGACTCTTCCTGCTGTTCTATTCCGTCTCCTGTTACCTCCTTCTTCGTCCACCTGCCTCCAGGCACATCAGCATGAGCATTTGTGCTGTTCTACATGTGTATCTAGAATGACAGCTATTGCTAAGGGCTCATTGTGTGCCATGTGCTTGCAGGAGTCCACATGCTGTGGATTAAGACCGAGGTTTAAATTGGGGTTCTGTTACCTGTTATCTTGGGCACGTTTTCCAGAGCTCTCAGGTTCACTTTTCAGAGCTTCCATTTCCTTATCTGAAAAATGGCAATAAAAACTACCTCGTGGTCTTGGAATATACAGGGTGTCCCCCAAAAATGTTTTGAATGATTATAAAGTCAGTGTTTATTAACATACAGTTCATTTTCAAAATTTAAAAGAATCTACAAAAATGAATAATTTTTTTGTTAATGCCTATTTTCAAACTAATGACCATTCTGGTCCAGGCACTGCTGATAATTTGAAGCAATGGAATTGCAAATATCAAGAATCATTTCAGTATTTGTGCACCCTCAATTTGTCCACTGTTACCAATTTTATACCTTATACTTTATCTTTTATGTATCCCCATTTTAAAAATTCTAAGTGGCACTTTAGTGTAAATTTTCTTTGTTCAAAGCTTAGTCTGGCTTCACCATTATTTCAAGTCAATTAAACCTGAAATGGAGTGAAAATTAAGTGAGTTATCAGTTGCTAAAGTGTGTAGACATTTTTTGGGACACCTATATGTGTATATATGTGTATGTTACATGTTTATAAAATTGTTCATCTCATTCCTTTATGTTTAGTGTCTTTGCTTTTACTGTTCCTTCCTCCTGGAATGCTATTTGCCTCTCTCCTCCACCTGTCAAAACTCTGCTCATATTTCAAAGCCCAGTAAAAATGCCTCCTTTTCAAAGAAGCCTTCCCAGATCTTACAAATCTATTTCCCATGGGTTCCCATAGCTCCCTATTTACATAGTTTGTAACCTGGGCTTTCCAGGTACGTAGACTTAGTATAATAACAGAGCAATCACAACCAGCTTTTCTCCAGTCCTCCCTACCTGCACTTGCAGGAACTTCTCCACCAAACTCCCTTTGCCTCAGGAAAGCAATTTTATAACCTTGATCCTAACCTCTTTGTACTTTCCCAATCCTGTACTTTTCCTTCAGAGTGCTTACTCACTGAAATAATCATTTATGCAAGGAGTTAATATATCTGTTTGCCTCCAGCAGACCATAAGCCATTTGGGACAGGGGCCAATGTCTGACTGGTTGGTCAATGTATCTCCAGGGTCTAGTCCAGTGCCCCACATGGGTGATGCCCAGTAAATGGTGGGTCGTAAATGAACACAGGCTCCCTGGGTTGCCTCAGGTTATTCACCTGCAGTTAGCCCTGCCCCACCCTCTCATTCCCCCCCACTCCTACCCACCTCTCTCCCCTCCCTGTTCTGCTACCTTTTATATTAACTGTCACTGTGAGGGCAATATTGCTGACCCCTGCCCTTGCCAAAGACAAGCCTTTCAAGGGAGCTTCTGTCTTCTGAAGCCGCGAGGATGCCATTGATGTCCACAAGAGCAGACTCATGTGGTCCTTCCATGCATCTTTTTTTGATCCAACTTCTGGCTGGACTGTCCAGCTTCTTAAAACCATGGCCTGTGCCAAGTCTGTATGGGTTCCAACGATAACCCCAGTGGGAGATGAAACGTCCCCACCAAGGAAACAGTGTGACCTTGGGCACTGGATTCCCCCCAGACATGCTATCGATGGAAAGATTTTGTCCCCTCAGGCCTCACCGTTAAGACTCAGAGGAGTGGCTGAAGGCCATCTTGTGCCCAACCTGTCTCATTGCTCTGACTTGGAAGGGCTGAATTTGCAGCCACCTACTGCATCCCTACTCTATCTCCCCAGATGACTATTTCTTCCCGAAAGGTCTCTCGATCCATTGGACATACAGATTTCCACAGGTGTATCCCATGGGACTTCTAGACACTCTGTGACAAACCCTCTCTGAGGGCATTTTCCAATTCACTGCCACACAACCATAGCCCTGGATCCTCTTAGTATTTTACTGCAACATCACATCCATCTTCCCTAAATTTTAAGTTCCTTTAAGAAACTTATTGTATCTTATTTGTCTTTGCATCTCTCTCTCTCTCTCTCTCTCTCTCTCTCTCTCTCTCTCTCTCTCTTTCTCTTCTCTCTCCTCTCTTCTCTCTTCTCTCTTTTCTCTTGTCTCTTCTTTCTTCTCTCTCTCCTTTGCCACAATCTTCTCCCCCAGCACCTAGCCCAGGTCTTGCACATATTAGTTGCTTAGTAAATATTTGTTGCATGGATTGGTGAGTCAACACCTGAGCAGTGATCAAGGTTAGAACAGGCTCAGCAGAGTCCGCATGAAATCTCGGAGGAGAAGGTGAGGGTGGCGAGCAAAGGGGCACTCGCGGAGATGAGATGCCTGTCCGGCCTGGCCCTGGCAGTCGGGTCTATGTCGGAATGTTTCCCTCCTTCCTCTTGTTCCCCACGATGAAACGGGAGGAAGGAAGCTATAGATCTGTGCCTTACAGGGCTCCGGGAAAATCAATACTTTCTGTTTACAAATTATTTTCGTTCCATTTATGTATAGGTCTTGCAAAGAGAAAAGGAAGTAAAGAGAAGACAGATAACCTGAGATGTATGGCTGGGGAGAGGTCGACGTGAATTAACCAGACCCGTTGGCCAGATTTCTGGACGAGCTGACATCCGTCCATTTTCCCAACATCAGGTAACAAGGCTTTTACTCTACTAATGTACCCATCCATTTCCCTTTAGGTCGAATATTTTTAAAAAATACATTTGTCTAGCCCGGTAGCTATTTTTCAGAGTTCTACGTTTGCGTGCACAGTTGTTCTGTTCTAGTAGACAGTTTACCACCATTATGCAATGAGTCTTTCACTTCTTCAGAAACACACAGTCTATTTTTACAGTTTCCCCTCTCTGTGGTGAACGTTAAAGTCCCAGGAGAAGCGTGCAGAGAAAGTACCGATTTATGTACCAGCCACGCTCCCACTCAGGGCTTCATGGTTTGCTTCCCTCTTCAGAGTTTTGCAGGTGACGTGGGTGGTGGGAACTTATTTAACTTAATCTAAGTTTCCTCATTAGAACAACATCTTTGGCTCATTAACGTGGGCATTGTTTATGCTGAAGGCTTGGATTTCTGTACAGTATATACAAAATAAATGTATCCTCTCCACCCCTCATTTTCTTTTGAATGTTGAAATTAAACTCCCCCCACTGGCTGAAGCATTTGCCCTCGATTGAAATACTTTTAATGCCAGATTCAGAAGCAAGCCTTCTTCTGAAAAATGGACAAACAGTAAGTCTTTGACATCAAGTGTTTTTGAATTACTGTGCTGTGTTTCTTAAACCTTGAGAAATGGAAGACCTGAAATTTTAAAATGTCACTATTTTTAATGAAATCTGGCTCCTGATTGACTGAGGGTGCTTACACTTTGGTCTGTGCCTTATGGTTCCTCTATGAAAGAAAAATGCTGGATTCCAAGGTAGGTGTGATCTGACATATAGTCTCCAGCACAGTAAAGTTCTTTCTCCTGCTGGGTTGGAAATAGGACATATGTATTGGAAGCAAGGCCTTCGTTTTTCACAGGACCCCATAGTACCTTCTCAGTGTCATGAGCCAATCCACCAAAGGAAGAGGGTTAGAGGAAATATAGATTATCCTTGAGATTCAGGTTTATTGCTCGTGGTTTCAACTATTTGGGTGTGTCGCCGTTTCCACTTATGCAACATGCTGGCAATTCGTTGTGCCTTTTCCTGACCCTCTAACCCTCGGTGTGGAAGAGGAGGTTGCATTACAGAATTTGTCTTATGAGGTCTACACAGCTGGGCTCACTTTGCACTTGCCCCTCCCTTTTAAGCCTCTGTACTCTTTTTCTTTCTCAGAATTTCATGATCTAGCCCAGTGGTGACTAATCTATCATCAACACTAATAAAAGAGAAAAACGGTAATTGGCGTACGAGCTACCCTTTTCATTGGCTAATCAGGGCTATATGCAAATTAACTGCCAACTAAGATTGGCAGTTAACTGCCAACAAGATGGCGGTTAATTTGCATATGTAGGCACAATGCAGGGAGGTGAAAGGGAAAGCAGGAAGAAGCCCCCTGCCACTGACAGTGATTGGAAACCCAGTGGGGAGCTAAGAGCTGGGCCGCCTTTGCCCTGCCCCGCAGCCATGATCAGAGAAACAGGTGCCTTTTCCACCCTGGCCAGTGATAGCAGGAAGTAGGGGTGGAGCCAGCGATGGGAGCTGGGCACGGTTGAAGCTGGCAGTCCCAGGAGCTAGGGGTCCCTTGCCTGGGCCTAAAGTGAAGCCCACGATCATGGGGCCGCTGCAGCTGCAGGTCCCCGCTGCCCGGGCCGGACGCCTAGGCCAGAGGTGTCAGGCCTGGGCAAGGGGCCGATCCTGCGATTGGAGGGTGATGGGGGTCAACGCCTGAGGGCTCCCAGTATGTGAGAGGGGGCAGGCTGGGCTGAGGGACACTCCCCCCCCCACACACACCCAGTGCACGAATTTCGTGCACCGGGCCCCTAGTATATATATAAAAGGCTAAGCCCTAGCTGGTTTGGCTCAGTGGATAGAGCATTGGCCTGTGGACTGAAGAGTTCTATTCTGGTCAAGGGCATATGCTCGGGTTGCGGGCTCGATCCCTGGTGGGGGCCATGCAGGAGGCAGCCAATCAATGATTCTCTTTCATCATTGATCTTTATCTCTCTCTCTCCCTCTCTCTTCCTCTCTGAAGTCAATGGAAATCCTATACTAATAAAAGAGAAAAATGGTAATTGGCATACAACCGATACCTTTTTCATTGGCTAATCAGCGAGATATGCAAATTAACTGTCAGCCAAGATGGCGGCTGGCAGCCAGGCAGCTGAGAATAGGAGGCTTGGTTGCCCCAGCGATGGAGAAAGTCAAGGATCCCCGCAGCTGCGGGGCTCTGAGCTCCTGAAGCAACAACTCCAAAAGATACAATGTTTCAATTATAGAAGCTAAAAGATGGCGGTTAATTTGCATACTCAGGCTCCAAGCAGAGCGAAGCCAAACAGCCCTGAAGCAGCAGGGCAGAGAGGCCTCAGGGCCTGGGATCAGCAGAGTCGAGAAGCCTCCCAGCCCCGGTGATCAGCGGAGCCGAGAGGCCTCCCGGCCCCGGTGATCAGCGGATCCGAGAGGCCTCCCGGCCCCGGTGATCAGCGGAGTCCAGAGGCCTCCCGGCCTCGCGATCAGCGGAGCCGAGAGGCCTCCCGGCCCCGAGATCAGCGGAGCCGAGAGGCCTCCCGGCCCTGGTGATCAGCGGATCCGAGAGGCCTCCCGGCCCCGGTGATCAGCGGATCCGAGAGGCCTCCCGGCCCCGGTGATCAGCGGAGCCGAGAGGCCTCCCGCCCCGGTGATCAGCGGATCCGAGAGGCCTCCCGGCCCCGGTGATCAGCGGAGCCGAGAGGCCTCCCGGCCCCGGTGATCAGCGGATCCGAGAGGCCTCCCGGCCCCTGCGATCAGCGGAGTCCAGAGGCCTCCTGGCCCGTGATCAGCCGAGAGGCCTCCCAGCCCCGGTGTTCAGCGGAGTCCAGAGGCCTCCCGGCCTGGTGATCAGCGGAGTCCAGAGGCCCCGCGATCAGCGGAGCCGAGAGGCCTCCCGGCCCCGGTGATCAGCGGAGCCGAGAGGCCTCCCGGCCCCGGTGATCAGCAGAGCCGAGAGGCCTCCCGGCCCCGGTGATCAGCGGAGCCGAGAGGCCTCCCGGCCCCGGTGATCAGCGTAGTCCAGAGGCCTCCCGGCCCCGTGATCAGCGGAGACGGAGGCCCCGCGATCAGCAGAGCAGAGAGGCCTCCTGCCCCGGTGATCAGCGGAGCCGAGAGGCCTCCGGCCCCGCGTTCAGGGGAGCCAAGAGGCCTCCCGGCCGGTGATCAGCGGAGCCAAGAGGCCTCCGGGCCAGGGATCAGGGGAGCCGAGAGGCGTCCTGGCCCTGGGATCAGCGGAGCAGCGAGGCTTCCCAGCACCGGGATCAGTGTGACAGGGTGCGGAGCCCCAACCCTCTGATCGGCCCTGCTCTGTGCATGACAGGAGTGGCGCTGCAACCTCCCTATGGACCCTGCCTTGAGTGTGACAGGGGGTGGTGCCCCAACCCCCCAATCGGCCCTACCCTGAGCATGACTGAGGGTGGCATCGCAACCTCCCAATCCGCCCTGCTCTGTGCATGACAGGAGGCGGGGCCCCAACTCCCCAATGGGCCCTGCTCTGAGCCCGACCAGGGGTTACACCTAGGATTAGGCCTGCCCTCTGCCACCCGGGAGCAGGCATAAACCAGCAGGTCCTTATCTCCTGATGGGTTCCAGACTGTGAGAGGGCACAGGCCAGGCTGAGGGACCTCCTCTCCCAACCCGGAGTGCACAAGTTTTTGTGCACCGGGCCTCTAGTATATATATAAAAAAAAGCTAAGTGTCTGTCCGATCGGGTTGCTATGATGCACACTGACCACCAGGGGGCAGATGCTCAATGTAGGAGCAGCCATGACGCTCACTGGCCATTTAAAAATAAACAGTACCACGGACCTGGCGCTGACAAACCAACACTCGGCTTCCCCCAAGTGGGACAAAGGCCCTGCAACACCGCACCAAATCACAGCCAATGCTGCCAAGACCCCATGGCGCAAAATGTGGCCTACAGCCCAGCCCAGCCCAGAAACGGTTTCTGTGGCGCCAGGTAATGACGTCATCTAGCAGTGCCCATTTACAGTTGAACCAAATGTCTGTGTTTTCCCATGCCTCATCTCATTTGATCCTCACAAAAGTCCTGGAATAGGTACATAGGAGACTCAGTAGAATCCTATTTTCTTTTCATTAGCCGGAAAACAGATTTAGAAAGTTTAGAAACTTGACCCGACTGAAAAGAAGAAAGAAATCGTGGACCTTGAAAATGATTTCAGGTTTTCTCACTGCACAGAATATATATAGTAAAACACTGATGCAGTTAAATATTTTACCCTTTGGTCTCCCTGCGTGATCTAATACAATAATAATCTGCTTCATATTGATATTTACTGCTGTGTTGCTGACAATTACCTGAAAGAGAAGTTGGGGTGCTTCACTGGGCTTGAAAAAGTTTAGCTAAATCAGAAAGCAGGTCTAATTAAGCAAGTTTATTCTATATATATAAAAGGCTAAGTTGACTCGCACATGTGCGATACATATAAAGCTCTTGCTGGCACCAATTGCACACGTGTGTTTCGATCTGTCATTGTCGATCGTGAATTTGCTTGACACTTCTATTATAGAGAAATGGCAAATAGTGATATTAAAACATTTCTTTTAATTAATTTCCTTTCAATGTGCACGAATCCGTGCACCAGGATACTAATAAAAATATAATATGTTAAAAACCTTCAAGACTGATAGGTTTTCTGAAAGGAAATGTCTAAAGAGCCTTATGCTAGCCAGAAAAGTGACCAGGTCCCGGGGCATGCCATCTAAACCACCAACCGCAGGCTAGATGGCCAAGGCCGTGCTGGGGCTGAGGGGCCTCATTTAGGTAATGTGTTTGGAGAAGAAAGATGTAAGTTATTTGGAAAGAATTTGCGTTGGCTATAGATAAAGGAGATGGGAGAAGGTGAGGTCGGGTGAGCTCTGGAATAGGTGTGTAGTTCATAAAGAAGAAGTATTTACTGCTTTGGGATTGGTTGTAGCCAGTGGTCCCCAAAGTTCATGCATAAGCAAGATATGGCGGCGTCTGTCAACCATATTCTCTCTAGATAAGAGCTGAAATAGCCACTTGGATATTGATTCACAGTTTCCACATACAGTCAAGAATGTGAGCGGTCTTGTTAGAGCCCTTGGCTCTGTTAACTGATTAACCTCGCTTGTCTCTCTCCTACTCTCTGGCCCACTGTAACCTAATTGACGACGTCTCAGAATTTATCTTTTGTCAAATGTGTGCCACATAGGTCATTTGACATTTTCTAGTAACCATCTTAAAAACAGTAATAGGAAACAGGTGAAATTAATTTTAATAATATATAACATTTAATAATAATATATCCAAAAGATTATCATTTCAATGTGTAATCAACATATACATTTGAATGAATTTTCCATTCTCTTTTTTACACAAGTTTTGGAAATCCAATGTGTATTTTACCGTTATGGCACATCTCGATTCAGACATTTCAGGGGTGGGACAGCTGCGGGTGGCTAGTGGTACCTTATTGCACAGCATAGATATAGAATATTTCCATCCTTGCAGAGGTTCTATTTGACAGGGCATATCTAGCCCATTCATGAGGATTTTTATCTAGAAATTTGCTCTCTGAAGAAGGCATCACCTGTCATCTTCACTTTCTAAAGAGCCGTAGGCAGTATCTTTCTAGTCAGCAGAATAACAAGAAAGCCCATTTCTGACTATTTGGACCTGCTTTTCCTCAGGGCTCAAACTATACTATCTATACTATCGTCCCCTAAAAGCAAAGAAAAGCAGTCAAATACTCTCGCCTGCCTGATGCAGCCTCAATGTTACTCCCTCAGGAAACTTCTCATTGGTGTAAAAGTGAATTTACAGGTCATTCCTGAAAGCTTCCAAGTCTCATTTTAAAGAGGTCCATCTTTCATCCACCTTCAAAAGTGCTCAAAGAAGCAGTGTGCTTATAAGTGTTTTATACTTCACTCTGAGAATGAAGTCCTGACTTGTAGCATTTGCCAGCTTCTGTGGTGTAAATACTCCCACTATGGTCAATGCTTTCAAGCTACCAAGGTGACGTCCCTGAGCACTGAGGTGGGCAGAGATGCCCACAATATAGTAGGATATGTTGCCAACACATCACTAGAGAATAGGGAAGTATATGCGCCCCTCTCCATCTTTAGGCACCTATAGAACATCCTTCACATACAAAGCAAAAATGTCCCAAGGGCTCCGTGTATTGGGTAAAAGGGATTTTAAGCATAGTTGAATTTAGTAAGGAGGCTCACAAGTTAGCTTAACAAAATATATAGCACAGTATATATTTATCATGCTTATATTCCATGTCTATACTAGTACTCTTAACAGTACAGATCTAATCAATTTACTCTGTTTAAGTGTGGCTGTGAAAAATGAGAGAAATCAGACAGAGAAGGACAACTACTGTATGATACCATTTATACGCGGAATCTAAAAAAAGAGAGAATGAAGTGGTGGCTACCAGGGGGTGGGGTGGGTCAAGGATAAGTTGGAATGAGGAGTAACTAAGCCATAGAGATCTACTGTACAGTACAATGAAGAGATAGTAATACTGTACTATAGTTCTGTAATATAATAAATGCCACCACATCAGCAATCATTTCACAGTAGATAACTGTACCTAACACTAACACATTGTCAGATTTGTTCAATTTTAAAAAAGATAGTTGAAAGTAAGATCAGCTTTCATTAGCACTTTTTTATTCTGGTCAGATGACAACTCTACTATCCGTTGTTCCATAAAAAGAAACATTAAATACATAAATAGCTTGAGAATTCATCTGAATTTCTCACTGATCCATTCTTCCAGAAAAAAAAAAGTGTGAGCTTTGTGGGGCTGAAATAAATGATGTGAAGGCAAGATAGTTAGTCTTAAATGTGAGACTATAAATCAGAGTCCTGACTACCTCTGACAAGCCATGAGATCATGGGTAAACCTTTAAAACTACGTAGGGCCTCATTTTCCTCATCTATAAATTAGGGGTTCAACTAACTCAATGTTTTCCAAAATTTACTCATATATAACTCTTAACATTTTACTCATTTTTTAAAATCCTCACCTGAGGATACCTTTTATTGATTTTAGAGAGAGGAAGGGAAGGAGAGAGAGACTTCTATCCAAGAAAGAAACATTGATTGGTTGCCTTCAGGGATTGAATCTACAACCTAATTATGTGCCGTGACCGGGAATCAAACCTGCATCCTTTTGGTGCGAAGGACAATGCTCCAACCACTGAGCAACCCAGCCAGGGCTATCTTTGTCATTTTTATATGCCACCTGCACTATTATTTTCTCAATATTTTTCTTTAATCAACTCATCTCCTTTTACTTAAGTACTGTGCCTTTTCTTAAGTAAGACATTTATGAAATCAAGCTCTAATATGCTAGTTGTGTTTTTTTAGATACACAGTGATATAAAAACATAAACATAAATTTAACCAATGTGTGTGTACTTCCTAAAATTGTTTACTGCATGGGGCTAGCATCCTACAGATGAGGTGATCTCTCTGGGTCCACAGAGTTATTGTTTTGAAAGCTGTCATACATAATGTCAGCCAGTTTGGTGCTTACTGTGGAAATTCAGGATTGATTCACATTGCAGTGACACTTGTCAATCAAGGAGATGAGTGAAACTAGTGGATCATCAAGCCATACTGCTGTCCAGGTCTCTCATTACAGATAGACATGGTTTGAGACTTCTGTGCTTAAATGTATTTGCTCCTATACCAATATAACTTTCTTGCTCCATTAAGCAGCAGAAAAATCCGATCAAAAATTTAAATGAACGCATTTTGCATATAATATTTTGTCTCTTATTATTAAGCTCCGTAAATAGGTTGAAATCTGCATATAAATCACTTATATTTGCCTAGTTGTCTCTGTGGGGGTTGCAGTGATGGTGCAGTAAATATCATGTGAAATGTTAAGTGATTGCTGGGCATGAGAGAACTATGAAATTATTTTTATTAAAACAATAGGAATTAGAAAGCAGGACTTCCTTTAGAGTTGATGTAGCTTAAATAATTTCAACCAGATGAACCGTTGTCAACAATTTGCATTTAAAATATAATTAATTATGTTAGTCTGCCTGCTGTTATACTAGGAAATTAAGATACCATACATGTTTGTAATAGGAATTTCTCAATTGTCTTTTTGAATCCACCACGAAGCTGCACATTTATTTCCACAGGAGGAAAGAAAAACATACTATGCTGCTAACGTAATACCAGTCTTTTTTAGGATTAAGAATCAGTGGATGGTTTGTGGGATTAGTGATTTCTATTCTCAAATGAAAACCAGATGGGCCAAACTGACAGCACAAACAGTTCAAGAAAAAAATTGGCAGAAAAAGCCACATTTGATTATTACATTTGTTTTTACACATTCTCTTATTTGAGATAGAAAGTTGGTTTGTATTGGGTTATGATTTAACCCAATAAAAGTTCAGACTCTATTTCACATGTGAATTATTAGGTAACAGTATGACAATCAAGTAGTTCTTTTATTAAAAATAGAAAATTCTTGGCCACAAAAAAATTTTTAGGAAATGTTTATTCAACTGTTCATTTAAATGTACAATAATCAGTTTATGTATATGCTTACACTAAAACATAACATAAACAAATGTAATGTAGACCCTCTATTGTAAATGTATTAGCAATACCTATGTAATTACTAACCATGCATTTTAGCAATATTCTATGTTTTAGCATAAATACAAGGAACTAATTTTAAACTAGAGAGTAGAAGCAGTTGTTAATCACTCAGTATTTTAGAGAACATAATACTGAAAACATAATGCATAGCTTGCTATTTAACCTGGGCAATTTGTCTAGAATCTCAGATTCACTGGCTCCTACATTCACCCGCATTCCGTGACAGCTTACCGCGGGTTGAATCCCATCATTATCCCCACTTTTCAAAGGAGACGGAGACTCTGAGGGGCTAAGGGCATTGTCTAGGTTTGCCCAGCCAGCATGTGGCAGAGCAGGGCTTGTACATAGACACTCCACAGTGGTGTGGTGCTTTGAGTTCCTGCTGGGTGCCAACCCCGGGCTGAGTGCTGGGCACTCGCGATGAGTAAGGCATGGATGCTGACCTTGGGAAGGTTATGCAGCCCTTCACGTAGAGCTTCTGAAATTGAGAGTCGGAAAACACCATGGAGGTTGCCTGGCCAAACTCCCTTTTATCATAGATAGGAAGATAGTGGCCTTGCCCTAGCCGGTGGTCAGAGACCTGGAATCAAACCTGCAACCCTTTGCTGCAAGAGATGATGCTCCAGCCAACTGAGCCACACTGGGCAAGGGCAAGGATCATATTTCTTTTTCCTAAAAATCTTTCTTTCATATTCTCAGTAGAACATATGGTACTAAAAAATAAAATAAAATCTCAGTTTTTGTTTGTCTGAAAGTGTTTTCATTTTGGAGGAATACTTTTTCTGGGCATAGAATTCTAGATTGGCAGCTCTTTAAGCACTTGGAAGACATAAGTCCACCATCTTGTGGATTCCATTGTTTGTTTTTGTTGAAAAGTCAGATGTAAATCTTATAGAGTATTGCTTCTTTGAAGCTAATATGCTATTTTTATTCTGGATGCTTTAAGATTAAAACTTTGACTTTTTTCTTACTTACCTTTATTGAAGAGAGAGAGAGAGAGAGAGAGAGAGAGAGAGAGAGAGAGAGAGAGAGAGAACGAGCACCATAGCTGGTTTGTCTCAGTGGATAGAGCATCGACCTGTGGACCGAAGGGTTCAATTCTGGTCAAGAGCATGTACCTCAGTTGCAGGCTCCCGGGCCCTGGTCAGGGTGCGTGCAAGAAGCAACCAATCGATGTGTTTCTCTCACATTGATATTTCTCTCTGTGTTTCCCTCTCTCTTCCACTCTAAAAAATTCAATGGAAAATATCCTCAGGTGAGGATTTTAAAAAGAGAGAGAGAAACAGAGAAAAACATTAATTTGCTGCTTCACACTTACTCATGCATTCATAGGTTGATTCTTTTATGTGCCCTGACCGAGTATTAAACCCACAACCTTGGCACACTGGGACAATTCTCTAACCACTGAACAACATGACCAGGGCTACATCTTTGTCTTTGATTTTTAGTTGCTTTACTATTAAGCATATGCATATATATGCATTATGCTTGGGTGTTTGTAGCACTTTTTGAACCTATGAGACCACTAACATATCTGCTTACCTTCTCATTCTCACAGCCACACCCTACTCCAAATACCAGGCTTACGTCTCTTGGATTTTCTCTTATTCATATACTGATCATTCAGATTATCTCTGCTTTTATATTTATACTAGAGGCCCAGTGTACGAAATTAGTGTTGGTGTGTGTGTGTGTGTGTGTGTGTGTGTGTGTGTGTGTGTCCCTCAGCCCAGCCTGCACCCTCTCCAATCTGGGAACCCTCGAGGGATGTCCGACTGCCCGTTTAGACCTGATCCCACTGGGCAGTCAGACATTCCTCTCAAAATCCAGGACAGCTGGCTCCCAACCACTCGCCTGCCTCCCTGCCTGATTGCCCCTAACCACTACCCTGCCAGCCTGATAGATGCCTAACTGCTCCCCTGCAAGCCCGATTGCCCCTAACTGCCCTCCCCTGCCATCCTGGTCACCCCTAACTGCCCTCCCCTGCAGGGCTGGTTCCCCCCAACTGGTCTCCCCTGTAGGCCTGGTTGCCCCCAACTGCCCTCCTCTCCCAGTTTGGTCATCCCTAACTGCCTTCCCCTACAGGCCTGATCACCCCCAACTGTCCTCCCTTGCAGGCCCGGTCCCTCCCAACTACCCTCCCCTGCTGGCCATCTTTGACCACATGGGGGCAGCCATCTTGTGTGTTGGAGTTATGGTCAATTTGCATATTACTCTTTTATTAGATAGGATAGTATCTTCAGAGTTTTTGAAATATGTGTGTTTTAATATTCTCTCTAGGTTTTCTAATTTTTCTCATAAGGAACATTAGTATAAAACACCTCATTAGTCACTGCTAGAAGTTTTGATTAATCTATTTAAAAATTTTACCTACAATTGAATATCCACATGTGTTCTAAATGACCACAAACTTGTTTGCAGTTTTCCAGCTTCAGAGAAACACATAGTAGATGGCCTGCTAGGGAGAAAAGTAAAGACCATCATGAACTGATTTGAAACAAACTTTAAGAATTTTATTTTTTTTAAGTTAGTATAATGCTCTAGATGGTTATAAAGTGTAATACAATCATGAGTGTGCAGGTAGAAGCCATGGGAGCTTGTGTGGGGTAAAAAGAGTGAGGTTAGGATTTAGACAGGTTACCCACTTGGAAATCGAGAACCCCTGAAATGACTCTAGGACCTGGGATGGAGAGGGAGACTGAATTTTATTTTATGAATATGGAGATCAATAGGAATTATATTGATTATGTCATAAACTTCTCTATTTATGAAGTGCCTCTACTATGCTAGTCTCTGTACCAGTAAATGACAGACATGAGGAGTGGTAAGAGGCCACATAGTTGGATGGCAAAGAGGAAGAGAAGACCACGTGAAGGTAGAGAAGTGATGACTTGAAAAGCTTAGAGAATGCCAAGCCCTTCTGGCCCTCACCCACCTCCACCTCCACCTCCACCTCCACCTCCCTGCCCCACCACACATCTGTCTTGTGAAAATAAACAACTTCTGCTCGAGATTCCTATAAAGAACACCCATGTCCTCAAAAGAGAGCAGATTTTAGTGATAATTAGGAAGTGGAGGGAATATTTTGTGACATGATGGATTATGTTAGAAAATTTGCTTAGCATTTAGCAGAGGTTCCAAAGGATGACATGGAGGGCTTGGGAGAGAGACGAGTGCCCAAAAAAAACACTCCTGTGCCATTTGAAGAGTGTGATGATGAAGTTACGGCTGAGATATTCCAGCAATCAATATTGAGGCCAGTGATGTTTATTCATGACAGTGTGAGAGTAAATTGAAAAATGGTTGCTGACAACACGGCATCCTTCAGATAACTTAGTGCCAAAGAGATCTACAGATGGCTCTAACCAAATTAGGAAATGAGTAACATCATAACAAGGCATAGGTTTTATAAGTTATGTACATGGATAAGAATAACTTGGAGTATAATGATTTACTAGTTTGACTTAAATTGCTATAAAAATAACCCCTTAAAGAAAAAGATGTATATTAGCATTTGACTTTATATAGTGTGCCGCTATGGTATTACATGACATATAAAGGGGAGAGCAAAAGTAGGCTAATAATAATAATAATAATAATAAATACAATAATTAATGCATAATAATATAAGAATGAACTCTGCATTTTGTGTACTCACAACTGTAAACCTACTTTTACCCCACCTCTGTGTATTGAAGGCAAGTAACAGACCAAGCTAAAAAGAGGAGCAACAGTATTAAAATCATTCTGAATTCTACTGGACACATGGGTGACATTTCCATCTTTAGAAAGGAACAAATAGGAAAACCAAGAAAGGACAAGACAACAAAGAGACTATGAGGACATTGAGAGGAAAGGTTTTGAAAAGCTGTTGTTAAAAGAAAATACAGTCTTAGAGCAAGAGGCACGTCTGGAAAAAGCGATCACTTGTTAGGAAGTTGCTAGTGCATGGAATCCTACTCATGTGGACATACTCAGGCTTGAGACCATCATTTTGCTTTGGAGAAGCCAAGGGCTAACCTGACAAATGTGCCTCATGGATACAGAAAAGTATAAAGTGTAAGTCATTGTGACATTTCCCCCCTGTTTTTGTGTACAGTCAAATGGGTCATTTTTATGGTAATAAGTTCATGGTTGAGAGTGGACACAGGGATGACATATAAAGCCTTTTGCAATAACCTTTTACAACCAGCATATTCTTTGACTTTTTTTTAGACCAGGCTTTAATCTTTTCTTCCTAGGAATCTGTCCCCCCCCCCCCCCACACACACACGTTATCTTTAAGTAATAAAACCCCTTTTCTGACTAGTATGCACGGCTTATAATGACTTCAATGAAACATTTAGGTCATTTGGAGCACAAAACTATTTTGTGATTCAAATCATTACAAACTATTTCCCATTAAGATGATGCACAAGCTGAACTGGAGTTAATGAACCTACATTCTTGCAGGATAATTCAAACTTTAAGGGTGATATTAACTTAAACGAAATAAGAGAGGGAAGAAAAATCAGGTTCATTGTACACCAGAGATCACGATCTTTATCCTCTCAGTTCATAAAAGCTTATCTGTAGCTCAGTTACTCTCAGTCCATTATGAGAGTGGTTGTAGAGCACATATATGTTTATAATTAAGTACCCCTCTGTGGCTATAAAAGGGCTGCATGTGCTTCCGCAAGGAGTACATGTGGAACTTGATTCATAAGCTTGTGTGAGAGAGTGGGTATCTTTAACCTTTATGGAATGCTGCATGAAACTGTGTGGCAAGTCCCCACGTACTATGCAAAGCAAGGGTCTGAACACTGTATAGCCCATGGCCAAATCCACCCCATAGCTGATTTTGTAAAAAGTTTTACTGGAGCACAGTCACACCTATTCATTTATATATTGTCTATGGCTACCTGAACCCTGTAAGAGCAGAGCTGAGTAGTTGCAGCAGAAATTGGATGGTCCAAAAAGCCTAAAATATTTACTATCTGGCTCTTTAAAGAAAAGGTTTACCAACTCCCGACGTAAAGAAAAACCTTTGTTCTATACCTGTTGACCATACACAGAATTGCAAAGTGAGTAAAACCTACATTAAATTAATCAACTGTTATTTCAGAGCACAGTATTTACATTATCTACAGCGAAAAGGTCCTAGGTTGCCTTGGACCTACTTAGGAACGTGTCTTCTTCAAAAGCCTAGACTTGGCATTTTAAACTCTTCTGCTGTCAAAAATTAAATTAATTAATTGACACAATAGCTACTAGTTTTTTAAACCCCCCTGAAACACAATGTCTCGTGTTCCCCTCCTGACTCTCTGTGGCAGCTGTTAACTATCAAATACTATTTCTAGAACTGTGCTGACATCAGTCGACGATCATACACAAAGCTGTTTGGCAGGCCATACACTGTGTGAGTTGAGGTTGTTAAAATGAAACAGCTCCGTTAAAATTAACTCTATTCACATCACAGAGAAAAGATATCCAAGTTTGCCAAATCAAATCTTTCCTATATCAGTGGGGAAGAGCCATTTCCCAACCTCTAAAAAAGGTAATTCAGGCACAGGAGGGGGAAAAAAGAACCCTTGGAAATTAAAATGATAAAACAAAAATTTGCTTGACAGCAAAAGTACTTCCAAATGTATGAAATTGAATCCAAATCTGAGCCTGCAACAAATTTAACTGACAAGAAAGTCTGCATAATGGACTTGGTTTTATTATTAATGCTAATATGGGTACATTTTTGTTCTATTGTGCTGATGGCAAGAAGATAAATGGCCACCGAAGGCACTAAAATATCTCCACTCTGTTGAAACACTGATTGGAGTTAGAATGCAAACACTTATTCTTCACTTGTGAGAAAAAAAATTTTTTTTAAAGCAAGTGCTACCGTAGAGGCCATTTCAGAATCAGGTATAGCTTTGAAATAGAATTTCTTAAAATAACGAAGTGCAATATTTAAACAGCCGTTACTTTTAGAAATTTAAAGTCATGTAGCTATAATTTTATCAAAATGATAAATATATTCCTGACATGATTTTTAATGAGAACTTCTTGAAAATGAATAATTAGCCTCACATAGTGGTTGGGTTCAGGGCACCCAAGTTACATGGTGTAAATGCTTTTCTCTGTCAGCTCACCTCTCCCTGGAAATCAGTATTTAAAGTCCTCTCACCCCCTGAACCCAAGTCTCCTTAGAGGTCAAGCGGCGGCCAGACAGGGACTGTGAGAGACTGGGTCTGTGCCAAAGACATCTGGTCATTTTCAGGTTCGGGAGACAAGGACGGAGGATCCACAGTTGTTTGCAGGCGGGAGAGCCAAGGGTCTGGAAGCCAGGGAGTTCAAGCCAAAGCCAGAGTGTGTCGAGCCAGTAAATCAGTTCATCTGAGAAGGAGCAATTGGGTTTTGGAGATCAAGACGAGCAGAAGGTCAGAAACTCTGGGAGGTTAGTAACAGCGAGGAAATAGAATAGGAATGTCAGCCCTTAAGCTACCGTCTCTTTGTGTTTGCTTTCACGAGTCTTGTTTATATTCCTCCACGGTTGCATGCAGAGTAGTGGTTACCGCTACCTTGGAGTGAAACTACGATGGATAAACCTGGATCCTGGCTACACCCGGCCTGTAATTACAAGGAAGCTCTTGTAGACCTCGTGCTGTCGAGATTTTTTAAATAGCAGTGACGCCTGTGCTGTAAGCCTGTGCTAATCGGTCCAAATTCTCCCACCACTTGCCTTCTCTATTTATTAATTTAACCTTTTTCTACATTCTAGATGAGTTCTGTCTGTGGTAGACAGAATTTTAAGATGGCCCCCAAGTTTCCTAAAATCCCCTCCCCTTGAGTATGGACGGACTGGTGAGTAGAATAGGGTACCACTCCTTCTATTACAGTGGTTCTCAACCTTTCCTAATGCCACGATCCTTTAATACAGTTCCTCATGGTGTGGTGACCCCCAACCATTAAATTATTTTCATTGCTTCTTCGTAACAGTAATTCTGCTACTGTTATGAATTGTCATGTAAATATCTGATATGCAGGATGTATTTTCATTGTTACAAGTTGAACATAATTAAAGCATAGTGATTAATCACAAAAACAATATGTAATTACATATGTTTTCCGATGATCTTAGGTGACCCTTGTGAAAGGGTCGTTCGACCCCCAAAGGGGTCGTGACCCACAGGTTGAGAACCGCTGACCTATTAGGTTAGGCATCAGTGTACTGAGTTAGTCAAAAGGGTAATTATCCTGGGTGGGCCTGACCTAATCAGGCAACCCTTTGAAAGAAGGCGAAGCATCAGAGAGATTATAACCTGAGGAATTCCAGGAAAAAAACAACAGCAGCGAGCCATGTTGTGAGAGGAAGGGGACACGTGGTAAGGACCTCAAGGTGGCTTCTAGGAGCTGTGAACACTCCCTTGGCCATACAGATACAACAAAATTCTGCTACCAATCATGTGAGCTTGAACAAATACCCCAAGCTTCAGCAGAGACCCCAGCCTGGTCTTGATGTCAGCCTGGGGAGACCCTGAGCGGGCGACCCAACTAAGTGTGCGTGGGCTCCTGATCAACGAAGCTATGAAATAACGTTTGTCTTGTGTTAACCACTAAGTTTGTGGTAACTTCTTCTGTAGTAATAAGAAACAAATACACTGTGCAACTTCCCATCACAATGGAAACGTCCTATATTCAAGTGGCCAATATGGTAGCCACTAACCACACGGGGCAGTTGAGCACTAGCCACATGAGGCTCGTGCAACTGAGGAACTGAATTTTTATTTTATTTTATTTTATTTTATTTTATTTTATTTTATTTTATTTTATTTTATTTATTTATGTTATGTTAACGAATTTAAACTTGAATTGCCGTATGTGGCTAATGGCTACCCTATTGAACAGTGCATTTCTAGATTAATAATAAGGAAGACAACAATTCTTTGATTTTAGTGTTCTTTATTACAAATAGCTCTTCCTCTGAGTTTCATTTTTGAAATTTAATCTTCAACAGATTCTCTATGAAGACCATATGAGAAGCCATGCATGACCTAGCACCAGCTCATTCCCTTCTCCAAACCGCAGGGCTTCTTGTATCAAGTTCCTTCTCCGCGGAGGGCTTCCCTCTATCCAGACACTCTTCCCTTCGTTCTTCATCTGTGTAACACTGACTTAATATTTGGGTCTCAGTCCAGATGTCACTATCTTAGAGAATTCCCTGATGCCCTGCATTCGTCAGCTATTGCTGTGTAACAAACTATGCCAAAATTCAATGGCTCCAGAAATCATATTTTACTGTAGTTCATGCACCGATGGGTCATCTGAGTCGTCTGATATAAACTGGTCTCACACTTGTGAGCTGGAGGCTCTGCTTTAAACTGGTATTGACTAGGTCAGCGGTCGCCAACCATTTGGACTTCGCGGACCACCAGTGGTCCGCGGACCACACGGTTGGTGACCGCTGGACTAGAGCACATCAGCAGGATCAGGTCACTCTTCCTCCTGGGGCCAGGAGGCTAGGCTGGGCACATTCATCTCATGGCACTGGCAGAAGTAAAACAGGCAAGTATACGTCACAGGGACTGGAGGCGTAGGCTCAAGACTGATACGACATCACTTTGCCTCGTTCTATCGGTCAAACTGTCACCAGGCCAAAGCCAGAGTTTAAGGGTGAGAAGTGTATTCTGCTCCTTTTTTGGGAGGAACTGCAACAGTCCTATGGCAAAGGGCTTAGATACAGGAAGGGTGAAGAACTGGGGTCAGTGATGGGAATCTTTCATATTTTTTTTCATTTAAACTGGATCCTTCATTCTTAATATCTCATAGGAAAGATTTTTCTTTCAAGGCACTTGTATTTGGTAATTGTACATTTATTTATGAGAGTATTTGTTTACTGACAATCTCCTCCATAATGCTGAGTAAGCTCAATGAGTTCAGAAAATCACATTTATTTTATTCACTTCTGTGTCACCAGAAACTATGACACTCAATTATTTATTGAATAAATGAATAAACAAAATATCTAAAGAACATTTTAAAAGGTAAATATGTTCTGATAAGCAGGATCTGAGAATAGATAATTAAAGTTTGAGCAAAATTTGGTAGCTATTATCAGAGCATGAGGAGACATCATTTAACAAGCTGATTTATGAATGTCAAGGGAAGTAATTGAAAAATAGGACAGAGTGTGTGTGTATGTCTGTATATATAAAGGCAAGAAAGTCGGAAGAAAGGAAGAGAGGGAGGGAGGGAGGGAGGGAGGGAGGGAAGGAGGGAGGAAGGAAGAATTGACAGGTATTAGCAATCACAGACCAGGTATAGCTATCCTTGGAACTATAATACAAAAATCCTACAATAGTCAATGAGTAATCAATCAACCAAAATATGCCTCACCTAGGAACCAATAATAGAATGATAGAGGCTGTATATATTGTCTGGTTTGCATGTGAAGATGCTGCTTTTCAATTGTGCAGGTGTCTCTCCAGAGGCAACTTAGGACAAATAGTTCTAAGACCCATAAATTCTACTTTGTACTTACAACCATATCAGATGTTCTAATAGAATCTCTTTTTCCTCTTCACCCCCTGGTCCAGGCAGAATCACTAAAATTTATAAAATCCCTCCATCCCTTATTACCATACTCAATTATTTTTTAATTGATTTTAGAGAGAGGAAGGGAGAGAGAGAAACATTGATGTGACAAAGAAACATCAACCGGCTGCCTCTTATGTGCGTCCCGACTGAGGAACGAACCCACCACCTTTCAGTGTACAGGACGACACTCGAACAAACGGAGCCACACCAGGCAGGGCAGTTATTTGGTTATTTGGGAATACTCAGCAATGTTCTCAGCAGTGTTACTTGAGAGTTATTCTGTTTTTTGGGGGGAAATTCATAAAAGGCATATGGAAAGGATCACTGAAATATAGCTGCCCTTGCTTCGATACTGCGTTGCTGGGATGAATATGGAACCATCTCTGATTTTCACTGAACCATACAGAATTTCAAACACAACACAAATTTTGTTTGAAGTTCATCTAGACAGTCTTAGGTTCCAGTAAAGATTTCATATATTTCTTCATTTTACTTGCATGCATAGTGTAAATATGTTCTTTTTTCATCAGAATCACAAATAGCTACAGGGTGTTAATGACATTGCCTTCTTTGCTGCAAGCAGCATCTTGAACTCTGAATCACGGCCAACAATCTAATCATAGTGATGCGAGCCAGTAGGGTGCAGGGTTTCTAACTGCCTTAAAGACAGTGTCTTTTGAAAGTTGTACATTTGCATATGGTGTAAGAAAGTGATCTGGTTTCATTCGTTCCCATGGAGCTGTCCAGTTTTCCCAACACCATTATTTGAAGAGACTGTCTTTACCCCACTATATATTCTTGCCTCCGTCATCATAGATTAATTGATCCTATAGGCATGAGTTTATTTCTGGGCTCTCTATTCTGTTCCGTTCATCTGTATGTCTGTTTTTATGCCAGTGCCATGCTGTTTTGATTAGTATCGTCTTGCAGTATAGTTTGATATCAGGTAGCGTGATACCTCCAACTTTGTTCTTCTTTCTCAAGATTGCCTTGGCTATTCAGAGTCTTTTCTGGTTCCATATAAATTTTAGGATTATTTGTTCTAGTTCTGTGAAAAATGCCATTGGTATTTTGGTAGGGATTACTTTAGGTAATATGGCCATTTAATGATGTTAGTAGGTGTATAAAAATGCAAAATGCAACTGATTTCTGAATATTTCTTCTACTTTACTAAATTCATTTATTAGTTCTAATAGTGCTATTTTGGTAGAATCTTCAGGATTCTCTCTATATATTATCATGTCAACTGCAAATAATGACAGTTTTACTTCTTCCTTCCTGGTTCGGATTTGCTATTTATAACATGTGAAAGCATGCAGAAATACTTATTGAGCACCTACTATCTTGTGCTGGAAACACTAAGATGGATGACCCGACCCCCTCTTCATAGGGTGCATAATCTAGTGTGTGAGGCATATGTGTGTAAACAAATGACTCCAAAGAATGTGTACAAAGTCGATGGGCACGTGCAAGATGAACTGATTCACTTTACCTGGAGAGCACTCAGAGGGAGGTGATGCTTAGGCTTAGGATGAGTGGGAATTTGACAAGTGGGTAAAAGGCAAACAAGGCGGGAGACAAAAATCTGAGAGATGTCAGGGTCCAAACCATCTCTGGTCAGAGCACATCAAAATCTGAGAGATGTCAGGGGTCGTTACAAGAAGTCTGGGCTCTCCACTCTAGGACAGAGGTTCTCCAAGTGTGGTCCCCAGACCAGCACCAGTGCCCTTACCTGGAAACTTGTTAGAAATGCAGATCCTTGGCCCCCACCTCAGACTTCCTGAGACAGAAACTCTGGAATTGGAGCTCCATCATTCGTGCTTTAATGAGACCTTCAAGTGAACCTGACCCATGCTCCCGTGTGAGAACCACTGCTCTTGGCGATAAGGGGCCAAGAATATGTTAGTGGCTGGATCAACTCTAGACTTCCCAAAAGGTATCCCTGGCCAGGATGGAGAGGGTACGTTAGAACTGGGACAGGAAGTAAAGGTGAGTGGAGACCGTGAGACCAGTTAGGAAGCTGTGGAGAGCATCAGTGGCGGCCGTGATACGTAATTGGGGATCCAGAGAGAGGACCTTGCATTTGCTCAGATTAAAATGCAGAGACCTTTAAGGCAGAGACCTTAAAGACCAGGTCATTGAGAGGCCTCACACTCCATTAATGAAAAGTAGCAGAGGAGCCTTGCGGCCACGGAAGAATTATTCCAAGGAGCTTGTAAACCCAGGTACCCACCTACACTAAATCAGTCATGGCGTGCACACACAGGGCTGCTACTGTTCCCAAGAATACAGTTGTTTATGAGTAATAGTATGCACCTTCATTTAAAATAAATTCCAAATTCTTAGTAACTTTGTCATTATGTATGTTTTACATCCATGTTTTATACTAAAATATGGCTACCATTCTATAAGGGATCTGGGGATTTTAGAAATATTATAGGGAGTCCCCATACTCATAAGAGTTCCCAACCCTAGATATGGGTCCTGAATGCCACTTGGTTATAAGTATCGGTAATAAAGACCTGATACAGCATTTGATGTTCACACAGAGATGGACATTTTAATGTGTTGGTTCTCTGATATTTCTTTTTCTTTGTGGGGTTGAGTTTGAAGTTCGGCACTCAAAAGATTGCTTCATTCCTCTTACTGCTTTGTAGATGATTAGGGTACCTACTGCAACCTAAGTGATGATTCTTACATTCGAACTTCACAGTCTGAAAACCCACGTCTCCCAAAGGTATGATTAGCGGAGAGATTAATTTGTTTTATGATCTAATTGTAACTTCTTTTTACAAAGAAGAAATCTCTTTATTAAAACAGATAGCAAACATTAAAGAGCAACAAAGATAGCCCCACAGAGTCAATTACTAAAAAATATATAACTAACTATATTTGCTACATTTCTCACCCATTCTTAACTCCTCTCAGTCATTGCTAATCTTTGTTTTATTCTGAAAGCTTTATACAACAATTCTCTTTTAGTCATGGGAGTCTTTATGCTTCCAGTCGAAGCCTCTGGCTGGCCCTGGCTGGGTAGCTCCATTGTTCCAAGGTTGCGGGTTCGATCTCTAGCCAAGCCACATACAAGAAGCAACCAATGAATGCATAAATAAGTGGAACAAGTCTCTCTCTCTCACTCTCTCTCTTCCTCCCTCCCTCCCTCCCTCTTCCCCTCCCTCCCTCCCTCTCTCTCTCTCTTCCTTAAAAATCAATAAATTAAAAAATATATTTAAAAAGCAAAGCCTCTGGCTGCTCGGTAGCTTTTTCCAAAGTTCCTGACTCTCAGAATTACTAGGGTGCAATCTGCTTGGATGCCGAACCTTTATAAACAAGGCCCGGGTTTTCTCTTCCTCCAAGTGACCCTGAGGAACCCCCCCAGGAGGCCTGAGGTGCAGGCTGGGAGAGGGAAGATGGCATGGCAGACGTGGGAGCCCAGGGAAGAGTTGATGCTGAAGTTTGACTCCAAAGGCAGTCTTCTGGCAGAATTCTCTCTCGTTATGGGACAGTCTTTTCAATTAATGCCTTCAGCTGATTTGACGAGACCCATCCACATTACGAAGAGTAATCTGCTTTACTCAAAGTCTACTGATTTAAATATTAATCTTGCCTGCAAAATATCTTCACAGAAATAGCTAAAATAATGTTTCACCAAACATCTGGTTATGGTGGCCTAGCCAAGTTGACACATACTATTAACCATCATAATGTTCTTTCCTACTAGGGAAAAAAACCTGTCCTTCCTTCCGCCCCCTCCTTATCTTCCTTCTTTCACTCCTTCTTTTTCTTTCCACAAATATTTCCTGAGAGCCCTCTAGATTCCCAATCCTAGAAGCCTACTGATGAAGTTGAGCTGTCTCCTTGGTAACCATCTCTAACCCGAATGGAATACAAAGTGCTTTCAGAAGCAGACTATCTTCTTTAAAGGGATCATATATCCCTTTCCAATTTTAAACCCTAACTTATAAGAACACAATTTTGCTATCTCTTTTAAACAGAAAAATAACTGTCTTTAACAAGAGATTAATGACTGACACCATTGTTTAGCTGGTGGGTGTACTAATTTAGATGCTTCTGATTTAAAATGTCATGATTTGGTCAGAGATCGGCTCAGAGATTATTCTTGTATCATAGGGTTTGGCATAGAAATGAATGGTTTAAAAATATTTCTGAAGGAAACATTAAACCCACTTTAGAAAAAACACCGTTTTCAAAGTGATTATTTAATTAATGAATTATGTAAGTTACACTATACTTAAAAACAGATATATTAAAGCAGGTCCAAAGATGTCTTATTTTTCAAAACAAACTGGAAAAAGACTTTGTAAATCTACTCTGAATTAGTATATTGCTCACAAACTCATTTATCATGGGGGTTGCTTTTCTAGAAATGGGACTGCTACTCAAACCAGTACTGGAGGAGACTGTTGAAGCTCCGACCCTATGCAGTGTGTGCCCAGCATTGCCCATTGCCCTGCGGCCAACCCTATGTGTGTTCTTTCCAAATCCCCTGGAAGGGACAAGTCCCCTTCTGTGGTTTCTCCCCACCCCGGGCTGTAGTGATGTTCATGATGCCCTCCATAGCATCAGAGGTTTCCCACCAAATCCAGTCACCTTCTGATCTTCCTATGTTTCCTCGACTATTTCCAGGAAGGTGCCTCAGGTTATTATAAAACTGACATTTAAGATCCCTCATGATACTGTTCCTTTGAAATCAGGTCCAGTCTTACTACATGTACACATCTGCCAATCTTTAATGGGTCAAAACTATTAACCAGAACCAAAAATAAGGGTGGAAAGAGAGGTCATCACAAACCAAACTCCACTTTACAAAACCCATTTAAGTAGCACAGCTAAAAGCTGATTGGTTGAGAGGAGAGTAGCCCCATGAACAAGAGACATTGGGGCACCAACCCTGGTGCAGTCAGAAATCTGCATATAACTTTTGACTCCCCCCAAACTTAACTAATAGCCAACTGTTGACTAGAAGCCTTACTGATAACATAGTTGATTAACACATATTTTGGGTATATATTATATACTGTATTCTTACAATGAAGTAAATTAGAGAAAACAAAATGTTAGTAAGAAAATCGTAAGGAAGAGAAAATACATTTAAATATTTATTGAAAAAAAATACATTTAAATATTTATTGAAAAAAATCTGCACATAAGTGGACCCTGGAGTTGAAACCCATATAGTTCAAAGGTCAACTGTGTATATGCTTTATAGTCCAGTCATGCTCATTGGACAGGAGCACACAGCACAGCCTATCACGTCCTCTCCTTGGAGCATGAAGAAAACAGACACTGCAATAGGCTCTGATGGATTGCATATGGAAATACATATCTTCTCTTTAAAATTATGAATATGAAATTTCAGAGATAAGCAGCTTTATAACAAATTCGTGTTGTGTGGGGCAGTACTAAATGTAGCATACATGTATTTGAAAAATTATTTTAAGTTAAAATATAACATCTTTAATGCAAACTTTTTATGATTTTAGACCTACGGTGCTCCCTGTGCCAAATTTGGCCAATAATTATAAAATTAGGCAATGCTTGTTTTTGAACAAGAACAACTTGACCACTTGTGTTGAATTTTCTCATTTTACGGGGGTATGTTTGTCATGCTGTTATTGTATACTTAGTAATTCCTAGTGACTCATGGCATGGCCACCTGCTTCTATAAATAAAGTTTTATCGTAACATAGCACACGCATTCTTTTTGGTCTTGGCTGTTTCTGTGATATAAAAACAGAATAGAACAGTTGTGAGAACATTTCACTCTCAAAACCTCTAATATGGACTATGTATGTTTGTAGAGAAAAGTTTGTGACCCCCTGCTGTAGGCACTAACATTTTTGTCCCTTTGACAGAGAGAGGGGATTTTATGGACTCCAAGGATGAAATAATATAGACCAGTGGTCTCTAACCAGTGGTCCATGGACCACTGGTGGTCCGTGAGGTCCGAAAGGTTGGCGACGTCTGGTATAGACTACTTCCCTCTCTTTCTGTGAATCTTCAAAAAGAAACTATCCCATCATCCATATTGAATGTGCCAAGGAAAGAATTGCCCAGAGCAATGCTGTTCTCTATCCTTATGCTCCCACTTAGGCAATTTTAAATTTTCTAGTAGCCACACTAAAAAGGTAAAAAGAAACAGGTAAAATTAATTTTAGGAATATAATTTTATCTTACCCAATATATTCAAAGTTGTGTCATTTCAACATGTAATAAACAAACATTAGTGATGGCCTATTTTTCATTTCACGTTGTTCTTAGCCTTCATAATCCAGTATACGTTTTATACTTTCAGCACACCTGTGTCCGCCGCATTTCAAGTGCTGTTAGCCGCGCAGCGGTAGTGGCTACTGTAGGACAGTGCAGGCCTATAAGCAAGGAAAAGCAGATGGCCGTTACGTTCTTTTCATTTTCATTTGTTTTTCAGCTTTCCTTCAACTTTAAAAACTACTTAAACCTTACAAAGGTGAAGACAGATCCTGTTCTGAAAGACTTTAATTCTTACTTAAATATGTGTATGCTTATGTAGTTATTTTTCACTTTTCTGAGTATCAAAAGTTGCAATGATGGTGGCCATTAGGAAAACCCTGCTAGATTTCTGGAGGGACTGTCACCTACCGGAGCATAACAGGAGCATGACCAGGACTATTAAAGAAGAGGACAGGAAGAGATTTCTATCTCAAAACACCTTGTACATGCTTATTTTTTTCTTTTAAACCAGAAAAAAAGGCAGCAGCCACTAGCTGATAGTTCTCCTAGGCTGGCCCAAGTACATGGATGCTCCAATCTAAACTCAGGAGCCCCACATCTACACTAATAAAACAGAAACATGGTAATTGGCGTACAACCGCTACCCTTTTCATTGGCTAATCAGCGAGATATGCAAATTAACTGTCAGCCAAGATGGCGGCTAATTTGCATACGTAGGCTCCAAGTGTCAGAGCGAAGCCTGGTGAGGACTCAGGCATTCTGCCTCAACCGGCTGGTGGAGGGCCTCTGGGCCTGCTTGGTCAGCGCTGCTGGGGGTGAAGGAGCAGAGACACAGCCTGCAGGGGGGCCGCACCCAGCCGCCCCAAGCCCCGCCTCAGCGCTGGGGTTGGGGGAGCAGAGGCACAGGCCGCAGGGGGCCCGCACCCAGAAACCCAAGCCCCGCCTCAGCGCTGGGGTTGGGGGAGCAGAGGCACAGGCCGCAGGGGGGCCCGCACCCAGAAACCCAAGCCCCGCCTCAGCGCTGGGGTTGGGGGAGCAGAGGCACAGGCCGCAGGGGGGCCCGCACCCAGAAACCCAAGCCCCGCCTCAGCGCTGGGGTTGGGGGAGCAGAGGCACAGGCCGCAGGGGGCCCGCACCCAGAAACCCAAGCCCCGCCTCAGCGCTGGGGTTGGGGGAGCAGAGGCACAGGCCGCAGGGGGGCCCGCACCCAGAAACCCAAGCCCCGCCTCAGCGCTGGGGTCAGAGGAGCAGAGACACATCCTAGAGTGGGGGCTGCACCCAGCAGCCCCAAGCCCCGCCTTGGCGCTGGGGTTGGAGGAGCAGAGACACAGCCCTCAGGGTGACCTGCACCCAGCAGCCTCAAGCCCCACCTCAGTGCTGGGGTCAGAGAAGCACAGACACAGCCTGCAGGGGGGCCGGCACCTAGCAGCCCCTAACCCCAAGGCCGCAGAGGCGCTGGGGCCACTGGGGCTGCAGCAGAGACACAAACCGGCAGGAAACCTGTGGAAAGGGAGATAAACTATCATAACTTTATCTCCCTTTCCACAAGATGAGAAAACTGACCCTGATTATTTAGTGATATAGCCCACACCTTTCTACAAGCACAGGGTACTTATGATCACTCCCAGGAAGTGATCAGAATACTGGTCAGAATACTGTTTCCAGGGAATAACGCTACTGTGGCAAATTATCTAAGAGAAGAAACAAGCTTTTGTTGGGTTTATTCTAAAGGTCAGAGAACAGGCCACCCCAACATATGCCATGTTGTTATATTGACGATCTTGACCTGCAGATGCTTAAAAAACAGCAAATGCACTGAAGTCTCCTTCTCTGCCTAAAATCGGACCCCCCAAAAGGTTCCCTTGATGGGAAAAGTGCCATCAGCCAGTGAAGACTGACTCCTGTCACAGGACAGGAGACTAGAAGTTGACATCACATCCAAACTTTGTTACAAACTATCTCCCACACCCCCATTCATCTTCCCTAAAAATCATGTACTCTCCTCTAAGAGGCCTACGTATCCTGTCCCCTTTCCCTAGAAAGAAGGTATTTAAATCTGGATTCTAAGCCACTTTGGGAAGTTATTCATTTTTCCCTGGGATCTCCCACATATACACGAGGTACACAAGTTAATGAACTTTAGTTTTTCTCTTGGTAATCGGTCTTTCATTACAAGGGCCTCTGCTAAGAACTCAGAAGGGTAGAGGAAAACTATTTTTCCTCTTCCATAATTCTATCTCGGGAAATCAAGTCCTGGGCTGAACAGTGAGTTTGGCTCAAGTGCCAAGCAGTCCCGGCTGAGGGGAGGGAAGCTTCTAGGGGGAAATCAATGATACTGGCATCAAAGTAGGATAGAGGGCACATGCATGATTGCTGGTGGGAGTTTAAAGTGATTCAACATTTTTGGAGGATGATTTGGCAAAATCGATAGAAATGTTCAAGGTACATCCAAGAGTCTTCTTCTAGGAATCTCATCTGCTGAGATAAAGCACGAGTGCATAAGCCCTGGTCAGAACCCAGGATGCTACTGCGGGCTCTCCTTCCATGATGGGAAAACCTGCTAACAACCTGCATTTTTAGGCAAGGTGGCATCTATACTAATAAAAAGGTAATATGCTAATTAGACTGAACATCTTCCAGACGAGGTTCCGAGGTTCCGGACGTCCTTCCGGACAAAGCCATGGTGACAGGGCTGAGGCAGAGGCGGTTAGAGGTGATCAGGCAGGCAGGGGAGAGCAGTTAGGAGGATCAGGACGGCAGGGGAGAGCAGTTAAGGGTATCAGACCATCAGGGGAGAGCAGTTAGAGGGATCAGGCCAGCAGGCAGGTGAGCAGTTAGGTGCCAGCAGCCCTGAGGGGTCCCGGATTGGAGAGGGTGCAGGCCAGGCTGAGGAACTCCCCGCTCCCGTGCACGAATTAGGGGCAATCAGGCAGGCACACAGGTGAGTGGTTAGGAGGCAGGGGTCCAGGATTGTGAAAGGGATGTCCAACTGCCAGTTTAGACCCGATCCCGGCAGTTGGACATCCTGAGATTAGGCCTAAACCAGTAGTCGGCATCCCCCAAAGGGTCTGAGATTGGAGAGGGTGCAGGCTGGGCTGAGGGACACTCTCCTCCCGTGCACGAATTTCGTGCACCGGGCCACTAGTTCCTGGATATTTAAATATAGTTGTGGGCCACATAAAGACGTTTTCGTCAACAAGTGACCGCGTATATGACAGTGGTATACCATAGAGCCTAGCTGTGTAACAGGCTATACCATTTGGTTTCTGGAAATACACTCTATGATGTTCTCGTAACGACAAAATCTCCTAATGATGCATTTCTCAGAACATACCCCTATCACTAAGCAGCAGATGACTGTATAACATTTCTTCTTCTCTTTCTTTCCTCCTCTGATTTCTTCTAAAGAGCTATCTCCCTTCCATTTCATTTCAGTCAAATGTACCTTCAAATATATGGAGTTATGTAGATAATTAGTGACTATGCTTTGAATCATGATGTGTTCTGTTGATCAGTTTTGTCAGTCTTTCCCCTTTCTTATAGTCTGATTGAAAAATGGCCCTCTTTGATTTACGTTTTTAAAAACTGTTCAGAAAAGAGAGACTCTGGCTCTATCAGGAGCTGGGTTAAGAAATGGAGAAAGCTTTCATTGAAACATACATTTTGTTTTTTGTATTTGTGTGTGGCATTAAAAGTATATTTGTGTTAAATTCCTTAGTCATCTTAAGTTATGTCCATATTTTATATAATCCACCCGCCAAGTGGCCAAGAAACACCATCCTCTTCAAATAAAGACACAAAATACTTGCATATCCAGGCAGGCATTGGATAGAGGTGGCTGGTCTTTCTAATAGACAGCGAGCCCAGGGCCAGAGAGAGAAGTTGAGCATGAACCAGGCCTCTCTTGGCTTACTGCAGGCAAAAAGCAGGAGTCGGATGGTGATTTTTCTGGCATGCATATTTCCATTACCTCTCTCTTGCCCATGAAGGATATCATTAATCAACGACTACATTCCTTCCTGCTGAGCACACATGTGAGCTCAGAAACTTTCTAAATGTAACACTCCAGGAAGGCACTGTCGAATGATAGGAGTTGGCATAAAGAGACGACCTGCTTACCATCGCTGGTACACAAAGTGGGGTTTAGCATTGGAGACAGTTATTAAAAGATAAGAAGCTGCTCATATTCTACCATAAAATATCCCTTATGGCCACCTAAAGATAGCATTAAGAAGTTCTGCAGGGTGTGGGGGTGGGGAGGGGGTGGTAAAGAAGATGTTTTGTTCTGGGGCAGGTAAACAATGGGCAGCATTAAAACCAAATAAAGGCCATTAAATCATTTACAAATTTTTTTTTGTTTGTTTTTGTTTTGCTAATCCTCACCCGAGGATATTTTTTCCATTGATTTTTGGAGACAGTGGACGGGAGGGAGGGAGAGAGAAAGAGAGAGAGAAATATCCATGTAAGAGAGACACATTGATTAGTTGCCTCCGGCACATGCCCTGACCAGGGCCAGGGATTGAACCTGCAACCCAGGCACATATCCTTCGCCTGGAATCGAACCATAACCCTTCGATGTGCGGCCGACACTCTAATGACAGAGCAACACCAACCAGGGCACACAGTTTTTTACATTAAATATTTATTGAACAATTTGCAAGAAGATAAACATCTGAGCTTTTAGGAGTTTTCTTCCCATTTTCCTGTTCTAAATATTTTACCAGATTTCCAAATTTCTTACTATACTTGAAACTACAGAATTTTTAAATAATGGAATCTATTCTGAATAAAGTCATCTCTTCCCCCATCCTCTCCATTCAAGAGCACTTGATGTCTCATGAATAAGTTTGACAAATCTATTTATACACCAGTTTGTTCTCTGTATATGTAACCCTTCTAGGCATTGTACTTATTGCTATTGCTTTGTTTTGCTTGGTTCTTGTTTTTTAATTACAAAGGACATCTAAATTAATATTGGCCCTGCTACTATGAAGTTCATTTACTGTTTATTGACTTTTCAGTGTTATGAGCAAAACAACATTTATTTTCCTATCAACTGAGCTATTCATATAATGTGATTCACTTTAGGTCTTCTTTCCTAGAGTATATTGCTCCACCTTTTAAAAAATCTTTTATTGTTGGGCCTTTTTGTTCTCTTATTTTTAAACAAAGAATCCATTCTACAAAGAAGACAGAATACAGTATTAGCTGCCATTCTTATTCCTTTTAAAGGAAACAATGCCTTTTTACAGCAGTAACTCATCTACCCAGAGGTCATTTTTCCAATAACGTCAGTCATAGAGAACACAGCTCAGAGAAAAAGGCCTCTGAGAAGTTGAAATGAATGCCACAGATCTCATTCATTTTATTTTCACCTTCTTACTCTGTCATTCAGCAACTGTCTTTTCCCGTTTTACACACAGTCGTCACAAACCTGGTTCCCCAGTTTCCTGGCCCATAGAAGATGAGAAACAACTAGTTAGAAGGAGATCAGGGGCATCTAGAAATCAACGTGATGGCTGGTGACAAAGGAGAAGATAGAAAAGGAACCAGGCTCAAGGATTCAAAACTTACAGCAACCAGGAGCCCTTATACGTTTGTCAGGCAGCCCTCCATTCTGTAGTCATCTCCACGACACTGGAAATCACGTTCCTAACGCTATCCTTGAGTTGTTGAGTCTGTTTCGTGATCAATACTTTCTGTTTAAGAAGAGGTGGGTGTGTGATTTACTTCAGGAGACTCCTGGATGGTGGAGGTAATGTGATAAAAAGGAAAGAGGACAGACTGGAACAAAAAAGATGCCTTGGCTTCCTGCCCTTTTCTACTTCCTGTGGAACCCGACATCTCTTAGTCTCATTTTCTTTGTCTATAAAATAGAGGAAATAATCAAGGAGATAATACTGATAAAGTACCTACCTGAATAAAGGTGGGTTCTGGAATCCCCCCATCTAAAGTCTCAAGTCTAAAGGCAGAAGTAGAGAGAAAATAACAGAATCAAATGGAAAGGGTGTGACGAAGGAAAGGTAAGATCAAATGGTGGGGGGGTGGCGGGTGAGTTAAGCTATGGGAAGATTTTTAAAAATATATTTTATTGTTTTTTTACAGAGAGGAAGGGAGAAGGATAGAGAGTTAGAAACATTGATGAGAGAGAAACATCGATCAGCTGCCTCCTGCACACCCCCTACTAGGGATATGCCCGCAACCAAGGTACATCTCCTTGACTGGAATCAACCCTGGGACCCTTCAGTCCTCAGGCCGATGCTCTATCCACTGAGCCAAACTGGTTAGAGCAAGATTTTTAAAGGCCACAGTACACAAGAGAAGGAAGAGGGGCTCCTCCAACCTACCTGTGGATGGGGAGGGAACTACTAAGGACACTAGCTAGCCTGGGAAATTTTTTAAAACAATAGTTTAATTGAGGTCTGTACATGGCGTGGAGACACTGGGTGCCTGCATTGGACTCTGTATTTAAGTTGGGAAAAGGGAGTTCAGGAAGCATTTCACCTCATTTCGCTTTCCTGAGTATTATTTTAAAATATATATGTTTTTACATTTTCTTTTTTTGAGAGCAATTTAAAGTTCACAGCAAAATGGAGAGGAAGGTGCAGAGATTTCCCATCTACCCTCTGCCTCCACACCTGCACAGCCTCCCCCATTAGCAACATCCCTACCAGAGCTGTCCACTTGCTGCAGTGGACGGACCTACGTCAACACATCATTATCACTCACAGTCCATACTTTACCTTAGGCTTCGTTCTCGGTGCTGTACATCCTTCCGTTTGGACAAGTGTAAAATGAATGACAGGCGTCCATCATCATGTATCCTACAGGGTAGTTTCACTGCCCCCAAAATCCTCTGTGTGCCACCCAGTCTTCCCTCCTCCTCCCCATCCCCTGGCAACCACTGATCTTTTTACTGCCTTTTCCAGAATGTCATATACTTAGACTCACACAGTATGTGGCCTCTTCAGACTGGCTTCTTTCACTTAGTAATACACATTTAAGTTTCTTCATGTCTTTTAGTGGCTCCATAGCTCACTTCTTTTGAGCACTGAATATCCTTTGTCTGCATGTACCACAGTTTATTTTTCCATTTACCCACTGAAGGACATCTTGGTTATTTCCAATCTTGGGTAATTATGAATAAAGCTGCTACAGATATCCATGTGCAGTTTTTTTTTCTTTTGTGTGGACATAAGTTTTTAACTCCGTTAGGTAAATACCAAGGAGCGCAATTGCTGGATCGGATGGTAAGAGCATGTTTAGTTTTGTAAGAAACTGCCAAGCTATCTTCCCAAGTGTCTGAACCGTTTTGTATTCTCACCAACAGTGAATGAGAATTCCTGTGGTTACACAGCCTCACCAGCATTTGCCGCTGTCAGTGTTCTAGACTTTGGCCATTCTAATAGGTGTGTAGTGTTATCTTGTTGGTGTTTTGATGTGATATGATGTGAGCCAGTTTGTGGAATTTTTAAGTGGAATGCAGTTCCTTTCTCCACCCTCAAATCACATAAATTTCTTCACCACACTATAAGGATGTCTTTTCATACATGTATTCACTCAGTGTTTAATAAGTTTAATGTGCCTACTACATACCAGGTACTGTGCTATTTTCTTGGTATGCAATAGTAGAGTAACTATAGTTGTTTAAATAATAATAACAACAACAAAAACAACATAAGGAGTGTTTCCTACTTTATCACTACCAAAATCCTGACAAATATGGAAACTCCCCACTGTAATACTTGGCATGTGTCAAATTTGAGTTGACGTTAAATTGGGTCGTGACAGAGGAAATCGGGGTTGATGCTGAGTTGAATGTTTCCCAGATATAAATCATTAGTTGAACTTAGGAGGATATGGGAAGAGAGGACTTGGTCTTGAGTAGGCAATCAGCAAGCAAAATAATTCTCTTCCACTCATCTGCTATAGGGTTCTACTGGTGTGGCATTAACCCCTGCAAAGACCTCACAGATTGGTGTTCCATCTGCAGGAGAGAAATCCTTTTTACTGAAAGGATACAACCCCTGGTTTTGACAAGTGGTCTCTTGTTTAGCAACCTAACATTAGAGCCAGTCTTCTACCATACCTTAATAATCTCAATAATGCAAAAAAATAATAATTCCATCATTTACATTACCTGATGCTCTGGCTGTCTCTTGTGTTGCTAGCGGAGGGTTTACTGGCCACAGACAGGCTCTGTGGAAGGCACAGCTGTTGTGTCTTTCTCAGAAAAGACTTTCGGGCAGAACAGCTAGAGCACGATATCTGGGCCATCATAGTAGCTATTGAGAGTTTTGTAAACGAGACAGAGGTATTTTCCTTGCAGGGATGGTTGATCCGTCGTTGCCACCTCGTTTTATCTGCAGTACCTAGATTAGCTTTATTTTCCTGCTAAATTTTCTAGGGGTTAACATCCATTTCAACCTTAGCCTCCTTCACTTCACTGGAGGTGGGCCACCACGAAATGCACAGAGTTGTTCCTTCGAATCTCACAGCTTCCTTCTAGACCACTTTCCTTTAGCAGCAAGACACGCACTCGCTGCTTGGCTAATAGAACTGTACATGCATGTGCGCGCATGTGTGCGCATGGAAAGCCCAGTGGTCTAAGGAATTTTACTGCCCCGTTTAACAACTCAGCAAAGAGGATTTTACATTACAAGCTTTTCTTTCTTCTTCTATATGAGGAAGAAATGATTGGTCTTTTAATTTACAGCCTTCCCTTACAAAGGAGGTTGCATCAGCCACAATAAATTCTGGATAAAAATGTTTCTGTTAAATTCATTTTTCACTGAGCCAACCAGGCTGCCAACAAGCTGCTTCTTTATTTGAATTCATATTGGTTGTGAAATATTTTAAAGCGATATATTGGTGACTTCTTTTCTCTTTTTAACTTGTTTGATCATTTAAAATCCAATATTGCACAGAATGTAATTATCTTGTTCAATAAATATTTGCCATGACTTTGGAGTTAAGTGGTGCTATTTTAGAAGCAGAAGGTAAACAAAAATGGGCTGAACCAAGTGGGAAATTGAAGATTTTGATGAACCATATGACTATGAAGGCCAATCCTGTCTAGTCCAAAGGTTTCAAATGGCATCCACACGTTAGCGATTTCCAAATCTCTGCCTGAAGCCTCATCTCTCTCTGGAATGCTGGATGCGTGCACCAAAGTATGTATTGTGATCTCCACTGGGACGGTAGGCATTTAACGTGGCCAAGCAGAATTTTCAGTTCACCCTACTGGCCTCCAACGTAGCTTTGCTTTAATGTTCCCAAATCAGTGGGGTGGTTTTACTGTCCACCTACTCGCTTAAGCCATAAATCTAGGGGTTGTCCTCAATTTCTCTCTTTCCCCACTAACATCCAGCTATAACTTCAGAAGCTATCCTCAGCCTTTCTACTTTCATTACCCTCATCCAAGCCCTCATCGTCCCTCTCCTGGACCACTACAATTACAGCCCAACTTATTCTTTACCTTCTCATCTTGCCTCTCTGCAAGCTACTTTCCACACAAAAGCTAAAGTGAGCTTTTAAAAGTACGAATCAGACCCTGCTCCTCCCCTGCTGAAACTCTTCAGTGGCATCTTATCACACTAGGGATACCGCCGAGCTCCTCACCCTGACCTGAACGCTCCAGATGATCTGGTTGCTGTCATGTTCACTGCCTCACTTCCTTCACATTCCCCCATTTCACTCCAGCGACGCTGACCTTCTTCCCTTCCCTTTAACATGCCTGTATTCAGCAGGGTTCTCCAGAGAGGATCAATAGTATATTTATATGTGTATCCATAAAGAGATTTAGTATAAGGAATTGGCTCACATGCTTATGGAGCGGGAGAAGTCCCACAGACTGCCATCCATAAGCTGGAGACGAGGAGAGCCAATGTGGGGATTGCTGTCTGAATCTGCAGGCCTGAGAACCAGCAGAGCTGATGGTATAAATCCCAGTCTGAGGGCAAGAGAAGAATGTCCCAGCTCAATAGGCGAGGCCCTCAATGGATTGGGCGATGCCCACCTACACTGGAGAAGGCAATGTGCATTATTCAATCTACTGACTCAAATGCTAACACCCTCACATACACACCACCCAGAAATAATGTCTTAACCAAATAGCTGGGCAACCAATATACCATGACCCAGTCAGCTTGACAGAGAAATTTAACCATCACACATGCCATCCTAATTCCTTACCTGGGATCCTTATGCTAGTCCTCTCTACTTCCTCAACTGCTTTCCCCATCATCACATGGCTGATTCCCTCTCGTCAGTCAGTGATCACCTTGAGAGTCACCTTCCCCCGAAGAATCCTTCCCTAGCCATCCAATGTAGAGTAGCCACCAGTTTCATCCACTAATTCTAACTTCTGGATTCAGGTTGAAACCGGAGGAAGGGGAGAACAGTTGAATGATTTCACAGGATCTTTTTAACCTGAGGGCTTTGAACTCCACAGTTCCCCTGAAATAGTTGCTGCGTTTTATAGTTGTGCATTTGGGATTCTAGTATGTCTTTGTGTATGTATATGGTTACCTCAAATTCTCAAAAAAGTGTGAAATCTGCAAACCTTTAAGAGATTCAGAATGGACCTGGTGGCCCACTCATGAATGTCCCATCTTACTTTGCTCCACATCTTCCTTTTTATTGAGAAAATTATCATTTACATTTTATAAGGCATCACAGGTCATTCCCCCCTGATGCCCATGCTTGCATCCAAGCAGAGAAAAAGTGCCTGCTTTCACTGTGGGCAACAACAACAACAAAGTTCAATCCTAATCATTCTGCACCAATTATGGGAAGACACGCACCACTACATTTCTGACAGGCTTTTACAATCCGGTTTTATTATTCTGCTCTTACTAAAATGCTAATCCCCTGGGAGGCAAAACTATCTCTGTATGAGTTCTTGAACACAAACAAACATCTTAAAGGAAATGTGAATGAAAAACCACGTTGACATCATTTCAAAGCTCCAGCAGGAGAAGGAGTGACCAGAAACCCTCCATTGGCATTGAGAAGGGGAGGGATGGGGGAAGTAAGCAGCTTATATAAAGTAGGGTGAGCTGAATTGGAAAGTGGGAAGGTAGGGGGGCACATGTTCCTAAATCCATGAGCCGTGTGACAATAGAGTAATCCACCAATAAGAGTTGAGACTGGGACTTTCTAGTGACATACATTCTGGTGTGGCGGCCCAGCAATAATTTTTGGAGCAATGTTCAAGCATATCCACTCAAGGGCGTTAACGTCTCTTTTTTTGACATTAACAAAAGCAAATCCCACCACGTGATCTAGGCTATATGGTGTTCTGCCAATAAAAAATATAAGCACATCCTGGGGTTTAGACTCATAACTGCCAGAAATGATGAGCTTTTATTTTTTTAATTTTTCTTGGCAACACCAGTAGACCTGCCCTTGGAATTCCATCCTAGAAGTTAAAATACTAGGCTCTATAGCTAATATCAGTGCTTTAATCGGTGCTTCTAAAGGTCCTCATCTCCACCAAGTTCCCATGAAAAGGAAACATTAACTGAGAGAATGAATTTAGGGCTCTTTTTGTGTTACTCACTGTGTTTCTAACCTCATTTCCCCCTTCCGAAGAGACACCCATGGTGATCGATTCCAATTTTCAGATAGCATGAACCAGGGCATGCAACATAAGAAAGGGTGCCATTTTCATAGTAAAGACACGTTATATGTTTCAGCAGTGTTTGGCCCTTGGACCCGGGAGGGTATCCAGGGAATACTGTATCTCTGAATCTCATAATGAGGATCAGAAACAGGGCTGATCTATCTGTCTATCATCTATCTATCTATCTATCTATCTATCTATCTATCTATCTATCTATCTATCATCTATCTATCTATCTATCTATCTATCTATCTATCTATCTATCTATCTATCTACATTATCCAGGGAAGCAGAGCACTCATCATGCTCCGTGGAGGAAACTAGACAGACCTTCCTGTCCTCCTTCCATCCCCTCCCTCAAACTCAGACCACATGTGGCCCAGCTTCCTTGAGGCCTCTTCCTTGGCTCACCCAGCCAATAGAGACCCAGCAGTATGAAGATACCCCATTGGGCGACAAAGGCTCCCTAGCGTCTGGGCTGAGGTTGAGGACCTTTTCTTAGATTCCCTGAAGGACGCTGTCAGGACATCATTTGGTAGCACCATTGTAGGCTGGATTGCACTGTAATGTAACTTCCTTTTCCTTCTCCATCCATCTTCCCCAGTGGATTAGGAACTCCTTGAGGGGACATATTTGTCTTCTTCGCTGGAGCTGAGTTGGTCCGTGGTTGGCTCTCAATCAGTGTTGGTTCAACAAATGAATAATCCTGTGTGATCTAAACAAACTGGTTTGAGGAATTACAGGACAGGATTTCAGGAGGAGAAAAGGCATAGGCACAATTTCAGTGACTGGAAAACCAAGGTCAGTAGTGAAGAGTGGCAGAGGAGAAAGATTAATTTAGGCGAGTGAGTGGAGATACATGGGAGAGAAAAGCTGTGAGAGATTATGGGGGTCCTGGGTTGCTCGGAGGGGATGTAAACTGTCTGCTGTGTACTCTGTGGATGATGGGGAGTCACCAAAGCTCGGGGGCCAGAAAGTGCTGGAACTAACGTGGTGTTTAGGGCCACTAAGCATATGGCCACAACTAAGTAGGAGGCTAGTGGAGGCAGGAAGTGAGTGGAGGCAGGTGGTCGTGTACAGACCCTGGGAGTAGCAAGGGATTGGCTTAGTTGCGAGTAGAGGCACGACTTGCTGAGATCTCATAACTCTATCAAGCATCAGAATTGTCCAGGGTCCTGACCCTCTGAGAAGGCTCTGTTCTTTTTCTAGCTCCCATCTGCTTGGAGGCCCAGGTCTGATGGGCTTTTCTCCCTTGGCTACCCAAGCAGCACATGTCATTTGGTCTGAGAATAACTGGGAAGCAGTGTGGAGTTCACGGGGGGCGGGGGGGGGGGGGGAGGCAGTGGCAGAGGTCAAGAGATGGATGGGGGCTGAACCAAGGCTGAGGCTACGGGATGGAGAGGCGGGGCCTGGTTTAAGAACAGTTTCCAAGGCAGAATGTATGGATGCAGAGGGAAGGGCAAATGTTCCAGATCATTTTGAGGTTTCTGGGCACTGAACCTAGGGACACAGAAAAGAAGTTTAGAGCAAGGGGATAAATAATTCCATTTCAGACATATTAAATTTGGAGCGACAGCAACATTTCCAGGTGGAGGAGTCCAGAAGTTCATTGGAGACAGAGATTTGAAATTCAGAAGGGAGGTGGGTGCTGGTTAATGGTTAGTGGATCATTCAAAGGCACAGAAATGGATGCGATCACCCAGAGAGAGCATGTGGAAAGAAAAAGAGGCAGTGAGCCCGGCCGGTGTGGCTTAGTGGTTGAGCGTTGACCTATGAACCAGGAGGTCGTGGTTCCATTTCCCAGTCAGGGCATATGCCTGAGTTGTGGGCTCGATCCCCAGTGTGGGGCATGCAGGAGGCAGCTGATCACTGATGCTCTCTCATCATTGATGCTTCTATCTCTCTCTACCTCCCCCTTCCTCTCTGAAGTCAATAAAATCAATAAAAATATTTTTTAAAAAAGAAAAAGAGGCAATGATAGAACTCCAGCCTTAGAAGAAGAGGGGTGGGAGGAGGAGCCAGTGACAGCATCTGGGAAGGACCGGCCAGAAAGGTAGAAGGAAGCAGAGCTCAAGGCCGGCAAGAGTTTCAGAAAATGAAAGGAGCAGCCTGACACAGCGCAGCCAGGTGGAGTAAGCCGTAGGGGATTCATTAGTGTCTTAGTGAGAGTGGTTTCAGTGGGAGCCAGTTTGAGGGAGGTGTAGGAGAACAGAGGTGGAAACCCTGGCCCCATCTTTGCAGCACGTGGAGGATGCTCACCTTCCTCGCTGAGTATCAGTCTCTGGACCACTGAACGCAAAGGAATTCAACATGAGGCAGAGGGCGATGACTTTCCTTGCGACCTTCTCCTTGATTCTCTCCCATCTACCCTGCTTTCATTTAAGACCCTGAGCATTGGTGTCTGGTCTTGTTCGTGGCTGCTAGCAGTAGTGTAAGTGAAAGCCTTAATGATATTTTTGCAAGAAATTATTCCACTTCCGCTTTTAACATGCTGGGAGAATAATATGAAAACTTGCCTTCCTGGTTTTCATCAATGAAAGGTCATATCTTCTGAATCTCTTAAAGCAGGGGTCCTCAAACTATGGCCCGCGGGCCACATGCAAATACAAATATTGTATTTGTTTCTGTTTTGGTTTTTTACTTCAAAATAAGATATGTGCAGTGTGCACAGGAATTTGTTCATAGTCTTTTTTTTTAAACTATAGTCCGGCCCTCCAACTGTCTGAGGGACAGCGAACTGGCCCCCTGTTTAAAAAGTTTGAGGACCCCTGTCTTAAAGAATCAGTTCTTGGCTCCTTGAGACAAAATGGTCCGTCTCATGTTGAAAGTTTCTGATCATCAACTCCAATGTCATCAAGAAGAGTTAGTAGATGGATTATAAGTATTCACCACAGGGTGATTCTGTAGAACAAAGAGGGAAGCCTGAATAAAGAACTGAATATCAAAACTGTTTCTTCTCTATTAAAGAAAAAACCAAACCAGCAAAAATTGTGTTTTCTCTACCACTATGGAGGTTTGTTTTGGTTTGTTTTACTTTTTGGCCAAAACTGTCATGTATTACATTCTTTAGTGTCATAAAAAGACTCTACCTTGCCTGTGGTATCAGAAACATGTACAGGGAACCCCTCCTTTTCTATGGGGATGCATTCTAAGACCTTCATGGATACCTAAAGCCCGCAGTGGGTACCTGAAACCACAGGTAGTACCGAGCCCTATATATGCTACGTTTTCCCCTATGCAAACATACCTTTTCACTATGGCTTCTCTTGGACATATTTGAATTGCCAGATCACTCTTGTGCTTTGGGGCCATTATTAAGTAAAATGAGGGTTATTTGAACGTACCACTCCTGTCAGTCTGATAACTGAGATGGCTCCTAAGTGTCTAATGGGTGGGTTTCGTGTACAGGGTGGATACTTTGGTCAAAGGGATGATTCACATCTGAGTGGGTTGGAGCAGGATGGCTCAAGATTTCACTCAGAGCAGTATGCAATTTAAAATCTATGAATTATTTATTTCTAGAATTTTTCTATTTAATCTATTTGGACCACAGTTGACTGCAAGTAACCATGGGTACATGAGACTGTGGAAAGCAAGACCATGGATAAGGAGGGAACTACTGTGCATAGCACATTCCCCATTCTACCCATGCAACCGTGTACCTGCGATTACATTTGCTTACATTTCTGATTGATCCACTGAGTACCAGCAGCCAAGGGTAACTCGTTAAATCCCCCATGAGAGCTACTGGCTAATTCTGTGACCACAGGCAGCCCTACACCTAAGTGTGTGTGGTGATGACAAGAGAAGTCCGGAGAGACGAGGGGATCCATGCAGATTCAGGTCTACTGCTCAGAAAGCAATGGCCGGTTGGTATCCGAGAGGGAGCCTCAGGGGCAGGACCCTGATGTCAGCTGGCAGAGGCTGACTCTGGTTGATCTGAGTAGAAAGGGCACTTACGTACAGCATGGGGGTGGCCCACAAGGACTCTCAGGGGGGCTGGAGCACCAGCCACGAGGTGATACAGCCTGGATCAAGTCCCAAACCAATGCCACAGACCGATCTGGTGATGACCCTGCAATGCTCCCTACACTGCTGCGCCCTGCCCTGGGAGCGAGGCTGCCCCTGTGGCTGCTGAATCTGGCGCTGTCCCCCTCCTTCCTGCCACCTGCTGCAGGGGAGCCTTGGTTATGCCCCTCCCCCACCGATGCTAGGAAGGCTGGGAAGATAGTCTCAGGCTCTCTCTTCCAGTCTTTTATGGGGAAGTGGCTTTGCCTCCTCAGGTTGGGGATTCCCCAGGCACAGGAAGGAGGTCACACCCTTGGCAACCAAAAAGAGTGACAAATGTCATTCTTGTGTTTGAGAACTAGGACTATATCTTCACCTTCCTGACAGACCCAGAACCCAGCGCAAGGCCCGGAACATAGCAGGTGCCAGCAAAACTTTCAGTTATGAATGCTCTGGGTACAGACGTTCAGGACTGAGTTACATCTCACAGATTGCTAATAGACTAGAGAGCCAGCAATTTGAAGACATCGGTAGTCTTTGCTTTTTGTTTGGTTATTGTTGTTGTTGTTAATCCTTATCCGAGGATGTTTTTCCCATTGATTTTTAGAGAAAGGGAGGGAGGAGGAGAGAGAGAAAGAGACAGAGAGGGAGGGAGAGAGAGAGAGAGAGAGAGAGAGAGAGAGAGAGAGAGAGAGACATCGATGTGAAAGAGACACATCAATTGGTTGCCCCCCACATGTACCCCAACCTGCCCCTGGGATCAAACCTGCAACCTAGATATTTGCCCTTGACCAGGAATTGAACTCGCAACCCTTTGGTGTGCAGGCCAGTGTTCTAACCACTGACCAACACAGGCCAGGGCTGTCTTTACTTTTTAAAGTTATAGCTGTTTTGCTGAACCTGTTGCTGAACCTGTTGTAATGTGGCCATTTTATACTCACGTTCTTTGATGGGATCTGTGCCGAAGCCATTAACAATACTCAACCTCCGCTCAGTGAAAATCTCCTTCTGCCCCTCCCCCAGTACATCACAGTTTGCATGATATCTATACTAATAAAAGGGTAACATGCTAAGTAGACCGGGTTGACCGGCCAGCTTCCAGACGTCTGACTTCCTTCTGGACAAAGCCATGGTGGAGGGGGCTGAGGCAGAGGCAGTTAGGGGCAATCAGGCTGGCAGGGAGGACAGTTGGAGGCAACCAGGCTGGCAGAGGAGAGCAGTTGGGGGCCAGATCGGGCTGACAGGGGAGGGCAGTTGGGGGTGAGATCAGGCCGGCAGGGGAGGGCAGTTAGGGGCAATCAGGCAGGCAGAGGCAATTAGGGATAATCAGGCTGGCAGGGGAGAGCAGTTAGGGGTGAGATCAGGCCAGCAGGGGAGAGCTGTTGGGGGTGAGATCAGGCCAGCAGGGGAGGGCAGTTGGGGGCGATCAGGCAGGCAGGCAGAGAGGTTACTGGCGATTAGGCAGGCAGGCCGAGGGGTTAGGGGCGATTAGGCAGGCAGGCAGAGGGGTCACGGCCAATCAGGCAGGCAGGCAGGCAGGCAGGTGAGTGGTTAGGAGCCAGCGGTCCCAGATTACGAGAGGGATGTCCGACTGCTGGTTTATAGGGATTGGACCTAAACCAGCAGTCAGACATCCCTCAAGGGGTCCCCGATTGGAGAGGGTGCAGGCTGGGCTGAGGGAACCACCCCCCCCCACCCCATGCACAAATTTCGTGCACTGGGCCACTAGTAAGAAATAAGGAAATACAAGTATTTAAATCCTCTGGTCTCTATTAAGTTGGAGAGAGAAAAGATACCCGTGGCATTTCCAGATGAACATCTCAAAACCTGTACTCAGGGCGGCGAGCGGTATAATCCACGGTGTTATTTGACAAGATTGTTCTTGCTAGTTACTGCCCACCAAAATGGAAAGTGAGGAGCTGATGGACTGGCCAGCCATCCATTTCCTGTGAAACAGGGAAAGCACCGGGGGCTTAAATGGTAAGGTTATCAAATCTCTACATCCAAACGGCTACCTGAAAATGACTTCCACACGGGCAACATTTTTTTCCCCTGACAGTAATGTTTGCTGTTTTCATGTACAATATGGTGCCTTGCAGACACTGGAAACTCAATGACTTTTTTTTTCTTGGAGGCGATAACAACTAGAGATAACATAAATTGCCTCTTATTTGGTAACAAAAACTTGCTACCTTTTTGGACCCTGAGGGGGTATTTTAATATAGTATACTAAGAGTACAGGTGAACTGTTAGACCTACTGTGGAGGCCTTACTGATTTGGATGCATTTTATTAAGATTATTGCTATTGTTAGATGAGCATTTGTTGCCAAGATAGAATAGAATACTTCCTGCACACCACTCACTCACAGTTATTTGCCATAACACTAATATGGCAAATAACTGATCCATTTCTCAAAAGCAAGAAATTGACATGGAGACAGCTGTCAACTAAACTGCAGACCTCATTTGGATCCCCCCCTCCATTTCTTGTCAATGTCTTCAGTCCTAAGGTGAGCTGGAGGGTCCAGCTTGCTATAGTAGAACAATATTAATTCAGAAGGACTGGGATTTGCTGGAGAGATGGCTCAGAAAGACTATAAAATCATCTTATGTGCCAAACATAAATATGTTTTAAATTTTGGCCCCAAATATTTTGCATGCGTGAGCTGACTTCATCCTCCTCCCAGAAGCCAACGGGGTGAGGGCGGATACTGTCAGATCCACTTCACAGCTAAGACGGCAGGATTTCAGATTCCAAGCCATGTTTGCAAGACAGCTCGGCCAGGAAGGCGCAGAGCCAGGATGTGGACTGAAACCTCTCTGATCCCCAAGCCCACACCTGTGCCCGTCAGCACTGCAGTGCAGACTGAGGCCCTATCACAGGTGTGGTACAGGTACCCCCTGTCGGTCAGCGGTGTTGCCCAGTCTGGATGCACTGTGACCCCAGGTGGGAGGTTGACCTGTACTGATGACATGTGACTCGAAGTGAAAAGTGTGATGTGTGGAATCGTTTTAATCCCTGACGCCCTGACCTTGCAGGCAGGCACCGGAAACCCTCCCTGGCCCCTTCCTCGGGCGGGTGAGTTCGTGCTGCCTGCCAGAGCAGCTGAGAGGAGCAGGGCCCGAATGGCCCCACGTGCCTTTTGCTTTTCTTTCCTGAGTGTTTCGAGGCTTAATTAACGTGTGTAAAGTGATCTGAAATGCAGAAATAAAAGGAGCTGGGGAACTGCACAGTGCCAGCGATGATTACCTGGGGCGAGGCAGCTGAGAAAGGGAGGCCCAGGGAGACAAAGGGGGTCTGGGGAGACACAGGGGCCTTCGGCTCAGCAGCCAGCTGGTTGGCCCTGAGCCAGAGCAGACTGCTTCTGGCAGCTTCTGCCCCACGCTTCCCTCCCAGGGCCTACATTGCAGCTCTGCTCGGGAGTCAGACCTCAGGATAAATAATTCCTCAAGGGCTGAGCCGGAGCCGAGGAAAACGGGTCTGAGGACACACGTGGCAGCCAGTCCTCTAACTGGCTGTGTGGAGAAGGCCCCGGGAGCTCGCCCGTCTCCCAGCATTGCCCACGCACCACCGTCCCCAAAGTACTGGGTTGGTCAATGAAGGAGCCAATGTGATAAATATCAAAGAGAGGAACGAAGCTAAGCCAGCTTTGTTCATGCCTTTTGACAAGCATGGAGTCATAGCAGTGACTGAGGACTGTCACCTGGGGGAGGGCAATAAATCCCGTGTAAAGTGGGGGGTGAAAGCAATGAAGTCTGGGTCACGTGCTGTTTCACCGTCTCCTGAGTGTGTGTTCCCGAAAGGGCAGGCCTATGGGTTTCACGGAGAAGGTGAAAGCTTGCGACTCCATAGGTTGAAGGCGGGCGGCATAATATTGCGATGGAAAGCCTACAAGGAAGCAAGTGGAAAAATCTCTCTTTTCATCTAATCTGATACTGCCTGGATCTAGAAAGTTAGCATTGCCGGGTTCTCTCCAACAGAAGGAGGATTTCTGTGCCTCTGTGTATACCCGGTGGCTATGTATACAGCCTAATCTAAACTGTTTACGACAATGGAGGGGAAAAGGTTTATTTGGGTAATCCAGCGTTTATATTAGGCTTTCATCCTGGTTTTATATCCTGCTTGGCCTAATCGGTGGATTGTTAGCCCTCTCCTGAGCCCACAAACCGAGGATGTGGCTGCTGGAAGCCCCCTACAGCTTGGCAACCAGGCCGGAAAAGGGCCCCCTTCCCCGGCTTCAGTTAGAGAATTCCAGAGGACTTGGAGAGGCCTGGCCTGGGGCCAAGGGCCCACTCAGAGCCAATCCTATGGTCAGCGAGAGAGGGTCTTCCCATAAGCCTGCTCCCGTTCAACACCAGGGCCATCATGTGAAATGGAAAAATCCCCCAAGGAGAGCCAGGCAGACAGACACCCCCACTTGTGTCTGCTCCAACTGAACAGAGAGGCCAGAGGACACATCCTCCAGTCTGTTCTCTTCTGGACGCTGCACTCTGATGATCCCTCTTGGAGCTGTGTCTGCACATATACCTTTGGCGCATTTAACGTCATGTGGCACCCAGAGGTCACTGAGGGGTTATCTGAAACTGCAGGTGATGGCTTCCTTCAGGTTTGCATCCGTTCTTGCCTGAACTAAGCCTGCTGCCTCTAATTATCTTCCACATAGGTCCTAGGAGGATCCTTGTAAAACACAGAGCCCTTTCAATCCTCAGATGGTGAATATTTTATGTGTTAACATGACTGGGCCATGGGGTGCCCAGATATTTGGTCAAACATTATGCTGGTATGTCTGTGGTGGTGTTTCGGATGAGATAAACATTTGAATCTGTGGACTGAATAAAGCAGATTGCCCTTTCTAGTGTGGGTGGGCCTCATCTAATCAGTTGAGGGCCTGATAGGACGAAAAGGTTGAGTGAGGGAGAATCATCCTACCTGACTGCCTTGAGCTGGGACATCAGTTCTCTCCTGCTTCCTGGGTCTTCTTTCTGCTGGCGTCTGAACTGGAACCCCAGCATCGGCTCTGGGTCCTCATCTTGCTGACTGCCGATCTTAGAACTTGGCAGCTTCCGTAATCAATCGGTTCTATTTCTCTGGAGAACTCCAATTGATACAAACACCTTCTTATTTACTAACTTCATTCATTCAGTTTTAAAAAAAAAAAGTGAGCACCTACTAATTTAACAGGCCAGAAACTGTGTTTGGAAATGATCACTGAACAAAACAAGGATTCCTAGCCTGTGGAACTTTTATTCATGTGTGTGGTGTGTGAAGTGGGGGAGAGGGGGAGAGGGAGAGAAACAATGAATAATTATTAATGTATTAAAGGTGATAAGTGCAAGAGAAAAAGGAAAAAATAAATAGAGCAGGATTGGGAGGATCAAGAGAAACCGAGCAGGGGACATTTGAGCAAAGGTTTAAGGGAGATAAAGGGGTTTCCCATGTGGAAAGCAAGATAAAGTTCAAACCTGGTGGACACTGTCCCAGCCTCAACTCCAGCGGGATTCACAGGCACTTCCTCATTTGAAACCTCCGTTTTGGCCACACTGCTCTCCCTCCTGCCTCCCATTTTCATCCCTCCATGCCTTTCCCTATCCTGGGATGTCCCCTCCATGGGGACCTTCTTCTCCCCACTCTTGTTTACATCCTACTCCTACTTGTCCTTGAAGATCAGTTTCATAGCTTCTACCAAGACTGCCCTGCAGGTGTTTTCTTGAGCCTCTTTTGGCGTCCAACAGACTTGGATTTGAGCTGTAATTCTACCCCTAAATATCGATGAAATTTGGGTAAGTTCAGTTGTCAAATGGGAATAAAAATAGTGCCTTGCTTATGAGGAACTAGAAATGGGAAAATGCAGGTAAAATGACTCAGTGACTGTTAGCTGCTATGATTCTTGTTCTTCCTCTTCCCCTCTTTCACCCCATGCCCTTTCTCCCCTCTTCCTCTTCTGTCTATGCTCCCAGAGAGCCCAGGGCCAGCCCCTCCCTCACCCCAGGTCATTCTGACTTCCGGTTGAAAGCAGGCTCAAGTCTCCCTTCTCAGGCATGGGCCCTAGGCCCTGGCCAGCTGCCGTGGCTTCCTCACTCACATCCCTCTCCCCTGTCCCATCATCCTTGTCCCGGACCACATTCTGGCTTCAGATCCAGGCTTTTTCCTGGTTTCCCAGAGCAGCCTGATTCCTTGCTGGGATGTTTCTTGATATCCTGACTGTTAAACTTCCTGCTTATCTCCCTGTAAAAAAGCTGGGTCAGGCCTGCCCCTGCTTGGGAAGGGAGGCAAGAGGGTTTTTGCAGGCGGGAAACAAAACCACTTCAAATGTTTACCGTAGAAGGAATTTTTAAAAATAGACTTTATTTTTTTGTAAGTTTTATATTTACAGAAAAACCAAGAAGATAGTACAAGGATTCCCACATCTCTCATAGTTTCCCCTATTATTAACATCTTACTTGTTACTGTGTGATCTTTTGTTACACTCAATAAACCCATATTGATACATTATTACTACGTTAGCTCATCCTAATTCTGAGTTCCTTAGTTTTTAACCTGATATCCTTTTCCTGTGCTAGGATCCCACCCTGCATACCCCAACACATTTAATTGGCATGTCTTCTTTTAAAGCTCCTCTTTGCTGTCACAGTTTCTCAGCATATCCTTGTTTTTGGTGACTTTGATAGTTTTGAGGAGTACTGCTGAGGTATTTTGTAAGATGCTCTTCCACTGGAATTGACTGATATGCACAGAAGGGATTTAATGCAGGGGATTGCTCATATGGGTGATGGAGGATCTGAAATGCAAACGGGAGAAGGTGAAGTTACCCAGAAAGCTTTTCAGCAGGAAGCCTTTAACATCCTAAGCTGGAGTATTAACAGGAAGTGGCAGTGTTACCTAAGCCGGGGGCTGGGGTCACTCAGCTACTTGCAGCCAGTGCTGGAAATGCCATCAAAGTCAAGAGGGCAGGGGAGAATTTCTTTAGCTTTTACTTTCCTCTCACCTCCAGTCGGTCTGTTAAGAGGCTGCTCCTAGCAATACAGAGCAGGGGGCCTGGCTGAGAATGGCTGTAAAGATGAACTGGCCCAGCACTGGGATCGTTGGCATCGAACACACAGCACCTGTGACATGGTTTTATGGCAGCACTTACCCCACTGCTCTGCAATTCATAGGCCCCAAATGATGACTAGTGCTTTGAGGGCGGTATTTTTTTTTTTTTTTATAGCCATAGCTCTTGCTCATAGTAGGTTTTCAATGTTAGAAATATACACAATCGCCAAAACCGGTTTGGCTCAGTGGATAGAGCGTCGGCCTGCGGACTGAAAGGTCCCAGGTTCGATTCCGGTCAAGGGCATGTACCTGGGTTGCGGGCATATCCCCAGTAGGAGATGTGCAGGAGGCAGCTGATCGATGTTTCTCTCTCATCGATGTTTCTAACTCTCTATCTCTCTCCCTTCCTCTCTGTAAAAAATCAATAAAATATATTTAAAAAAAAAAAAGAAATATACACAATCAAATGAATGAATGAGTGGTTTATTTTGACTAGCTCTGGCTTTGAGTAATGCTCAACACCAGCATTTCTTTTCAGCTTCATCACCTCGTATTGGTGCCAGGGTTACTCTGAGCCTGGCATTTGAAAGCCACATGGGTGGTGTCACTGTAAAGTAAGTAGACAGGTTTTTTTTTAAAGATTTTAAAATTGAATTTTAGAGGGGGGGGAGAGAGAGAGAGAGAGAGAGAGAGAGAGAGAGAGAGAGAGAGAGAGAGAGATGTGAGAGTGCACATTGCTAGGCTGCCTCCTGCATGCTCCATTCCCCGCCCCCTGCCTCCCCTTCCCCCCCCACCGGGAATCGAACAGTCAACCTTCTGGTGCGCAGGATGATGCCCAGCCAACCATGCCACACCGGCACACCGGCCAGGGCTAGGCCAGTTTTCAACAAAGGGATGAAGTCGTGCATCAATCCTCCAAGTGATTCCTAGGAAGGTCACCCATATCTTCCAGCGATGCTGCCATGCCTAGCTTCTTCCTTATGAGCTGCACCAAACAATGGGATGACTCCTTTTTAAGAATAAAAATGTTTCTGTCTTTACAGCTAAATGTCACCCATCCCTCACCTGGCTGGCATTTAGGTTGGGACACATCATCAGAGAAGTTACATTTCCTTTTGGCAGAGGGGAGGAGAAGGTGGACTGCCACAAGCAGAAACGGCTGGTGACTTTCCCATGGGTGCAGGAGAGCTGGGAGGGGACACCCCGGTAGTTACCGGGTCTAAGCAGGGACACCCCGGACATCACGAATAGGCCACCAGGTCTCTGAAACGTCTGAGGTTCTAGGGTTTTCCAGGGCCTTTCTAGGAATGGCACCTAGAAAACCAAGTTCCACGTGAGAAAACCTCACTCCTCTGCATGTAGAGTGGAGTCCATGATGAGTGTCTGACAAAGAGCAGAAAGGTGCCTAGGCGACGGGCGCCTTGCTCAGCCCTGGAGTCTGAAGGTTTCAGTCTGCCGGGGCGCCCTGTGACCGGCCGCAGGATAGAAACCTGACCAGCCTGGGCCTCACCTGCCATCTTGGTGAGCGGAGACTAAGATATTTTCAGCCAGGTCAATTGCAGCCCGAATACAGGTAAAAAAAGGATGACTACAGAAACCTCCTTGCGTTTTTTGTTTTGGAAACTTCATTTTCCACAGTCGTTATGGAGAAATGATAGTTTGGAAGCTAGCAGTGCACTTGAAAAAGCAGGGATCTGTTGGAAATGTGATTTTTGGACAAGTCACTTTACCCTTCGATACCTCCACTTTCTCACTTACAAACTGGGAATTACAAGTCTCTCTTATCACAGGGAATGTGATAAAGGTCACATGAGATGTATGTGCAAGTACCGTACTTTGAAGATCGACAAGTGTAACATAGTACGACTAGTCCTTTGCATGGACATAAGGCAGCAGAAAAGATGCTTTTGATGTTTAATTAATACTAAAAATCTTCCATTACATTTATTTAGCTATAATTGGGAAGGAGGAAGGCAAGAGTAATTTCAAAGGGACTTTTTCTGCTCCAAAAATAGGACTCAGAAAACACATATTTGATTTTCCTTTTGGTGTCAAACCACGTACCATTGTTATTAGCAGTTTTACAGAATTGTGACCTTCACCCTTGGAAATATCAAAGATAGACAAGAAAGCCTGCCCAGTCTTAAAGCCTTCCAAACAGGCTTTTGAAACGAAAGCGCTTTTGTTTTGAATTAAGGGCTAATAGAATTGTTCTCTTAAATGAGCACTTGCGAGTTTAAAAGTTGCCTTTCCAGGTGGGCTGCAGTGCATGAACGTGCTGAGAGGTCACTGAAAGCCCTTTTGGGGAGCAGGGTGGTAATCTGTTCTAGGGGTTTCAGGTAACACCCTTCCCAGAGTTAAAAGAAATTTAGAACTTGCACTTTTCCTCATGGCACACATGCTGCTTTGGGTATACATCTAGGATCATAATTTACGTTCAGTTTACGGAATTTGTCAATTTTTGCAGTTGTTTTAACTTGTAATTAAGTTTTCTCTACGAGGCACACCATATGCCACCATTAATTCTTTCTTGTTGATTTCTTAGGAGACACAGGAGTGCATGCTTTGATGCAATTTTTGAGGTCTTTGGAAAATCAGATGACTACGTGTTTAGCCATATGGGCCTTTGTTATTTAAAATAGCATAGGATATAAACAAGAGGAAGCAAAAATGCAAAGGGACCTGTTAGAAAAAAAAAAAAATAATTGGAACGATTGTCAACATCGTTAGCCTTTTTTCTTTTTCAGCGTGGTGTTTTTGAAACCTGTCTTTGTTGAACCCGCACTGCCTCTTACCGTCTGTGAATATACTAGTATACGATCACACGTGCACCGGGCAAACATATGGAAACCCTAGGTTTACACTGGGGCCGCAGATATGCACAGCCGCCTTCCCTGAGTCCAGCTGCAGCCAAGGCTTTTCTTTCCCGTCTCACACCAGGGTTTGACAGTGAGCTCCGGCTCACCCGCACAGACGGAGTTTGGTTTTGAAAGGGGCAGACAGGCGGGTGTTTTCGGTTTTCGCGGGGATTCACGGCTCTCCTGAGCAGCCTGTTTGCCTGACATGCGGGCACAGACCCGGCCCCCGGCCGGCGCGCACTAGGACCCAGCGGGGCTCCGGGCCGGGTAGGAGCCGCCGCCGACCCCGGGCGGGCGCCGGGGCTGGAGCCGGGGTTCCGGCCGCGTTGGGCTGCAGCTCCGCCGGGAGACGGCACGACCCGGCAGTGGGCCACCCGCGAGTCCATCCGCCGCAGCCCCCCAATGCAGCCGCGAGAAGCCGCGGGGGGGCCGGCGATCGAAGGTAACGACAATGGGGCTCATTTCCTGCCGCCTGCTCTTCTGCTCGGGTTCAGCATTGTCACGAGCAGCCCTCGCTGCTCAGGCTGCTGCATTTGGGGGCACCCTTTGATTTTTTTAAGGTGTCCGCCCCGTATTTCCACCTGGCTTGGTTTGATGGATAGCACGCAGCCCATGGGGGAGCGATCCAGGGATGGCAAGTTGCATATTTTCATTAGTTTTGTCTCAAAAGTAAGTTCATTTAAAAAAAAAAAAAGTTTCTCAGGAATTTGTGGCTAGTCGTTTTTTAAAGATTTTTTTTTTAAAAAAATAGACAAATGGATCGTTTTAAAAATTCAAGTAATTGGTGTAATTCTGTTAATTACTTCCTCGGGCTTTACTTTTGTGGGCTCCCCGGGCGCTACTTTTATTTTCAAGGAACCGCCGAGGTGAATGTGGAGTTGGGCTCGGGCAGTTTCCAGCATTGCTGTCGCAACTGTGTTGCCATCAATTATACACAGTCTCCAATCTGTGGGCAGTCCCAGCTCTTCTCCGAGACACTAACTGGTTATGCTGCTGTGACACCTCCGGATGGAGAGTTTCCTTGGGGGGCAGTCAGACTGTTTCTCCTTTTGGAGAAACATTGCTTTGAGGAGAAAACCATGATGCCTGGCGGGGAGGCTGGAGAGACTGTGTCTCAGGCTTTGTGTATTCTCCCGGGATGACATTTGGGGAAGGGTGCACACCTTCTTCCTGGGCAGCTTCTAATGGTGAGGATTGTTCATTGATTTCATGGATTAGTTTCCCTGGTTGGGAACGCGGAGCCCCTCTGTCACAGGATGTGCTTAAGGTGACGAGTTCCCCAGCAGTTGGGACACATGATTGCCAGTGTAAAATGTGCCTCCTCTGCAAGGACGGGGCTGCCGGGAGCTCCCGCGTGGAGCTGTGGTGGGCAGGGTGCGACTGGCTCCTTGAGGTAAGAGGGCATCGTTTCCCGAGCGGAGGAAGAGAGCCTGTGTTGTGCCTTTTGTTCCCTGCTTTTCATTGATCGCCAGCTCTGCCTTCCAGAGGGGAGTGCAGCCCGGAGAGTGCAGAGCTGGGGAGCCTGCACCGGTGACTAGGGCTCACTTGAACTCTCACACTGATTGGTTGCGGGAGACCCAGACTTGGGAAAACAGCCACCCCCAAACCTTCTTTTACAACCACCCTGTAAATTCAGATGAGCCTCCTTGTGCACAGATTTCTGCCAGATTGATTGTGAAGTCGGGTGCCGTTTGCTCGAGGTGCCTTTAAGTTTATTTTTTTTTTTGCCTTTATTTCTATGCAGATTAAAGTAGGCCATTTTGGTGGCAAATTTCTTTGCAGATGTCAGCAACTAGCCTACATGTAGAGACGTATCACTTTACAGTCCCTTCTAGATGGTTTTTTCTTCTCAGGAGTTGTAGAATGCTAAGTTATTCAACTTAGGATAATTTTTCCTACGCTTTTTTTTTTTAATCTGAATATTGAAGTAGCACCATCCGCGGATGGATGCTTAACTGTATCTTGACTTTGGTAATGTGTCTGTGCACTGGCATGGAGCAGGCACTAAGTTTCCGTCTGCAACAGTGAAACATAAAGGCAATGAAGAGCAAACAGGCAAAATCGGCTTGCACGCTATTATAAGGAATTGTGACATCTGGTTTAAGGAGAATGCATTTCAAGTCCAAGAAAAAAGGTCACTCTTTACCCTCTAAGAATATGGGTTAGTAAATACCGTGGAATATTATATCCACAAGAGGAAAAATATGAGGCCGGTGCGGATATCTCCATTTGAGCCTTAAACCACCTCAATTAAAGGAGCAGCGTCCCATAAGTTGTTAAATGTATAAACACTTTTCTGATTGGCTTAAAAATTTAGACACAGGAAGTGGATGGTATCTAATAACCGTGAGTGGAGACATGGTTGTCATGGAAACTGAGAAGAGTACCCCCCCTCCATACATACACACAGACTCCCATAACCACCACTTAAAAAAAAAATCGTGCATGTCATCACAGATGCCTGGAGAACATGTTGGCCTCTGTAAGCTTTCCCACAGCATTTGTTGAAACCTGAGACTGTGCCTGTCAAATCAAGGTCATTTTACAACAACAATCAAAAATGCAGTCTCCTAGATTTCATAACTATTTTATTGAAAATATGTGAAGGGGGGGGACCAGAAAGCAAGGATGAACACACGTGCTTACTTGGTATTTTGCTGCTTCTGAGTTATGCAAGGAAAGGCCAGGAAGGTATTGGAGCGCTTAATTGTGGCATCAAATTGATTTGTCTGTCTCCTGCTAGAACCAAACTCTTTTTAGAGCTGTGAAGACTAGTAACATACCTGTGGAGGAAGAGTCGCCTGGGGGACGTGTAATGAAGACCTTCCGTTTGCAAGAGGGTTCGGAGTTGAACTCTCACAATTGAATTCCAAGAACCGGGGCATTTTCGAACCGGGCCCCAAGGCTGCCTACTGCAGGGGTAAATGGAGACCATGCCTGGGGCTTTGGGAAGGATAAGGGAGGTGTTCTCAATGCAGGAAGGGGAAACCGAAATTGAAATAAGAATGGTTTCAAAACTGAAACTATGATTATTTGGTGAACTTAGAAAAGTTTCCTGTTCTTTTGTGACTAGAGAAGAATGCTTTAGTTCTTAGGATAATTGAAAGGTGCTCCCAAATCAAGGTTGTAAATATTTTCAGTGTCTTGGTTGGTACTGGTTGCAGTGAGGGGAGTAAAGAAAAGTTTGGAGACACCCCTTCCCCCCCATTTCACTTTGCTGAGTGACAGATACCAAAGAGGCCCTCTCCTAAATGTTGACTTTGGGGATGAACACTGAACCTTCTAAATATAGAGCCAACCCGTTTCCTGTATTCCTTTCATCTTTCCAGTGGTAGCCTTCACATGTTAAGTTCTGTGTCTTCATTCAGTAATAGCTTCCAATCATGATGATTTAGAGCCTTGTATTGCTTTATCTTAATTGAAAATGGCCTGTTTTAAATCGCATTTCATTAACACTGATCTTTTTAAAAAGCAGCAAATTTGCTTTGTTTTCATCAACTAATTGCATTGGGGGAGAGAGAAGGTGGAGAGGACCCTAACATTGCTGGGGTGATTTAGGTATATTTCATGATCCCATGTTGTCCTCTAGTTAATGGATTTGGTGAAAAGGTTAAGTTTCATGGCACAACTGTTCTCTTTGAGCAAAGGATTTCCTGTAGGGAGCTTTCTTATCTGTGACTGTGTTCATTGGCAGGAAACTTGTCAGTTGCTTGTTTTTACAAACAGAAGGAAATGAATGGGATTTGTTGGTTTCTAGAATCTCCCTTCATTCTCCATGGTCTGTCAGACAGTTTGCTCAGAACACTTCATTTCTAAAGGGACTTTGCGGAGCTCCATTAAGTCCCTTCAAACCTTTGGCATGTCTGTTTACTTATTTATTTACTTTGGGACCAGAAAAACTGATCATTATGCTACCCTGTACAACGTCTTTTACCAATACAAGTTAACAAGATACTCAAGTTCCAACTCATTTTCAGTTGTCAGACGCACACATACACATGGTAGCAGGCATTTTTTGAGAGCGATGCCCAATTTCTAATAATTAGTCTGGAATACCAACCACATTGCCAGTCTTGATTTTGGGTTAACCTGGAGAGGTGAAGGGAGAGAGGCAGCTTCATTCTCTTTGAGCGTAAGGGGAAAAAATGCATAAAGACTACCTGTCAGGTATATGCCTTCTTTTCTGATGACAAAAACTTGATGTTGGGGGAGGGTTGGAAATTGGGGATGGGGTGGGGTTTTGCGTCCATATAAGGAAACAAATCTTAACTTTGAAAAGATTTATTGTGCCACAGTCTGGCTTATTTCTGGATATTGTAAATATAAATATATTTGTTTTAATTCATATATGTTTCAAATTTTAGAAGTAGGGTGAGCTTCTCTAAAGGAAAAAGGACTTAACCTCCATCCGAAGGGGCAGCCTGGGGAGGGGTTAGGAGCACCTGAGAGAGAGAACCATTTGTCGTTGCTATGGTGTTTACGCCCTTTTGAAGGCATCATTTTTTTTATTGATATTTAGCACCAAATGAAATCTGATGTGAGACTCTAATATATGAGTGGAATGAAAACAGTTTCTTTGAGGGAACCAAGAGCCTGCTTTCACCTCCTGTGCCTGGGACATACCCTAAGACTGCTTTGGACACAAGTCAAAAAGCTTTTAAAGTGCCCAAAATATCCTCTAAAGAAGGCCGGAGGGAGTGGCTTGCAGAGTCCTGGAACATCTTAGCTGCAGAGAGAACTTCTGTCTTGACAATTTAAGAGGGTGCTTGTTTTCAGAGTGAGCAGGAAAATGGTATGCAACACAATGTGTTAAAATAAGCTAGCAGGTAGATAGTGAAAGATTGGCCCGGACATAAGCATGAAAAAAGCCCTGGCCTAGTCTATAAGTAGGGAAGGACAAAGAATGTCTTATGAGGTTACGTACAAACCAGGGCCTCCTTTCCTTACAAGTCGCAGAAACATAGCACGGAGGTGTTTGAGATCCGTTGATTATGATTGTACTCAAATGCACGGATCTATTCTCTTACCACCTCAGGATATGTTATATCCCTGTTATCCTATCTGTCAGTGAAAGTTATTTCATATTAAATGTCATTCATGAAAGTTTGCCAAACCATATAATCTGCCTGGCAGAATCACTGGTGTTTTGAGTATTGAGTAAAATGATAACACACAGTTGTTATTTGCATATTGTCAAATACTAGAGGCCCGGTGCATGGATTCGTGCACTGGTGGGGTCCCTCGGCCTGGCCTGCAGGGATCAGGCCGAAACTGGCACTCCGACATCTCCCGAGGGTCCCGGGTTGCAAGAGGGCAGTTCTCGGGTGATGCACCCCAGAATTGGGCTCCCTTCTCTCTGGGTCTGGGGTGCGGGTGAAGCAGATTTGGGGCCGACAGTGCCCCAGCGGCAACCTAACCCACGGCCAATTCTGCGAGGAATCGGGCTCCCTCCTCCCTCCTCTCTGGGTCCGGGGTGTGGATGAAGCAGATTTGGAGCTGATAGTGCCCCAGCAGCAATCTAACCCACAGCCGATTCAACAAGGAATTGGACTCCCTCCTCTCCTGGTCAGAGCATCTGCCCCCTGGTGGTCATTGCACGCCATAGCTACCAGGCAAACGGTCGAACAGTCAGATGATTGCTTAGGCTTTTATATATACAGATATTCAAATTATCTCCTCTACTAGTATTATGAGATTGACTAAAATGGCAGTATTGGGATTGGGCTTGGTCTTCCTATTTTACATCCCAGAAACTACAAGTATTAAGATTTCTAGGGGTGGCAGACAGAGGAATCCCCTCTACTTCCACTCTTGATTTAAAAAAAATATATTTTTATTGATTTCAGAGGGGAAAGGAGAGGGAGAGAGATAGAAACATCAACGATGAAAGAGAATCATTGATTGACTGCCTCCTGCACGCACCACTCTAGGGATCCAGCCCACAACCCAGGCATGTGCCTGGACCCGGGAATTGAACCATGACCTCCTGGTTCATGGGTGGGATGCTCAACCATTGAGCCACGCACCGTTACGGAGGTGAGGAGAAGTCTGCAGAGATGGCAGGCAAACTGGAGTAGCATTGTGCTTCTCGTGCCAACCTCCCTGCGTTATTTCCTGGAATCTGTGCAGTTGGGGCGTTTGTAGAAGGAGAAAATACAGACCCCTCACTCCATTCTCCTGTTATTTCCACTGCCTTTGCCTTGTTTCTGTTACCTGCGTGGGCTTAGAGATGGTGATTAAAATAATGTCCCAGGAGGTCTTCCAACAACTTGTGTGGGGACTTTTTCTTTTTTTTTTAAAGGAAATCCTTCCTCTGCAAAGATGAAACTAATACAAGCACAAAATAGTTGCTTGTGGTAGTGGATGAAAATGATTGTGATTAACTTTTATTTGTTGAATCGTGTTGAATAAGGTTTTCCTGTTTAGGCTGTTGAAAGCTATCTTATTCCTCCTCCCACCTGAAATAGAAAACCAACAGAGCTGTCCCAAGGTATATTCATGATAATAGACCCATGGTTCTTCTTGAGTGAGCGTTTATACTCTGATGTTCTTAGGGACTTTTGTTTTGGAACTCATGCATTCCAGTTACTGGGACATTGCTGAAGTTGCCGATTCTTGCAGGATTCCAGATGTTTTATGGAGTTATTTTCTGGTACCTTCACAGATGTTATTTTCTTAAGATTCCGATAGTAGCAAGTCCTACTTGGAGAAGGGATTTTAGTATATTATACAAGGTTAGATGTTAGATAACCTCAGATATTTCTCCGCACTCTGAGATTTTCTGATTAGGTGAACTTAACTTTTTTTGCAGCCTTTCAAATGAAAACAATGACCGCTTAATGACTAGTGAATACATGCCCAAATTAGGACAGTCATATTAGGACTAGATTGAGTATTTAGAATGGTCTCTTGAAACAGAAATAAATTACTCTGGGTACGTTTGGCAATGTTGGGTGATCTAGAAAAGTCACATCACACCGGAAGGGGCTTTCCTATGTCTGGTGCTGCTCCTACATTATTTCAATTGATTCTTATAATAACCTAGTATTAATATACCACCACTACTAAGTAATGATAATATACATTAGTATCCCATTTTACAGATGAAAAACGGAGGCAACTATGTTCTCAGAGCCACACTCTTTGGTTCCAAGTAGTTCTCACCCTGACTCCAAATCCTAGGCATTTTCCACCCTACTAACTCCCATAGCCATTCCTCTGTTTCTGTTCCAGGGTCCATGACTCCCCCTTCCAAGCTAAAAATGGAGTCTCCTCCTGGGAAAAATGGCAGTGTTGGGTGGGGAAAATTTGTTGTGATTCTGGTAAGAAATAGGATTATGCTTCTCATCATTATGTGTTCCCATCTGACCATTAGTGATGAAAGGGACTTTTTAGTTCCCTCATTAGTGATTATCTCCCTTAAATCATCTTCATCTTCTGCATTTCCCTTCCTCTACCTCTGAGCACATTCACCTGTTTGGTCAATGAAAGGCCCTTACCACATCGGGATCTGACTTTCCTGAGTTGCCCAGATATTACTTGTAGTTTTTCTGTTGGTGGCATCCACAGAAACGGGTCTCCTCCACCACATTCAGTTTTATACTTCGTATGAACTGCCCAACAAACTCAGGGGTGCAGATACAATGACATCTCTTTGATTTCTTTCTGAATAAAAAAATGGGCTTAGTTTGTCAGATTAGCAGGATACCCAGTATCCCCTTCTGGGGTCTCCCTTACTCCTAAATCAGTGGTGGGAACGTTCAGCCCACGGGCCTCATGTCATGGGGTCTGGCCCTGCCAAGGCATTAGGGATGAGCTAATCAAATGTTTGGCCAAATAGAACAGACTAATTTTTAAGCTGATACTTTTGTATGGCCCGTGAATGATGTTATAAATATCCAAACGGCCCTTGGCAGAAAAATGGTTCCCCAAATGGATTTATACAGTCCCAGTGGAGCAGGTCAGTTGGACTTCCTCATCTAAGCAGGGAGCTCTGCTTTTGTGCTCGAGTGGGGGACCCACGGTGCCTAGAATACCTGTGTTCAGTTGGAACTGCAGTGGGAACAGGGTAGACATTTTTGGTGAAGCCGGTGCTAGCACTTTCTCATTCTCTTAAAGACTTCAGGTGAGAATGGTCAGAATCTGATGGAACTAATTCATATTTCACATACATGCTGTCACAGATTTCACATGCATGCAATCATTTTAAAGAGTTGATCTAGGGTCGTGCCAAAGATACATCTTCACATTAGGGGAGACAAACCATCCAGCCACTCATTCAGTGAACAGTTACTGAGCACCTGTGGCATACTAGGAGCTGTGCTCTGTGAACTCATTCCATGAACAGTTATTGAGCACCTGTGGCATAGTAGGAGCTGTGCTCTGTGAACGGGACATAAGGGTGAAGAGATCACTCCCAGACATCCTATCTGCTCCGTAGCTCTGATTGGCTTCTTAGACTGTATATATCGTTCTTTTAAAACTATTTTTATTTTTATTGTTGACACTATTACAGATTTCCTCATTTCCCCCCTAAATATCCTTCTTTTGAAGTTCACATTCTAAGCTGACGTAGAGGGAGGGAAGTCACTCCTTCCCTGAGCTCCTCCCTGAGTGTGCGCCTCTTGTTTTTGTTTATAAGCTGACCTTGTGAGGTCTCCAGGGCAGGTAATTTACTTGGGAGACCATCCCAGGAAGACACCAGTAGGGGGCATCTGTGGGAGATGAGAAAGAGGCATCCACTAGTGCTGTGACTCGCCAGTTACCACTGTGCAGGGGAGCTCGGGCGTCCTGCAGCTGGCCGAGAGCTTGTGTCCAACAGACCACATGCTGCTTTCAGTCACCGGTTGATGGCTGCTCTCAGGGGGCCTGCATTCCCAGCACTCAGGGTGGTGGGCGAGTTGGCAGAGGGGGCTTTGGCCGAGAAGGTTCTCAGGGGCTTGTTGATGCTGTGGGTTGCCGTTGAAGGCCGGGCGGGTGTGCACGAAGACAGGAAGGCCTCATAGGCACGTCAGGGCCTCAGCATCTCCTACCATCAGTCTCTGCTCTTCAGCTCCCCCCACAGTCTCAGAACTGTAGACATGTTAGGAGAAAAATTGTTTTTGCTGGTCCTCCAAACTTCACAATGAAGGAAGATCCTGGGACAGTGGTTTTTCAGTCTGAAAAATGGGAATAAGAGAAATTGATGTAAGTTCAGAGTCTAAACATTCAGTAGGAAGTTTTCGATGAGGGCATTCATTTCGTTCTGTTTGTTTTCCTTTGTTTCAACCATTGTCCTTGTTTCCCAGGTTGGAAAACTTGGGCACCCACTTGTTTTGCGTTTCACCATAACCTAAGACTCAGTAATGTGGAAATCCTGAAGGGATTATTGCGAAGGCTAATCAGAAAGCCCCTGAAAGGCCCTTGGCACAGAGCCTGGCACGTAGTTACAGCTTATATTGTTTTCAGCTACTTTTGTATTATGTTGTTGTCATGCCTCTATTTGGGACTTACGGTAGCTCTCTGTTGCTCACCTTACCAAGTCTGTCCTCCTCCGTCTAACATTCAAGACCTTCCCTAATCTGGCCCTACCCATTAGTGCTCAGGGAATGCCCCCAGAGCTGGTCAGAGTTTATTTGTTTCTGAGTCTCTGAACTGGCCTCGCTCCTTCCAGCTCCTGCCTTTGTTCATCTCATCCCCTGACCACAGCCTTCGTCTTCCTCTCTTCACGCATTGTGGAGTCACCTGTTTCAGCCGCTCTGCAACTCCCTGTGCAGGGAATATGCAATTTGTTCATTTTGTCTCCAGCAAATCTTCTTCTCCAGCAAACACCCATTGCTTATCAGGGAAAAGAATCATCACTTTTGATCCCACCCATTTTAAAACTTAGTTTGATAATCCAAACAGTTGCTTAAGATAATTGTGTCTTAGGAAAACGATGTCCATTCCTTCCTTCATGGTGTCCTCTTATTTGCCTGTGGTGGCGTGTGTGGGAAGGGGTGGCGAGCACACATCTTCCTTTTATTCCTTATGGAGGATGAGCAAACTCAGGCTCCTCAGGTCGGCTAGCCTCTGCTCTCAGGAGCTACTAGTAGGTCTCTGGCCCATTGGGACTGCTTATTCTATACAGCAGGTTCTTGGATAACACCATTTTGTTCAAAGTCATTTTGTTGTAACAGGATAACATATTTAATGTTGATGAGATGCCCTAGGAACTTAACTCTTGTTTATATCGATTAGCCTATGGTAAACAGGGTTTTGTTATAACATTTTCCCCTTAAAGTCTGAGAACCTATTGATGATATTGAAGACTTACTGTACCAGCAGTTGAAGGCTGTGGCTCCTATATCACATAGTCTAGTCTCGTGGTTTTCAAAGACCCACAGTAAGATACACATACGTTGTCATGAGATTCTAGTAAGCACATAGGATATATGTAGACACGGACAGGCCATACAAAGCTTTTACTAAGTAACATGTAAAAACGGAAACATAGCTTTCACAATATATTATTATTATTGCTACACTGGGAAGCACTTTGATCTCTTCTATTATTTTTTAATCCCTACCCAAGGATATGTTTATTGATTTGAGAGAGAGAGGGAGAGATAAAGAGGGAGAGAAATATCTATGCGAGAGAGAAACATCAGTTGGTTGTCTCCCATAAGTGCCCTGACCAGGGATTAAACCCACAATCTAGGTATGTGCCCTGACTGGGAATGGAATCTTTGACCTGTCGAATCATTGTCCCTGTGTATGGGACGATGCTCCAACCAGCTGAGACCCCCACTCCACAATTAAGGCCCCACATGTTAGACATTCTCATTGTAAAATAGAAATGTTTATTCAGATTTACCCACATATTTACTACTTTCTTTCCTTAAAATACCTTCCCACATCCCTACTCCTCAGAGTACTTTTCTTCTTAGATTTCATTTAGTGAGTATCGATTGAGGGAAAATGATTTTGGTTATTGTTTGGTGGAAATTTTTATTTTTTCTATTTTCTTAAAATATAGTTTTGCTAGGTATAAAAATATTTTTGCTAGGTATAAAATTCTACTTACTTTCTCTTGGCACATTAAAGATGTTCCACTGTTTTCTGGCTCCTGCTGCTGAGAAACCAATGTTAAGTCTAATTGTTACTTGACACTGAAGGTATTCTTTTTTCAAGATTCTTCATGGCTGCTTTTTGTCTTTGGTATATTGTAAATTGTCTAAATATGAATTTCTTTTTTATTTTTTAATTCTCAGCAAGGATATGTTTTTATTGATTTTTGTAGAGAGGAAGAAGAGAAATAGAGATAGATAGCTAGAGAAACATTGATGTGAGAGTGAAACATCAACAGCTTGCCTCCTCTACGCCCCCAACTGGGGATAGAACCAGCAACTTAGGTATGTGCTCTGACTGGGAATCAAACCTGTGATCTCACCCTGGCCCGGTTTTGCTCAGTGGTTAGAGTGTGGGCCGATGGACCCAAGGGTCGTGGGTTCGCTTCCCAGTCATGGGCATGTACCTTAGTTGTAAGTTTGATGTCTCGGCCTAGGTCAGGGTGTGTGTGGGAGGCGACCCATCAGTGTGACTCTCTCACATCAATGTGACCTTTTTGTGTACAGGGCAGTGCTCCCACCAAGCCACACAGCCAGGGCATGAATTTCTTTATTTCTTTTTGCCTTGGGATATGTGTGTGTGTGTGTGTGTGTGTGTGTGTGTGTGTGTGATTTTGTGGATTGCTTTTTTCACTACTTTTGGAAGATTCTCAGAATTTGTCCCTGCTCTGTACACTTCTTTTTTACTTTTGAATTTCAGATGAGGTATATGCTAGATTTTAGTTCTTTTTTTTATGTTTTAATCTCATTTTCATGTTTTCTGTCTCCATATCTTTGTGTACTATAGCCTAGGTAATTTTTTTGTCTTCTTCATTTCCTGTATCTACTCTGTTTAATCCTGTTTGCAATTTATCTATTTATTTATTGTTAATCCTCACCCGAGGATATTTTTTCCATTGACTTTTAGAGAGAGTAGAAGGGAGGGAGGGAGGGAAGGTGCAGATAGAGAGAGGTAGACAGAGAGAGAGACAGAGAAAGAGAAACATTGATGTTTGAGATTGATTAGTTGCCTCCTGTACGTACCCTGACTGGGGATTGATACGTACCCTGACTGGGGATTGAACCTGCAACCTGGGTATGTGCCCTGACTAGAAATTGAAACTGCCACCTTTCGGTGTATAGAACAATGCTCCATCCAACCAACGGAACCACACCAGCCAGGGCACAATGTTTCATTTTTAATTTATGTTGCTATTGGTCTTAGTAAATGAGAATGACATATGGAACTGAGTTAAATTGTTGGAATCATGGTTTGTTTTCTTTTCATTGAGTGGTTTTCTTTCTCGACTACACTGTGTTGTGGATGGGAAAATCCCATAATAGATTACTAACGTCTTAGTAGCTAATCTATTATCCACCTGCTCGGATGCAAACACAGTACATGTGGAAAATTACTTTGTACGCCGATAAAGCCCGTGTTTTGGAAAAATGTTGTGCTGTTTATATACAAAACATTGTTTTGAATCAAGCCATCTAAAATATGCAGATGAATCACAGGGAGTTGTATCTTGGATAGGATCATCAAAATTCCAGAAATGGTCAGGCTACAAAGTACAAGATGTGAGTCTATATTTAGGTATCGACCATGTTTTGTTTGCGCATCTCCTTGGGCCTAGCTCTGGCATTGGTCAGAGAATAGCTCTCCAGCCCGAGGCTTTCACTCTAGTTCAGCAATTTCCAACCTCTTTCATCTCAGGGCACACATAGACTAATTACTAAAATTCTGTGGCACACCAAAACATGCTTTTTGCTGATCTAACAAAAATAGGTATAATTTTGATTCATTCACAGGGGACAGCTACTGTGTGTTGGCTGTTGTCATTTTTTATTTTTAATCCTCACCCGGGAACATTTTTCCATTGATTTTGAGAGAGAGGGAAAGACAGAGAAACATCGATGTGAGAGAAAGACATCGATTGGTTGCCTCCTGCATGAGCCCCAACCAGGGCCGGGGCCGGGAAGGAGCCTGCAACTGAGGTATGTGCCCTTGACCAGAATCGAACCTGGGACCCTTTGGTCAACAGACTGATGCTCTATCTACTGAGCCAAACTAGCTCGGGCTGTCATTTTTCAATTTGACCATCTAAGGGAAAAGAGGTCAGTGCCCCTGCCTGAATAGTCAGGAATTGCATGTTTTGGGAATTCTTGTGCTGGTTGAAAATTGCCACTCCAGATGACGACTCAGGTGGCCAGTCTAGCTCCTCAAGAGCCAAGACAGACAAGCTCTCCACTTGTTGTGTTGTTTCCTTCATGGAACAGGGCATAGGATTTCTGACAGATGAGAGCGGGGTACAGCATTTCAATAAAATAGATCAAGTTCAGGAGGGACAGTACACAGTGCTCTGTTTGGAAATTATGTTCACTTTCTTCTCAACACGAAGGCATCTCTCTTATCTTTTTAGAAACATTTCTCTCTTGTTTAGAAACGTTTCCAAAAGCTACTCTTTTGGAGGTACCAAGTCTCAGCCAAGGACTTTAATGAGATACAGAGTCCAGGAACTAGCAGGTTGTGTGGAAGAGTTAACTCCCTCTATTGATACACTGAGCTACTGAATGGTTTCTTCCCCCATTGAGCCAGGGCTCATTCTACCCTAAATGCCAAATATTCAGTCACCACAAGGGGAAGAGACAAGACTTCCATGTTCTTGATGGCCAATGTGATTTTGAAGTTAATTTGTAGTTTTTAAGCAAAGTATTCCCTGCATTATTATTGGGGAGACCATTATCCTGACTTGTGATAGTCTTGGTTTATGCCCACTGCTCCACTGTTGTTATTCACGGTGAGTGCCTCCTTTCATTTTTCAAAAGTGTCCTGGTATGTGTGATTGTCATCACTGCGCTCACAATGGTAGTCAGTGTGTCTGTCAAGAGCAGATCAGCTTTGTTCAGACCAACTATTGCTGAGAAAAGCTGCATACAATGAAAATGAAAGTTTGGAAGCATTGGAGAGGCATCAAGATTTGAGAGGAGGAAAGCCCTAACTGGAGAGCCTGGCTTCTGGATCTTATTCTTGAGATAACTGTCAATTCTGAAAGTGGTGGCTAAGGAACTTAGCAGAAGTTTCAACAAACTCATGGTATTGGCAGCATGGTAATTGTATTCAGGACCTGCCAAAAAGCAGAAGCCCTAATAAACAACTGTGACTTCAATTTGGAACCCTAAGTCAAGATGAACCAGAAATAGAAAAATTCTCAGAGGGACCGAAGCCAAAAATCAAATATTTTCAGATTAGTGTCCCCAGCTGAAGTGCCTGCCAAAAGCCAAAGTAAAAAGCCTCTTGGGAGAAACGCACATCTTGTTATCACTAGAGGTTTTCACGTACTATATCTGTCACCCAATGAAAATGATGAGAGATGAGTAAAAACAGAGAAAAATATTGACAAATGAGATACACCTTATAAGGATTCAGATGGTGGATTTAATCATATATGGTCTCTAAAATAACTGTGATAAATATATTCAAAGAATTAAAAGATAAGATTTAAAAATTTGCCATAGAACTGAAAATTATAAGTAAGAACTAGGTTGGAAAAATACAGATTAACTTTTTAGGGTGATGGAAATTATCTAAGACTGCACAGTTGAATTAAATACTGAAACCATTGCGTGTATTTATAGTAGGTGAATTTTATGGTGTGGAAATTATACTTTAATAAAGCTATGAGTTAAATGGAGTACACGCAGTTGAAGAGTTAATGAACTAGAACATAGGACAGAAGAAAATACCCAAAATAAAGCATGAAGAGGCAAAATAATAGAAAATGAGTACAGGATTTTGAAAGACATGTAAAATATGGTGGGAAGTCTTAATATAAATGTCATGAGTTTCAGTAGGAGAGAAGAAAAATGGAACAGAAAAAATAATTGGGAAAAATGGCTGAGAATTTTCAAAAACTAACAAATGACCAAAGCCACAGAATTAAGAAGTCCTAGGACACCAAGCAGGTCAATACAAAGAAACTTCACCTGTAAACAGGATAGTAAGTTTTCTGAAAGCAAAAACAGAGAAAAGCAAAAGCAGTCAAGCCTGGAGGAGTGGGTAGTTTGGCCTTCAAAGGAGCAACAATAAGATTGACAACTTACTCTTCAACTCAAATAACAGACGTCCGAAGGAGATGGAACAATATCTTCAAATTGCTAAAAGAAAACAACTGTTAACTATGAATTCTATAAGATTCCTCAAAAATGAAGAAAGGTAAACACTTTTTATTATCATGAGCAGATTTGTACTAAAGGAAATACTTAAGGGCATCATTTGGACAGAAGGAAAAGTATTCCAGATCAAAACTCAGAGATGTAGGAAGGCATGAAGATCAATAGAAATAATAATTATATAGTTAAATATAAATAAATATTGACTGTATAAAATATCTCCTATGGAGTTTAAAATATATATGGAATAAAGTATATGTTCAAACTGGAACTTAATCTGGAGAGATTAATGAAGTTAAATTGTTCTAAAGTCCTTAAATTGTCTAGGAACTAATAAACTAATTTGTATTAGCTATTAATAAGTCAGTGATGCATGTTTTAAACTCTGGAATATATATATATATATATATATATATATATATATATATATATATATATATATATATATAGTTTTTTAATCCTCACCAGAGGCTATGTTCTTCATTCATTTAGAGAGAGGAGGGAGAGAGGGAGAGAGAGAGAAAGAGAGATTAAGGAACTCATTTCTAGCCAAGCCTGTGTGGTTCCGTGGTTGAGCGTCCCATCTATGAACCAGAAGGTAAACAGTTCGATTCCCGGTCAGGGCGCACATGCCCTTAGTCCGAGTGTGGGGTTTGTGGGAGGCAGCTGATCAAGGATTCTCTCTCATCATTGCTGTTTCTATCCCTCTTCCTCTCTCTGAAATGAATTAAAAAAACATTTAAAAACAAACAACTGGAAGTTTGTACTTCTTAATCCTTTCGCTTTTCTGCCCATCCCTCTGGCAACCATCAGTTTGTTCTATGTATCTATGTTTTGTTTGTTTCTGTTTTGTTTTGTTTGTGATATACTTTTTAAAAAGAGCATTCTGGCTACATGTGGAGAACGGAAGCAGACAGACCAGTTGAACGGTATGACAGTGTGGGAGAGAAGGGGCTTGGCTAGAGCGGTAAAGTGGAGTGGTGGGAATGGAAGGGTTTAGGATGTATTTTGGAAGTAAAGCTGATGTATAGAAAGTGGAGGGTGAGGGGGAAAGGAGCAACGGAGAATTATTTTAGGATTTCAGAAGGCAGTGTCATTTCCTGAGATTGGAAAGACGTGGAGCGGGGAGGTGGCCATCAGGAGCTGTGTTCGGAGAGCCTGGTTGAAATGCCTCTTGGGATGTCAGGAGGCAGCTGGGTTATTCACATCTGGAGTTGGGGGTGAGTGAGGAGTCATTGGCACGAAGGTGGTGTCTACAAGTGTCAGTGGGTAAGATTATTCAGACAGAGAGGGCAGAGAGGAGAAGAGGGCCCAAGTGAGAGCACTGAGTACTAAAATATAGAGGCTGGACCAAGAAAACATGCCTGGGAAAAGTCACTGAGAAGGAGATTTCATTGAAGTTAAAGGAGATTTGGGCATGTGGTGTCACAGAAGCCAAAAGAATCTCATTGATCAGCTAACTATGGCCCCACAGTACACACTCAGGGAGGGTCAGTTTTCCCTTAATGTAAACAGTGTCATTCCTTGATTGTAGGTCTTTTAAGGGATATAATTTTACTTTTTGTTCCAGCATAGATTTAATTGCAATGGCATTTTTTTTTTTTTTGCCTGTTTCATAATGTCTTTCAAGGCTGAAATGCGAGGCCCTGAGAGTCCTGGGCTGGTCACTCCACCAGCCTGCAGATCCGCCAAGTAAAGATTTCTCTTTTTCTGCCCTAAGTTTACATGATTTAATTTGTCTGAGTAACCTGCTGCTGTCATAGGTTTTCGTAGAGTCCTGACATCTAACAGAGTAATTAATGCTTTAGGCTTTTAGGACCTGTTTCAGGTTTTTATTAATCACCATTGTGATTGCACGTATGAATTATGAAGGAGTTATTTTTGGTAGTTGGATTTCCTCCTCAGAAAAATTTCCATATTTGTTCGTTGTGAACTGATTGCCCTGAGAAGAATGAAAATGGAGACTGTTCCGTGGGTCCTCTGCAGACATTTCAAATGACCCAGGGGGAGGCTTAGCTCATAGTAAACAGAAGGGTGAGCTGCTCCAGGCTGATGGTGAAGAGCTAGCTCTGCCCCGAATATGTGGATTTTGCGAACTGTTTGAAGAGGTGCGAGCATCAGAAGGCATTTGTAGGTTGTCTGTGATTCCTGCCACCGGAGGAATCCCTCCTAGGACCTTCGTGGTTGGTGTGCTGTTGTTTTGGGAGTTTTCCAGGAGACGGAGGTATCCAAGTAACTGGGAAGAAATAATTTCTTCTAAATTTTTAAAATAAATTTTTTATTGATTTCAGAGAGTAAGGGAGAGGGAGAAAGAGACAGAAACATCAATGATGAGAGAGAATCATGGCTCGGCTGCCTCCTGCACACCCCGCACTGGGGATCGAGCTCTCAAACCCAGGCACATGCCCTGACCGGGAATCGAACCTTTATCTCCTGGTTCATAGGTCGATGCTCAGCCACTGAGCCACACAGGCCGGGCTGTTCCTTCTAATTTTATTTAGGGAAACCATCATGGATTTTCAAAATTTTGAGATCAGTATAGGAAGGAGGAATGGGATGGGTGGTATCTAGTCCTTAAAATTCAATCTCAAGTGTGAAAACTAAAACACTGACTGTTTTCTGTGAAACTCCTCCCGTTAAGGCATCGGCTCACCCCCGACACTGGCAGGTTCTCTGCATAATTGTGACTGTTGTACCTGCAGGTGGGTCCTGCTTGCCACTTCCCCTGGCCTGGGGGGAAATGTAGATTTCCGCTGTATTATAGGACCTTTTACTCCATGCCTTTTACTTTGACAAGAGACTTGCTGCTTTACTGGGAGCAGGGCTCTTTGCGATGATTAGAGTGATTTTCCATGATTCTGCCCATACTTGGGGAAGATTTTGGAGACTACAAATAAAAGACAAAGTGGTTATATCAGTGTATGGATGGAGGCAGCCGCTCTGCTAATATGCAGTGCCTTGCCTGTTGAGTGGAAATACCTGTTATTGCTCTCACTGCCATTTTTACTCTTCCTAAGTGGCCAGCTGGGGATGAGGGGTCGGGGAAGGAGCTGGGTTGGGCGGGAGGAAGTCCATTTGCAAAGTCAATCGCGGAAGTGTTCAGGCAGAGCAGCAGACATCGGATCTGCGTTCTGTATAGATAAAGGGAGGATTTGATACCCAGCAGATGGGCCGCCCCGCTAATGCTAGGGAAGCTTGCTGTGGCAGACTATGCACTTCTAATCTGATGGTATTTTCATCTTAATGTACTTGCAACCTGCTTTTTTTTTTGGTAGGTAACAGCATTTCTGACAAAGGTGATAAATTCGCTAAAGCTTAACATTCAGACTCTTTCCTCATTTGAGTGTTATGTAATTATATATATATATATATATATATATGTAGGCTCAAAGGTCCCAGTCTTAACAAATTCCCTTCACAGGAGTACCGTTTGAGAGCCCATTCTCTCATTAATTTTATTTGACATTTATATCAACATTACATTCCTAGCCTAAAAGGAGAAATCACATGTGTACGCAGGGGTGTATTTTAGAGTGGAGTATTTAGCTTGGCAGTGAAAGGCAGCCAGCTAAGTCTGCTAAAGCGAAATTTTCTAAATTAGTTGATAGAAAGTGGTCTTAAAGCACGAAATCCAAATTGTACTACAAAGTGCTGAATGCTGGCACACATGGCCGTTTTGATATTTGTAACATTTTTTTTTTCCTCCAGGGCTCCCAGAGTTGACTTAAAATGGTGTCTGGAAATTTAACTTGGGAGCCATCGGAGGCGAACGAAAGGGACCAAGGATGGGCCGCTGTGGTGTCAGGAGTGGCAGTCACTAATGTGAGACCTGGTGCAGAAGTCAGCCCTGATCCCTCTCCCGCTTGCACTGACTTCAGAGCCGGGAGTTGATTGGTTGGTTCCCAGTTGTGCTGAGTGAAGAGTTTCACGAGGCTGCCTTGGTAGTGGGAGGGCAGTTGGGAGCCCCTTCTGAGCATCGTGAACTGCATTACTTCTCTGACCGGTTGATCACGTGGCCAAGGCACTGCTTAGCGTTTCCAAAAGGAGACAGAGCGCCGTCTGGGGCCATTAGCCCTGAGCAGGGAACAACTGTGAGAGAACATTGCTGTCCTCTGAGCTGCGTGTCTAGGTTGAATTTTGAATCGGTGGACGCCACCAGAGAGAAAAGGAGCTGCCCCGAAGCAGGCTCCAAGGGCCTGCACGTGGCAGTTTTGGTTCCGGAATGCTGACTGTCACATATTTTGTGGTTTGTGTGTTCTTGAGCTGTGCTTTGCTATAAGGATGAATTGCAGACTGGGATTTTTTTTCTTTCCCCAGAGAGCTCATGAGCTTTAGAGAAGACCGGCCTTTGGCCTTCCAGCATTCACCCTTCCCCACCATGACCTCCCAGCTCTGCCAGGGCGTGATCCCAAACAAACATTCCAGTCCCCTCCATGCTGTCTTCATGGTGACTCTGAAGGGTCAAATGGTTGGTGACCAGCAGGCCTGCGAGCCTGTCCAGAGTGGCAAGGTCCCTCCACGGTCCCCACTAGAGGGATTTTAACTGGGACCCTCTGGAGTCTCGATCTCCTGGGGTCCCCTGGGTGGGCTGGCCACTGCATGTCTCTGAGAGTTAGGAGTGTTACCAAGGAAGATGAGGCGGAGGACGCGCGTAGTTTACGAAGGAGAAACTTTGCGTCTGGTTTGGCCTCATCGTCAGCATCAGCTTAGACAACTTTCCTCTCCGCACCTCAGTTTGGCTTTGAGGATGTTGTGAATTCCTTACTTGTCTCCTCTGTGTAAGCTCTGGGCCTGCAAGGTGCATTTGTGCACAGAGTAATCTCTGGTGGTGGTGGTGGTGGTGGTGGTGGTGGTGGTGGTGGTGGTGTATGTGTGGGAGGGGGTGTTTTATATCAGAGTGCTGGTGTATCCTTTCAGCCCCTTTAAAGGCACTACAGGTAGAACTAAGAAATTCATAGTTTTCTGGCTGTCAGGGCAATTCTGGATTTCAGAGGGAAGAGATTTTGAGAGTGGGAGAGGCCCTGAAGGTCTGGGCCGCCTTTGCACATATAGATAAGCCCAGCGAGGTTCTGGGAGCCAGGTTTCCCGACAGTTGCCCAGCCTTCTTTTCTCCTTTTAGCTCTGCCCCTGGGATGATCGGAGAGGCTTCCCATTGTAACACCCGTGCGAGGGGGTAGGAGTGCCTTTGCTGAGAGCTGATAAGAGTCATGTTCCAGCACCCTAGAATGGAAGGGATCTTCAGGACTGTGGAGTCACACCCGGGGCCATAGGCCCAGGATGGCAGAGCTGGGACTGGCAGCTAGGTCCCTCCAGCCCTGAGTTCATTATCCCCTCAAGGCTTTCTGGGTAGAAGGTGATTATAGGCACTTATGGTTGGTTCCCTCCCTCCCTCCCTCCTTCCCTCCCTCCTTCCCTCCCTCCTCCTTCCCTCCCTTTCCTCCCTTCCTCCCTTCCTCCCTTCCTCCCTTCCTCCCTTCCTCCCTTCCTCCCTTCCTTCCTTCCTATCTCTATCTCATCTCTCTCATCTCTCTCATTTCTCTCATCTCTCCCTGCCAGCCACTAAACATATCCATTCCAGGTCTTTATCAACCCCAAAGAAGACCTAAAACCTTACTAGGGAGGTGTTTGCCGTGGGACTAATCTGTCTTATAAGTACCGCGCGCTAACCGATTGCGCAACTGGAGCTCCCCGTGGGACTAATCTGTCCTTGTTGAGGCCATGCCTCCATTTTAAACTTGGTTAAATGAATGACCATTCCCTTAGAAACATCCCATTTTTCTGGGATTTTTGCTGCTGCCTCCAGCTGCCCATGGGGCTGCTGTAATGATACCACAGACTGGGTGGCCTAGAAACAGCAGGAGTTTATTTCTCACCGCGTGGAGGCGGAAGTCTGAGATCAAGGTGCCAGCATGGTGGGCTGAGGGCCCTCTTCCAGGCCACAGACCTCTTGTTGAATCCTCACCTGGCGGAAAGGGGTCTCCTTCATAAGAGCACTAATCCCATTCATGAGGGCTCCACCCTTGTGACCTAATCACCTTGCAGAGGCTGCACCTCCTAACACCATCACATTGGGGGTTAGGATTCCAATGTGCGAATTTTGAAGGGGACACAAACACTCAGACCACAGTAAGGGGTGACACTTTTCAGTCAGGAAGAGGGTCTTCTCTGGAGGAGAGTGAATGATTGGGTGGGGGCTGCAGGGAGAGTGGCTCAGATCAACAGCAGTTGCGATGAGTAACCATGGAGATACTTCCCTCTGCCTCCTGTCCCCTTAAGAACAACTCCTCTTTGCTACTTAAGACCTTGCTTTATACAGATGCCCCCTCTTCCTGTAGCCTTCGCCCCAGCATGGAGAGTGTGTCGGACGGGCCCGTAGTTCTTGCCCCCCAGTACCTGTCCACGTGGCATCTGGCTCATTGCTTGGCCCAGGAATGGTGTGTGGACATATCCGTGCTGTGTGAGGGGGAGCTCCCTCCCTTTCTTCTCCGGTGCAATTTAGAAACTGCCAGTGGACTGGCTGGAGGGCCCCGTCGCTTCTTTAACGAAATATTCGGAGAGCAACAAGTGCGGCTGGTTTTCCCTAAATGCAGCTTTATTGGCATCTGGCTCCTTGTAATATACTTTTAATATACTATGGATGCTGTCTCTGAGTAAATCAGCAGGTATGTTTTGAAATTAAATATTTGCTAAGGGCTAGGTTCTCCTGGTGTTCAATTATTGATAACGAATTTTACAGACACTGTCTGAGACTTGATGATATATGATCTTCGAGTGACCTGCCATTTATTAGACTTTATCTGCCCATGAAATCCATTTCCAATTCAGACCATATCTACTGTGGGGATTGCTTGCCAGAAATCTATTCCCAGGTTTCTCCTTATTTCAGTGAAATATCTCTGTCTCAGCACCTTTCCCAAGGTGGCTGATCTAATCAGGGCCCAATCACTTATCGCTTCTCATTTCCTTTGGCAGGTCTGTCAAACTGGGAAGTGTGCAGTCTGGAGCCATAGGGACCCGCCCCCTTTGCCCTTTCCCTGTAGAGCTGATGGTTGGAAGATAGGAACTCCCCAAACCGGAGCCGGGCTGGGCTTTAGGATCAGAAGAACGGAATTGGCCTCCTGCCTTTCCCTATGTCAGGCACCTTTCCTGGAAGAGCAGGGCTCTGTGACCCTGAGCCAATTGCAGGGCATGGAAGGCCGCTTGGCCCTGGAGCCCTTTTCGGCTCCCCCTTCCTCTTAGACTTCAAAGCAGACAGGTGTGTGCTTCCAGCTGCTGCCAGGGCCAGCTGGCAGGACCACTCTAACGTGTCATCGCAGAAATAAAATTTGTCACCTCTGCGTTCTCAACCTTCGTTCTTTCATGTTTAACCAGCGCTCCGAATCTTTATAAACACATCCAGGTTTCTATTTTTGTTTCCTAATTAATTCAGAAAAGGAGAAGACACTGCTAATGATAGAAAAGAGAGGAGGGGCACAGGTAGGACTGAGGATGGCCCTTGTTGTTCAGTTACATGAGGTAATTGAATGAATACGGGTGCCCACACGTTGAGAAATTACCCGGGACCTGCCAATCCCTTGGTGATTCTTGGGCTGTCCTGGAACTGGTCAGAATTTATGAACAAGGCTCCATTGATCAAATGTGAAGGCAAGCTTTTCTTCTTATACTAATGGACAGTGATACCTCATTTTCCCACCCACCAAGGAGAATAAGAATTTCCACATATGTTATTATTTTTTTAAATTATTTAAAATGTATTCTTTTTAGCACTACTTAAATTAGATTCTCTGAGTACATTAAACCTAATTTAACCTTTGTCTTGATGATTCAAAATCATCTTTATAAATATCTGGAGCTGTGCACTTTCATGATTGCAGAATCTTAACAGACTCAAGGGTGTAGTGTTTTAATTAAATGAGCATTTCCTCCATCCCATTGTTACCGAGAAGGCTAAAATAATAGGCATGAAATAATGGAAAGAGTTCTAAATTTGGAGTAAAAACTCTGGTTCTCATTTCAGTTTCATCGTTAATTAGCTGTTTGCCCTTCAGCAAGTCTCTTAACCTCTCTGAGAATTTATTTCTTTGTCTATAAAACTGGGGGATCAGACTCTAATGTTCCCCAGGTTGTTTAGATGGCTTACATTTTATTAGAGGCTTGCTGCACGAAATTCGTGCACAGAGGGGCGGTGGTGGTCCCTCAGCCCCATGTGCACCCTCTCCAATCTGGGATCCCTCTCACAATCCAGGACTGCTGGCTACCAACTGCTCGCCTGCCTGCCTGCCTGATTGCCCCTAACCAGCGGTTCTCAACCTGTGGGTTGCGACCATCGGAAAACACAGCATATCAGATATTTACATTATAATTCATAACAGTAGCAAAATTACAGTTATGAAGTAGCAACGAAAATAATTTTATGGTTGGGGGTCACCACAACATGAGGAACTGTATTAAAGGGAAGCGACATTAGGGAGGTTGAGAACCACTGTAACTGCTTCTGCCTGCCAGCCTGATTACCCCCTAACCACTCTCCTGCCAGCCTGATTGACGCCTAACTGCTCCCCTGCCGGCCTGATTGCCCCTAACTGCCCTCCCCTGCCGGCCTGGTCACCCCTAACTGCCCTCCCCTGCAGGCCTGGTTGCCCTCAACTGCCCTCCCCTGCAGGCCTGGTCACCCCTAACTGTCCTCCCCTGCAGGCCTGGTCACCCCTAACTGTCCTACCCTGCAGGCCTGGTCACCCCTAATTGCCCTCCCCTGCAGGCCTGGTTGCCCCCAACTGCCCTCCTCTGCTTGCCCGGTCACCCCTAACTGCCCTCTCCTGCCAGCCATCTTGTGACTACATGGATGTGGCCATATTGTGTGTTGGAGTGATGGTCAATTTGCATATTATCTATTTACTATATAGGATTTATTATATAGGATGAAGGGCCATGCTGCTCTGCAATGCCAGTTGTCCTGAAGGCTTTGAAGGCTAGGATTATTTGTTTCTTTATGATATGTCCCCAGGTTGTTCAGATTTTCTAGATATTGTGTTGGCATTGAAGTTTTTCTCTATATCATGGGTTACACACTATGATCTCTGGGCCAAATTCAACTCACCACCTGTTTTTGTGAGTAAAGTTTTATTGAAATGCAGGCCCACTCATCATTTGCATAATGTTGCTGGCTGCTTTAGAGCGAAGGTGGCCGAATGGAGTAGTCAGTTCCTTAGAGAAGGCGCGAGTCAGAATGCCTAAGATATTCACCATCTGGCCTCTTTATCTTTACAGGAAAAGTTTACCAACTCTGCTTTATTTTCATTTGTTTATTTTCTTCACTCTCAGTCTGTCACTTTTCCAGGAATCCGTTTTAATGTACCACATCTACCTGACTAGGCGCTAAAGAACCAGACGACACAGCTCATTAGAATGAAGTTCAAAGGGAGGGTCAGTAGGTCCTGAGTAGAAGTTGGAGGGGACAGTCTCTGACCACAGTGCCGAGTGCAGGGGCTTTTTTAGCTGCCTCGAGGTCCTTCTTTCTCATTTGGGTTTCTGAGTAGTTATTCTATGTAGTTGAAGCCTCACCACTATGTGAAGTTTCTAGAAATGGTCGCTTTTATTTTGCCGACTGTGGTTACGGATTTGCCATAAAATCTGCTTCCTGCCACTTCATACCTGTGGTGTGGCTCTCGGGTTGGGCTCGATGCACCGGAGCACACTGACCTTGAGATTTAGATCCTCTCAGCTGCCCAGGTCTGTATGACCCGAGGTGGTCCCCTTACTCCCCCTAGCCTGTTTCTTCTGTAAAATGGGAAGGACACTGAAGTCATCATAGAGTGTGCTGCAAGGGATATCAGGTTTCAGACCCGCGCTTCAGCTGCCCTTCCCATCACCTGGATGCAGCAGATGTGAAACTGCTATGCCAAATTGAAGAAAATAAAATGGGCCACAAGCCATGGTGGGCAAGATCACGGTGCCTTCACATTTATCAGGTGACTCCACCATTTCCTCTCCTCTGCGTGGCCAGGTAAGTAAGTCTTGCCAGAACCCTGCATTGGCTCAGCTTGTGGTAAAGTCAGACTTGGATTCCTGTTAGGCCCTGTGCCTGTGTTCAGCTCCCAGGAGGTAAGGGGAGGAGTTAGGGTGAGGGGCAAGTTGCAGACATCCATGGGACCCCCGTCTTAACAGCATCACCCCCAGTTCCTATCTGTTACAGATGATGGTGCTGTTTCGTGCGCATGGATCTGAGACGCGAGTTATGTCTAGATGTGGTGTAGATGACTGCCTCCCTCTCTGGTCTATAAGTTCCTTCAAGGCAGGAACTGTTTTTTAATTTTAGTTCCAAATCTCCATCGACTAGAACAACGTCTGGCTTCAACAAATACATGTTGAATTGATTTGTCAGGACCAATGCTTTCTGGCGGCATACAGGTTTTTCGAGGTTTCTCTGTTAACTGTGTGTCTAGGTCAGGGGTGGGCAAACTTTTTGACTCGAGGGCCACAATGGGTTCTTAAACTGGACCGGAGGGCCGGAACAAAAGCATGGATGGAGTGTTTGTGTGAACTAATATAAATTCAAAGTAAACACCATTACATAAAAGGGTACGGTCTTTTTTTTTTTTTTTTTTTAGTTTTATTCATTTCAAACGGGCCGATTCCGGCCCGCGGGCCGTAGTTTGCCCACGGCTGGTCTAGGTAGACCTCTGTAGTAGCCATCTATTTTAAATTTGTTCCCTGTCCAGTGCTCAGTGGGGAAACACAGCCACCTCATGGAGGGGGAGTGGCCCTTCCTTTAGGATATAGAAATAGAAGGCAGGCAACAGCTGCGGCTACAGTGGAGCGGGGCTAAAATCTTAGTGGGAAATCTCGCCTGAGCCTGCTGCTCACCCATGGTCACCGCGGCTTTCCACCACCTCCTTCCCCTCTGTGACCCCGAGGCTGGCCCCCACTTCTCACCTCATTTCTTTTGCTCCCCTGCTGTCGGCGGGTCATGTGGGTCAGATGGTGGGAACCGACAACCAGGCTAACATACAACTCCACTTGAAGCTTATCTAAGAAAGGGCCCAACTGTACAGCATGGCGACTACAGGTGACAGGACTGCATTGCACTGAAAGTTACTAAGGGAATATATCTTAAAAGTTTTCATCAAAAACAACTTTTGTAACTATGTATGTTGATGGATATTAACTAGACTTACTGTGGTGATCATGTAGCAATATGTACAAATATCACATCATTATGTTGTGCGCATGAAACTAATATAATGTTATATGTCAACTATTCCTCAATTAAAATAAGAAAGGGCCAAATCATTTTTTTATCCAAACCACATATAAAGACATACACGTTCTTGGGACATGAATGACAAACACCAGATTCATTCTTTTTAAAAGATATTGAATCTGATTTGTGTCAGGCAGTATGTTAGTTGTTGTAACAGTAGTAAAAAGGACAGAGGAGGCCCTTACCAGCAAGGAATTGATATGTAATTAACAAGTAAACGAACAAGTGAACCATTGAAACTTGTGATGAGAAGCAATGAAGGACATAAACGTTAGGGGCCGGCTCTGAGGAGGTGACATGTGCAGAATCTTAAAAATCTGGGAGCTCCTGCCCGGCTGATGTGGCTCAGTGGTTGCGTGTTGGTTAACCCATAAACCAAGAGGTCCCTGGTTTCATTCCCAGTTAGGGCACATGCCTGGGTTGTGCGCGCAATCCCCAGTTGGGGGTATGTAGGAGGCAGCCAATCAATGATGTTTCTCTCTCATTGATATTTCTATCTCTCTATCCCTCCTATCTCCCTCTCTAAAAACACAAAACAAAACAAAAAAACCGCACACATTTAAAAAAAACCTCTAGGAGCTCCTCATGCAGATGTTGGAAAGAGAGCTTCCTGGCTGAGGGAACAGCATGTGCAAAGGCCCTGGGGCTGATGTAGGGAACGTGCTTGTTTGTGGGATTGGAGCAGTGTGAACACTTGGGAGAGTGTGGCCGGGGTGGAGGCCCAGGAGGCAGTAAGGGGAAGGTTGGTGGAAGAGGTTGGGTTTATTCTAGCTGCGGTGGGAAGTTTCAGGCATGAGAATGGCGTGGAGAGGTTTCTATTTCGAGCATCCCTTTTGGTGTTGTTATAGAATGGTTCTGAGGGGACCATGAGTGCAGTCCTGGCGACCAGGAGAGAGAAGTCCCTGGTGCAGATAAAGTCAGGAAGAGAACTTTCTGATTCATTAGAATGGAAGTGGGGAGGGACAAGGAGGTCCTTGGATCTAAGAGGTGGCATTTATTGAAATAGGAGAAATTGGGGTGGGGGCTGGTGGGAGTACAGGTTTTAGGGGAAAGTAGAAAGTCCAAGGCATCCTTTGGAGCTGGTACCCCTTCCTTTCCTTGCCACTCAAGAATTCTCACTCTGATAAACAACAGGTTTTGTTCTTTTTTTTTTTTTTTAATCTTTTTTTTCCCCAGTGATTTTTAGGGAGAGTGGAAGAGAGAGGGAAAGACAGAGAGAAACATCGATGTGAGAGAAACACATCTATTGGTTGCCTCCTGCATGAACCCTGACCGTGGCCTGCAGCAGGGAGGAGTCTGCAACCAAGATATTTGCCTTGACCGAAATCGAACCCAGGACCCTTTGGTCCACAGGCCCATGCTCTATCCACTGAGCCAAACTGGGTAGGGCAACAGGGCTTGTTCTTATAAGTGCACGTTCCCCGGGTATCACTTCGTTACCTAGGTTTGTACCGTTAACCACTTGCTTACAGTAGATGCTCCATAAATCATTGTTGAGCACTGAGCATCCCCAACTTGTTTGAAGAGCTCAACTCCAAAGCAGCAAAAAGGAACTGTGGTTAAGAGGGGAGAGAGGCAAATGCAGAGGGTTTATTTTGTTTGTGTGGTGTTGAGGGTGAAATGGCTACATTTCTAAAAAGAAACTTTAGATCAGGGGTGGCGCATGTCTGGCCCGCAGGCCAAATAAAGCCCGAGAAATCACTTGGTCTGGCCCTCCCAAGGCAACCGCAGGTGGGACTCGAACGTCCATAAATCTAGGGGCTTTTTTCATAGCAACATTAATTTATATTAAGTGAATTATAGTAAGTGAATGACGTTATCAATATCCATATTTGGCAGGAAAAAGGTTCCCCACTCCTGCTCTCGATGACTGAGAGGAAGAAATGAAAGAGAGGATAGTTTTAGGGAACACACCTAGATGTCTGGCCCTTGTGCCACCTTTCTTGACCTCTGTACTTGTAACCTTTGGTCCAATATCAAGTGGAGTTAGGGTCACATAAACACACCTGTCTTCTTTTTGCCTTTCCATTTATCCTCTCTCTGCCCTGCTCTCTTCATATATATACATATACATATACATATACATATACATATACATATACATATACATATACATATACATATACGTGTGTGTATATATGTGTGTGTATATATGTGTGTGTATATGTATATATACGTGTGTGTATATATGTGTGTGTATATATGTATATATATGTGTGTGTGTGTATATATATATATATCCTATATAATAAAACGGTAATATGCAAATTGACCCTAACAGCAGAACGACTGGGAAGTACTGGTCACTATGACACACACTGACCACCAGGGGGCGGACGCACAATGCAGGAGCTGCCCCCTGGTGGTCTGAGCACTCCCACAGAGGGACTCTGCTCAGCCACAAGCCAGGCTGATGGCTGCCAGTACTGCGGTGGTGGTGGGAGCCTCTCCCGCCTCCTCAGCAGTGCTATGGATGTCCGACTGCAGCTTAGGCCTGCTTCCCGCTGGCAATTGGACATCCCCCAACAGCTCCCGGGCTGCCAGAGGGATGTCTGACTGCCAGCTTAGACCCAAACCCCCGGGGAGTGGGCCTAAGCCAGCAGGTGGTCCTCCCCTGAGGGATCCCAGACTGCGAGACGACACAGGCTGGGCTGAGGGACCCCCCGAGTGCACAAATTTTTGTGCACTGGGCCTCTAGTATATATATATATGTTATTTTTTATTGATTTCAGAGAGGAAGGGAGAGGGAGAGAGATAGAAACATCAGTGATGAAAGAGAATCATCAATCAGCTGCCTCCTACACACCCCACACTGGGGATTGAGCTCGCAACCCGGGCATGTGCCCTGACTGGGAATCGAACCGTGACCTCCTGGTTCATAGGTCGACACTCAACCACTGAACCGCACCAGCTAGACTGCCCTGTTCTCTTATTCCCACCTTAGAGGGGGGGAAAAGCAAGGTAATAGGGTGGAGTAGGAGCGCAAAGCCACATGGGATGTCACAGGGGCAGGGGACATTGTTTGAAATACATAGTAGCTGCTGTCACACACAAACATGGGTGCATCGTGAATAATTTCATCTCCCAAAAACCAGCACAGTGGGCACCGTTTTCACTCCATGGTCTCCGTGTTTGGGAAGATGGAAGCCGGTTAGAGTGGTGCCACTTATTCACGGAAAGGTGCATCTCTGGAATATGTCCCATGTCCCGTGTCCCGAACTCGTCATTTCTGACAAAGCCAAATAATGAGGGCAATGTCTTGTGATTTGAAAAATGAAGCATTTGTTGCATTTGAAAAAAAGAAATTTAAGTTATTTCTTCCCCGTAGGAAGGTAGAGAAATCCGTGGTAAAAATAATAATTAAATGCTGACAGTGCTAAGTTTCTACCCAGCATGAGCTGGCAGCAGTTTCATACCGAAACAGTAGGTCATTTGAAGGGAAAAATCTGATTAAATGCCTCTGTAGGCTTTTCTGATTAGCCCTTCCTAAAAGCGTCCGTGACAGTAATGAAAGGGTGCAATCTGACAGCCGCAATTTACTCTCGGAAAAAAGGTAAAATAGAAGAGAGTGGACGCGTGAGGTTTTTACAGGAATTCCTTGCTGGTCTTTACTAGTGGGGCTTGTTTTACTAATCATTAGTTTCTAACCATCCCGAGGGGCGCACCAGCCAGGAAGCGTGTGGGATGGAAGGTACGCGGTCTCCTTGGAGTGAGGGTTGGGGGACAATTTCAATGCCAGCCTTTCTTTTCTTTCTTTTTTGCTTCTTCTTCTCCATGCAGTCGGTTTCGTGTTTCTGGGGTTAAACGACCTTGACACAAGCAGGTCTGGGAAGTGAAGGGTAGGTTGCAGGGATCCTCCTCGCATCCCACGTATTAATTTTCTGCGTCTGGCAGCTCCTGGCGTCTCTTTGTATTAACTCGCCCTGGCATGAGGGCTGCAGGCCAGATTTGACGTGAAGATGGAGTGATTGGGTGGCATATGGTAAATGCAGCAACCGCCGCTAATTACTCTTGCTTTCCCCTTTCTCCTTGACTTCTGCGGGTCTTCGAGGGTTTCGTGAATTTGCAAGTGTTTTCTGTTTTTCAACCCCATCTTACCCTCACCTTCAGTAGATAGGAGAGCAAGTGACTTTCTTGGCTATGAGGTGAAAGAATCAGAGTTTTTAACCTAAGAGGACTAGGGCTCCTCCAGCTCAAATACTTCACCCAGAGGATTTGCAGAGCAGAGCCTGGAACCCAGGTCTCCCAAGCTTCAGAGGAGCCTGTGGCTTTCCTTCGCTGTCCCACCTCCCAAAGCCGAAGTGAAGTGAGTGTCCTGGGGCTGCTGGAGCAGAACACTACCGACTGGGTGGCTGTAAAGCAACATAAATGTATCCTCTCATATGTTCTGGAGGTTAGAAATCCAGAATCGAGCCCTAGCTGGTTTGGCTCAGTGGATAGAGTGTCAGCCCTCGTACTGAAGAGTCCCAGGTTCGATTCCGGACAAGGGCATGTACCTCAATTGCGGGTTTGCTCCCTGCCCTGGTTGGGGTGCGTGCGGGAGTCTAGTCTATGTGTCTCTCTCACATCGTTGTTTCTTTCTCTCTGTTTCTCCCCCTGCCTTCCACTCTCTCTAAAAGTCAATGGGGGAAAAAAAAAATCATCAGGTGAGGATTAACCAAAAAAAAAAAAAAAAAAAAAAGAAGGAGGAGAAAAAAACCCCAAACTCGAGGCATTGGCAGGGCCACACCGACTTTGTGCTCAGCGGGAGAATCTGCCCTGTGCCACCTTTCTCCCAGCATCTGCTGCTGCTGGCAGTCCTTGGCATTCCTTGGCTGTGGTTGCCATAGCTCCAGTCTCGGCTCCAGCATCTCATGGTACCTTCTCTGCCCGTGTCTCTATCAGCATCTCTTCTTTTCTTATGAGGATTGGATCGAGGGCCCACCTTACTCCAGTACAACCTCATCTCAACTAATCTCATCTGTAAGATCCTGTTTCCAAATAAAGTCAGCTTCTGAGGTTCCAGGTGTTAGGACATCAACATATCTTTTCCCTCCAATAGTTTTACTTTTCACTTTAATTTTTTCTTTTTGCTACATCTAGAGTGTCTCATTGTGTAACAGTCCACATTCGTTATTATGTTGGGTTAGTTTCAGGTGTGCAGTATCTCCTTCTAGGGGGCAGAGTTCACCCTGTAGCAGGTGAGGTCGGGGAAGGTGTTCACGTGGGCCTGGGAGACGTTTCCCTGCGATGAGTCAGTATCACCTTCCGAGGCACCTTGAGAGCGTGCTCTGTCGTGTGCTTTTCCTGTCGAGTGCGGCAACCTGAGTCCTCGCCATTTATTATTCATGGCGATGCTGTGTAGCTTTCACTTTTCAGCAGGGAGTGAGAGCATGTGAGGCAACCGAGGATTAGCCATAAAAAAAGGATACAGTTAGAAACAATTCAGAGACTGGATTGGAGTTGTAGACTTTTTTTCAGAGATTTCTCCCGGTTCGTTTTCAGTCCACGGGAAAGCCCTTCCATTTGGAGAGCTGGTTCTGCTTATTTGTATTTTTGTTCCATGTTTCTTTATAATTTAGAATGTGCAATAATTTCTTCTATAATATATATTCTGAAATTACTCAGCAATCACAGTTACCCTTTCCCCTTAGCTATTATTGTGTCACTCTCCCTCACTCTCAGTTCACCTTCCGGAAAGTGTGGCCCTTTTCATGTCTTTGAGCCTCTCACACTCGGCACGTAATCCACAGTGGCCCATTTCCTGCCTTCCTTATCTCCTTGCAGTTGCCCCATGGAGCCTCCCTGTAACCAAACGGACTTACTGTCTGATCTCCAAATATACTGTGTGCCTGACTTTGCTCTGTCTCCTAGTGTCCCCTCCCTGCCTCTCTGAATACAACGTGTCCCCAGGGGCTGGCATCCATCATCCGTCCTTCATGGATGCTGCCCAAACAGGAAGTGATCTTACCCCGAGGGAAGGCCTTGTCAGTTCCTCCTTTGGCCCCCACAGGACTGCCTTCCCGTGCCACCTCTTTATGGAGGTGGATTAGCAATCACAGGACCTCCCTCTCGTGTGACTGTGGGACACTTCCCATACTGCTGCCTCACCGGGGTGCTGTGAGGATCAAGTGAGGTGGAACATTAAAATTATTTTAAACTCATCTATGAGAGGTACTATTCAAAGATTTCTCACTGAATGTGCCTCAATTTACTCACCTGTGAAATGGACCTATTTTAATGGTGCCTGGTGAGGATTAATTTATAAAGCACAGAGGATAGTACCTGGCGTATTGTGAGTCATTTCATAACAATGAGCTGCTGTCATCATTATCCTCCGCCTCCTCATATCTGGGCAGATAGGTTGTATATGCTTTTAGGAAAGAGACTGTGGGATCTCCTCCATGCGTAGGAAAACCTTATACTGACTGCTCGGTAAACACTGATTGGCTAAATTGAGAGTTCCATTCCTTTGCTGCGTGCAGTACTTACATTCTCCATTTCCACCCCCATCTCCTTAGACATTAAAATTCCCACTGATCACTCTTTGGCCTGGAAATTTTCAAATGAATAGAAATCAACTCTCTGACAGCAATGTTGATTTTGGCTCTAAACCCAAATTAGTTTGATAGGTAAATGGCTGGGTGGTGCTGGAGTCATCCTCTGAAAGTGGTCCCGATTCATTTTCTTTTGATGCCTCCTCATCAGGATGTAGCACGGGCATGTTTTGAAATGGAGCATCCTCTATTAGTGTAATTGAGCGTAGTTTTGACAGCGTCAAGGTGTGTGTGATGTCCTCGTAGTAACCCTTTGAAGGTGTGTGTGTGAGCAGAACTGTTTTACAAACAGGGGGCGGGGGGGGGGGACAGAGAATTTCTGTTCCACCTGTGTGTATGGTAGCTGGTTAAGTGACGGAATGAGAAGAAGCAGGAAAACCTTCCAGATGACTACCTGGAAGTAAAATTTTAATATGTTGCTTAAAAATACCTGTCACAATCTGCTTACCACATACAAAAGCTTGTTAATGACATGCTTTTAGCTATTGATACAGATTTCACATTCCTTTCACACCCCCAACCCTTGCCTTGTCTTACCAATACTCTTTCCTCACCAAGTCCAAGTGCACTCACCCCTATTTTTTGCATGGGTAGAAAGATAGAGATCCCGTCATAACCGGTTTGGCTCAGTGGATAGAGCGTCGGCCTGTGGACTGAAAGGTCCCAGGTTCGATTCCGGTCAAGGGCATGTACCCTGGTTGCGGGTACATCCCCAGTAGCGGGTGTACAGGAGGCAGCTGATCGATGTTTCTCCCTCATCGATGTTTCTAACTCTCTATCCCTCTCCCTTCCTCTCTGTAAAAAATCAATAAAATATATTAAAAAGAAAAAAGAAAGATAGAGATCCCTTTGGGGGCTAATGCAAGTGTATTTCTTTTCTGTCCATACTCCAGTAGGATGCCCTGAATGGCACTAATACTCAAAATCTGGACAATTGACTCTCTTCTTAGGACGTACGATTTGGGTAATTTTACCAAGAATTGATGGTGTGACAGCAAAATGGGTGATTTTATTTAGGTGTCGTTTTCCTGTAAGAAGTTGAGTGAGAAAATGTTCCAAACCTACTTCATAGATGCAGGTCGAGAAACAGAAGTAGATGCTGCTACTGAGAGGGCCCCGGGAGGAGGCAGAGGAGCAAAAGAGGGCCTTGTCGTTTGATGTGATCGTGGATTAATATAGCAATCACACGCAAACCCTGTACACACACACACACACACACACACACACACACACCTCACACCAGAGCCTTGCTCATATTTACCACTGTTCACAATTACATGGACAACTCTCTCCTTCCGATATTTTTGGAGCACCCCCTCCTTTGCTACCATGTTTCCCCGATGCCTGTGAAACGAGGCATTGCCTTTGAAGGTATCGCAAAGCCATCGAGGTTACTCCAGGCCACTGTGAAGCCTCACCCCTCATCATGGAAGCCACCTCTTGGCGATGCCCACCCACCATGACATCTTCTCTTCCTTCCTCTTCCTCATGGGTCCCACCTTCTGCTCAAACCCAGGGGGCCATTCTACACCCCACTCCTCTCTGTTGAGACTGGGCCTCCTGTGCTCTGGAAGTTATCCTCGGGGCTGATTTCAGTGGGAAAGGCACTTACTGGACTCCTTTACCTGTCATGGCCTGCCAGCATCCTTCCCATTGGCCGAGGCGTGGTGCCGTGTCTTAAATCTCAAGCTTTTCTGCTGGAAGTTTCTGAACCGAGGGTATGTCTGGAGGCTGCAGAGCAGAGTCCAGGGGGAGACCCAGCTTCCAATGTCAGCTTGTCCACCGGCGGGCTGTGTGTCCTCTGAGAGCCGAAAGGGTGTACGTCACATGCTTGTCTTGGTCGCTGGCACACAGCACGCATAGTGGGATGGCTGGTTTTATTGTCCTTCTGAATCTCCTTAGATACCAACAAGTAAATCCCTTGAAAGCAGGTAATACTTGCTGGGTAATGTAATTTTGGGTTCATAACGATAGGTCATTATGAAATAATGAGACTTAGGCTTGTAAATGGGCTCTGGAGTGACTTCTACAATCAGTGACAAGATACACTACTGTCCATAAAGCCGGCATATTCCAGGGCTAGATTTTCATTGTCCAAAGCTCTGTACCACAAGTGAGTTGTACAGGTAACTCAGGGACAGGGTATGGTTTTCCCTATCCATGCAACCAGCCAGGACAGGCTGCGTGAGGAGGGGGTGGTCCCCATTTTCTCTCCCCATCCCGTCACTGGTGATCCAGGGGCTCCATGGCACCACAGCCTGGCCAGCCCCTTGCCTGTACTCATCTGTTTGTTCCGGGAAGACTAGCCTGACCGACCTTCGCTGTTTTTGAAAGGACCCTCCTCCCCCAAAGGATGTTTCTGAGCTAGTTCAATGGCCTCTGTCCTCAGCTGTTGCTGCCGGGTCACAGAGCTGAAGAGAATAACTTTACCAGGTCCCAACACCTTCCCCTCTGTCCAGTAGAAGTTTTGATGCATTGTGTTTTAAAAAAAGAAAAGAAAAAAGGAGTTGTGACACTTTCCTTATTACTTCTGTAGCACAGTGTCTTCTGGAGAGGGCGAGTGAGAATCTGAAGTGATAAGGTTGGTGCTAAGAGAGGCCTGATCCTGTTCTAATGTGAATAGATTGCACGAGATCCTTTGAGTCTCAGTCAGATAGTGAAAACCAAGCTGCAGTGCACGTTGACCCATGGTTGCCCCTGCTTCACAGCTGGTTTTCCAGGAACTGCTGGAACCATTGCACCTGTCTGCTTTCTCTCTCGCCCTGCCCTGGGCTCCAGACCTGGCCATCTGGGCTCCAGACCTGGCCATCTGGGCTCTAGACCTGGCCATCTGGGCTCCAGACCTGGCCATCTTTCCTCACTGCACAGCCAAGGCCAGCTCAGCCTTCCTTGAATGATGGGGCTTGCCCAAGACCTAGGATAAATCTTGACCTGAGGCAGTGTTTAGGGAGCTTGATCCTGGAATTCTTCTTGCCTTGTCCAACCTTGACCTTCAGTTTTGGTTCTTTTCATTGGTTCCCCAGACTGGTCCCCAGGTCCCTACCCTGTTTCTGAGCCCAAACTTCCTGTCTTGTTTTGCTGGTTGAGAACCCAGGAATGAAAGCCTGTGCTCAGCTTTGCCCTGTCCACGCAATAGAGCCTGCCTCTCAACACCAGCCCAACACATGTCCCCACGGACTGCCTGCTCATCCGCTCTGAGGTTTGCCCTGCTACTTTCCTGGTCTTACTGCCATGACATTCTGTGTTCTGACTTCATACAACCTTTTCCCTGCACTAACACTTGTTTCTTTACTGCCCTGCCCTTTGTATTCAGTGGAGATACTTCATGCCGATTTTAACCACATGCTCCGGGCAAAGATAGATGGATAGATAGATAGATGATAGACAGAGAGATATCGTCTGGCGAAGCAAAAGCACATCTTCAATACAGTGCACATTGTGGATTCTTGTGTCTATAAGATCATTCCATTTTAAAGCAGTTTTTAATTTCAAAGTAATTTTGTCCACGCTTGTTTATTACCTTCTGTTCTGTCTTTAGTTTCTTTCTTGTTTTTTAAAAATCCACCCCCTACCATATAGTGTAAGGTTAACACTCACTGATTTTTCTTTTTTTAATTATTTTTGAAAAAATATACAGTTTTATTGATTTCAGAGAGGAAGGGAGAGGGAGAGAGATAGAAACATCAGTGATGAGAGAGAATCATTGATCGGCTGCCTCCTGCATGTCCCACACTGGGGATTGAGCCTAAGACCCAGGAATATGCCCTGACCATGAATTGAATGGTGATAGAGTAAACACACACACACACACACACACACACACACACCATTAGACTAGGAGGTAAATTACATGAGTTTCAGTCCTGACCACAAACATTCAGTGAGCTCTTTGGTCAAATCTGCTTTCCTCTTGCTAAACCTTGGTTTTCGGCGTTATAAAAGAGGAGTATTTTTATGTCTCCTGGCTATCTTATTGTAATTATTAAGTTGAATAATATGTGAATCGGCTTAAAAAACTGTAATGCACTATACAAAAGACCAGTTTGGATATTATTTGTTAGAAAGATTGCTTTTAACGAAGAAAAGGAATTGGTAGAATGTCACCTGGGATATGAAGTTGCAGTTGACAGACAAAGAAATAAGTGGCTCTTAAATGTATGAAAAAATGCTTATTCTCAGTGCTAATAAGAAAAATATAAACTAAAACTTTAAGAGATCATTTTTACCTGTCAGATTAGTGATGTTCAAAATAGTTGATAATACTCTGCGTTAGCCCAGGTGAGGAGAAGCAGAGACTGATGGGAGTTTAAACTGATACAGTTTCTAGGAAAAGCACATTGGTAATAGTAATTGAAGTAGAAAATGCATATATCTCTGGGAAGGCCATGGTATTTCTTAAAATGTATCCCACGGATGTGCTGATACAGGATGCTCTCAGAGATATGTGAAGTGAAAGTGCAAAGTGCGGAACAGTTCATGCAAACCATTGTGTTTGTGTGTTTTTCCCACAAAAGAAAGAAATGCTAGCATTTGCATAGATTATATCTGAAAGGATATGGCCGGATTTAGATAATTGTTTTAGTTTTTTTTCTTTCTTTTGTTGTATTATTTTGTTTATTTCCTTTTTCCTATTTGCTTTTTTAAAATTTTTCCAGCTGAGGAGTGGAATTGGGTGGCTGGTGTCAGGGGTGATAAGATTACTTCTCACTGCATGTCCTTCTGATCCTTTTGGATTTTGTACCATATGCAGATATTGCCAATTAAAAAAAAAATTGAAACAAAACAAAAGGAAACCAAAAAGTGAACAGTAACGAAAATATGGAGAAAGCTCCCCCTCTCCTACTTTCCTCTTGCTAAAACAAAATAAAATGAAATAAGGAAGAAAGTCACGTACGGTGAATTATTCAGTGTTTTTTTCTTTCTGCCCTTTAGCATGCTTGATTTTCATATGCCTTTTTCTTTGTTAAAGTTAGAATATTTTCCTTTTCCTGTTTGGGAAACGAAGTCACGCCTTACAACTACAAAAAGTGATTTTATTTTCACCGTTCTAATGAGCCAAATAGTCATGTCTGTGCTTTTCCCTTGGTCTGCCAATCTTTACTTCTGAGGTCCCAGTAACCCTGGAACAGCTGTGAGCATCACACCTAACCTAGAGACCCTCTCCCCGACTCCCCAGGGAGCGGTGGAGTTGGTTGGAGAGGACCCCGGGGGCCTGTACCCGCCCTGGGAATTCATCTCCGCAGTAATTAGGTAGCTGTCTGGGGCTGTGGATTCTGACTGGTATTGGACATTTTGTTAAGTGACTTAAGTTCTGCCTTCCTGCTTTATTAGAAATTACAGGTGTAGCCTGGCCAGTGTGGCTCAGTGGTTGAGCATCAACCTATGAACCAGGAGGTCACGGTTCTGTTCCCCGTCAGGGCACATGCCCGGGTTGTGGGCTTGATCCCCAGTGTGGGGCGTGCAGGTGGCAGCCAATCAATGATTCTCTCTCATCGTTGATGATGTCTCTATCTCTAAACCTCTCCTTTTCTCTCTGAAATCAATAAAAATACATTTTAAAAAGAAAAGAAATTACAAGTTGTGTATGTGGGGATAATGCTTCCCAAGATTTGCATTCTTTAATTTTACTCTTTTTAAGCTTTCCTATTGTTTAAGCAGAGTGCTCCTTGAGTTAGGTTTGTCTTGTTACTACTTTATAGTTCTTCTGTACCGAATTGTCCTCTTTGTGTAATTATGGGAACCACATGGCCTCTTGAGCTATGAAATCCACATGGAGCCCTGCCCCTCATCAGAGAGGGTCTCTTAAAGATTCCCAAAGGAGAGGCCCTCCATGCACGGGAGCCGCATGGGGCGTTTGAAACAGCCCCTCCGCGTTGGCCTTCCGTCACCTTCCATCGGGAGGATGCACCACAGCCCACGTGGAGACAACCTCGGGCCTCGGTACAGAGCTGTTTCCTTGTGGACAGAGACACTGTGGAGGTGAAGGCCAACTTCTACCAAGGCTGTGCTTACTCTTCTGATGTGAACGAAAGCCACTTGTTTGTTTGATGGGGTTTGGCTTGTTTGTACGCCCCTCATACCTGTAGTCAGAGGTAAAGGGTGTGGTGGTGAACTGCAGGCTCAGATTTGCAGGGAGGGACTTGAGTGTAGCTGATGTTTTCCAGCCATCCTTAAGCCTTGCTTGAGCAAACAAATAGTTGTGTCCCTCACTAAACACAGCGCTCGCAGCTCGAGCGATTTTTCAGACAGCCTTGGCAACGATTGGCCCGCAGCCGGTCCTAACCTCGTGCCCTGGAGCAGCCACTCTGAAGTTCTTGGAAGGAGGAAGATAAATCTCAAGGCAACAGATGTCCTGTCGCCCTTCAAGTGTTTGGCTCCAGATCAGTAATTAATTTTACAGAGATCACCTCATCATGAAGATGATGGCATATTATATTATGTATTCCTTTTTCCAAGGTGACTCTTACTAGGTTCCCAGAATCTCTGGGTTCCCAGCTTTTTGGGGTCTCGCCTAAGAACTTTGGTCACGCCATGAGATAACAACAGAAACAAGTAAATGAAACTGCTCTGGCAAGAGGGGGTTCTGATGTCCAAGTCTGAATCCTGGGTGAGGCCATAAAAGCAGAGTGTACCCCCAGATAGGCAGTTATCCGGCAGAAAGGAAGGAAAACGCCGGAAGTGGGGGTAACCAGGTCTTTGTTTTATAAGCATGTCATGAGTACTCACTCTACAGGGCGGGACAAAGGTAGGTTGACAGTTGTTGGTATGGAAAATAATATAATAATTAATAAAAAATAATACGAGAATAAACTGTGCTTTGAGTACTCAACCGTCAACCTGCTTTTCCCCCACCTTGTCTACTCAGTACTGTGCCATCTGGGCACACAATGGGCAGGGACGGAGTGGTTGATTAGATAGACAGGACCCATCGTAAGGAATAGACACCAGTCTAGATGCCCCAGAGAACTGTGGGAGGAAGGAGTGGGAACAAGATCCTCAATATTAACACCTTGGATTCTCACTTGAGAGGTCACACTGGAGGGAGCTGGGGTGCCCTCTTTGGAGGGGGGTAAGATGAGATACAGTGGTGTTGGTAGGACCGGGGAAGGTGGAAGCATCGGGGCCTATTTCTGCTTTGTGACTTTCACTTGAATCCCACAGAGCTGATCTGAGTAGTTGCAGAAGACTAAAACTAAAGGAGCTGAACCCCAGACAGTTAGACCTGCAGCTCTTGATCCCCTTAGCGCAGGGGAGTGCCCAGGAAAAGGATGTTTTCCCCCACCTCACCATCCTTTCATTTGCTGCTTAAAAAATTGGCTCTTTTGCCTTGTGCTGCAGTGAAAATATTTCCACCATTCTTGGTAAGTAAATGGAGACTTGAAGCTTAAACTTCTGCCCCAGGCAAGGAACCAAGGATGTCATTGTGCATAACTTCAAAGGCTGATAAGATGCTTAAGGTCGCTGCTCTCTGAAAGAGTTTCTTTCTTTCAAGTCCAGCCAGAAACGTTCGTGGGCACGTCCCCCCATTATTCCAGCGAGAAGCAGAATGTTTCTCTCCTGCTGGTCTGTGGAGGCTCTCGCTTGCATGCCTCTGCCCCACAGAATATATTCTCTCTCTGTCTGCCCCACAATGATTGCTTTGTGCTTTGGATGATGGATGCCCAGAGAGCATGATATTAAAAGCAGGACCTTCTCTGTCTGGAGGAGTCAGAGAAACAGTGGTCTCTGTTGCACCATTTCCATGTTTGCATGAAGCAGCCGCCCACGGACTTGGGGAATCGTGTTTTTGTTTTCTTTTTAATCCTCACCCAAGGATATGTTTTTATTGCCTTTAGAGAGAGAGAGAGAGAGAGAGAGAGAGAGAGAGAGAGAGAGAGAGAGAAGAGAGAAACATCAATGTGAGAGAAAAACATCCATGTGAGAGAGACATCCATCGCTTGCCTCCCATACCTTCCCAAATGGGAATCAAACCCAAAACCTAGGTATGTTCCCTGGCCGGGAATCGAACCTGCAACCTTTTTGGTGCACATGAGGCTGCTCCAGCCAACTGAGCCATCCGGCCAGGAAGGGGGTCTTGTTTTTGGTTTTGATTTTTTGGATAATGACTGGTGTGGTACAAGCTGGTGAAAAACAAGCAAGCTGCTTTCTCACCGTCTCTGATCATCCACCATGTGAAGTCTCTTGGTGGCAGTCCCACAGGTTTAGTTCAGAGTCTACTGTTTGTCAAGGACACTGCTACTGCTCTCTGTCTCTTTTTTCCATTTTATCCCGGGGCGATGCAGAATATATTGGTTTCTCTCTGTCACGAGCAGACAATTTGGCACAGCAGACACCCTTAACCTGCGGAAGAAGGGACGGAGGATTTGCAGTAAATTGTCTAGGAAGCAGGGAAGTACTGGCTGGCTGCTGGAAATGTTTACTGTTGCCTGCACCTTCTTTCACACAGAATGTCTCCCAGCTATAACGAGTTTTTAATACAGTCTGAGTGTGAAAACGAAGGCCTGCTTCCTGTGCTATCGGGTCTAGGAGGACAAGCTTCGGGATGGAGGGAATGGAGTCCTTGGAATGATTCATTACCCCAGACGTGGGCATTGGAGCATGGTGCTTTACTGGCCAGAGAGGGTGGCGCCTCCTTTGCGTCTCTATTTCATTTTATTTTTAAAAAATATTTTTATTGATTTTCCAGAGGAAAGGGGAGAGAGAGAGAGAGAGAGGTATCAATGATGAGAGAGAATCACTGATTGGCTACCTCCTACACACACCATACTGGGGATCAAGCCCACAACCTGGGCATGTGCCCTGACTGGGAATCATTCATACGTCGACACTCAGCCACTGCGCCTCGCCACCCAGGCCTCCCTTTGTGTCTTTAGAGCCCCCAGGTGCTCAGTAAATGCCTGTGGGGGGCGCAATGGAAGTATAATTTAGGGTTTTGGTGCTTCCTTTACCTGAATTCCTGGCTCTGAGGATAAAGACAAAACTCCCTAGCCCTGCCCTATCACACCATCGTGCAGTGCTGTCCATCATGGGCACCACCTGCTGCCTTCCATGGAGGGAGCGTTCGCCAGCCTGCCAGAAAAATGTAACATAAATGAGACTTGGGAACCTCACAGGCCCAAGCCCTCTTTCTCGCATTCCAGACTGATGCCCTCAGGCAGACTGGAGATAGCTTAATACAAGCATATTTGTAACACTCTGGTTCCAACCAGATCAAAGGGGGGAGAGCCTTCCTGGGTTGAGGCCGCCAGGAGGGAAATGGACCCTGGAAGACAGCCTGTGTGGCTTGGCCACCCCTTGAGTCCGAGAAGAAATACCAATTCTGTTATGGATGTTTGAGCCATCAGATGGAGACTTTGAAGTCTCTTTGCCTATTATAAGTGGGATTCAGTGCCCCTTACCCCCCAGCCTTGACTAGTTGAAGCTGGTGCTTTCTTCTAAAGTGGTGCCTCTTGTCGGGGCATCTGGGAAACATGAGTGCGCCCCACACGCCAGATAGGACTGGAGTGCAGGGAGTGGGGCAGGAGAGGGGCAGGAGTGGGGCGCACTCGGCTCACAGGCTGGATCTCTGGGGCTGTTCCAGAAGTTACTGTGATGGGGACGACTTGGAGGAACTAAAGCTATAGTAAAACGAAACCTACTTTATTTCCTCAAACAGACTACAGAAATGCTGGTGTTTTTGTTGCTTGGATCAGCTCTCCCCCCCCCCCCCCAAACTTTTAGATTCCATGGATTAATACAATTTCACAAGAAAATTTTCTGATTTTTTTTTTCCTGCAAGTAAGGGCTTTAAAAATCATTTCTTACCCCGATAATTTCATGGGACAATGGACCGTTGAAGAAACCCCCCAAATCAGTAAGAATTTAATTTCAGAGTAAGAGCAGTATTTTAAGTATAATGCATTTAGCATTATTTTGAAAAAGACCACCTTAATCCATTGCAATGATTTTTGTCATTGTGCCTCTGGCCAGTGAAAACTTTGTCACTGACCAGTGCTGATGTGTGAAAAGGTATTTGGAAACTGTTGTGTTAGCCACATGCATTCTGTAGTATATTAGACACAGATACATAAATTGGAAAGAAAAATCCTAATGATTATGGTAATAACTTACATTTACTTTAGGCTTTTAATTACAGAGTACTTTCACATATATTATCCCATATGCTCAGTTAGCGTATGCCTTTGCAACATAAATTAGTCTTAATAGCTTAAGCTAAATAGAATTAAGAATAGAAGGGAAGTCTAGTGTTTAAACTGTTAGTGTCCTAGAGTCAAGTATGAATAATTTTTTCAGTCATCTACTGCTTTGATTTTTCCACGCCTCTCTTACCCTGCTATATTAGGAAAAGCAAATAAACATAATACTGCGATGATATGCACACATCTTTACAGCCATATGTACGGCCTACTTGTGCACATGCATATATTTATGATGGCTTTTTCTGAATAAAGATTAAAATACATATTCTGACAAGCAAAAATATACATGTGGGGAATACTGTGATTACCTGAAATACAGTGTGAGGGAATCTGAGGAATATGTGGGGCAGGGATTAAGGATGGGGAGGGGGGAGAGAAGAGAGAGAAGAGAGAGAGATAAGAGAAGAGGAGGGGAGGGGAGGGGAAGAGAAGAGAAAGAGAACTGAAGAAAACAGCTGCAAGTGAAAGAAGGGGTTTTTGCTCTAAGTGAATAGGGGTGTTTCTCATCCCAAACTTATATTTAAAAACAGATACGTGTTTTGACTTCAACTGGTGTCTCACGGAGCATCTGAGTGTGGGTGTGTCTGGCTCTGAACGTTGTCTTTGAGCAGGGCAACACAGTGCCTTCCCGTTGCCACTTCTCTTTCCTGCCCCTGCTCGCTCTCCCAGGATCACAGGCTCCCCAAGGTGTCCTAAGGGAGGGAGTGAGCTTCGCTCTTCTCTCTGCAAGAGTTCCTCTGAAGCAAAATCTGTTGCCAGACCAGCAGCCTCGTTGCTAAAGCGGCAAGTCTTATTTTGAAGACCCTCAACCAAGCTAGAACTTCAGCCAGGCTTTAATTAATCAGTAGATTCATTAAATCGGGCTTTGGTCATTCAGCACACATTTACTGGGTCCCTCCTCTAGTCAGGCTTAGGTTGGGGCTGGGCAGTGGGGATACATACTAATGGAGCTGGCTCACGATAAGATAGTTTCTAACCTTGGAGAGCTCACAGACCATTGCGGAGAGAGACAAAGTAGGAAACAGAAAATTAGGTACAAGTGGTGATGAGTTCTGGATAGGGAGCAAATGGGGTACTATTATCAATAAACTTGAAAGAAACAAACTTGCAAACTCATCAGGTAAAGAGAAATTTGACAATTGATAATGTGTGTGTGTACATATGAAAAAGACAAAAATACATTTGTATTGCTTTTATAACATCAAAGAATTAATTTAGCCCTGGCTGGTGTTGCTAAATGGCTAGAGCGCTGGCCCTCACACGGAAAGTTCAATTCCCGGTCAAGGGCACCTACCTGGGTTGCAGGTTCAATCCCTGGCTCTGGTGGGGGCATGTGCAGGAGCCAACCAATTGATGTGCCTCTCTCACTTTGATGTTTCTCTCTCTTCTTTTCCTCCCTCCCTTCTACTCTTTGTAAAAATCAATGGAAGAAGTATCGTTGGGCCCTCCCAACATGGCTCAGTTGTTGAGCGTCGACGTAGGAACCTGGAGGTCACAGTTCAATTCCTGGTCAGGGCACATGCCCAAGTTGTGGGCTCGATCCCCAGTGTGGGGTGTGCAGGAGGCAGACAATCGATGATTCTCTCTCATCATTGATGTTTCTCTCTCTCGTTCCCTTTCTCTCCCCCTTTCTCTCTGAAATCAATGAAACTACATTTTTAAAAGATATCCGTGGGTGAGGATTAACAAAAAAATATTTTAAGAAAGAAAACCATTAGGGGAAAAAATCATTAACTCCTAGATTTCTCATGGCCTTTACTTCCTGAGTGATTCCTCTGCAAAGCCACCACTCGCTGGATTGCTTATAGGGAGCAAAGTGCATGCGATAGGAAGGGGAGAGCCAGTTGGCTGACTGACCGCATAGCAGACTCTTCATGACACAGCTCTGGTGGTTTGTCCAGGTAGCCCAGATTAGCCATAAACTAAACAATGTAATTGTTAAATTTGGGGGGTTGTATTGACACGTCATTTTGTCTTCTTCCAACGAAAACGACAATCATCTCACATTAACTGAACATCTACTCTGAATAAGGCCCCCAGCTTGCACTTGGGGAACGTACACCTGGGAGGAGAGAGGATAGTTACATGCAGAGGGTGGATATAATGTAGAAAAGATGGGGCGCAGGGACAAAGCTACAGGTGACAGAGGGAGAGATTAGCTGGGGAAGGGGGACTCAGCAGAGGATTCCTGGGGTGGCATTGAGACTAGATCTTAAAGTGTGGGCAAACGTTGGACTTGTGGAGAGTGGCAGTGCCATGCACCTGCGTAGCCGCCTCTACCAGCTCACGGGTATAGCCATTAAGCCTCTTTTTCATATTAAAACTAACAACTCTTTGTTTCCTGAGGGCATATGTCTCGTTAGGGAGTAATACTAATATACCAATTTCCATCAAGTTGCATTTTATCATCATAATGGTTATGGAGGAGGCTGCTCTTAGCTCCTGCAGTGCATTTTAATGTGTTGCAAGAAACATGGAAACTGACTAAAGGCATAATGGACCCATAATGGACGAGGAGCTGGCGAGGCCACAAAAGGGCAGTGCTGTCCGTGGCTGCTGCAGGAAAGCGCATTGCTTGAAGTCATACGCATTCTCTGCGTCAGAAGGAGCAGACAGGCACGTTTGATTTCACCCGAGACCCCTAGGAGATGTGTGGGCAGCATTGCTGGCCTGCGTGCCTGGGCGCAGCTGCCTTCCGTGTGTCCTGTGGCGGCCCGCGCCCGCTAACGATCACAGGTTGGGGATTGCATGAGTAGGGAAGCACTCTGTCGGTGCCAGGGTGCGCAGCTTTCTGAAGAGGCTGTTATCGGAGGAGCTGATACATTACGAATGCTGTGGAGGATCTTTTCCTAAGGAAAAGTTGGCGATCAAGTGTGAGTGTATTTTATGGCATTGAGAGCCCTGACGGGTGGGCCTGCTTCACACCAGAACCCTGGGAACAGACAGGCATGGCCTCAACCATCTGGGGAGCCCAGTCACCTCCGTCAGTATATCTTAGAGGTGGTTTCATAAATGAAACCATTTTACCTCATGTCCTAATAGCAGGGGTCCTCAAACTTTTTAAACAGGGGGCCAGTTCACCGTCCCTCAGACCGTTGGAGGGCCGGATTATAGTTTTTTAAAAAAAAACTATGAACAACTTCCTATGCACACTGCACATATCTTATTTCGAAGTAAAAAAACAAAATGGGAACAAATACAATATTTGTATTTGCATGTGGCCCGCAGGCCATAGTTTGAGGACCCCTGTCCTAATAGTAAATGTATTTGAAATAAGGCCTGGACAAAGACTTCATTTCTTTATCACACCTACAGCACAGGAATGGGACCTCGGAGCCCTTAGTGTGCCCTTGCTGGTTGGTATTAGTTTTTTAACTAAGATCTGTTTCTATTCCAGTAGCATTTTTTTTTTGAGTGGGAGGAAGGAAGATGGAGAGAGAGAAACATATATGTGAGAAGCATCGATTGGCTGCCTCCTGCATGCCCCTTACTGGGGATGGAGCCTGCAACCTGAGCATATGCCCTGGCCTGGAATCGAACTGGCAACCTTTTGGTGACTGGATGGCACCCAACCAACTGAGCCACACCAGCCAGGGTCCTTGGTGATTATTGGCTAAAGTGCTCAGATGTTTGCAAGAGAAGCTACAAACACCTTCACCAACTCCAGACATAAAGATGGATTTGAATCTAGAACTCCTCATTATCTTGAGGCTCCGTTTTATAACACTGATATTTTTCTCAAATATTTTTGAGTGCTATTTTTTCCCCATTGCGTTGGAGTATTCTCGTTAAAACAAAATCATGTGGATACTAGAAGGCTCAAGAGATTGGTCAACCAGTAGAATGAACTTTGGCAAGTTCTACTTTTCCTGGCAAGTTAGTCTTTTGGTGTGTGTGGGGATATTTTCTCTCTCCCTGATTCCTGAATTTGGAAGCCACCATGTTACAGTACATTTTGATTCGGGTTTAATCCATCAAAATCAAGTTAGTTATAAGTGATGGAAGAGCTTACTTTGTGTAGTCCAGGCTGCCTGGAGACGTCAGCCACATGCCAAAAGCTTGCTGGTTGCCCAGCAACCTTGCGGGAAGAATAGATTTTCTGCCACTGGCTCCCTTCTTCGTTGAGGTGGAATCTATTACTACTACCATTTGAGCCCAGACAACCGGAGCCAGAATTTAGCTGAAAAGAATGGTCAGAGTTTTTTGTTTTTGACTAACCCAGCACCGTGTTTCTGGCTTCTAAATGCGACTGCTAATTTCATTGACTTCTACATAAAGACTTAGAGCTTATGAATATTACTTGACACTGCAGGTGCTAAGGAGGTCGGTTTTGTGGCTGCCTGGCTCCTAAGGAAGCTCATTGTTTAATTTCTGTAGAAATGACCACCCAGGGAATGGGTGGGGACCACGAGCATCCACATTGAATGACTTCATTTGCCTTCAAACTTTTCTAACTCCTCACCAGGGGCACTTGTAGGCTCATGCTTTCTGGAGGCAAATGTAAATCTGGCGGTCGAAGCTGTTATTTCTTCAAGTATAGAAGGTCTGGCTCTGACTGAAAAGCGCCCATGTATTCCTCCCTCTTATTCTTCAATCAAAAAAATGTCTTTCCTCCTTTTGTAGCTAAATACTTCACCAACAGGATTGATGGTTCCCGTCCACCAGGGAGCGTGCGTTACTGTCAGCTCCATTGTTTTGCTTATGCTTTTAATGTAATAGCGTTGGGTTGTTGCACGGGAAGACGATGGCTAAGCCCAGATCAGGTGGCTGGAGTTACTTGCCTCTGCTGAAGTATAATTTTAATAATGGGCTGTATCAGCTCCATGTGTTTTCTGGCCCCTTTGTAAAACAAAGGAAGATCTCCTTGCATGAGTCCATTGGTGTCAGGAAAAATCCAAATGGCCAAGAACCACTTAATTAAGTGGCACTTGCATCTCAAATTAGAAATCAGGCAGCGAGGCTGCAGGAATGCTCTGGGGAGGAGAGGAAGGGTGGCTCCTTTTTCAGGGAGTGGACATCAGCCACCTCATCAGTTCCACTCCTTCCAAGGGCAGTGAAGTGAGCCATCTTGAAAAGAACCAGGATGAACTCAATAAAACAATATCAGACGGCATTGCTTTGTTCTGATTATTCTAAGCTCTATACGATAACTCAGGTATTTGGGCTTATGTTTTCCCAAGTAATCTTAGGTTATTACTGACGCAAGGGACCTTCAAGAGCATGGTTCAAGCACCCAGTTGTACAAAGAAGGAAACCAGAGAGGCATAAACGTTGACTCAGACATGCAAAGCTATGCAGAGAGTGGCAAAGCAGGGACCATGATCCTGGCCAGTTGATTCAATGACAGTACCACCCAGATGATGTGTTTGAAATGCGACGAGGAAGGAAAAGCACGGCTCCGATTCCAGCCAGATACCCAGCAAATGTGTAATGCACACCCACCCTGGGTGTGTAGGGACTGGGCTTAGGTGCTGGGGAAAGGCAAGGTCTCTCCTTCCTGAAATTATGTTTAGAGGTGGGAGAACCCCATCGTTAGCAATAGAACAAGTAAGAAAATGACAGGTTGTGATAAGCACTTAGCTATGATATAAAGTGAACGCAGGAGTGTTGGTGACAATGAGATAACAAAGTGTTGTCTACTAAAGTATTGAACTCTTTGGGAATACCTGCTAACAGAAAATACATTGGATAAATGGGAGCTTCTGAAAGTGACTCACTGTCACACATTATGTTGTGTCACATGGAGAGATCTGCCTGGTTAGGTACTGAGCTTCCCATGACACGGTGCACAAACCAAAAATCTAAATCGGTGCGTACCTTGGAACTCTTCCAACCCATAGATCCTGTGCCTCAGCCACTTCGTATGTTCATTTGTTCACCCATTCATCCAATTCCTTCATGCTGCAAATTCTTATTAGACATTTGCAGCTCACTGTTGAAATCTCTGCTCAGCAGACATGTTTCCAAGACTCAGTTTGACACACGTATATTGGGGAGTTGTCTACACAAACTTCTGTTCGCAGCAGTCTGTGGGCATGTTATCGTAATGAAATTTGAGTTTTGAAGTCATACAGCTCGTTGTTTTACTTTCTCACTGGTTGCGTTAGTGCCCCAGGCAACTCTACATGCAAGATTCTTTTTTTTAAATATATACTATGAAACTCTAGTGTGAGGATTGCTTCAGTTTTAGGCCTGTAGTAGGCAGGTCCCTTCGAGGGCAGTGGGAAACGCTAATTGACTTGGCCAAGTGAAGCGTCTGTTTTCCAAGTCTTGATCTTATCATGTTCCATATGGTGGCTTGGTGCTGGCTTTGCCCCTACCTCTGTGTATTCGCTCAGGAATATCCTGGATCCTGAAAACTGATGCAATTTGCCATGGATGGTTGCTCTGGGTATTCGCTCAGGAATATCCTGGATCCTGAAAACTGATGCAATTTGCCATGGATGGTTGTGGCATTTCCTTCCTCCACCATGCTGCAGGCACCCATGGGAAGGAATGGAGAGAGGAAACAATGAAAGGTATTTATCTTGCTGTTCTTTGCGTTTCCTTTGTTCTCCTGAAACATTGTGCTATCTGGACATCAGATTTCATTGAAAAGGAGAAACAGCTGAGGGCACTGTTTTTGTAATTTCATATTAAATTCATTTCCTTGAAGATTTGGCTCCAGAGGGTTTTCTTCCATGTTGGCGTGTTTCTTTTTCTGTTTCCATGTGGCCTGTGGAGCCTTCCACTCATATTTACCTTGAGTGGCTTTTCATTTTAGCATAAAAACACAGCACAGTGGGCTGACCATGCTCTCTGGGGCCTCTCTCCGGCACCCCTGGGTATCTCGGGATGGTTTCCAACCATGAAGGTTTGCTCTGTGCTAGCCACACTGGATGGTTTGACTCAAATACTCGCACTCACCCCAGGGTGCAGGTGATGTCATGATCCCATTTGACTGATGTGGAAACTGAGGCTGAGAAAATTTAGGCCAAGGTCACACCGTGTAAGCGGTGAGCAGGACCCCGAGTTGCATTTATATAATTTTAAAGTCCATCTACTGCTATGAGCACTTGCTATAATGTCCCCTTTATTTCTCTGTTATATGCACCACCTTCTTCTTTTTTTAATTATTTTTTAACTGTGCCAGAGTCCTTATAATAAGAAGGGGAGATGATGTACGTATCATGTTCACTAGACCAGTATTTTCTATGTGTTTTTCACAATATTAGCCAGCAAGATGCTTCTAAAAAACAAATAAAAAAGAGTCTTGGGTTAAATTAATGTGGTCAAAACTGCACATTATATACTCTTCCAGGAGAGTCTGAATTCACCTTTGCATATTTAAAGGTCTGAGGTGTCCTTCAGCCAAAAGGAAAAAAAGTATTTTTATTTTGAAATTAAAATTTTTTATTTTATTGAATTTTCCCAAATTGCCACTTGACCACAGAACCTCCCACCCACCCCTCACTCCCCAATGCCTTTAAAAGCACAATTTGGAAAAGCCTTCAATTAAAAGACAAGCCTGGAGGTTGGTACATTCCACTGTACGATTGAATTTAACAGAAAAGAAAAGAAAACAAGAGTGTTGTCAGGCCCCCTAAAGATCGAGGCTCCTGCTTCACCGAGTTCCACTTTAAAAGTGTGCCTTTATTTTTCACCCGGATTCCTGAAAGACAGGACACGAGAGCCGCTCGATCTTTACCTCCTGCCCTCAGACTCTGTCTGCGGAGTCATGGCGAGGCTTCTCGCACCCTGGATGCTAAGCTCCTTGAGGGGAGGAACTCAGCTGTAACACCTTCGGTCTCTTCGTGGCTCAGTCACTGCTGAGGGAGCACACAGAGCATCTGCATTTGGAATAAAAGAGCCAGGGCAGGACATGGACCCGTTCCCCTGCGTTGACTCTTTGGGTGACAGCGAGAAATTTGAGAAGCTGCAGTAATTCATTTATATCACTAGGATTCCATTTGGAAAATGATACCCCCTGTTGTCTAATTTAATTAGTAATTGTGTTTTCAGTTCCAATGAAAGCCTCAGAAGAAAGGACTGCAAGAATCTGTGGTATTTGGTATTATTATTGTTACCTGACTCCATTTGCTATTGTGACAGTTTCAGATTAAGGCACTTTTTAAGAAAGAACTTGTCCATGTTATCTAGTTGGTTTTTCTCTGTTCATCCCCCACCCCCCATGTACGCTAAAGTTCGGGATTAGGTATGAGCCCCTCTTTTACAGGTATGTAAATCGATGCACATAATTTTGTTGTAATTTTTAAAAAACATGCCCTAAAGTTATATGGCAAGTCCGTTCTGAGTACAGAGGTTGAGCTGCAAGTCTTTTCCGAGATGTCACCACACATCGGCAAAGGCGGCGAGGCACCGGGAAGTCGGACGATATGGGGTCTGCTTTGGCTCTGCCATTTCCCTGCTAGATAGATGGCTTTGGACAGTTCATTCACTCATTCATTCATTTATCATCAGACACTTTATGGACTGTCTACCAGGTATCCGGTGCCAGGCTAGAGGCTAGGATTACAAAGAGGAATAAGACATTGTCTTTGTTCTTAAGGAACTTCCTGTTTAGCGTGGGAACTCAGCCACCTAAGCCAGTGTGCTCAGAAAAGTGCCATAGGTGCTTCACTAGAAATGTGTCCAGGTAGAGCCCAGGGGAGCGAGGGGCAGTAATAGCTGTGGCTCACAGAAAGGCTTTGCGACAGAAATGATTTTGGTTTGCATTTGCAGGGAATATATCTATACTTTGGGGGGTGGGGCGGGGAATATATATCATATTTTACTGAAGAGCTTTAACCAGGGAGTTGGCATAGCCACTTTTGTGTTTTAGAGAATGAATTTACTTACTCTCCATGAGCCTCACTTTTCTCATCTGTAAGATGGACACAAATAATACTTACTCTTCTTACCTCATGAGTTTGTTAGGATTGCATTTCACTACTTTCTAAACAGGATAATTTCCACAACAACCCTTTGAAGGTCATTGTTGCTATTATTTTAGAGATGGTGATGGATGGTCACAGGCCGACTACCTGACCCAGGAACACACGCTAGTAGTAGGCACAGCCAGGATTTGAACCCCGATCTGCCAGGTTCTGGAGCTCCATTCCCCTCGTCACTGTGCAATGCTGTTGAGTCGCTGGCAAGTCTTTCCTCTGCCCCTCATTTCTCACCTGAAACATCTTGGCTGGTGGCTATATTTTGTCTCCGTTGACCTTAGCAAAAGTATTGATGTATTGGAAAGACTCAATATCAACACCGAGCAAATGTGCCTTTACTTACAACTATTTAATCTTTGTCTTTTATTATAAATAGAACCAAATTTATGGAGTAGAATATGTGACTATTCTTAGTAATTCTTTTGTACTAACTGGATAATACAAACAGTGTATGTTTCTTTGGGCACACACATAAATCTTCCTTCCAATGTTAACAGAAAATCAATTGTGACTCTGACTCTATCCTTTTGGGGAGTTCCTTTGAAGATCCATATTATGAATAGGTACTAGTAAAAGCAAAATTGAAGAGAATGTAATGAGATAGATTAGAGCAAGGAAAAGAACTTGAATAGGGTAGGCCTGTCAAGAGGAGTTGTCAAAGAGCAGAATAGACAAAGCTAAGGTTTGGCAAACTCAGCGAGCTCTGCTCGTTGAAAAGATGGTCTAGATCAGTGGTTCTCAACCTTCTGGCCCTTTAAATACAGTTCCTCATGTTGTGACCCAACCATAAAATTCTTTTCTTTTCTTTTTTTAATGTAATCTTTTTTTAAAATTCTTTATTAGTTAAGGTATTACAAATGTGTCCTCATCGTCCCCATTAAATCCCCACCCTCCCCCCACCCCCCACTCATGCTCTCATCCCCCTGTTGTCCATGTCCATTGGTTTGGCTCATATGCATGCATACAAGTCCTTTGGTTGATCTCTTCCCCTTGCCCCCTCCCTCCCCTGCTTTCCCTCTGGGGATTAATAGTCTGATCGCTGTTTCTCTGTCTTTGGATCTATCCCTGTTCATCATTCTATGTTGTTCTCCATATTCCACAAATGAGTGAAATCATGAGGTATTTATCTTTCTCTGGCTGGCTTATTTCACGTAGCATAATTCTCTCCAGTTCCATCCATGCTGTTGCAAAAGGCAAGAGTTCCTTCTTTTTTACCGCAGTGTAGTATTCCATTGTGTAGATGTACCACAGTTCCTAATCCACTCATCATAAAATTATTTTTGTTGTTACTTCATAACTGTAATGTTGCTACTGTTATGAATCGTAATGTAAATGTCTGATATGCAGGATGGTCTTAGGCGACCCCTGTGAAAGGGTCGTTCGACCTCCAAAAGGGTCTCGACCCACAGGTTGAGAACCGCTGGTCTAGATGATATTCTAGAAGTTCACACACAAGTAGCTGCAAATCCAAGGACAAGCTAACAGCACCTCTTTGGTATAAAGTTTATTTACTGTATTTCCTCTGCACTAGGTCACTGGGGGTGAAAGACTGCATTACTGCTGATCATGAATGAGTGTCTAGGAATTGCTGCTTGAAGATTCAGGAGGTTCAAGAAGAATTCAAACAAAATGTTGCTCCATGTCGTGACCTGTGTTCAGTGTGCCCCAAAATAGCCCCGAAAAATGCCAGGATTACACATTTTGTAGCTTAGGAGGAACATTTTGATCAGCCTTCAGCTGCTCATAAAAAAATAAATACTGCCGTATTCTTGAAGATCTTTTAGAGTAGATTTTCCAGCTGAAATTTCACCTCAACTTAAAAAAAAAGAGAAAAGGCTGTGCCTTACTTTAAACATCAGGCATGTCTTGCCAGCGTGAAACAATGGAGTCATAAAAAGGAAATGCTCTATCGAGATAACATAGCTGTCCTTTATACTAACTGCGTACGTGTAATTCATCTGCTGTTTGTCGGTTATGCTCTAATGGGAAGGGCTATTGAGGGAATGAGATGGAATCTCTTTATTAAATAGAAGAGCATTCCGAATATATAGAGAGCCCCCGTCGAAGCAGCTGTTTTAGGACAGCAGACTCTGGATGTGGGTAAAAGTATACTCCCTAAGACCTTAAGACTCTGCAGCCTGGCCTGGAGGAAGACTGGAGTAACCGGAGGCTGTACAGAGCCATCGATGGAACTGACCTCACGGTGAGGTCAGTGTGAGGGAGTGGGTGTCCCCTCACTTCTTGGTTCTCAAACTTGGATGTGCATTGGAATCACCTGGGGAGTCTGAACTGTGATGCCTGGTTCCACGCCCAGGGCTTCTGACTTCATTGGTCTGAAGCTCCCAGAAGATTCTATGGACAGCAGAGTTTGAGAGCCACTGGCCTGGAAGATGACTGGTTGTTTTCCCTTCCTGTGCTAGAGCAGTTTGCGGTAGGGACTTAGCTTAGAAGCCTCCTTCGTCACTCTGGGGCGGAAATCTTCACAGCCAGACGCAGAGAGCACTGGGTCAAGTCTTCAGTGTGATAGATGCCTCTCTTTAAGGGCTAAAATGTAAAATTCTAGTGTGCCTTTGAAAACGAGTCCTGAGATTTTTTTCCCCGTCACAGAGAAAGCATAAGTATATTCTCTCTGATCCCTGTGATAGGAACAAAGGGGGAAGAGAACCACATGCACGTGCAGGTGGAACTCCAAGTCACAGGAGGGTAAGCAAGGCGACAGGGACCAGGGTGACCGTGGAAGTGCGTCTTGACCCTAATTTGCTGCTGTTAAAAAGCAAAGGAGTAGAGCTACATTCCTGAATATGGGTCAGATGGTCAGAACCACATATCCCAACATAAGTGGGAGCTTTTCTCTTTCCTTTGTGGGATTTCCAGGGACTCTCAGCATGGTGTGACATAAGTAAGGACACACGCGGCTCTTCGGAGTACTTTGCTAATGATCAGCATTGACCTTCAGTGACTCACTTAACTTTTGTGAGCCTAGGTGTTCTCAGTCTATAAAACAGGAGTAATATGGTCTCTTCTATCTTCCATTCCAAAATTCGACCCAGTTTGATGAAGGACCTGCAATTCCTTACAAGGAATGCTCTCCCTCGACGATTCGTTATCTTGGGGTAATGAGAATAGGTCTGTTTACCTCAACACCTATCGGAAAGTCAGGGAGTCACAGGTGGTGTCCAGGTGGATCCAGGAGACCGGAAGCAAGCTCAAGGAGGGCTTCAAACAGAACATGCCCACAATCTCCTAGAGATGGTAAAATACAGGCTCTCGCCCAGCTGGTGTAGCTCGGTTGAGTGTTGACCCATGAACCAAGACGTCACCGGTTGGATTCCTGGTCTGGGCACATGCTCAGGTCGCAGGCTTGATCCTCAGTAGGGGGTGTGTAGGAGGCAGCCGATCAGTGACATTTATCTCATCATTGATGTTTCTCTCTCTCTCTCCCTCTCTCCCTCCCTCTCTCTCTCTTCCTCCCTCCCTCCCTCCCTCCCTCTCTAAAACATCAAGAAAAACATTTTAAAAATTATAGACTCTGATTCAGCGGCATTTCACTGAATCCCTGGTCACACGCTGAGGGGCAGGGCAGTTCAGAGTCTGCTGGTGTGAATGCTTTCTTAGGGCAGCTGGAAGGGAGTGAGCCGTGGCCCGAGAAGGCTGGTGTGTGTGCAGCTGCCCTCCGTGCATGAGATGAATGAAGCACAAACACAACAGTAATGTTTTGGCTTTGAGTTCCTGTGGCCCCAAGCCACTTGGTGCGATCAATGCCTATTTATGTTCTCTACTGCCCTTTTTATAGATACGCATTTTTATATACTTTCCATTCTCCACATTTTCCATTTCCATTCTCTACTTCAGGGGAGCCTGAGTATAACAATTTAGTTTTCCTCCATTAATATTTTCCCATTTTTATTGAATTCTGGCATGTCAGCCTCCTACCTTTCTCTGTGATTCCTTCTTATATAGCTCTCCAGTCTTTGTTACTTACATGGATAGGTAGCTCTCTTTGATACGGTGCCTGCAATAATGAATGTTTAAAAAAATCTCTAGGTGAGTGGCAAAATAAGCATCTGGTTGACCTCATCCTCAGTGGGCTATCAGTGGAGACCTGGGGGTAAAAATCAACCTGCCCACATAATCATAGATAAGACCTCATTGTATTGTTTGCCCAACGGATAGGTTTTTGTTTTGCCACCGTAAAATAGCTGTGTTGTGCTTTCCTGATCGTTTTGTAATGTTCTCACATATTATTTAAGGTTTGTAAAGTTTAAGAATAGAGGTAGTTTCATGTGTTCTGATTTAAACATAGAGTTTGGAAAGGGAAGAGGGTTTTGAAAAATATGGTTGTGACATGTTTATTATAAACATGTGGAAACAGAGCCCATGATTATGCTGGTGAGATTATATATATATATATATATTACCTTGTCAACAAGAAAGCTTTTATGTTTGTATATTTAACGTGATATTTTCTTCTTTAAAAAAAAATTAGAACTGATGATGTCTCCGGGAAGACTTAAACATTTTGTGGCTTAAAATAGTCCTTTATAACCAGGCTTCTTCTTGAAGTTTCCATGGCTTTCTCTTAGAACTGCAGACCTTCTGAAATTGAGCTGTTTTTTACGATCTGCAGTCAGTTATTCCTCATTCTCTGCGCCAGTGGTTCTCAAATATCAGCCTGCATCAGAATCACCGGGGAGGCTTATTAGCGCTCAGCCTGCTGGCCTCCTCCGCCAGGGTTTCTGATTTAGGAGGTCCAGGGCGGGGCCTGAGGACTTGCATTTCTCCCATATTCCTGGGTGATGCTGACGCTGCTGGTTCAGGTACCACAGCTTCAGAACCACTGCATTTAAAAAAATATGTTTTTTTCTTACTAATTTTTGGAGAGAGAGGAAGGAAGAGGGATGGAGACATAGAAACATCAATGAGGGAAACGTCATCGATTGGCTGCCTCCTGCACACCTCCTACTGGGGAATCAAGCCAGCAACCCAGGCAGGTGCCCCAACTGGGAATCAAACTGTTGTCGTCTTGATTCATGGGTCCACGCTGAATCACTGAGCTACATGGGCCAGGTCATAACCATTGCATTTTAAGCCCTTGTGTAGTCCAGAGCCAGCAGTCTATACAGTGTGGGGCAATAATAGGTTTACAGTTGTGAGTATGTGAAACACAGAGTTCATTCTTGTATTATTATTTATTAATCGTTGTTGTATTTTCTATATGAACAACTGTAAACCTACTTTTGTCCCACCTTGTGCTGTACCTTGCTGAGGCATCCCCTGGCAGCTTGTCAGACCGATAGAATCTTAGACTCCAGACCAGACCTCCCGAATCCAAATCTGCATTTTAACAAGAGTCCATGGGATGTGTGTGCACATCCAAGTTCGAGGAGCCCTCCTTTACGCTCCTTGCAACATCACATGTGCTCTGATGGTAGCACAGATTTCAGAAGCACGGAGGCGGGGGAAAGAGAAAGTCCTCAAGAGATTAGAACTCTTGGATACTTAATCTCTGTGACATCATCTTCCCTGGCAAGCTAAGGGCAATCTGGCCACAGTTGAACTTGCTTAGATGCGTTCAATTCCATACCATTCTAAAAAGTAATTTTTAATTATTTTGATAATTTTAGAGACGATGACATGCATTTGTTAAAAACTACTTATGTAGCCCTCGCCAGTGTGGCTCGTTTGTTTGGAGCATTGTCCCGTGCACTGACCGGTCACAGGTTCAATTCCCAGTCAGGGCACATACCCAGGTGTGGGTTCAATCTCTCCCTCTCTCCAATCAATAAAAAATCGTATCTTTGGGTGAGGATTAAAAAAACATACCCTACTAATGTAAAAAGCGTCATAAAAGTATAAATTGTCATAAAACAAAGCAAGTTCTGTCATTCAGCATTATTATTTTTTAAGACTCATTCATGTATGCAAGATAGATACATACATACAGAATCTGTTAACCTTTTTACTGCTGAGTAATATTCCATTGCATGAATATATCACAATTTGTTTTTCCATTCACCTTTTGATGGACATCTGAGTTGTTTCTAGTTTGTGGCTATCAGAAATAAAACTGCTGTGCACATGTGTGTACACATCTATGTGTGATCGTCTGTTTTTATTTCTCCATCATTATGAAATTACTCCCTTGGTAGTACTCTTTGATTGAAAATCTACTTTATCTGATATTAATAGAGCCATTGCAGCTCTCTTCAGATTAATGTTAATGTGGTATATGTTTTTCCATCCTTTTACTTTGTGACTGTATATTTAAAGTGGATATCTTATAAATAACATGTGATTGGGTCTTATTTTTTCTCATCTGAAAATCTGTCTTTTAATTGGGATATTTAGACTATTTACATATAATGTAATTATTGACTTGTGTTTGTTTAAACTGACCACTTTGTCATTTGTTTTTCGAATATCCAGTCATCTGTTCTTCATTACCCTTTTCTTTTCTGTCTTCTTTTGGATTGAACATTCTTTTTTTATCTCCTTTGTTTACTTAATTGCTACATTTCCTTATTATTTTAGTCGTTGCTTTAGTATGTGTAGCATACACCTTTAACTACCTTCAAGTGATATTATACTAATTAACATATGGTGTAAGATCCATAAAAGAGTACACTGTTATTTGTTTTCTCCTGGCCTTTGTTCTATTGTTATATGTTTTATTTATGTTTGTTATAAACCCTACCATTCATTATTATTATTTTTACTTTAAACAGTCAATTGTCTTTTAAAGAGATTAAATAATAAGAAAAATGTATTTTATATTAACCTACCTAGTTATCATTTCTGGTGGTTTTCATTTTTTTGGTGTATATCCAGATTTCTATCTGCTGTCATTTACCCTCTACCTGAATGACTTCTTCAACATTTTTTATAGTACAGGTCTGCTTATGATGAATTCTTTTAGCTTTTGTATGTCTGCAACAGTATTTCTCTTTGTTTTTAGAAGTTATTTTCGCTGGGTATAAAATTCTAATTTGACAGGTGTTTTTCCCCCCTTGTAGCATTTTAACAGTGAGGCTCCACTGTCTTCTGACTTGCATTGTTTCTGATGAGAAGTCTACTGTCATCTCTATCTTTGGTCTTCTGTACCTAATATACTTCCCACCCATTCTGGGTGCACTCATGATGTCTTCTGATTTTGGTTTTTAAATCATCCTCCCCCCCCCCAATTTGACTATGATATGCTCAGGCATGATTTTCTTTGTAGTTTGCTTGGTGTTTACGGATCTTTTTAAAAATGAAAATTTATGTCCTTAATCAAATTTGGAAAATTTGGGGCATTATATTTTCAAATAATATTTATGCCTCAGTCTTTCTCTCCTGTCCTCCCCTCTCCTTCTCAGACTTTAATTGTGATAGATAGATAGATGATCAGTTTCATAGGCCCCCACAGTTCTAATTTTTAAGTCTTTATTTCTGTTTTATAGACTGCGTAAGTCTGTTTTGTCTTCATAAATTCTCTTCTCTCTAGTCTGCTCTTGTACCCATTTAAGAGATTTTTTTAAATATCAGATTTTTTCTTCATTTGGTTCTTAATTCATTTTGAACATAGTTTTAATAGGCTCGTAAAATTTAATAGGCTCTGTTAATTTTAACATCTGGGTCATCATGAGGTCAATCCTTTTTATTGCTTTTGAACTTTCTGTCGAGTACAGCTTATATTTTCTTGTTTCTTCACATGTCCAGACATTTTGAATTATAACCTGGGTTTTGTAAAGAATCCTGTTATTCTTTTTTTTAATGTTTTTTAGTGATTTCAGAGAGGAAGGGAAGAGGGAGAGAGAAGTAGAAACATAATTGATTAGCTGCCTCTTGCATGTCCCCTTACTGGGGATTGATTCCACAACCCGGCATGTGCACTGACTAGGAATCAACCATGACCTCTTGGTTCATAGGTTGACACTCTACCACTGAGCCACGCCAGCTGGGCAAATCCTGTTATCCTCACTGAAAAATGATGATATATCAGTAGTTCTGGAAGCCAGCTGCCCTGGAATTTCTTTTTTTTCTTTTTTTCTATATATCTTATTGATTTTTTACAGAGAGGAAGGGAGAGAGATAGAGAGTTAGAAACATCGATGAGAGAGAAACATCGATCAGCTGCCTCCTGCACATCTCCTACTGGGGATGTGCCCGCAACCAACGCACATGCCCTTGACCGGAATCGAACCTGGGACCTTTCAGTCCGCAGGCCGACGCTCTATCCACTGAGCCAAACCAGTTTCGGCTGGAATTTCTTTTTACAGCCCTTTCTCCATAGCTTTCTAGCTTCCCTGAAAGTAAGGGAGGCAGAAAGAATGAAAGCATGTAATCTCAGCTCCACTCTTAAGACTTTACTCTCGGTATGTCACACCTTATAACCTCAGAGAAGTGAAAAAACAAACAAACATGGTTTTCCTGCAGCTGTATTGGCATTCTCTGGCTTGTAAGCCTGAGCATCTGCACGTCTCCATAGTTGGGCTCAGCCTTCCTGTCTGACCTCAGTGTCCCCCGACCTCTCCCAGTTCACCATTTCCTCTGCCTTGGCCCACCCTGCTTTTCAGCAGGCACACCGTGCTCATTCACTTGTCTGTGGATGACTGCTTGTGACGAACTCGTTCTTTAAAGCCAAATTCCAATTCCTATTTTTTTTTCTTACATGAAGTCTTCCCTGATTGCCAGTGACTGAAAGTCATCTCTCCCTATGCTGAGCTCTTTTATTTGTTTTCAAATTATTTAACATGATTTCATTACAAGTAACAGAGACCTCTTCAGGCAAACTTAATTTTTCTTGGAGTGTAGGAGAATATTTTATAAGGACACTTGGGTATCTAACATGCTGTTTCACGGTCTCTAAATCCTGATTTTATATTCCTGAGAGCACCGAATCCTAACCACTAGACCACCAGGGAACCTAATATTCCTGAGAAAGATGATCTGATTGGCCTGGCTTGGGTCAGGTATGTTCCTCTCCTCCAATCAGTCTAAGGCAGGAAAGCAAGGTCACATGTTTATCATGATAAACATGGCAGACTGATGTAGGTGGTTCTAGTGGTTTTGGGTTGGTCAGAGGAAAAGATATGACCACAAGGTGGCAGTAGCACACACCAGCTTTATTGGGCAATACTTTGGTAGGTTTGCATCCAGCGGAACTGAGGGGAAGCCAGTCAGGATAGGAGTCTGTCCAGAGACTATAGGGGGAGAGTTGAGGGTAGGTACCAAAGAAGGGAGGAGGGTAAGGGAACTCCGGGGAAGTGGGTCATTGAAGAGGAGGCTTATATGGGTCTAGGTCAGCGGTTCTCAACCTGTGGGTTGTGACCCCTTTGGTGGTCGAATGACCCTTTCACAGAGGTCGCCTAAGACCATCCTGCCTACCAGATATTTACATTACGATTCATAACAGCAACATTACAGTTATGAAGTAGCAACGAAAATAATTTTATGGTTGGGTCACAACATGAGGAACTGTATTTAAAGGGCCAGAAGGTTGAGAACCACTGGTCTAGGTGATGTCATCCAGCATCATGTTGAGGAGTCTCTAGGTCAAAGAGCTCCTCGAAAGGCCACAGGCTCTATCTTATCAATGGCTAGCAGATGCTGAGTGTAGTTTTGTGGGGTATGTAGAATAGGCAGGCTCTAAGTGGCTAAAAATCTGCTTGTTTGGGCTATTTTAAAAACAATTGGATGTGTAAAAATTTGAGTTCGGTACCAAGCAGGCCCTTGAGCTAACAGTTCTTGGACTGAAGTGGAAAAATAAACAATGTAGGGGCTAGTATACATGGGCCATCTTTGGCTCATTCATATAACACCCTGACTTATCCCTGTTGATTCTGGTAGTGGGGAGGGGGTTTGAAAGGAAAAGGAGACAGTTTCTAAAGAAAGTAGGGGCCTCTAGATGTTGGTGTACATGCCAGCTCCTGTAAGCTCATTGGCGTATTGTCTCTGTATTAACTAAAGTACCCTTTACCTTATTACACATCATAACTGTGAAACCATGTTTGTTGAATGAATGAATGGCTGGATGAAAGAATGAATGAATGAATGAATGAATGAAATGAATGCTCTTCTTCTCTCTGAAAAGCCTGGCCTATGTCTAAAATCTCCTTCCGGTGCTTTCCGGGCTGGTCTTAGTATTTTCTCTTCTGGCTCTTCGATATCATTCCACATGGCATCTGATGTGGTTACATTCGCATTCCTACCAAGAATGTAAACCTCTGGCCCTAACGGGTTTGGCTCAGTGGATTCAGAGCGTCGGCCTGCGGATGCAAGGGTCCCAGGTTCGATTCCGGCCAAGGGCATGTACCTTGGTTGCGGGCACGTGCCCAGTAGGGCGTGTGCTGGAGGCAGCTGATCGATGTTTCTCTCTCATTGATGTTTCTAACCCTCTATCCCTCTCCCTTCCTCTCTGTAAAAAATCAATAAAATATCTTAAAAAAAAAAAAAAAGGAATGTAGACCTCTGGAAGGCCTGGGGTACGGCATCTATTTCTTTAATCTTTCATGTTGTTGGAGTCATGCCCTGCCTGGGGCATGGGGAACACTGACCCACTTGGTTGGGGTGCATGTCACGGGGAGGACCTGGTCCTCGGGTAAGAAGGCTGAGCAGAGTCTGGAACTGGAGCCAGGTTTCAGGAAAGCCTTGGTGGTGGCCAAGAAGACAAGTGTGACTGATCCTGGAGAAGCAGCACAAATAGCAAGTCAGTTGATAGTCATGCTGGGGAGAGTGTGGAGGAGGGCAGGCCCAGCTCAGTGGACAGGTCAAGGGCAGCAACTCAGGACTGAGGCTGAGAACAGTGACACGTGGCCAAGACTGTCTTTTCTACAAGCCGTCTGTGTTACGAAGCTACTGGACGCCTGACACTTGCTTGGTGCCTAGCACAGAGCTTCTTTGCACTGGGAGGCCATGAGGTATCCTTATAGTATTTTCCTACATCCTAAGTGGCACTTTAATCCCAGAAGTCAGAACTTAGGCTGCAGAAGGATACGTTATTGCATGTAGGACACTGAGTGTGTCCTCATCCTTGAAATTTCGTTTGCTTGTTTACTTCTGCACCTTAGAAGAGTGGAAGCGTCCATTTCCACCTGGTCTGTGTAAGGATATGAAAGAGTGAAACAACACAGATGCACAGAGAGGAGAGAAGACGCTTTAGCCGGATCCCATTTTTCTCAAGACCCTGCAGCATTATCTGCACAGAGAGCCATCTCCTTACGTCCAGAGTCTGCGCACAAATGAAATGCCCTCTGTGTGCCTCACCGACGGTAGTATTGACAGCTCTGCTCCTCCACGATGCACAACCTGCAGAGGGAAAATGTCCCGGTTGTGGAACAAAACTTTGATTCTGTAACAATTTGGGTGCTTTATTTGGACAACTTGAACGCTGGGGGCTCCTCTCACACCTTAAATGCAGCCATTTCAAGTGGGGTGGCTGTGGCCTGAGGCTCTGGTGGAGATGAGGGGCACACCGGCTCCAGGGTCCCTGGGGCAATCGCGCCGGCACAGTGATGGCTCCTGAAAGGCTCCTTGGGGTCCTGCTGCAGCTCAGGACCCTTGATGTTCATGACTGGGCAGTCTAAACAGTGCACTTGGACTCTCATCACACATTCCAGGGTTTTTTTTTCCATTACCGTTTGCATTCAACACGATCTTGTGTTCGTTTCAGATGTACAGCACAGCGGATAGACGTTTATGTCGGCTGCAAAATGTCCCCTCCGATGATTCAGGTGCGCACCTGGGACCGTAGCCAGTGTAGTATTGTTGACTGTGTTCCCTGAGCTTTACCTGTGCTTGTTTTGAAGTGCAAACTACCGACTGGCACTTCTTAATCCCATCACCATTTTTTAGCCCTTCCCCCAACACCACTCCCCTCTGGCCTCCATCAGTTTGCTCTCTGTGTCCATAAGTCTGTTCCTATTTTGTTTGTTCATTTATTTTGTTCTCTACCACATATGAGTGATATCTTGTGGTATTTGTCTTTCTCTGTCTGGTTTCTTTTACTGAGCATAATACCCTCTAGATCCACCGTTATGCACATGAATACATACTGACTGGTGGGTTTCATCCTAAGTGGTCTTCACTGTATTTGAAGCATTTCTGAAAAACAAAACCGAAAACCTTTCCAAATGACAGTGTGCGCGCCATAAGCGGACAATAGCAATTGTATTCCTAGTGGCTGTACACCTCGGAAGAAATTTTTTTCTGCCCTTGCCCAAAGTGGATTGTCAATCTAGCACTGGCCCTTCGGGCGAACGTGGGACACGCTTGGTGTGAATGTTTCGCCATCTCTATGCTGTGGACACGACAAACAGATGATGATCAATGTAAACTCTTCTTTTAAGGCGAGTGTGGCAGAGAGAGCCACGGGAAGCACCGAATAAAGTGAAGCTAGTAGCATGGCAAGATGCACAGATGGAGTGGGGACTATAAAATTCCTCGAAAGCGCACGCGGAATGTGTGATGAACTAAAATTAAATCTGGTTGTGCTAGGCAGCGTGAGCAGTGGAAAGAGGGCTGTCCTGACGGCGTAAGCTTGCTCTTAACTTTCGTGACCTTGACCAACCTCTTTGGGCCTCGGTTCCTCTGTTGATAAAGTCTGGTTTTAGTCGATGATGTCCATCTCTAAGCGCCTGGCTCTAAGATCGTGTGATAAGGAACATTCCTTGGCAGTTTAATTGTACTTAACTGAGGCAGCATTGCTGTGGCCTTGGCATGTGATTTACGCAGCTTGGCCTCAGGGAGGAGGTGAGGACAGCCCTGAGCTTATAATCACAGACGCTGAGGTCTCAAGCCTGATTGATGCTGAGGCCCAGGGCAAGTTCATTTACAATAGCCTGCTCCCTGGGAGACCTGCCCAGCGGAGGCCCAGGGAGAGCAGAATGTTGCTCCATAGTTCAGCCAGCGCCCATCCGCCTGGGAGCTCTCTTACCGGCTGTTAGGACAGTTTCTTTCCCTTCTCCACCCTCTTCTTCTTCACTCACTGCTTTCCTCTTTTTCTAGCATCTTCTCCCCTATTCTGGATTGTCTGGTTATTATGGTGTCTCCTGTGATCAGCATCATGCACTGGTTCTCCAGCGGCCCTTCCCCGCCTGCAGCTTACATCCTGGAAGAAACAGACAGGGCAATGTCCCCTTCCTTCTAGCTCATCTGGAAGCGCTGCCACCTGTTCTCTGATGGAGGCGAGGGTGTGTGCATGTGTGTAAGAGAGACAGAGAGAGAAAGAGACTGTTCCATTTGGTGAAGCCGTGGTTAGGGTTTTGACATGAACAGAAAAACAAACTCAGAAATAGTTGTGTTGGGAACAGCATTGGACACCGTGGAAGCTGCACTTGGGAAGTGGGGTTTGGGGAAGCGGTGGCTGCTTAGTTTCTGTCTTACATTTCACTTATTACTCAAGATGTGAGAGTCCGCTGTGCCTTCCTTCTGCGGCGCCCCCACCCCCCGCCCGGCCTGACAGCGCTTGCATCAGTCCCGAAGGGGATCAGAACATGCCGCCCCCAGGCCTGCCACTTCGGCATATTGGTCATTTTGAGCTGAAGGCACTTGAGAAAGAGCAGATGTAGGAAGAGCTGTCTGCCTTCCCGCTCTCCGCCTAAAGGCGGTGCATACATTTCCTACGACAAAGATGCCTTCCCTCTACCAGGAAGTCATTCTTTCACGGAGACAGGGAGGTGAAGCAGAGAAGAGTCGAGTACAGAGACCTCACTAGAGTAACCCTGTCTTCCGTCGGTTTCCTTCACATATTCCTAGTCACTTTCCAGCAAGCCCTCTCCTCCTTGGTCTTGTCACGTCTCCACAGTTTATCACTCTTCGTTAGGCTGGTATATGAAACTCAGGTCTAACCACTTTGGGGGGCAGGGGTTTCACTTCTTTCTCTGAAGCCCCCTGTGCCATGTGAAAATATCGGTATCAAATAAGATTCGTGTGTGTTTTCTCCTGTTACACCGTCTTTTGTCAGTTCAAGTCACAGGCCCCAGGTACAGAACCTAAGAGGACAGAGGACAAGTCTTTCCTTCCCTGGAGTTCCCAAGCAGCGGGTCCTGCTGCCCAAGCCCCCTGACCCCCTGTATGGCTTCCTGCCCGGCCCTGGAGGGATGCAGATACAGTTGTTTGTTCAGTGTTGTAGGCGAATGGCCGAGAATGGGCATACTGTTCCTCCGGAGAGTCTGCTGTTCATGTCAAGCCTGCAAAACCTCATGCAGCCTGGGTCCGCTTAGGTCCCGTGCCGTGAGGGATGACCTCTGGGATTCAGGTCACATAGACTCAGAAAATGTGAGTTACAATGTGAAATATAAACCAAGTAGGTCTTCTGAAAACCTGCCCCCGGGATGATTTGAATGTGAGTTGAAGAACCCGCTGGACGCTCTCGATGGCCCCCACGCCCGCCCTGACCATGTGTGCACATTAGGGGTGGTGGACCAGGAGCAGAAGGAGCCTTTGGGAGAGGCATGGTGGCGAACTTGGCAATTCATTTAAATCTGTGACTTCACAGTTGCCGTCCCCAATCTCCAGGAATACCCTGCCATTCTGAATGTGACGGTAACTGTGATCATGGGTTGTCTGGGAGGTGAGGTGCAGCTGCCTCCCCCCCCACCCCCCCACCCCCCCCACACACAGGTCTCTGACATGGTTGGAGATGTGCCTTGGTGGGATGCTCAGCCAGTCAGAGGACAGCGTGTGTCCCGGACTTACTCTGGGGACACAGCTCTACCTGCTTAGCAGCGGCAGCCATCGGTGCATCTGCAGGACCAGCTCCCAGGACCGTTTGACTTTTTCTGGCTTGAGGATGCCTTGAGGCTTATTCAGGATCCCTGTCCTGGGTCGTGGAGCTGAAGCCATTCTCCAACTGGATCCCGGATTCTATTTATCAAGAGAAGCCGAGTGCAAAGCGTGTTGGGACTTAGGAGGCATGGGTTCGAGTCCCAGACGGCGGTGAGACCTGTGCAAGCCGCTTCGGTGAGCCTCAGGGTCTTCACGTGCAAAATGAGGAATCCCCCACCCTGTCTTCTAGCTTTTCTCACAGGCCCCCATGTGTGTGCAGGAGCGGGAGTCCCCTCGTGTAGGGAGGTCTGCCTGCCAGTTTTGTTCTGCTGCTTGTCTGTGTGGGTCCTGTGAGGGGGAAGGAGGAGGGATCACGCTCAGTGGTGAATGGGAGCTGGAAAACGGGGAATGCAAATCCTAAGCTCCTATTTGCATGACAAGATAAAAATAGCTACTACAATCTGTAACAACTGGTCCTTTTGAAATTGCGAAGTAGTTTTTTTTCCAGATTGAAAAATACCATTTGTATTAGACCTAAGCACACGATCAGCGAAGTCCTTGAGGATGATTGTTGGCACTTTAAAATTTTCGTTAAAAATTAAAGTCTTTCTTCATTCCCCAAATATTTAAGGGCCTATTTATTGTATGCCACAGGCTGGAGTCCTGCAGCAGTGAGCAAAACAGACCAAAAAACAAAAACAAAAAAATACCCTAATCTCTTGAGACTGATATGCTAGTGGGGAGATGGAAAAGGATCAAAATAAATAATATGTATAATTTGCAAATAGTAATAAATGCTGTGGAGGAGGATGAAACATGGGTAGGGGCTGTCACTTTAAACCAGGTGGCCAGGGTAGGTTTCCTCGCTGAAGGAGGTGAGAGATCATGGCAGGTGGATGTCTGGAGGAGGAATTCTGCAGGTGAGGTCCTAAAGGGAGTCTGGTCTGGTCCAGGAATAGCAAGAGGCCAAGGGTGGGTGCAACAGACTGAGGGAGATTACATAGGAGGTGAGCTCAGTTGGACAGTTGGTGGTGGGTGTGGATGTCAGATGGTAAAAGCTGGTGGGAAGGTTTTGAGGGAGGCAGGCATTAGGGGAGCCGACCTACCTTGCATTCGACAACCTGAGTTTAACTTTTGACTCTCCCAGAGCTTAACTACTAAGAGCCTACTGTTGACTGGAAGTCTTACTGGTAACACCAACAGTATTTTCCATGTTATATGTTTTATCTACTGTATTCTTACCATAAAGTAAGCTAGAGGAAAGAAAATGTTAGGAAGAGGAAATACCTTTACCACATTTACTGAAAGAAATCTGCATATACGTGGACCTGCGCAATCCAAAACCATGTTGTTCGAGGGTCACTGCGCTTTAAAAGGGTTAGTTGATAGCAGTTTTTTATTTATTTGCCTTGTGCAAAGCCTCTTGTTTGGGTCAGAGGAAAAGCCTAAAATCATAATATCACAGCCTGTGTGGTGTTCCAGATTCTGCTACTCAATGTGTGGTCCACGGGCCAGCAGTGTGGGCAACCCCTGAGCGCTTTGAAATGCAGAACCTCTACCCCTCCCAGCCCCGGACGTCAGACCCTGCACCTGACAGGGCCTGCGAGTGATCCGTGGGCACCTTCCTGTTGGAGAAGCACTGAGCTAAAGGTGCCTGCGGCCCTGGGCGTCAGGAGCCTGCGAGTCTGCTAAGCGCATGTCTACTGGGGCGTCTCTTCGATGTGCTGAGAGATGTTCTTTCCTCTTTGCAGAGTGTCCCGAAGGTACACAGTCTGTGCCGGGATGAACAGCAGGGAGTATGGTGGCTCACCTGTAGACCAGGTTCCCATCATCTTCTGCCAGGTCCCTTGCTGGTCCCAACTGTCCCAGATGCAGGAAGGCTGGTTGCCTTGGAGGGTCCCTGGGAATGTTGCTTCTCATGGCGAGCGCTCATAGTGCTCATTGTGTGGGCGGGTCCACCCTCGCATCAGGCCTCGGGTACTCGCCCCACCCGCCTGAGATAGAGCCCACGGCCTAGAATCGTGGAGATCTCATTTTGGTTCGACTGTTATGAACGTCTGAGGAACTTTGGGCAAATCACTTTCCCTATCTGGGCATCAGGCTGCTTATTGATAAAACGAGGTTATAATCATTTTGACTTCACAGGCAGGTTATGGAAGGCTTCATTCTATAAATGCTGCTGAGAGCTGTTCTTAAACGTGCGATTTCCAGGCTTGAGTCACCGCACGCTAGCAAGCCTTTTTTTAAAAATGAGTGTGAAATCCTTCCCCTACCTCTGATCATTTAATGACTGCAGCGTTGACGGCAGATAGTGGCGAATGCCTATTAATGTTACTCACAGATTATTATGGGTTAAGAAACAAATTAGGCATTGACCTTTCTTGGCTGTTTCTGAATTAGTCACACTTCCCATCATTTGTGGGTGTCAGCAGGATGACCTAAAATAAAGTTCGGGTGGAAATCTTTCAGAATGTGTTTTGGATTCCTCCTTACCATAAGTGAAGGCAGTCTGATGTAGGGCTTGCCATTAACTAGAACGGCCTTTTCCGCAAAGCACTGCTCGGCTAGGGCGGTTTTTATTGAACGTTGATTTCTGGATGTGGTGGAATTCTCAAATTTCTCAAGTGTTTCTTGTCCTGCTGAGGCCTCTAGTTGAAAGCAGTCTTCATTTTTCACTGCCATTTTCCATTGGCGGGGCAACTCGATAGGGCAATTGCCCTGGGTCTTACCTTACCACCTGGTCCAGATCTGCCCAATGCTAGCTGGGGTCGGGTGTGTTCAGATTTCTGCCCAGGTGCCGAGAGATGGTCTTCTGGGCTCACTGACCAGCTACTTAATCAGCTGCTGTAAGGTGGTGTTCCATTAGTGTGTGAGTTTAGGCCACCTACCGGATTAAAGCAAGCAACTAGCTACACAACATTAACAGTCGCCACCAAAACGCCTCTGGTCACGTCTGTGTCTCCGATCAAGTTCAGGCTGCAGAGATAAGATTCAACCATTGCAACTTAGCCAGGCGGAAACCGCATAGGGGCTAAGTCACGGATCACACATGCTTTCCTGCCTTTTGCTGTGCCTTCTGACTTTCTGTGTCGCTGCACAGATGAGGGTTGTCCTAGACCTGCAGGATGCATAGAGGCCTGTGAGGAAGAAAGGGCTTCCTGCCCTGGCTGACTGGATTGCTCAGTTGGTTAGAGCGTCATCCTGTGCACCAAAAGGTTGTGGGTTCGATTCCCAGTCAGGACACATACCTAGGTTGTGGGTTCGATTCCCAGTCAGGACACATACCTAGGTTGTGGGTTCAGTTCTTTGTCAGGGAGTGTGCAGGAGGCAACCTATTGATGTTTCTCTCTCACATCAATGTTTCTCTCTCTCTCTCTCTCTCTCTGTCTCTGTCTTCCTTCCTGAATAAAAATCAATAAAAACAGATCGTCGGGTGAGGGTTAAAAGAGAGAGAGAGAGAGAGAGAGAGAGAGAGAGAGAGAGAGAACGAGAAAGTGCTTCACGACAAGTTCCTGTCTGGTCCAGAAGCTCCTGGCACGAGTGGGGACTGGAGCTAAGCGCCCGGGGCGCCGAGTGTCTGAAGCGCTCACTGGGATTGAGGAAGTGTAACAACCGATCCTGGGGGCCGTGGCAGCTTCTGGAGGGAGTTAGTCAGGTAATATTGTAACGGGTCATCTTACAGAGCTTTATACCAAGAAGGTCTCTCCAAAGCAATGTGAAGCCACTCCTCAGGGTTCCCCCAGACCTGGGACTTGGGTTAGGGTTAAGGTTTGGGGCAGTGGGGGAGCCGGGTAGAGACATTGGTGCTGGGCCAGGTTGTTGTGGACACCCCAACGCTCCCCTCACACAGACACGTGGCTCTTCTCCACGCTCTTGCCTTCTCTAGTCCCCTGAGAAGAGCACCAGCCTTCATAACCTGGGCAGATGGAAGGGTCAGCCCACTGGGGATTATTCCAGGTCAGACCCAGAAGGAATGCTATCCTTTTGTTCTCCCAGCATATCAACAAGTCGGTAGAAGAGCGCTCACTTCTGTCACAAGCCTTGCCATCCACTTCCCATTTCCAAATGCATCGGAATCAAAACTCATTGCTTGGGCCACCTCATGGCATTGTCGCCGTGCTGCTAACACATGGGTTGCATTCCCAACACTTGCTTTGGGGAGTGAGCTAGTGACGCCACTAGCTCAGTGTTCTGTGGGTTGGTATCCACTGAATGCGCCTGAGTGGATTAGTGATGCACTTGGCTTGCATGTTCCCTTCTTGAATGACCCAGTTAGAGGCCTGGCCCCGGGACAGGATGAGGCAGGCTAGCTGGGCACTGTCAGGGAGCCCTCCCAGCTGGGCACGGGGGCTCCTGCCATCCTAGCCAGGGCTGCAAACAAGTGTGAGAGCGAGGGGAGAGTCCCTGCTGTTGGTTTGGCTCTGGGTCTTTTTCTTTCTGGCCGTGTAGGTAAATAAAAGGAAGGGAGAAAATCCGATGGGCTGGATGCTAGAGCTTATTTCATGGTGTCGCATATGTCTTTTGGGAGCAGCCATTGTGAGTCGTCTCCTGGTTTTCATCCAATTGTTAATCAAATCGAAAGATTTAGGAACTTCTTTACGTGTTAATATGCCCCGTGGAGCAGGACTCACTCTTATGCCCTCGCTAGTGGCCAAGCAGAGCTTCAAAGTGGTCCTGACCCAGTGACAATCACGTGCCCGTCACTAGCCAGGCTGCACCAGCCCCCCAGCCCCGACTCTGTCTGTTCCACTATTGTCTCTCAGATGGTGAAGTGGCTCGATCCATAAAACGTGTGGTTGCTAGGAGGGACTGTTGTTGGTAAGGAGAACTGGGAACATTCTCATTTCTAGATTACCTTTCAAATATTCAAATCCATGCACTAGGAGCATATGGCTAGAACTTTTACTTTTTCGCTCAGATGTCTTCCAATGTGCTTCATTGAATTCCAAATCCACATCAGGTTTGAATTTTGAAAATGCCAACTGTATGCTCACTGAATGTGAGAAATGAAGAACACTTTCATAAATGGTCTTAAAAAATAGTAGTGATTAATTTTTCTGCATTCATATAAACCAGCTGTATGGATTCCCCCCCAACCCCTCCTCCACACACACACTTAGGTTCATGTACATCTTGATAATAATGAGGGAACTATGTTACTAGTGTTCTTAGTTAACTTTCTTTTTTAAAAAAAATTTTTTTTTTTATTGATTTCAGAGAGGAAGGGAGAAGGAGAGAGAGATAGAAACATCAGTGATGAGAGAGAATCACTGATTGGCTGCCTCCTGCATGCGCCCCACTGGGGATCAAGCCCACAACCCAGGTACGTGCCCCGAACAGAATTCAAACTTCGACCTCCTAGGTTAGTGTTCAACCACTGAGACACACCGCTGGGCCTTAGTTAATTTCCTGTAAGATCGTTCCATCATAGCACGTATCAGACAGCAAAGGAGAGTGGACTACACAGTCTCTCTGTCCGCTCTGCTGGCCAGGAACGTGGCTCAGGGGTGGGCAGGTGGAACAGCCTTCCTGGTCCTCACACATCTGTGTCTGCCCTGTTTGCTCAGCCTGCACACAGTGTGGCCCAGGGATTATCTGACTATTTTCTTCCCCCTCCGGTTGAGTTTAGTTCAGTGGCTCTCAACCTTGGCTGCACATGAGAATCACCTGGGAATCTTTTTAAAATCCTGATTTCTGGGCCTCATCCTCCAGAAATTCTGTTTCTTTGTTACTAATGTTGTGGCCCCACCCCATAACAAAGAAACAGAATTTCCGGAGGATGAGGCCCAGAAATCAGGATTTTAAAAAGATTCCCAGGTGATTCTCATGTGCAGCCAAGGTTGAGAACCACTGGTTTAGTTTGTAGGTGCCATTTCTGCTTTCATCTCCTACCAGGTGAGAGTTCTCAAGCACCTTAGAACCAATAAAGAAGGGCTTTTATCTGCTAGGTTTTCCTTAGGCACAGAGAAAATTAGTCCCAACGTGTTTTTTTTGTTTGTTTTTTTTGGCATGACCTCAATCAGAGACTATCAGTGAAAAGAACGTCCCCCTGATGGTCAGAAAACTGCCCGACAGAGGGGCCCAGGTCTGGGGCTCTAAGGGCTTCATAAGTTTGGGATGTCCACCCGTGGAGGCCTCCCCCCACTCACCAACATAGTCAAATGCACCACGTTCCACTTGAAATACAATTTATACATCGTACATCTTCGCACTCAAATTTTCATTTATTGTAAAATGGAACATTATTTTGTGTATCACTAAGAAAAATGCTGCCTAATATGATTTGATGCACTCATTTCAGAGTGTTCAAATGTAGAAAAATGTGCACTTTAGAATTGGTGAAATGCACTTTAATTATGAGTTGAGTTGCATTTGGGTCACTGAGATAATGCTAAATTGTGTAGGTCTTATGATGATTTATTTCTAACATAGGAAAAGCTCAAACACTTTTGCCCATTACCCAACTTTGGCAGATCTCAGCATTCTGCCATATTTTCTTCAAATACAGGGGTGGGCAAAAGTAGGTTTACAGTTATTTATATGGAAAAAGACATGCAGATTATGATTATTACAATAGCTATGTTGGCCCTGGCCAGTTTGGCTCGGTGGATAGAGCATTGGCCCACAGACTGAAAGGTGTCCGGTTCGATTTCGGTTAGGGCACGTACCTCGGTTTTGGGGCATGTGAGGCAGCCAATTGATGTGTCTCTCTCACATCGATGTTTCTCTCTCTCTCTCTCTCTCTCTCTCTCTCTCTCTCTCTCTCTCTCTCTCTCTCTCTTTCTCCCTTCCCTTTCATTCCACTTTCTAAAAAAATGTCCTTAGGTGAGGATTTAAAAAAAAGCTTTATTAATGCAAAAAAATGGCACAGTAAACCTACTTTTGGCCACTCTTATATTTTGAAAAAAATAAGGCATGGAAGATACAATTGCAGGCCCCGGTGTATCCCTTCCCCAGGCCCAAGACCTCATCTCCTCCTTGTGCCCCATGTAACCACCTTGAATTTGGTGCTTATCATTCCCATGCATGTTTGTAAACTTTAGTAACTCTCAGTAGTAGATCCCTGGGGCTTTAACTGGACACCTTCTTCTCCAGGGGCAAAATGACTACCTTCTGGCTGATGGAGGACCGTGGAAGGGATGGGTATGATGTGTGGATTTCACCTGTAAAACGAATGAGCGAGCCCTCATGTGCTCTCTCTTCCGTGTTTCTGACGAGGGCGGGGACAAGGTGTTCACATGATACTGAAAACCATGCAGATGTGGGACGGATGCTAGGAAACAGCAGTGCAACTAGAGAGAGAGGTCCTGGGTGCCCGCCTTCAGGGTACCAGCTGCCCAGCCACCACCCACCCCTGCTCCGCCACTGACTGTCTACTGTCGTGGGCTGTTATGTGAGAAGTAAACTAACAACCAACTCTTCATTTAAGTCAGTATTACAGCCCCCCAAATGTTCTAATACATGTAGTATACAGTCTGATTATGTACATTACTAGTGACTTACTCTATTAACAACTTTCGTTTTTATTAAGTAGGGGAGGTTAGGGCAAAACACATTAATGCAATTCGCTGTAGGCTTGGATTGAAAAGCAAACAAAAATTTTTTTACAACTGCCCCAATGGCTAAGGTATTCGTGTCCAGCCCTGGAGTGAACCCTTTGAGGGTACATGAGTTGAACTCATTGGTTATAGTCCATATACAGATACAGGAAGTACATACACGCCAAGGACAGCCCCCTCCTGGAGACATTTAAAGCAGACCTCACAGTGGTCTTTTCAGCCTGTAAAGCTTCCATTCCCAGGAGAAGTTTCTTCTCCAGCCCTGACTGAGCATCCCTGTGAGTGCCACAAGCGTGAGGCCTCCCTGGTTCCTTTCTCTTCTCCAACAGCTGGCCCCATGGCCCTCACTCCTGCCAGACAAGCAGCAGCACGGCAGCTCCAGGGAAAAGGCTGCCCTGGTGACTGGCGGGCGTCCTCGCGGCTCCATGCCAGGGGACCAGGCTGGCTGGAAGGCTTGCTTTCTGCAGAGTGCTTAATGGCTCAGGGCTCTACCCAGAGGGGCAGTGTCTGTGCCAGAGCCCAGGGTGGATGATTGGGACACGAGGTGCACAGGGACCATCCTCAGCTCTTCCCTGTCCCACATTGCAGCCCACTCCTGCCTGCTTAGGAGCACACCCTGAGCTTGTCCCTAATCTCACAGCTCAGCTTGGCTTCTGGTCCTACTGGCAGGTCTGGTGTCCACTTTCCCTCTAAGGGGCCCTGGGAGCAGGGCTCCCAGGCACCTGGCCTCTCCTTTGGAATAGGGCTGGTGCTGTCCGTTCCAGTCATGCTGGACACATCATGACCTTGAGCTTTCCCCCCCTTCACATTAAGAATTGGGTTGTCAGGCGAGTCCTTCTCAGGCTTCTGCTGCCTGTGCATCGCCTTGATGCAGAAAATCAGGGGTGCCTTGTGTGCTCCCTGTGCCAACATACAAGCATCCAGAACACACGACGGGGGCTCCTGGAATGAAGGGGAGGGTGAGCACTGCTTTGGGTGAGACTCAACAAGCTGAGCTTGCTCAATAGTGCCCATACATTAAATGCACGGTGGAAAGGAACGAAGCCAAGCCATACGGATTCCTTCCCTCCACTGAGGCCAGAAACGCAGCTGCGCCGAGTCCCGTGCAGCAAGAAGACAGAGCGGTGCAGGCAGCGTGCAGGTCAGACTGTGCATTCCTGTCTGACAGAACATCAGCTGCCTCGGACAGGCTTTGCCTCCTGAAAAAGGAAAAGTAGAAGTAAGCGTGTCCGTAAAGCCAGTGCCCATATCGGTTTGCCGAGTAACCAGCTCACCGGAAATTCATTTCCATTTCGAGTGTTTTGGCATTCGTTGTCTGTATCTCAAAAAATTATTGAATTAAAAAAATGAAACATAAACTAAAATTTAAAAACAAGCTGCATGTGCCCTTAGAAGACTTGATTTATGAACCTTATGATGCCAAAGAGATGAAAAAAAGAAAAAAAGAGGAAAGGACATTGCCATGTAAAAACCTTCAAAAAATGTTTTAAATTATAGGCAAATTGCTCATTAGGTGCCTGGCTTTAGGCTAATTGACCTGGAGTCAATGACATCTGAAAGTTGACACTTTTGTGCTCAGGGACACTTTCTGAGGCCTATTTCATCTTATTTCAGACAAAATTCTAATCAACTCTCTTATTTGGTTTCCCAGCCCCTGGCATATTAGATGTGAATCAAAATAGGGAGGGAACAGCGAGAGCCAGGCCACTTTGCGTGGTGGGAAGGCCAGCTGGTACCCCGACAGCCAGGGAGGGGCAAGCGGAGGCCAGAGAAAATGAAAATGTAAATACGAGGCTTAGGAAACCACAAGTGTGTGGGGCCTGCTCCTGTGTGGGTGACCTCCTCCCCTCCCGCCTACGCTTGCATGGCTTCTGAGAACTCGGTATCATAATGTGTGTGAGGCCAGCCAGGAAAACTAGAACAGGCTAAAGCACGTGCTGTGTACTTTGCCCGATTCGTTGTTTTCTTACACAGTCCATTTTGGAAAGTTTTTATCAAAAGGGACCAAGTCACTGACTTGAGTTGGAGCATTTGCGGGAAGGCACCCTGTTTCCCCCCTCCCTCTGGGAGGTCTCCCCAGAACACTGCCACTCAGGAAGCCTCCTGCTGCCTCAGGAGCACCTGGAATGAAGTCAGTAGTCCGGAAAAATTTACTTCTAGGAAGTCCTCATTCCCCAAAATGCAGCATGACCAAATCCGTTTCACCCTTGCTGTCGAGGGTAACGAAATGAGTCTGATGTTCAACCTGAAGAAGGGGTCATGCATAACCCAGATCACGACGGAATCCACTTCCGATTACTCGCTTCCTCAGGGAAGTGTGTGAGAATTTCCTGGAGAGGCATGACTAGTACGATATATGTACATACATGCATACACACACACACATACCCATGTGCATATGTACACACATGCATGCATACAGACAGACAAAATACACACACATATGTATAAATGCATATATACACATGAAATTAACTATCACAGGAGGATAACACTTTATTGCTGCTGCTTGTTGCTCCCAGCCCTGCTTTCACCTCCTTTCTCCCAAGGGACTTCCAACCATCTTTCCTCTCTTCGAGGAGTGGCACTCAGGCCTGGGGTGTCTGGGAAGGAAGGGAGGGGTTCAGGGCTTTGTGAGCTGAGATGACCTGCTTTGGGGCCGGTGCTGAACTCAGTCTGTAGGCTGGTTCCTCTCCTCCCACCCTTGGGAGAAGAAAGTTGGGCGGACGAGATCAGAGAGGAGCATGAGCTTAACCACCAGCCATAGTTAACATCTGCACTAATTTATCTGATACGCATATCTGTCCCGTTTTTTTTAAGTTATTTTTTAAGTTATTTTAAGTCCTTTACAACCATCTGCATGTGTGAGGAACCTAGAGACAGCGTGGCACACGGCCCGAGCACTAGATCAGGCCACAGGGACAGGGTTCTGCTGCTTAATGTGTGACCGTGGGCCAGTCACTGGTCCTCGGAACCTCGGTGCTCTCTACCGTGAGATGAGACTGTTGATACTCGCCACGCGAATTCACAGTATAACCTGTGATAGTCAAATGGGATGGCCCACGTGAAAATGCCTGGTGCAGACATGTAAAGTGCGTGTAAGGCGCAATCGCTTCTCTGGCTGTGGTTCTGCTCCTTGAGTTTGTAAGTACTGGTCATGATTAGCTACAGAGTCATCTGTGTCTGCCCTGCTACTGCTCCACGACCAGCTTGCTCCTGGACCCTCACATCATTTGAGATTGCTATAAAAAAATAAGTAATCTCTCTTACCAGCAAGGTTTGTGTATCTCTTTTCTGTTTTGCTTTCTCTTTAGGGATGAGTTCATTATTATTGTCATAGTATATATCCAAGCATGGCCCAGTTTAGAAAATAATGGGAAATTTTGGCTTAGCTTTGGTGGGATAATTTAGCCATAATTCCCACAAATAAAGTAGTGGTTTCTTTCTTCTTTTTTTTTAAATGCCAGTTGAGAGTCGCAGATCTGCACTTTCAAAGCCTACAATTGATGGTTTAGTGCGAAAATTATATTCAAGTTGAAGCACATCAGCATGCAAATCTAAAGTGTGGCCATTTTCATCTGGATTGAATATTATTAACTAGCCCAAGGGATAGGATGTAATTAAGATTTTGAACAGCTTACTTGTGTCTACCGTGTTGAATAACCCCATTATTTAAAGTGGCGTACCGGTTTGAATAATCAGAAGACAGCCCAGTGCACCAGCATCTACACATGGTGGCTTTTAGGTGTACTGAGAGAGCCTGACTTCCCTGCACCCATCCAAACATTGGATAAGGTCAAAGAGTTGAGCTTGCAGCAAATGAGAGAATTTTCAGATTCCGGGAGAAATCACATTTCTTTCTGAATGATGTCAGATGTCCATCTTGTCACTCATTCTAATACCTTCTTCAGTAAGTTTAGAAACAGACCCGGTGGGGACAGGCGAAGCCCTGGTGAGGGTGCATGCTTTTGGCTAATTAAAACTACTGGGTTTGCAGCCTGCGTGTGCAGCTCTCGGTGAAAGGGCAAAGAACTCTTAGCTGGGATCCACTTCAGAAAGTTTGCAAAACCTCCCTCTGCCTTTCACAGAACCAATAAGGCACAATGCTGATGGCATCTTTATTCTGGTGCGATTCCGCAATAACTGTTCTTAGATGAGACAAGATACGCACCCTTTTTTTTTTTTTTTTTTGTCCTGCCCGCACTGTTTTAAAAGCAGGAAACTTCTCCATCTCTCCCAGGAGAAGTTGGTGAAAGGATCTATTGCCTAGCGGCCCCACCTGAAGCAGATCCCCAGCCCGCTAGGTTGGACACGGCTCATTTCAGCCGTCCGGATTTTCAGGTGTACCCTGTGCATTTAGTACATCATTTGATAATGCTAAAAAAAATATATTAAAGCAGTGTGAGACTAAAGGAGAAAGAAGATGAATGTTAGCCTTCCCCTGGGGTTCATGGGTGAAGGAATTAACACAGCGTGGCACTCTACCCTAGCTGTGTTTGTTTCCATGGCAACAGCGACGTACATGTTTCAGACTATCTACAGTGACACAGTTGCAGAAATAGTAGCTTGCAGGTTTCTGATATCGCATCAGTGGACAGGCAGCACACACTATATTAAGTAAGTGTAAAAGAATTTAAAATACAGCTCAGATTCAGCTGAGAGATGCACTGGGGGCTTTGGCATTCCCCCCTCCTCACCACGACAGCAAAATCGGGACAAAGTTGAAAGTTGCAAGATTCCAGGCAAGCAATTGCCCTTGCTTGGGTAAATAGCATCAACGGAAACCAATGTGAGTTACAAAGGTAAGAAAACGGCCGTGGCCGGTGACATCTTTAAGAAGGATATTGCCAGGGAAGCTAATTTTGTAGAGGAGTGGGGGGCATCAGTAATGGGTAAGGAATGAAAGCTCAGGTTGAAGACAGCCGAGTCTTAAAGCAATTCTAATGTGCAACAGAATCTTTGCTTCTGAGTTTATGGCAACTAAGGTCTTTGAATGTATCATTGTAGAAATTGCTTTTCTGTAAAAATGGTCAGGTGAGACGCAGAGAGGTTGATTGGGTGAGCAGCTAGAGGGGAATTGGGGCTCCATTGTCTTTTCGGAATGCTTATGTAAATATCTTTCCCGGGATGACCCTGGTTTGTCTTTGACATTGGCTGCTACTTTTTGGTACCATATGCTGGTCTCTGTGTTTATGTTATGCTGCCACATTGTAACCTGATAAGACTTGAGTGCTGAGAGCAACCAAGTAAAGATGATAGACTTTGTAAATGGGTGACTTTGCAATCAAATCGTACAGTTAAGTAATTTAGGAGAAGTGTTCAAATGGGTATTTATTTACATGCCAGACCTCTGCTTTTGAATAGCAGGGTATTAGGTTAATAGATTTCAATGCGCGTGGTATGATTGCAGGAGCTTTCAAGTATGTTGTAGTTCAATTTAGACTGAGTTTTTAATGTCAAAATATTCTTATATGCCCATTATTCAGTTTAAGCCTGCACTTACCTTATAGTTTCGTTGGTCATGTATCAGTGAAGAGAATGTGAAATGGCATGGTAATTTAAGCTAACCTGTTCTTGTGAGGAGGATTCGTTTTCTGACCATAGGTGGACTTTTACAAAAAGTGGCGCCTGAGACACGCAACTCTTTTGTAGTGTGTGAGACTGTTTTCTCTGTGCACGGGGAGCTGCCTACAGCATCTACTACATGTCCCTCACATTAACTGTTTGATTAGATTTTAAGAGAACATGGGGGTTGGGTATTGTCTGGAGCTTCCCGCATTCCCTGGTAATATGGAGGGATGGAACAGATTTTTCATTATAAATCAGGGACCTGAACCCTAGAATAGCTGACGCCCCAGTGGATAGACACGATTTGCCTTTCTAAATAAGGTGACCCAAAGTGAAACTAATGTTGAAGCTTCCCATTTATGCCCATCTGTAGTCTGAGCCACCCAGAGATGGGAAGTGAAGTGTGTGTCTTCTAAGGGGGATTTTTTTCAATGGTGGCTCATACCAAAGAGCAGCCCCTTTCTCGGAGTCTCGCCTGCCTACTCCCACACGCATCCCTGTGGAGTTTTGAGGCTCCAGCCCATCTTTGGGAGCCAGGGGAGGACAGGCTTGCAGACCGCTCCCCCGTGCCCTGGCTCGCCTGGCTCGGGCCCTGTGTGTGGTGGTGGTCAGCTTCTCGCTGTGACAGCTGCAGGAAACCACCTGTGCTTGGCCCCCCAGGGCAGAGGAGCCAGATGCCATTGGTGTGAGGGCTTACATCACATTCTGCTATTAGTACTTGGAGCGGCCCTGGAAACCTTGGGCTTCGAAACCGGAAATCAGCAAAGTTTCAATGAACTACTTAAATTTTTTTAAAATTTATTGATGAGAGAGAAAAAAACATTGATTGTTGTTCCACTTATTTATGCATTCATTGGTTGATTCTTGTATGTGCCCTAACCAGGGGTCGAACCCACAACCTTGGCACATGGGGATGACGCTCTAACCAACTGAGCAACCTGGCCAGGGCTTCGATGAGCTACTTTGATGACTAGGTCAACGTTTGTCTGTTTGGGAGTATTAGAGCAGGCAGGCCCTTCCAACAGTTGGGACGTTGGTATATATTTTTTCACCACCCGGAAATATTTTCCAGTGTAAAAAAACAAAACAAAAGTCCACCAGTCTGTGCCGTGTTACTTAACTCTTTTGTAAGAATAGAAAAACCACATACACCTAAATGCCAAGCCCCAGGCCGAATCAGTCATTCAAATTTAAATCCTGGCAGTGCTCGTAGGAAATTCAATTGCTTCCATTTGAAGGGCCAGGAAATTGATTTGGAAAAAAAATAAATGTGAGGGATTCCCAAATAGTGGCAGCATGGAATGAATAAGAGAAAAATGAAGGTACAGACAGATCTTATTACCAGTCTTAAATGGTAACGGAATTGCCAGAATCAACTTCCTGAGGTGTAGCTCACTCGGAGTCTCGACTGCTCCGGAACTTCTGATGGTTCTCGGTGGGCACGGGGCATGGGGCATGAGCGAGCCTGCAGGTTGGCGTCCAGGGCTTTCCACACTGGCGCCAGCCCAGCCTTCCCTCCCACTAGCCCTCTTCCCCTGGAGCATCCCGTGGCTGCCCTAGGCACCAGGTACCCTGTCCTGGGCTGGCCAGGAAGCCCTCGGCCTTTGCTCTCGCTGGTGTATCCGTCCAACGCCTTCCCCCCCATCTTTGCTTTGTAAGACCCAGCTTAGATTCCACGTCCTCCATACAACCTTACAGCTCTTCCCCTCTTCCCTCGTCAGGAGCGTTTTTCCAACTTCCATGTTCCCATCACAGTTTCTTCGTCTTCAATGATAGCACTTCTTTCACTGTATTCAGATCAGTTGTGTCTCTTCTTAACTGAGATGTCAGTGTACGAAGGAGAAAGGTCCATGACTTCGGCACCTTGTAGCTTTTGCCATCCCTAGAACAGTCCTCCGAACTGTTGTATTGCATCGCGTTCTTAAAAACTTGTAAAGCTGTGCAACCTTCCAGCGCTCATGCTCTCTGCTGGAGGAGAGTCTGTTGGGTACTGAGCTTCCCGTGGCTCTGTCTGTCTCAGCCCCCAGCATCTGGACCGATTCAGCCACTTTCAGAGGCTTCCAAACTTCTGGCTGTGTGGCATCATCTCAACACAGAAACCAAGGGGATGGCTGATCCACCCCCCCCCCATATTCATAGTATCACGAGATTTTAGAGCCAGGAGGAACCTGATAGAGTAAACTCAAACTACAGAGAAGAGAACTGTGAACCCAAACTAAGTGCCTGTGCCAAAGCCACTCGGGGGTGAGTGACCCAGGTGTGCGGGGAGCCAGTTATAGCTCTACATGGTTCTGCCCTGGCTGATGGCTCAGTTGGTTGGTGCATCATCCCATACAACAAAAGATTTCAGGTTTGATTCCCGGTCAGTGTGGGAGGCAGTCGATCGGTGTTTCTCTCCCTAGCTCTGTCTATAAAGAAAAAATAATTCAATAAAAACATCTCCTTGGGTGAGGATTAAAAAAAAATATCCCCATGGCCCTGTGTACTGAGCCTTCCTGCCCAAAGCCTTGGGTTCCACGTGAGATGTCACAGTCAGCTGGTGCTTTCCGCCCTGTGTTGCGATTGGCTGGTTTTCCGTATGTAAACACTGTCCGGTGACAACAGTCCCATTAATACTCTTTGCTAAAAGGTAATATCACGGGGGTAGAGTTAACAAAAGTGGACTGGGAGCTGACCTGGGGGTGGGGGTGGACTGGGAGCAATGCTAGCAGGTCATTAGCCATCGCCTGGCTGACGTTATGGCAGCTGCTGAATTCAGCCAAGTTCAGACCCTTAAAAAGAGTGGAAAAAAGAAAGCGCATACTTTCCAGGGCCCGGGCACCGCACAGCGGGGCCAGCTGGGTGCAGTGCCGTGGCAAAGGGATCTCTTCAGTCTCAGAAATATGAGCCTGAGCTTGCACACGGGGAGGGGAGTGTGGCTGCAACTGGACCTGATTGGCATTAAGGTTTCTGGGCTCATGGTGCCCGCAGTTCTATTAGACTCAGCTCCTATGGGAAGCCCATGAGTATCTAAGGAAAGAACCAGCCCTCCGAGTTGACAGGAGGAACAAGCTGTGTGTGTGTGTGTGTGTGTGTGTGTGTGTGTGTGTGTGTGTGAAGGCATTGGAGGTCAGCAGGCTTTGGAAGGGGAACTCTTGGTTTTCTGTATGATTGTGTACTTCCTCTTGTCTAGAGTTAGCCAGTTCAGGAAATAAAGCGCAATTCGGGTTTCCAAGTTGGAAGCCTGATTAATCTCTCTGCCAGTTACATATGGAAATAAATCAGTAAATGGTCCATCTGGGACGACACTACTGCAGAGATGATAAATTATCGCCATCGTATATGTCTGTGTCGCTGAAGACTGAGCTGTGCTCCCCAGGCGCGGCTGAGAGATAACTGGATCCCCCATCGTGGTCAGAGGAATGAAATTAAAAACAAAATCACAAGTAAAAAAATCGCCGTGAAGTGTTTCATGGGAGAGTGCTTTGGTTGATGCCAAGTTTGCTCCTTAGAAGTGCTATATCTGCAAATATTTAAAAGGAGTCTCAAGGGCATAAGAAACATTTTATTTCTATATTTTCAAAGGCCAAACACAGTAACAAGTGTTAATTAGTACCCAAATGTCTCAAGGAGTAGGATAATTCTATACTTCTGTGTCGTATGGCAACTTTATCATTTTCACAGCAACTTCATGTGTATTTTCTTATTTAAATTTCAAAGGAGTTGGGGCAAGCCAGTGCCTCTGTTTCTTTTTTAAAATATATTTTATTGATTTTTTTTTTTACAGACAGGAAGGGAGAGGGATAGAGAGTTAGAAACATCGATCAGCTGCCTCCTGGACACCCCCACTGGGAATGTGTCCACAACCAAGGTACATGCCCTTGACCAGAATCAAACCTGGGACCCTTTAGTCCACAGGCCAACGCTCTATCCACTGAGCCAAACCGGTTAGGGCCAGTGCCTCTGTTTCTTGATTGAGGAAACACTGAGGTGTAGAGGGTTGAATGCCTTGCCCATGATGACTCAATGGCCAAATGGCAGAGCTGGGATGAGCAACCAGATATCACCAATACTGAATCCAGCTTTGTTTCCATCAGATCCTTGTGTGACATCACACACATTTTCAGTATCCCATCATTCATTTGGCAGCATCAGGAAAGAAAGCATTCTATTTATATTAGTTTTCTAGAAGCAAATACCATACCTTCTTTTTAAAAAAATTTTTTTTTATTGATTTCAGAGAGGAAGTGAGAGGGAGAGAGGGATAGAAACATCAAGGATGAGATAGAATCATTGATTGGCTGCCTCCTGCATGCCCCACACTGGGGATGGAGCCCGCAACCCTGACCTCCTGGTTCATAGGTCAATGCTCAACCACTGAGTCATGCTGGCTGGGCAAGCCATACCTTCTGGATCATGAAAATTATTTTTCTCTACTTGGAGATCTTGAGTATCGGTTTAACATTTTTAACATGATTTCAATATTTTTAAATTGAGGTATAATTGACATATGACAAATATTAGTTTCTGGTGTACGACATAATGATCTGCTATTTGTATATATTGCGAGATGATCATAATAAGTCTAGTTAACATTCATTACCTTACATAGTTACAACATTTTTGTATGTGCTGAGAACTTTTAAGATCTACCCTCTTAGAAACTTTCAAATATGCGACAGAATATTATTAATTGTTGTCATCGTGCTGTACATTACATTCCCTTGACTTATTTATAACTGGAAATCTGTACCTTTGGACTACCCTCATCCATTTCTCCTCTCCAATCCTTTAACTTTTCCCTGTGACTAAGGCACACCACTATTCCCTTGAGTTGTTTTATAAAGCTAAACCCATAGATGTCCTCAGGGGCTTCTTAGGTCTGGTAAGATTCTGCCCCTTTGCAGAATGGCCTGAGGCTACAGTGACATCCAGAGTCCTGTGCCTACTTTAAAATGTTCTTTCGTGTCTTCCTCCTGGGCAAACCTTCCACAGTTGCTCCTTTAAGCTCCCTTCAAGAAAATGCAGTACAGAAAGGACAGAAAAGCAAGCTGGGTTCAGAAACCTTTGCGTCCCCTGATTTATTAGATGCCAATTTCTAAACATAAACAACAGATGCCACAGGCGCCTAGCATTTACCTGTTTGTACTTGAAAGTGTTTTTGTCTCACCTGGATCACCTTCCACGTGTCTCCAGTATCAGCCAGACCTGGCTACTCCATGCACCCTGAATAGCCTTCATGCTTGCTCCTCTCTGGGTCTTTGCTTAAGTTATTGCTTGGTCCTCCTGGTCAAAACTCAAGGCCCATTAGTATTGTTATTGTCTTGATGCTGTCTCCTATCTGCCCCCCTCCTCACCTCCACCAGAAACAAATGTCTCTTCTGAAACCTTCTGTTTGTTACAGAAAATAACACAGTCTGTCTGTATTTGAGTTACCTACATACATGTCTTATCTCCCACAGTGGACAATACATTTCTCCAAGGTGGCCATCCCATCATCTTCTCTCTGTGACCCTTCCATCTTCCTTCCAATCCCCAGCTCAGTACTTTGCCCTTAATTGAAGTGTAACATGCATCAGGGTAGGAGAATTTTGGTTTACAACAACAGACTGGATGTCTTTGGATGGGTGGATAAATGAAAGATCAGAATCACTTGAAGGGCTTCTTAAAACAGATCGCTGGAGCCCACCTCCAAATATTCAGATTCAGGTGGTCTTGGGTGGGGGCCGAGAATTTGCATTTCCAACAAACTCATGGGGATGCTCATGCTGCTATTCCAGGGACTATCATTTGGGAACCTCTGATTCAGTGGATTTATTTCCTAGGATTCTCACACTAACCTCATCGGGTAATACCACTGCTTTTAGTAGACCGTCTATTGATCTGTCTTCCTTGAGGTGAAGGCCCCAAAAAATAAATAAATAAAAATACCTTCCATCCAATTATGATGCAATCCACCCCATGTACCAACTTTCCTATTTTGCAAGATTATGGGTTAAACTGTGGCTCAAAAGCTTGCAGCCCATTTAGTGAGCTTTAGCTAGAGGGGACCGTTTCCCCCAGGAGTAGAGCCGGAGTCATTTTCTTTTCCAGCAGCAGGATAGAGAGTCCTTGAGTTTGCGCCTGTGGACCTGGCCTACCCGGTGGATGAAGGCCGGTCCACGTGGTTCAGCACTGGCTTACAGTGCTTGTTGGTGCTCTGAGGTCTCTCCTTCATCCACACAAGTGTTTCAGCGGCAACCATAGTAAAATAAAGCGATCTCACAAATGTCTCAATAGCAGTTGTAGTAACAGAAGATAATCTCACAGTGTCTATGGCATGCGTTTTCACATCTCTGGGTCCTTTTGTGCCCCGTGAGGCAGTTTCAAGAACACTCCATCGTGAAAGACCCGGCGCTTCAATAAACTTTCCAAGCAACAAAGAGGTGCTGTTGCAGTCGGCGCTGTCACTGAAGTGTGGCATCTTTTAGAGCCCGGCCAGAGATGGCATTCACTGTGGCTGAGAGGGTCCTCTCTCCTCCTCGGCTCTAACCCCATCTTCCTTCTGCTCCTCTCCACCAGCCACTAGAAGCATCATCTCCCAGAAGACGGCGGTTCCGGTGACAATGGAGGCTTCTCTGTCCTTCCCGTGACTGGAGCAATGCTGACCTCGGTTTCCTGGACCCATTCTGACTCAGGTAACCACGGTCGGTCTTCACCAGCTCGCTTACACCTCACAGCGACTGCACTGAATAAATGAAATACCAACGCTATTCCACATGTAAATGCAGATGCCAAATTGATCGTCTCCATCAACTGGTATCCGCCCCTCTCCCTCCCAATCTTCTTAATGATCAATTTATGCAGCTGATCAGACTGGCAATGTGGTCAATCCAATTTAGGCATTAAGATAATGAAAACATCGAATCACATCTTCATTTGAAGTTTGGGTGCATTTCATAGGCACACAAAGCAAAGGGAATCTCGCTGGGAATTTTTCGTGTGGAAACTGGATTCTACCGTAGTTCCTCTAAATCATTTTCTTTCTCATCTGACCACATACCAGTATTACTCGAATTAATCCTTCTTATGTTATACCTTTTAATGGAGGTCATAAGTATTATTGAGTATGGCTTATGTGTTCTCAGGTCAGATGGGGCTAAAATATGTGTTCCTGGGACAGACCTGGGGCTCACAGCTTAGCCACAAACCCAGGGCCCACCCACTCATGAGAGGGTGGCACATGGTGTTGCCATGTGGGGCTGGGGCTGGGCAGTGAAGGTAGCTCTCTGGTTCAGGGAATTGAGAGACTTTTAGGACTGGAACTGAAATAACTAGGGAAGAATCCATGGAAGAGGGAGGGCGTGGGCTGGGCTTTATCACTGTGGATCATTAGGCCAGGAGGCGGGGAGAGGAGCAGCTTGGCGCCTGGGTGGGAAGATGAGAATGAGCCCGCAGTGAGCCCAGGTAACGGGGGCCCTGGCTGCCTGGACTAGGACCCTGATTCTCACCTGCCCTGTTATGGTGGGGCCTTGGCTGGCAGCTTCCTTCAGGGACAGCAGTCATTGTCACCGCAGCCCTGGCTTTGGCTGCCACTTTGCTGGCCTTTTCTGCTTCTTTGGGTTTGTCCACACCGGCCTCTGCCTGTATACCTGATTATTGACTCTTCTCTTACACACCTGCACCCCTTCCCTCCAAGCTCTGCCTGGCAGGTGTGGCTTGAAAAGGCCTTGGGATGAACCAGGGATCGTGTGAGGCCAGTACCTGGTGATTCACAAGGTGCTATTCTGGGCTGAGGAGTGGAATTGACAGGTAGGGAGCATAAGCCAAGGACACGTGTTTATAAGTTGATGCTGAGAGCGTATCTAGAGAGTTCCGAAAGCCGGAAGTCAGGGGAGTCTCAGGGCTGCATGAGGGACCACAGTCAGGGATGGGGAGCACATGCTCTGATTAGCCCCGAGATGGCCAAGTACATGCTGCCCACGCCTGGCTCTTTTCCAAGGGTGCTCTTGGATAAAGCAGTGGTGGCTTTCGCTGGCCTGGGTCTTGAAGATAGTGCTGAGAGCTGTCTTCTGAGGCACCTGCTCTTCCTGTCAGGCCACAGTCCACTGTCCCGCACGCTCAGGTGCTCCTGCAGCTGAGTCCCGCTGACCCCGGAGCTTGGGCCTTCCTGGAGGCAGAGCCTGGATCGGCAGCCACGAGTGTGCCTGCCTGTAGCCAGTGTTATGAGGTTCCAAGCTTCCTCCCTCTTGTGACACCTACGTCTTCAAACACGGCTTCCTGGCTGCTGCAATGTGTGGGGGAAAAGTTGAGAACACACACTCATTCTTAACTGCCTTAGCCTGGAAATGACCCAAACCAGCTTTACAGCCACAGCCCATTGGCCAGAATTAGTCACATGACCCTGTCTCGCTTCCCCGAGGCTGGGAAGTAGGGCAGAGCAGAGGATTTCTAGGGGCCCCCACAGTCCCTGTAATACTGTGTCACTGGGGGAAACCCCATACTTTTTCTATGCTTGCCACATGTTTGGTCATTATTAAAGGGTCAGGAACCCAGCCCTATAATTTTTTCACATAGTTTATTATATTAAAAAAGATTTTTTTATTTCAGAGAGGAAGGGAGAGGGAGAGATAGAAACATCAATGATGAGAGAGAATCATTGTTCGCCTGCCTCCTGCACGCTCCCGACTAGGGATCGAGCCCACAACCCAGGCATGTGCCCTGATTGGGAATGGAACCATGACCTTCTGATTCCTAGGTCAATGCTCAACCATTGAGCCATACCGGCTGGGCTACATAGTTTATTAAAGGTGCAAGTAAGATGTATGAAGGCGCTTTGAAAGGTATCATGAGTTGTAAAATATCTTAAGATACAATTGTTACTTAATTTCTTTATCACATCTTGAATGGCAGTGGGCTGGCGTCTGGGTAGTCACACACGCCCGGGACTGTCCTAGCATTTGCCAGTTAACCCAACATAATTATACAGTCCTCCCTTTCACACCCAGAAACATCTGGGTGTAGACTGTAGATTATGTGATCACCCCAGTTTGACCCCACTGGTCATCTTTTGAGATTATTACTTCCTGTTTACTAAGCTTTTTCTAAGTGTCAGACACTGTTCTAAGCTTTTGCCTCCGTTGCTTCATTCAATCTCCAAACTTGTGAGGTAGGTACGAGTAATCTCTGTATTTTCAGACTAGAGGCCCAGTGCACAAAATTCCTGCATGGGTAGGGTCCCTAGGCCTGCCCTGCAATCAGGGCTGATCAGGTTCCCCACCTCCCCGCCTCCTCCTTCTCTGGCTCCCTCAGCACCCTGCCGCCACCACCACCACTGGTCGCCGCCATGTTCCACGCCGCCCCCTCGTCGTCAGCACATGTCATAGCAAGCGATCGAACTACCGGTCTCTCTGTCAAACTCTCGAGGGGACACTTTGCATATTAGCCTTTTATTATATAGGGTAACACTATAGATTCTTGTAACTACGGATAATGAGGTAATGGAGGCAGAAAGAGTTGAGTTGTTCATGATCACACGGCTCTCAAGGGACAGCACTCGGTTCTGATTCCAGGCCTGACGCTGTGCTCGTAGGCACGAGGTTGAGCCCTTGGCCCCTTGGGGCCGCACTTTCCTGACACAGGCTTGGGACTCTGTTCCCAGACCACAAGCTGGGGGAAGGTTGCAGCCCTGAGCGGTGAGTTCAGCCTCTTAGGACCCAGACAAGCAGCGAAGATACCAGATCCCCCCATGCATCTCCAGAACTGGAAAGGAGCAGGACCGGGGCTGTAGTGTGTCTCCTGAATTCCCGCCAGTCCCTTTCTGTCCCCACTCCCCTGCTGTTGACGGTGCAGCTGGCTTTAAACCGGCATGCGTTTTGCATAGGGAGAAAAGACCGCATTTAGAAATCTAGGGTGGAGTCAAACTCTAGCCAGTGAAGACTTGCCATGTGCTATGCAGTTGGTCCAAACAGGCACCCTCCCAACACAAACAGCTAGGAAAAACCAGGCTCTGTTTTCAGGAAGTTTATGTACAGATTTGTTTATTTTTTTTAAAAAAAAAGCCGCACCACAACCAAAGACCAGTTTTTGCTTGCAGAATAATATCAAACAAAAACCCATCGACTCACAAGCTGGTATTAATTTCCCTGGTTCCTGACCTTCCTAATCAGTGTTCAAAACCAAACCCATGGAATCAAAGGGAACAGTCTCTGAAAATGAACCAAATGTGGCAGACTCATCGATTGCATTGCTTGCTTCAAGAACTCATCCCCTCCCTAGAAAATTATAGATGTGGTTTCTAAATGTACAAAGAAAACAACAACAAAAAAATTCCACTATGAAAGAAAAAGGAAATTTCTAATTCTATCTCATAAACAATATAGGAATAACTTTAAAATATTCTGCTTTAAGCATGCATTTAATTTGTGCTCTGGGAACCAAATAATGTTGCTAAGATAAAGCATTCTAATAATGATTTATGTAAATTTATTTGTACAATGTAATGGTGTAGTTGCCTATAGCAAATTGCTTGGAATATGAAATGACATTTACGAGGTCTTTTTTGTCCTCTGAATGAATGCAATGGAGAAAATGAGAGACTCCAGGAAGGGGCGGGGGGGCAGGGAATCCATGTTCAATATGGAGTCTGATGCATCCAGAGGCAGAGGCAGCTGGACAGGGTAGAGGGTATGTAAGTAGTCTACAAACACAATTCCATATATTTTCCTGTGATGCTCTCATTATTTAAGCCATTTTAAAAGCCACAGAGAGAGAGAGAGAGAGAGAGAGAGAGAGAGAGAGAGAGAGAGAGAATTTGAGATTCTTAGAAGGCTAGAACCCTTTATCTTAGGAATCCTAAACTCAGACACCAAAGCTCTTTAAAAAAAAAAAAAAAAAAAAAAAATATATATATATATATATATATATATATATATATATATATATATATATATATAATTTCATTTCAGAGAGGATGGGAGAGGGAGAGAGAAACATTGAGCCCACAACCGGGGCATGTGACCTGACTGGGAATCCAACCTTGACCTACTGCTTCATAGATCGACACTCAACCACTGAGCCACGCCAGCCAGGCTTTCAGACTAGCCAGTGACAGATCATCGTTCTCACGGTGCCCCGACAGACGGGGAACTTACAACATGGGGTACACAGAGGCCAAATGCAATTAAAAACTGGGCAGTTCATCTCAGTTCCCAGTTCCTTCAACGCCAAGGAAGTTATGCTTGAGTCAGCCATGGGACCCAAATGTTAAACACAAAACAAAAAAGTCTCCCAAAGACTAATTCATAGGCCCACGGGGGTTTTTCCGATTGGCTGCCCGGTTAGAACCTTAGCTAAGGGCTCTAGGTGTTTCTGGGAAGCATTTGAATTCAGTGGAAATCCCCATATATGTAACAGAGTTTCTGGACCCAACCAAGCTGGGCCTTGTCGGTGCCCAGTATTTGCCGTAACCTGTGCTGTTTGGAAAAGGTGTGGTGTTCACACCTGCGTTGCGGACGGCATCAATTTTTTCTCAAAGTATTTTTACTACCTCACTTGGTCACTGCAGTCATGTTCACATGGTAGGCTGAGAGTTGGTATTCTACATACAGGGAGACCGGGGGCCACAGAAGTGACAAAGGGAGACATCGACAGAATCGGGGAGCAGCTCCCATGTTGACATTAGTCCCATTGTCCTCACAAACTGAAGCAGGTAAAAGAAACGTGTGAGCACTGAAGAGCTCGGTTTATGTAAAACAAGTACAGAGTTTTGGTCCATCATGAGCCATTTTGGAATGGCAACCACTATCCTGAGAGAAAGGGGTTTGTCTAATTGGATGGAATAACTTTGGGTGGTTAGCTGCAGGGCGCGTCAAGACCCCAGGGCCAAAGTTAGAGCCCCTGAGAGAGAGAGGGCAGAAAGCCTGAACAGGACTGTAAAACAAGGGAACAACACTGGCTTCAAGGAAAGAGGGGGTGACCCAGGTTTTCAAAGCACAGCCATGCACAGGGCACGCACCATAGAAGCTGTGGCCTGTGGCAGGACCGGTTTTCGTGAAGTGGCCCAGGGTCCCTGGGGGAGGCCGTGGATATTAGGGGGAGAATATAAGCCCTGCTTTCAGGTTCCAGTCCTTCTTTTTAGCTGAGTGACTTTGGGTGTGATTTCTGAGCTGTGGATTCCTAGGCAATAAGGTAAGCGCCTGTGCCTCCATTTCCCCATCTGTAAAATGGGGAGAATGATGTTTACCTTACAGAGGCAGTGTGATAATTAAATAAAATTATTCTTTTAAAAAAATATATATTTTTATTGATTTCAGCAAGGAAGGGAGAGGAAGAGATAGAAACATCCATGATGAGAGAGAATCACTGATTGGCAGCCTCCCACATGCCCCCTACTGGGGATGGAGCCCCAAACCTGGGCATGTGCCCCAACTGGGAATCGAACCATGATCTCCAGGTTCATAGGTCGATGCTCAACCACTGAGCCATGCCGGCCTGGCCGAAATAAAATAATTCACATAAAATACTTGGCAGAGTGTTTGGCAGATAGGAAACACTCTGTTTAGAGTAGCTCTTAAAATGACTATAATTGTCCTTACTTAAGAGTGTATGGTCCTGTCCGATAATGGGAAGTGAAATTAAAACCCATTTTTATTTAATTGAGAATTCATCTGAAACCTTTCTGAGTCAGTCTCTGTGTCCTGAAAGATAACACGGTGACTGTGAATTCCTTCGTTTGTCCAGAAGGCCCTTTGCAAGCTGTTTGTGAGGGATGAGGAGGCCGGATCCAGAGTGCTGGTGTGAAGGGATAAGGGAGATTTCTGTTCATGGCAAATAGGCATTGTGCAGGACACATTAATAGATATGGCCATTGTCTCCCAAGAATTCAGAAACTAAACCCATCTAAATCCTTAGTTGTTGCTGCACGTCCTGGTTCTGGTCCAGGGTCTGCAAATTGGTTTCCTTCAGAGCAGCCGTCTTGGCTGGCTGTGGATAGGTTATGTCAAGATGAACGGATGGGAAGTCTTTGGTCATTTGCTTCTGCAGAAGAAGGCATTCACATTCTTTGCACATGCATTCTTGGCCATTGTAGGTCAGGCCCCGAGGCTGAAAGTGCGAATACACCCTTTCATTAGAATTCATTTCCATAAGAAGCATATATATTTATACTACTTTCTTATCAAGGGTTGAAATGAATCCAGTGTATAAGATGTGTGTTTGTTTTTCGGTGTTTTATTTTTTGAGATGGCTTTGTAGTTAAGTCATCTTAGAAAGGCTGTTTCACAGAAATTCTCTGAAGGAAGATAAGGAAATGCAAAAAGTTCTCAAGTGAAATGAGGAAATAAGTAATAATTCTCAGATTCTGGATTCAGTCCTGTCTATTTCAAGGGGCCTCCTGCGTGGAGGGCAGAGGGAGTTCTGACGTGGGCTGCTGGAGCTTACAGTGTAACGCTGAGGTTGGGGTGAGGGTGCGGGTGGGGGAACAGACATATACGCACAAGCAAGTGGTCAAACATGACCTTTCCCCGAGTCCAAGGCAAAGAGGAAAATCAGCACGCGATAGTGAGTTCAGTATCCTTACTTGGCAAAACAAGAAGTTGGCAACCGATGCTTGTCCCCGAAACTATTTTTGAAATTTTATTGCCGTGCAAAATCATCTGGGCACTTGCTGGAGTGGGTTCCCTTACCCTTTCTCCTGGGTTAGTCTCGCCTCCCTCTCTGTCTTCCTCACTGGCTCCTACTACTGTTTGCTGGAGGTCCGCAGCCTGTGGCTTATCCTCCTTATTAGAAAGGAGATTAGCAAGTGTTAAGACCTACCAGCAATTAAGCCTTTTTTCCCTGCCCAGCCTTTGTGGCTCAGCGGTTGAGGGCCCATAGACCAAGAGGTCACGGTTGGATTCCCTGGTTGTGGGCTCAGTCCCCAGTAGGGAGCATGCAGGAGGCAACCAATTGGTGTTTCTATCTCTCTATCCCTCCCCCTTCCTCTCTCTCTAAAAAAAAAAATCAACCAAAACATATAAAAAATGTTTTAAAGACTTTTTTTCCTGATTGAAGGAGAAGGGAAATAGCATTTGAAAAGATGAGCAGGCATCTGTGCACAGCATTCTGGGTAAGAATTCACAGTCACACATGGGTCTCCGGGCAAAAACCTGGCAGGCCCGGCCCCCGCAAGGTAGCGAGGGAGCGGCTCATCCCCACGGAAGATGCTGTCCTGTGCCCGTGCTCTCCCTGGAGTGCATCTACTTATGTGTCCCCCTTTCTATCACTCTCACTCTCGCATGTGGTGTGGGCACAGGAATTCTTAAATGGATATTTTGGCGTTAACCAGGGACTGAGTCTTGACTGTGCTCAAAGCTCGCAGCTCCGCGAGAGGTGGCAACCACGCGCAGCACAAACAAGAACTTTCTGTTTAATGGCATAGGTTTAGGCTCAAGGGAACAACTGGAACTCGGAGCAGGGCACCTCCCAGGACGGGAGAGGAAGAGCTGTGTTGAAGTTGGTACCCCTTGAGAGAATGGCATCCACCCTGGCCTGGTCAATACGTAAAAGGCATGGTATCACCCCAGCCCAGTCCAGTGGCCTCTGAACAGCTGGGCTCGTACCTGACACTCAGACCCGCATAGAAGGTGTGTTTGTTTGGGAGGTGAGCACATCTGACAGCAAGTACGTTACACCTGCTCTTCCCCATTCCTTTATTCTTGCTGGAAGCTGAGGAGGCCTCACCACCGTCGACGTTTTTTTCTTGTGTACCAGAGGATGTCATGCCCTCACACATAATGCATATCTTTCCAGGTGAACAAAAGGAGGCAGGAAATGGTTTTCCTGGAAGGTCCCGATTGCGCAGTGAGAGTTAACAGACTGTCCCTGGGATTAGTTTGATCGGTGAAGGATACCTCTCCTGAATCAGTCTTGGGTGAACGGGTAGAGAAGTGGGCAGTGCTGAGCTCTAAGGACAGTGATTTCTGGAGAGTTCCAGCAGGGCCCTCGCAGATAAACAAGGAAATGGCCTCCTCGTTTACAGAGCCCTGTGTGGCTAAGTGATAGGTAGGTAGGTGCTGGATGAGTGCTTCTAAATAGTGACGGCCCATTATTACTATGGCATTTAACTTTATCCCTCACATGAATGCAAATGGAACATTATCCGTAGTTACAAGAATCTACAGTGTTACCCTATATAACAAAAGGCTAATATGCAAATCAACACGGCGAAACCACTGGGACACACTGACCACCGGAGGGCAGATGCTCAAAGCAGGAGCTGCCCCCTGCTGGTCAGTGCGCTCCCACAGGGGGAGCACCACTCAGCCAGAAGTTAGGCTCACAGCTGGCAAGCGCAGTGGCGGTGGCAGCAGTGGCAGGAACCTCTCTTGCCTCCACAGAAGTCGGATATCCCCCGAGGGCTCCCGGACTGTGAGAGGGCACGGGCTGGGCTGAGCCCCCACCCCCCACCCCAGTGCACATATTTCATGCATCAGACCTCTATATACTGGAGGCCTGATGCACAAATTCGTGCAAGGGGCTCAGCCCTCACAGCCCTGGCTTCGTTTGGAAGGTCATCCAGAAGGATGTCCGGAAGGCCGTTCGGCTGTCCGGTCTAGTTAGCATATTACGCTTTTATTATTATAGATGATATGTGTAGGTTGGTATATATGTCTGTGTATATGTATGTGTGGATAAGTTATGTTATTTGATTCTAGGACAATTGATAGGGTTTATTGTTTTCTTAAGATGGGGAAATATCTAAATTACCCCCAGTGTAACTAGTTCCACTTTTTTATTACTTGGCTTTCACTTCTTTAAATATTTTTTAATATTTTTATTGTTGACACTATTATAGATGTCCCCTATTTTTCCCTCCTTTGCCCACCTCCACCCAGCCCTGCCACCTGCCACCCCCACCCATGGCTTTCACCACACTGTTGTCTGTTCACGGGCTATGTGTATATTTTCCTTGGCTAATCTCCTCATCTTCTTTCATCCGGTCCCCCCGCCCTTCTAAGATCTCTCAGTCTGTTCCATGCCTCTGGTTCTATTTTGTCAGTTTATTTTGTTCTTCAGATTTCACATATTAGTGAGATCATGTGATATTTGTCTTTCTCTGACTGGCTTATTTCACTTAGTGTAATGCTCTCCAGGTCCATCCGTGCTGTATCAAAGGGTAAGAGTTCCTTCTTTTTTACAGCCACGTAGTATTCTGTTGAGTAAATGCACCACAGGTTTTTTTATCCACTCATCTACAGAGGGGCACTTGGGCTGTTTCCAGATCTTGACTATTGTAAATAAATAACACTGCTATGAACGTAGGGTCCATACATTCTTTCTGTTTGGTGTTTTGGGATTCTTAGGATATATTCCCAGAAGTGGGATTGCTGGGACAAAAGGCAGTTCCGTATTTAATTTTTTGAGGAAACTCCATGCTGTTTTCCACAATGGCTCCGTCAGTTCCCACCGGTTGTGTACTAGGGCTCCCTTTTCTCCACATCCTCCCCAGGGCTTGCTGTTTGTTGATTTATTGATGGTAGCCATTCTGGCAGATGTGAGGTGATACCTCATTGCAGTTTTAATTTGCATCTCTCTGGTGATCAGTGACATGAACATCTTTTCATTTGTCTATTGGCCATCTGCATGTCCTTTTTGGAGAAGTGTCTATTCAGGTCCTTTGCCCATTTTCCACTTCTTTTTTTAGCTCTTCTACCCAGGACACATAAATAGCCTCTGGATGTATGTGTGCTGAACTCAACAAAAGTGTAAACAAGCTGCTATTTACTTTATTAAACAGCTTCAGCAGGGATGTTTGGTCTGATTGCCGGAAATTGTTAGCTTATCACTGAACTGTCCTGATAATTCTTATTATTCAATTTGCATTGCTTATTATAATAATTATTACCACATAAAAGAGCATGATGCTTTTATTTGTATAGTTCTCTCATTAATAATTTAATTGACGATTACATTCAAGTGGTTCTGTGACACACATCTCCAAGTACTTAGAGATTGGCCCTGGGCACCTGGGGAAGCCAGAATTTAGGTATAAATTGTAAGGCTTGGGTCGAGGATCTGGGTGGCAGGCAGGTGCTGTGGCCTTGACATCCAATTGGTTGGCTGTCCATTTCCCCTCATATTTATTTCCAAACATTTTGTTGATTCATCAGCAGGAACTCTGATCTAGTCACTTTAACAACCTAAGAAACTCAGTCATGGTCTAGTTATTTGGGTCCCTAAGATGACTAGGTTGAAACTAATGTGTGAGTTAAAAGATAACGATGGCTAAAACAATACATCTGACCCAGGAGGGCTGCATCAGTGGCTACATGGAAACCCAGTCTGTGTCTGTGTCTGTTCTTTAGAAATGGGAGGATTTAGCCTGGCTGGTGTGGCTCATCGAACCATGAACCAAGAAGTTGCTGGTTTGATTTCCCAGTTGGGGCACCTGCCCAGGTTTCAGGCTCGATCCCCAGTGGGGGGATGCAGGAGGCAGCCCATCGATGATGTTTCTCTCTCATCGGTGTTTCTGTCTCTCTGTTCTTCTCCCTTCCTCTTTCTCTAAAAATCACTAAAAACATTTAAAAGAAAAGAAAAAGGCAGATTTTCTCGGTCACAGCCTAGCAACGTTCCTAGACTGCATTGCAACTGTGGATGACATCCATTCTGATACATCTTGTTACCGAAGAACTTAGTTTGTGGATTTTTTTAGTGTGGGAGAGTGCCTTCTTGTCCTCATTCACATTTTATATGGTCAATAAAATGATGCATTGAAATATGCCTCTGGAGGCATAACAAATGGGGTTGAGCCTGACTCGGCATCAGCCCATAGTGACGTTCAAGCCACTGCACGTTAAAACTCTGGATTCAACAGGGAAAATAAAGGCAATAGAGGACTCCCATTGGAGCAGACCAGCCTGACATCTGGAGGATGAGCCTGTGTTGAACAGGAGTGTCCGGGAGGAAATCTCCCACGTCAGGAATTGTAGTTTATTAAAATGAATGCCTCCTCCTCCACCGGTGGATGGATATTTGGAGCAGGTGTTAATGTCAGGCCCTTACCTGGAAACCAGTTCAATGGGCTCAGGTCAGGAACTGGGGGTGGTGGGGGCTGTTCGAGAGCATCGTTTTAAAATTTACCTTTTGGAAAGGAATGTGGCTTCTTGTAATTAAAAATTGTGTCTGGCTCTGGCTGTTTGGAGCATCATCCTGTACACCAAAAGGTGGCGGGTTTGATTCCTGATCAGGGCACATACTCAGGTTGCAGGTTCCTCCTCCATTCAGGCTCATGTGGGAGGCAACCAGTTGATGTTTCTCTCTCATATCACTTTCTCTCTCTCCCTCCCTCCCTCCCTTCTTATCTTTCACCCTCCCCTTCCCTCTCTCCCCTCTCCCTTCCTCCCTTCTTATCTTTAAGATCAATTTTTTAAAAATTTTAAAATTCTGGTTACATCTGTAATTAGCAGTGGAGTTCCTTGGCCTGGCACTGCCCACATCCCCCGCCACCCACCCCTGGTTCCCCGTTCGCCATTGGGCGATCAGAACCTGTCAGCCAGGGGAAGAGACCAAGAGGTGGTCAGTGCACCTTATAGTGACTGGTTGAGCATTCATTCTGGTTGTTCTGCTGTTAGGGTCAATTTGCATATCACCTTGTTATTATATAGGATTTTTTTATTGATTTCAGAGAGGGAGGGAGGGAGGGAGAGAAAGAGAGAGAGAAGAGAGAGAGAGAGAGAGAGAGAGAGAGAGAGAGAGAGAGAGAAATAGCAACATCATGAAAGAGAATCATTGATTGGCTGCCTCCTGCATGCCCCACACTGGGGATCGAGCCCGCAACTTGGGCATGTGTCCTGACTGGGAATGGAACCGTGACTTCCTGGTTGATAGGTCAGCTCTCAACCACTGAGCCATGCCAGCCGGGCTAGATTTCATTTTCTTAAGTGAGCACCTGAAGGTTTCTGTCTAGAGAGACAAAGCCCGGTTGGTTGGGGTGTTGGTCTGAGTGTCCAGCTGGCTGCAGGGAAGTTGCCCTCACTGGCCAGGTGGCTCAGGGGTGCTCGTTGTCTTCACCTCCATTCTCTCTGCTCTGCTTTTAGCCTCAGCCCAGTGGCGGGGTGCTTGCTTCCTGCTTGGAACAGAGCCCTTGGGTCTGGGCTTGGGTGGTTGGTGTAATGAGTTCCACTGGGGCCTTAATTATGTTCTTTAAGGACCCCACAAGGGATTTATATAAGGCCCACAGCAGGGAGCCTCATGTAGCCAGCAAATTCGGCCACCTGGCATTTCGCCAAGATTTAGGAAGAAGCCAAAAATATCTCAGAGGACAAGACGGCTTTCTCCAAATCCAGGCACTAACCTTGAAGCAGATAGGGCCTTGTGGGTGTGGTAGTCTCAAAGCAGCCACACTCCTGATAAACTTGGTTTTCTGATTCTCTTTGCTTTTTTTTTAAAAAAAAATTATTTTCTCCCCTTTGTTTTATTTTATCTTTTCCATCTCCTCATATCCTCTTCCACCTCCACCCACGCCCCTCGTCCACACAATCAGCACACTGTGGTCCATGTCTGTGAGTTCCAGTCTCTTTTTTGCTCAATCCCCCCAGCCCCACCCCCACCAGAGCTGCTTGCCTGCTCTCTATCTATGAGTCTGTCCCTGTTTTGTTTGTTAGTTCTGATTCTCTTTACTTTTGTAGATGACAAAACATAGGTACAGAGAGGTTAAATGATTTGCCTAAAGTCTCAGTGTGGTAAGTGGCAGAACAGGTTCTTATGATGCCAGACTTAGTCCGATGTCTGTGACAGTGGCAGAGAGATAAGGGAAAAGGTGGAACTGTATTTAACTCTCTCTTTTTTTTTAAAGAACGTAGTAGAGAAATATGTAACAATTGTAGGATGATTCCCTTTGAAATGGCCACTTTACTTTTTCATTCTAAGGTGTGAGGAGTATTTGTTGGCTGAGAAAATCCAGTAAGCAGAGCTGTGCTCCCTGGTCCTGCCAGCGAATATGAAGTTCCTGGAGTTCTCGTCGCTGAACATCTCGTTTGGCTGGTTATAAATAGACGCTTATGAAAGAGATCTTTGCACAATCGAGATGAAGCCTTGACGCAGCCTGTGTCATGAGGAGCAGCGTGGCCCTGGCCCGCTCGGGTGGGCGGTGGAGGCTGCAGGAGGACCTCGGAGCAGGGGCAGGGCCGTCTGGGGACTGCTGCTCCCTGAGCCTTCCCTTCGGAGCAGCGGCCACCGGCTCTGGACCTTCCCTGAGAGCCTCCATCTGTGGGCGCTTTGGTTTCAAAGCCCCGGCACGCACACGGTGTCCTCTGCCCAACACAGTCCCGTGTGCTTGGCAAAGCAGACGTCGGTGTCATTTCCACCCTTCAGGTGAGGACAGCCAGGCTTAGAGGAGGGCACCCCAGGCCACAGGGCCAGCGAGAAGCAGGTTTCGAGCCACCCCCCCAGATCAGGTGCCCGCACCCCCATGGCACGTGGGGGACACCTGCTCTGTTCCTGCCTGGGGAGGTCCCAGGAAGGGAATCGAAGGAGATCCCTTCCCTGCTCCGACCAGCTTTCTTTCCCAGGGCAGAGAGGCCCAGTGCCACAGGGAGAGAGGAATGCGAAGGGCCAGTCACAGCACGAACCACTTCGCTCTCAGGCACAAGAGAGGTTTGCGAGGACGTGAGCAGGAGGCAAAACCCTGGCACCTCGGGCAGTGTGGAGGCCATGCTTCCTTTATCTGCTAGCTGCACGCAGCAGCCTTCCTGGGCCAGGGACAGGGCCTAGACTCCCCCGTCTGGCAGAGGAAACAGGCCTCGGGATGGCCGGTCCGAGGGGCGCTCACCTCCCCCGGGCCTCCCTGGCCCAGGTGTGCCCTGAACGGGAAGCAGGAAGCAGATTGGCTGCTGGCCATCAGACTCTCCTTGTGCTGGGGGTCAGGGCATCCTCCGGGCGGTTCTAGATCCGACATCTCTAGAAATAGCTCAGGGTAGACTTTTAGCCAGTTAGGGGCTACTAGGTCTTTCTTTTTGTCATCTGTAACTTAAACCTCCTCACTCATAATTTTCAAAAGGCTCAAATCAAAACAAGAAGATACCATTTGTCACTTGTCTGCATGGCAAATCTGAAGGAATTTGAGAATATCCAGTTCTGGAAAGAGGTTGTGAGACAAATACCCCCTCTCAGTTTTCATGGCAGGGTGCACTGATGGAGCGTCTGGGAGGGCATTGGCAGTATCTGTCAAAAGTTATATGCCCGGCCAGTGTGGCTCAGTGGTTGAACATCGACCTATGAACCTGGAGGTCATGGTTTGATTCCTGGTCAGGGCACATGCTGTTCAGGTTGTGGGCTCGACCCTCAGTGTGGGGTGTGCAGGAGGCAGCCAATCAATGATTCTCTCTCATCATTCATGTTTCTGTCTCTCTCTCCCTTCCTTTCTGAAATCAATAAAAGTATTTTTTTTTAAAAAAGTGATATGACTCCACAAGTTCACCCTTAGAAGTGCCTGCTGTGGAACTTCTCATCGAAGCAGCAGAAAATGGTGACTGTTGTGTGTAATGGCGCAGGGGTACAGAGCAAGCATTCTGGTTTTGGGATTTTGTTGCCTTCTGTCTTAGTCCGTTTGGGCAGCTATAGCAAAATGCCCCAAGCTGGGCGGCTTAGCAGGAGCAGAAATATATTTGTCACAGCTCTGGAGGCTGGAAGTCCAAGGGCAAGGTGCCAGTGGGGCTCCCGGAGGGAATCTCTTGCAGGTCATGGACCTCCCATGTCCTCACATGGAGGAAGGGGCCGGGAGCTCTGTGGGATCTCGTTGATAAGGGCACTAATCCCATGCGTGAGGGCTCTGCCCCTAAGACCTAATTCCCTCCCACAGCCCCACCTCCCCATACCGTCACATTGGGGGGTAGGACGTCAGTATGTGAATTTGGGGGGGACACAAGCATGCAGACCATACACCTCCTGAAGTGAAAAAAAAAAAAAACAAGTTGCAGGAAAGTAGGGTCCTATGTATGTAAAAAAATTTAATCATATATAATGTGTGTGTGTGTATGTATACACACACATGCATTCATGTGCTCAGATTTTCATAACTATTTTTGGCAGGACACACAAGAAAAAAAGTAGGGAGGACAGAGGGTTCCAGGTAGGAGGGAAGGCAACTTTTTGCACATTACATTTTCTCTTAAAAAGCACACACACACAAAAAAAACCCCACGACCAACAAGGGTGCATCTATCATTGTTGTTATGTTTTTTTAATGTTTACATAGGACTAATATGTTTAGGTGGTGAGACTATTGACCATTTAGATTAAATAGTTTTTTCTGTATTTCAAATTATTTAGTGAATGATTGTATTTTTTGAATGAAAAGCTGGGATATAACCCTCTTTGAGAGCCCCTTCCAGATGAGACATTTCCTGACTATTTGTTAAGCATGTGCCCAGCCCTTTCTCTCTGTAGCATGTAATGAAACCACGCTCTCTGCCCACAAGGCACTTAGGGCAGGAGCAGGTGATGGTGGACGGCAGTAAACACACCTGAGCAGGTACGTAAAGTGCCCGGATCACACCCTTCTCTATTAGAGGCTGGCTGGTCCTGCTGGGCCAGGACTCATTTCCTTCCCCAGCAGAGGGTTGTGTCTGAGTCTGGGAAGGAAAGAGCCATGGAGAGAAGGGGCCAGTGTTGTGCAGTGTCTGTACTTAGGGGCCCCGGGCAGGTCCCAGCCTAGGCTGAATTCCTGATTATCAGCACCACCCGTGGCAGGGTACCAGCAGCAAGAACTAGCGCATGTTCGGTGCCAGGGGCTGTGGCCATCTCTTTCTGAGCGAGCGTTGTCATTCCTGGTTTTCTCCACGTTCTCTAGATGAAGATTCAGGCGTGCCCCTTGCTGCTGCCTTCCCTTTTCCCATCATGAAACACTGTGCTCCCTTCTAGGCTGTATGCAGGGGATCCGAGTGGTGATTGGAACAGCCATTGAACTGGGGAAGCCCCAGAGAAGGGAAAAACTCAGACTGGTCCAGGTTCTTGCTCAGCTGCCCAAGCCCCTGAATTTTCTTGCTCATGTTAAAGGGTTTGCTTTAACTACAGAGGCCATGTGCCTTGCAAGCTGTCATGATAGTTGGTTCCTACCTTCATTACAGCACTTACCACACTGTGTAGAAACCGCTGCATGGGTGTGTCCTTTACTGGGCTGTGGAGTCCTGGTGGGCAAGGTCTTGATTCGTCTCGCTGAGCCACATCTCGCTGTGCCTGGAAATGGCTCTTAATTAGGACTCCAAGAACCTTTCCAACACAGGCAGGGTTCGTGCTTGTGGGCAAAACAGTTGTCTGCACAGTCAGGGGGTACTAGCAAGTGATACAAAACAGGTGTCCCCTACGCTGGCTGTCAATCGGAAGAGAGGTGGAAAAGAGGAGAAGTAAGTGGAGTTGTTTTTGTTTTAGTTTGGCAAAGTCATATTTGGTAGCAAAATAGCTGCCGATGTGGCAGGCGTGAGGGGCAGTGAATGCACTTCCATCTCAGTTGGCTTTCAGCAGAGTACCTTGTGTGCCTCGGTGGCGGAGTTGTGATTTAGGAAGGGACAGGCGTGAGAGGAAAAGAGGTGAGAAGGAGGGAAAATAAGGGGAAGTGGTGGACCAGAGGCACTGGGGAGCCCCTGGAGGCTGGAGCGCCAGGGGCTCCTGGAGAGACGGGCCGGGCGTTTGTGGCTGACTTCTCCCTGCGCCTGTGCTCAGCCGTGTTCACACTGGGACTCATTTGGAGGCAGTTGGTAGAAACTCTGTGTGTGGTGGTGGTTGTGGGGTGGGGGGACACATAGCTTATAAAAAGAAATAAAGCTAATGCAATGGGGACCAGGCCAGTGTCCTCCCGAATAATCAGCCTGGTAAAAAGAACACGAAAACCTAAAACCTGGAATAAGCATTTTTTCCGATACGACCCAGCATGGCTTCCTAAGCCTACGGCATGTGGGCAGCTCCAGAGATTTCAATGGGAAAAGTTCCCCAGGTGAGGGCACCAACCAGCCAGCCTTCCTCTGCCAGAGGGGACGGAAGTGGCCTTGCAGTCCCTGAGGTGATGAACGACTCGGGTTGGAGGTGTCGGATCCCTCTTCACATTCCTGGGAACACTTGGATCTGTGAGTCCCGGGGAACCCCTTTGCATATGGCCAGTGGTGTGAACCCAGCTTGTGTGGCCTCTGAAAACTTCCTGCCAGGTGCTGCTGAAGAGGTGAGCCAGAGGGGTGGAGCCACTTCGGAGTCTGTTCCTGGAGCTTTCTCAGCGAAGGTTTCTGGGAACAGGGATCACGCGTAACTCTGTGCTAGACACTCTGGCCCTGTGCTTATGACGCCGGGATTGCTTCCTTGTCGGCGGGGAGGATGGCACCTCTGGGCCAGAGTTCTGAGGAAGGCTGTGTGAACAGACACCTGAGCTGCCTCTCCGCTGCAGGTAGTGCAGGAACACCAGGTGTGGGGCGGGGGGCAGGCTGGGAAGCAGGAGGAAGACAGGCGTCTCTGTGCCTCCCATCCATGGCACTTCCTCATGTGTTGGTGGCCCCGTGTCCACTCCGCTGATGGAACCTGGAGAAGACTGGGATCTGCTTCATCTTCACTACAGGGTCCACCGGCAAACCATCAGGGGAGCCCCCACTTCTTCTGGCCCGGGAGCAAGGGTGCCTCGTGAGATGGCATTTAAAAATGTTTTTACTGATTTCAGAGAGAGGAAGGGAGAGACAGAAACATCAGTGATGACAGAGAATCGTTGATTGGCTGCCTCATGCACACCCCCTGCTGGGGATCTAGCCTGAAACCTGGGCACGTGCCCTGACCGGGAATCTAACCGTGACCTCCTGGTTCACAGGTGGTGGACCACGCTGGCCAGGACCTTGAGATAGCTTTTGGCGGCATTAGCCGTATTCCTTAACATCCCAGTCTAATGCATTCTACCTTGGATGCTTTTTCCAGTATTGGGGTCCCCGTAAGGGAGAAGAGGAGGAACTGTCTGCATGTCAGGAGAGCTCACCAAAGTGGCCCACCTGCAGTGGAGAGGTTTGCCCGGAAGGGCCAAGGGTTGCTGCTTCCCCAAGTTAAGTAGCCCCTGGCATTCCTCCAGCCAGCGAGAACTCAGAAGTATGGAGGCGCAGGCCCCAAGCTCCCTGATGTGTCAGGAAGGGTTCATGAATGGAAACTTCGATGTTGACAGGGTTATCTCACTAGCCAGAAGGCTGATGATCCAGAGCAGAGGTCCCTGTGGGCAGGGCCTGTCTCTCCTTCTCTATGCTGGTGGCACTGGCCCTCAGGCATCTGCTTTCTCCTGGCACTCCAGACATCAAGAGTGTGCTCCCAAGTTCTTTCCTGTGAATCCTGGTGAAAGGGCTGTGTTTTGTAAAGTGTTTGGTTTTTATTGTTATATTTAATTAGTAAGGCTTTAAGGCCAACAATACCACTCTCAGCATCTGTTTCTGATACATTTTTGTCATTAATATATTTATTATTCATTCACAAGCTATTCCTTAAGTATTGTGGGCCAGGAGGTGGCCTGGCCCCGGGGCAACAGTGGGGCAACTCACTGTTCTCATGGCCTCCTGCAGGAAGTAGATAAGCCGTGTGGGGAAGGGCTTGGGGTGCTGGTGTCTGGGGACGAGACCTGAGGGAAAGGAGGGAGCAGGAGAGAAAGGGTGGGACACGTTCCTCACCTGGGAGGGTGGCAGGTGTGCCCACATGATGGGGCCCTGCAGGGGGAACTGGGCTGTCCCTGGTCCCTCCTCAGCTACTGATTTGGTGCCTTTTGTGTGTGGTGTATTTGTTGGCGACTCTTTATTTTGAAATAATCATACACTCAGAAATCGCAAAAACGAACAAAAAACAAAGAGTGTAGAATAGACCCCACTCGTTCTTCCTCCAGCTCCCCCCACAATGGTATCTTACCAGGACATTGCCATTGGTGCAATACTGTTAACTAGACGCCAGACCTTATTAGAAGACTTCAATAGTTGTTTGTTTGTTTAATTTACTTATTTATTTTTAAACCTCACCTGAGGATATTCTTCCATTGATTTTTTTAGGGAGAATGGAAGAGAGAGGGAAAGACAGACAGAAATATCGATATGAGAGAAACACATCGATTGGTTGCCTCCTGCAGGAGCCCTGACCAGGGCCCAGGTGGGGGAGGAGCCTGCAACCGAGGTACTTGCTCCCTACGGGAATGAAGCCCAGGCCGACGCTCTATCCACTGAGCCAAACCGGCCAGGGCTTCAATAGTGTTTTTACGTATTCATTGTATATAGAGGATTTGTGTCTGTGTGTGTGGTACATTTTTAACGCGTACATTTTCAGCTCTTGTAAACATATTTGCTCAGTGTTTCAGAAATGTCTGATTTATTTATTTAATAAACATCAAATGAGCACTTACTACGTATCAGTGTGTGTCGGGTACTTGAGATGCAGGCAGAGGGTGTCGGGGGCTGGGTGTGGTCCGAGAAAGCTGTGCAGGACCGCTGTTGGGGCAGCCTGGTCTGGGTGTGAGGAAAGCGGGCCCATCCTGGAAATGTCAAGGAGAGAGGGGGGTGGGGTCGGCCAGGACAGATGAGCAGGTTTTGCATGCGAGGGGCTGAGTGCCAGGCTGGGGGTTCGGGACTCGGTGCTTCTTTGCAGATTCCTCATTACCTAGCCAAGGTAGGGACTCAGAGCATGACTGGGATCGCCCGAAAACTACTGAATATATGTTCTCGCTGATCCATCCGTTTGAGCAATAAAGGCAGTGCCTACTGTGTGCAGATCCGATCTGGGAGGGACGCCTGGATGCAGCCTGACAAGGTCCCTCCTCCAGGCCGAGCGTGGGTTCACCATCCACTCCGACACACCAGTGTTCCCCAGCGCAGCGCCCGTGTGTGCATATCATTGACGTGTGTTGTACACGAGGAAACTAGGTGTCGGATGCCAGGTAGATGTTTCTGAGGAGGGAGAGAGACACCTGTCAACTACTGGATCCACGCAGATTACACAAATCCTCTATATACAATGACTACATCCACCAAAACAAGGAGTGTTCCCGTTTAATCGAAACACTTGGCATTTAGCTGACCTTTTGAATGTGTCATTTCGGGGCGGCAGCCTGTTAGATGGCCTGCAGGGCTGTACTGGAACGCGGAGCGAAACGATGTAAGGAGGATGTCCCTGTCTTTTCGAGCAAAGTGCAAGAAAACGAAGCCCCCTCCCTCGCCCCATTGCCCCATCGGGAAGTAGCCTGGTTGTCCAGGAAAGGAAGGTGAGTCGTGGATCCCAGATAAGTGTGCGTGGGCTCCCGGGAGAATTTCAGCTGGGACCGGGCTGCCCGGTGGTCTCTGTGTTCCTTAGCAGCTGGTGCGGAGTTTACAGCGTCTTCCCCTCCAGCTGCCGGGCTGACCGTCCTTGAGCCGGACGTCATCCCATGCACACGTGTGCCTCCCTTGCTCATCACCCTGTTCCCTCAGCCACAGGTGGTGGAGTGCAGCCCTGAGTAGGAATCTGACACCATGCGGGCATTTACCTTGCTAGCAAGGGCTCTGGGTTTCACGATGCAGGTGATGGACCCGCCTTCCAAATCCAGCCGGCACTTGCGGGGACAGGCGTGGCAGCGGGAGCCGTGTGACATGGGTGAGGATGGGCATGCTGCTGCTGCCCTCTGGCACAGGACCTTCCACTCTGCCCTGATAAGGAGTTGAGTGAGAAGTGACTTCCATCAGCAAAAGCACTCCCTGGCCGCTGCTGCCTGGCAGGACGGTGTGGTGTACAGCGCGGGCGTAGCAGGTGCGAGGGGCATGAGCACGGGGTGACTCGTGGTCCAGGCTCCGCACAGCCCCACCACTGCGAGTTCTAGGTCAAGCCATTTAACCTTGCTGGACTCGCCCCCGCCCCCCCCCCCACCCCCCCGTTTTCCATATCTGTAAATTGACGGCTACACACCAGAGAATCCTAAGATGTCTTCCAAAATGAATATGCTGTCATTGTCCACCAAAGGCTGGACAGATTTCAATTCGTTCTTGTTAAAAGAACGCTTTTTTTTTGGTTTCGTTTTTTAACCCAGCTCCTCAGTAATTGTCAAGAAATAGTGCGACCTTTTAGGAGTTCCCTTTCTAAGGTTTCCCAAGCCTTTGCTGATCTAAAGTGGCCACGGCGTCATTGTCTCTGTAAGTGACCATAGGTTTTTAAAAAAATGGCTTTATTGCTTTTGTAAAGGACACATCGTGCACAACTCGATACAGAGAGTTTGTGATTCAGGGACCAAAATGTTGAGATTCCCTCCAAGTCAGCACCTATTCCCTTAGCCTTCTTATGAGAGGAGACGGATGGGCTTAGAGGTAGAGAATCATCACTTTTTCCGGCCCGTTTGGAGAGCTTGCAGACGGTTTCCTTTTGTCCATTTCCACTCGGCAAATACCGACTTTGACTCTTGGCTTTGAGGGGGCTGGCATGAGCGTGGCTAATCTCCAGTTAAGAACTTTATCTCCTCCAGGGCTGCATCGGCCAAAACTTGGTGCTGTACTTGTTGACTGGGAGCCAGAGGGGGTCTGGATGGCTCTGTGCTCTGAGGCTCAGACAGAGCCCATGAAGGGGTTCCCCCCCCCGGAGACTAAGTAGCAGGCAGATTGTGGGGGGGCAACTGGAAAACTTTTTGCTAATTATTTGCTTTCAGGCATGCCAAGGCTGCACTTGAACCTCAAATTATTCACGAACATAATAGCCAAGCTCTCAGTTATGTTGTATCTCCCTGCTGAGTACAGAAAAAATAGGGTAATTTTCTGAGAAGTGCATGGGAAAACACTTTGTAAAAGGGCATCACAGAGGCCGTTGGTGTGCGTGGTTGACCTGCATACTGAGTTCTTGGGGAGAGCAATACACTGATCCCAGGAGGAAAGGAAGTCCCTCAACAGAGCCCTAGTGGCTGTCTCCAAAAATGCACCTTGCGTGTTTCTGATAGGGACAAGTAGAGCTGAGTCTGCAAGGCCCAGAGAGCAAAGGGAAAAGATGCAGAGGGTAAGGGACATAGGAAATGACGGACATTTTTTTAAAATAGGTTTTTATTGATTTTTTAGAGAGGAAGGGGAAGGGATGGAAACATCAGTGAGAGAGGAACACCATCAATTGGCTGCCTTCTGCACATCCCCCACTGGGGATCGAGCCGGCTACCCAGGCACGTGCCCTGACCGGGAATCCAACCAGTGACCTCTTGGCTCCTGTGTTGATGCTCAACCACAGAGCTACACTGGCCGGGGAATGATGGACATTTCTTAAAGGGAAGAAGCCGTGAGAGCCCGGGTTGCAGAAGCAGTAGGAGCCGTAGTCATCTCTGACCTGCTGTTTCACCATGCCACCCCCTTCCTCCAATCTCCTAGGCACTCTGACATCAAGAGTGATGCTCGTGCAGACAAGACAGATGTCCTGAAATGACCGTCCCATTTTCTTACGGACTCACCTGCATCCACTTCTTGTTTCTGCAAATCTTTCTCGCCCAGGGTTCTTTGTATTCGCCATCTCCCACTTCTTTAAAAGTTGTTTGGAGAAGTAGTGAAGGCCACCGAATGGGGCTTCAGAAAATTTCGGTCCAGGTCTGGACTCTGCAACAACCATCTCCACCTTTTGAATATTCCCTCCATGTCTCCATTCATTTGTTTGTGCATGCTTTTATTCAACATGCTTTTACTGAGCACTTACTATATTCTGGGCACTATAGGCCTTGAAGACCTGGCTGTGAGCATGACAAATGAGCTCCGGCCCTCATGGCAGTCAATGGACTTGTTTATTCTTATAACTAAGAGATCTCACTGTATATTTGCAAGCTGGATAAATGGCTCATACCTTCTCTGGGTTACCTAATCATAGTTAAATGCCCAGACTCTTCGGTTGGGAAGTGTCCCAACTGAAGAAACAATAAAACAAAAAAACAAAGGTAGTCATAACAGAGATTTCTATTAATATAGATTCAAGGCCCTGGTTTCAGAAATGCTAAGAACTTCACTCGCCTTGGTTTGCACTTAGTTGGGTCCAATGGGTGTGATGGACTCAGAATCTTTCGACTTAGGAATCAGTCGGTTACTCAACAAGTATCTATTGAAGACCTCAATGTGTCAATCACTCCGCTTATGTTCCTGTAGAGGCAGCCACTGCTTCACCAGCAAATTCTTGCCCCCACCCCTCAGAGAGGACTCGGGATGACTGTAGAATTAACATAAGTGAGAGACACAGGAGAGATAGTCTCCCTGGAGGGGATTGCTTCTGGGAGTGTTTCTGCTGATGGGCTGATTGATTTCCATGATTTTCCACAAAGCCAAGAAAAAGACAATCTTCTGCCTCCTTTACCCCTTCCTCCTTGTAGGCACTGTTGTTGTTCCCCATTTTTCCGATGAGAAAACTGAGGTTTCAAGTGGTTAATAACTTGCCCAAGGTCATACAGTTAAGAGTGGCGGAGCCAGGATTTGAACCTGGGTACCTGGCTCCTGATTCTACGCTTGCTGCACTGGGTTTTCCTACACGAACAGGCTCAGGTATCAGGATGCCAGTTCAGAATGAAACCTCAACAGTTCGGGCCTCGGCTGAACTAGAACTGCCCACTGACCTGCCCACTGACCTGCTGGTTCTCCTTGCTGAGCTGCGTGGCCTCTGCCGCACGCACCTTTCTGGGCGCTTCGGGAAGGTTCTGGAGGCCGCGGAGCACCTGGAAGGGTTCTGAGTAAGCTGCTTTGCAGGAGAAAGGAGGAGCACCGTGCTTGCCGAAGAGCTGCTGCTGTGTTGGTTATTAACTAGTAGCTCCCAAAGGGCATGACCGAATTGTGTAACTTTATGTGATACTTGTGATTGCAGGCGATGCCTGGGCCGCGGTGTGAGTTGGAGTTATTAATAAAGGTGATACGATATTACCTCCTATTTTTTTCTTTCATTTTTATTTTGTACTGGTTTCAGGTGTACTAGTCCCCGTTTTCTGAGAACCTGCTGTGGACTGGGCAGCTCATCCTCGATCTTCCACACGTTGGTCCCGTCTTCCCCGGAGCCCTGGAAAGGGGTTGTTGTGATTCTGCTTCTCGGATAAAAAACCAAAGGCTCAGAGGTTAAGTGACCTGCCAGGTTCACACAACTTACAGTTAACCCAGCTCTGACTGCCTACATAGATTATGCCCTTTATGCTACCTGATTCATTCATAAAGATATTTACTGACACCTACTATGCGCCAGCCATTGTTCCCAGTGCTGGGGGTTCCGTGTGGGATACGGTAGATGGGTCTCTGTTTCTGGGAGTTCACACCAGACAACGGTGGCCTGTCAGGGCCTGGGACCCCCACTCAAACTAGGCAAGTGGGAGAACAGGGCCCAGGACCTCATAGGAAGGCCTTGAGTCTGCAGGGTCCAAAGCCCCTTTTGTGGTTAGGACTTGATCAGTAACGTTAGCGATGTGGGGCCTTTAATGAGGTTTAATTATTTATCAGTGTTTGTTAAAGGGAAAGTGCGATAATTATCATGGAAGATCCAGAATGGGCATTTCGGGGTTAGGCAGTTTGCAATTTTGCCTCCTTGTTTTCCTTCCCACCCGACCAGCACCCAGCCCCTGCCCAGCCCTTTGTCAGGTAAGGAAGCTGATGTCTGCTAGTCTTGCCAGGGCCCTTTAGTGTTACTCCGTGGGCTGCACGGATGGAACTGATGTGGACCTGGCCCCCTTGTGGCAATGTTAGCACCTCTGCCCCACCCACGAAATGCTGGTAGCATCTGCCTTCTTTCTCCTAGTTTTGTGACAACCCAAACCATCTCTAAGCATTCAGTTCTCCATTTGAGAACCTCAAAGATGTGCTTGTGTTTTTCCTGCATTAAAACCCTTCTGCCCTCTTCCCTGGGCTCACACTGCACCAAAGCTGCTGACACGGGAGAGGGGGAGACTTGTCTCAATTGGTCCTTTCCCCAGGGTTTCCTGACTTCAGGCCCCGCCTCTGTCCTCCAGCACCTCAGCAAAGGCCGCCTGGCCACCCCATCCGTGAGGGTGTGGTCAGGGAAGTGCAGGTCCTCAGATGAGAGAATATCAGATGAGTCCTGCAAGCCCAGAGTCTTGCTGATGAGAAAACTGGAACACGGGAAGGAAACTTGCCAAGCGGACCCTCCCGAGTCACAGTCCTGCCGTCCGTCCATCACCCCGGCCACTTCTCAAGCACAAAATGTCTTTAGTGGGAAGGTGTTGGAAGAGCTGGAGTTCGGAGCCACTTAGCCAGTGGAGTTGCTGGGATTAAATACATAGCCCATGGCCAGTGTACAAGCACAGCCCTCACTCCCCGCCAGGACATGATATGGGGCAAGGACGGTTTAACAGCCTAAAGCTGGAGGAATTCATTTTTTCCCCTTTTATGATTGCAAGTTATTGTTGAGTGTGAAAAATAAGACATTAAAATCCTAACCAATGTAGAAGTGCTTAATCATGGAAAGTTTAAAGTCCCTAATGACCCACCCGCCAAAGACTTTCTGTACGTGTATTAACAGATCCGATACTATTCTGCAGACAGTAGACTTGACATGCGTTCCGAAGCGTGCTCCTCTCTCTGACCACCTTTTTCCTCCGGTGCCTCATCCTACCTTTTTCTTTTAAAAGCTGCCAATTTCCATTACATGGATGAACCAGGATTTAGCGAACTGATCCCTTCTGGATAGACATGGCGTTCTTTCCAGGTTTCCACTGTTCTAAATGATGCTGAAATAATCCTCATGCATGTATGTTTTTTTTGCACAGTTGTGTATTTCTGGGCAGTGAGTGCCTAGAAGGAGAATTGTTGGGTCACTGGTTAAGCATTGACTTATTTACCAGGAGGTCATGGTTCGATTCCCAGCCAGCGCACATACCTGGGTTGCAGGCTCGATCCCCAGTGCGGGGCGTGCAGGAAGCAGCTGATCCATGATTCTCTGTCATCATTGATGTTCCTATCTCTCCCTCCCTCTCTGAAATCAATAAAAATACATTTAAAAAATAAAAAAAGTTTCCATGCCAGAGTTTTGGAAACCTGAAACTGTAGTCTAGTCCCTTCCCGGCATTTTCCCCAGCGTTTCCTGTTGGCGCTGACTTGTTTCCTGGACCCCGGCCCACAGGCTGTTGGATATGGACGCATCGGTCTTCCCCTAGCTGCATGAGGGGAACAGCCAAGTTCTGAGGCCCCACATTGCCATGGGGACCAGGGCTGAGGAAACTTCTTGAAGCTGGCTGATTTTTAAGCTAAGCTCCCCTTCGAAACGGCTTCCCCAGCAGGCTCTAGAGCACACACTTCCCACCCCAGATGGCCTGGCCAGCCTGGACACCTGGCTGGGGCAGTGAGCTGGCACCTCCTGTGTCCGCATTAGTGCTGCCCCGTGACGGAGCTGATGGTCTCAGCTGCGTTCCTTTCCGCCCTCCCCCAGGAATGCTGGGGAGATGGAGGTGAGCGTGGCCAGGGAGCCTTTCCCTAGCTCCGCTCAGGCACCAGGTAAGCCAAGAGTGGACAGATGACCCTTCCTTGGAAAATGACATGCTCCTCTTTTTAAAACCAGACTGGGAAGAGGTAGGATCCTCTCCTCGGGAGTACAGTGCTGTGGGCTCGTTTTCTGGGTGTCACAGCCTGTTCTTTCTGTCTTTTGTCCTCCCTGCCTCTTAGGACACACCTTGACAATATACCTCTACATTTCCTGGGGTTCAGGGACCCGCTCTTTCTCTCCAGTCTGCCTTAGGAAGTGACCCTGGTATCAGTCATTTATACACTAGTATGAATGAAGGGTACTGGATCTCAGACACTAGGTAATAGGAGGTGAGGCATGAGCTCCCTGTAGGGGCTTTGTAAGGTGTGTGTGGCTCCTTATTCTCTGAAACGACTCCAACGGGATGATCCTCTCCCGAGTGTGAAGCAGGTTCAGTGAGCGGAGATGTTTAGACGAGGCGGAGGCAGGGGAATAGTGTCCTCCTCTGGAGTCTGAACTATTCTGGAAGCTACGCAGTCCCCAGCCACCCACGCTTGAGTGACGATTCACAGAAATACCCTTTGTGTCTTTTAAAAGCTCTTTTCATTTAAACTGTATAATAATATACACACACGAGGTGTCACTTTTTTTTTTTTCAAACAGGTAGTGAGTGAATACACTCAACGATAAAAAAAAAAAAAAAAGCGAATGGAAAGTGTTAAGACAGGCAGGCCGGGAGTGATGAAGATTTAACCTGTGGGACTGTCATGCTCAGGCTACGGTGAGTCCTGCAGAACGAACAGAGACGTGGCAGCCAGCGTCCCATACATCCTGGCCGGTTCTGGGGCTGACATCTACATAGTGACAAGTTACTGACAGGTAACACGAAGAACGGAAAACATATCAATCTGAAGGCCAGCCAAGGAAAGCCTTGTTAAGTGATAACAAGGGCCAGAGCCCTATGTCTGGACTGTTGGCGGAGGGGTAGTATGTGTGTGTCCATTTTCAGGGCTCAGGCCCTGGTTTGAAGAATTATGTATCCTGGCAACCAGGTGTGGCATGGAGAGCATCCTGTGACTGGGTGATCTTCGCCTCCCCTGATTATAACTGGTCACCGTTAGATGCCTACAGGGCTGGGTGGAAGGCAGAGGACTGGCTGGCTCACCTTTTACCTGTATGGACATCATCAACATCCTGGCATCAGGAGCAAAATGAGAGGAAGCTGATGTCTGAGCCTGCTTTGGGGTGTTTGGTCAACCCTTTATCTTCTCTCTTGCTGCCCTGGCCTGGGCTGGTTTGCTTGAGATTTCTATTTACAGATTCCTGGGCTCTTCACTCTGAACGAGGCCTTAGGATTCATGGGTCTGCCCCACCAACTACAAATGGGAAAGCGGAGACACAGCCTTTAAGCCAGTGGTGGGAGGATGTTGCCTGCACGCCACACGATGCCCCAGGGATGCCAGGGAGGAAAGGCTGCCCCTGGGGGACTTCCCTGGCACGCTCCCCGTTCCAGATTCATTTAACAGGCGAGCCTGCAGAGTTATTTCTGTCAAAGGCACTGGAACAGAGGTTTAAGAAGATACGTAGAGAATATTCATTTTCTCAGCTGTAAGAAACTTTGGAAAAGAGCTGGTCTTGTCCCTCGTTATGGGATAAAGACCCTGAGGTCCGAGTGGTTCCAGGACTCATTCGAGGGGGCAGAGCTCCAAGGACCACTTACGGTGGGGCGGGTCAGGCTCCAGGGAATTGTGAAAGTTTGAGCAAAGGGTCATGACCAAGACCTGGAGGAAAGAGGAGAAGAGAAGGGACCCTTTCATTGGGGCCCTGGGCTCTGACGCAGCTGGGAGAGGTGTATGTGGCAGCTGTGGGCCACAGGAGGCCTTTACAGGTGTGCAGCTCAGCGGGTGGATGCTGAAGCAATAAGTACCTATAAGGCTTTCAGCCTGGCCTGCCTCTCATGAAGCAGTGGTGTTAGGAGCTCAGTCAGATACTGCATCCTGCTGCACACGTTTCATTAAGTCCTGGTCTGGACACACTTCTGGGAGTTTGGTCTGTCAGGGAGCTCCCATAGGTGGGCGCGGTCTAAGGCAGCTTTCTAGGCACAGGGTCCCTTTCCCGCCATCCCCTGGCTCAGTAACGCAGGAGTGGGGAGTGTCAGGAGCTGCAGGTTATCTGATATCACCTCTGCCCCACTCTGGGTCCAGAGCAATTGCCCTTAAAGGGTAGACAATGGGGTGGACAGCCTGGCTGGTGTGGCTCCATGGTTGAGCATTGACCTATGAACCAGGAGGTCACGGTTTGATTCCCGGTCAGGTGCACATGCCTGGGTTGCAGGCTAAATCCCTATTAGGGGGTATGTAGGAGGCAGCCGATCAATGATTCTCTCTCTTCATTGATGTTCCTGTCTCTCTCCCTCTCCCTTCCTCTCTGAAATCAATGAAAAAAAAATTTTTTTAAAAATGGGGTGGACAGGAGCCGTTGGCTTTGCCCCATGCCACAAGCAGACCCTCCTGTGAAGGTAGCACTTCAGTGGCTTGGGAACAAGGGGATGTAGTCCATGTGCCTCTAGAGCAGCGGTTCTCAACCTGTGGGTCGCGACCCCTTCGGGGTCGAACGACCCTTTCACAGGGGTCGCCTAAGACCATCGGAAAACACAGGCATAATTACATATTGTTTTTGTGATTAATCACTATGCTTTAATTATGTTCCATTTGTAACAATGACAATACATCCTGCATATCAGATATTTACATGACGATTCATAACAGTAGCAACATTACAGTTATGAAGTAGCAACGAAAATAATTTTATGGTTGGGGGTCACCACAACATGAGGAGCTGTATGAAAGGGTCGCGGCATTAGGAAGGTTGAGAACCACGGCTCTAGTGGCAGGCGTGCCCTAGTGTTGGTCTTCTGCTCCCCCCATCCCCCCACTTTCACACCTGACCCCCTTGGTCTATTTCCCTTTAACTCAAGAAATCTTGCTCTATAGTCAAATGGGTTTCTTTGCAGTGGTTCTCAACCTGTGGGTCGCGACCCCTTTGGCGGTCGAACGACCCTTTCACAGGGGTCGCCTAAGACCATCCCGCATATCAGATATTTACATGACGATTCATAACAGTAACAACATTATAGTTATGAAGTAGCAACGAAAACAATTTTATGATTGGGTCACAACATGAGGAACTGTGTTTAAAGGGCCAGAAGGTTGAGAACCACTGCTTTAGAGGCAGGCTTTCTGGCTCGCCCCATGAGCCCACCTCCCTGAGAGGCCTCCTGATGGCAAAGTCCCTTGTAGTTGCTGAAGGAAGCAGATATCCATGGGCATGGATGTCAGACCCCAAGGGTGAGTTGGCTGAATCGTGTGCCTATGGGGTTGCGGACCTGGCAAGGCCACTGCTGCAGAAGAGAATGCAAAATGTCCTCTGTTGGTCTCCTGCCCCCACCAACGTGGCAGTTCCAAATGTCACCTCGGCATTTTCTTCTCAAATAAATTCATCCTTGTTCATATCACAAGCAAACTGGAAACATGGATTCGGAACCCGGTGTTTACCTCTCAGTCCTCTGGTTGACGTGGCGTGTGGCATGCTGAACGATTAGAGTTACTTCGTGGATAAATGTGAACACGGGCTCTGAGATTTTTATCTGGTGAGGACCGGAGTCTTGTAGTTTGAGTCAAAGGAAAGACTTTGGAGTCCATATTGTGTGAGTGTGTATGCGTGTGCTTATAGGAAAAGGCCATAAGGGGAAAGTAGCTAATGTTAATTGGTTGTGAAGAGTTATGTGGATTTTTTTCAAGGAGATACCCTGATAACATTGCCATCGGAGATTATGGTGTGCTGACGTTTTGGGTGGAAGAGCAGTGCTTTCTATTAGTCAAGAAAGCAGGAGGCCTAACAAAGGTATACGTTGAATTTAGAGAGATGCTTTGCCTCTCAGAACGCATGAAAGATTTCTATGCTGCAGTTTCTTGTAAATTTCTTGCAAAACACCCAAGAGAGAGGTAGAAATCACCCCATTTGAAGGTGGAGAAGTGGAGACACAGAAGGTAATGTGGATGCAGCGATTCTGGGACAGGGTTGGGATTTGAATCCAGGCTTTCTTATGTAGAAAACAGATAATTATTCATCTTTTGCTCTGTCGCAGAAAGGTTTGGGAGGTAAGCTAGAGCTTACCCTGAGCAGAAAACTCAGCACTGTGGGAAGAGAGAGGAGAAGGACTGGGAGGGTCAGTGGGGCTGGAGAATCAAGGTCAGCATCATGTCCTATTGGGAGTGTCTTTCTTGGTACACAGTATGGGGGGCGGGGCGAAAGGAGCGAAGGCACAGGTGGATGTTGGAGCCTCTTCCTCGATGAGATGCTTTTGAGTGACTGCTGGCCCCAGGGAGTGTGGGCTTGGGGCTTTCTGGATCAGGACCTACACAGCTCTTTCCATTTCCACAGACGACCTCCTTGACCTTGAGGGAGAACAATCCATTGATAGATGTATTCACTTGGAATTTATTTTGCTGATTTTACATGAGGAAGAACTAAACTTTTTCTAAGAAACTAATATTAAAAATGCATTTTTGAGGTTCACAGGGTGTCTTTCACGCATGCGTGCACGCAAGAGGACATTTAGAAACCACTGTGGACATTTACTTTGAACTGCAGATATTTATAGACAAGTTCAAGCAAACCAGACTCGGTGCCCGGGACCCACATTCAGTGTGGGCCACTGTGTATTTGGAAAGGTTGGCTTTTTTGTGCTGCGTCCTAGGGGAGTGGGCATGTTTCCTAGGATGGCACATATTTGTTTGGATGGTAGGCAATCGATAATTCTTGTAGCAATGTGAGGTACCCTGCGTTAGAGTTCAATCGAGAGGCCGTCAGATGACACTGGTGAATGTGCAGAGACACTCTGTGCTGTGGGGTTGCTAGATACTGAGTGCCCTTCAAGTCCAGCCCTCAGTTCTTCATTACAACACCCACTGAGAGATTCTACAATTTCCCCTTAACTCACATACTCACTCCATGGAGAAAACCTGTGCTTTTCACTCTCCTGCATCACTGGTGGAGGATGTAAGCTAGAATTACCTTTCTGGAGAGCAATTTGGTAGCAGGAATTCAAGGCCTTACAGTGTGAGTACTCTGACCCAGTTATTACTCTCTTAAGAGTTCATCATAAGGACATAGAGCTACATTCAAGATATATGAATAAGGCTGTTTGTCTAACATTGTTTTTGTATTAGCAGAATGCTGAGGACAACTTAAATATCCAACAGAATGAGGATGGCAAAGTCATTGGCTATATCACATAATGTCATCCAGGCATTCACTCACTCCACAACTATTTTTGAGTGCCTACTGTGTGCCTGGCACATAGTAGGTGTGATATCAAGGCTGACATGGTCTCAGTCCCCCTGAAGGTCAAAATTTGTTGTAGAAACAGATCTCCTACATTGGGAAGTACAAAGCGTGTTTACAGTGTGAGACCTCGTTTGTAGAAGCCTTGGGCAAGGGGGTTAGATACATGCCTTTACCCCCTTTTTACTTTTCCCTCGTTTCCAAGTTTCCCACAGGAGACCATATGATTTTTAGAATTTTTAAAAATGTGACTTTGAGGAAAGAGAGAAAATGAAATGAGCAGATCTGGGTTCTAGATCCAACTCTTCTTTAAACAGGTGGTGAGATCTTGAGTGAGTCAGAGAACCATTCTGAATCTCCTCGAAATGGCAGGGCAAGGCATCGGAGGCCTCTAGCTCTGGGGTCGGGATCACCACTTCTTGTCTCCTCTGAAGACACAGGTGTGTGTGTGTGGCGCCGGGGTGGGGAGGTGGGGGCGGGGGTGTGTGCTGCAGGGCTGGCAGGCTGCGAGCTGTCTCCAGAGACAGGACGGCAGCCAGGCTGCTGAAGCCCCAACCCCTGGGCACTTTGGATCTCTGGGGCTCAGGTCCTCTAGGAATCTGGTGATGTACTCAGATGGGGAGAGGAGTTTCTGTGTTAGGCATATGAAAATTAAATTAAGGGAGTGCCTCTCACCTGGCTAAAAAAAGAAGTTGGACTAACACAGCCCAGTGTCACTGCACCCCAAGAAAACAAATGATGGCAGCTCCATTGATTGAGCCTTCTTTGGGCTCCAGGTACAGTGTAAAGAGCATTTTGTAGACATTCTCTTAGTCACGCTCAGGACACCCCGGAAGTTGGTACTCTTCAACCTCATTTTACAGGTGGAGACCTTGAGCTCAAAGGCAGGTACCCTGAGCAGGCCCCCTGGGTAGAGGAAGCTGGGATTCACACCCCAGTGGGTCTGCTCTGAAGCAACGTTTTCACCTCTGCTCAGTACTGCCTCCCACTTCAAAAGGCAAGCTCTACTGTAGCCATAAAACAGATGTCTCAAGCCAGGGGTGTGTGTGAGGGTGTAGTAATGCCTCAAGTGGCTGATCATTGAGAACCTGAGGAATGCAGAAGCTTAGAATGGGCAGAATCTTATCTCTGATGAAACCCGATGCAGAGAAAGCTACTCTTAGCTACCTTTCCTGGGAGGTTTAAATGATGAAATTGGTGGTGGGGGGTGGGGAGCAGCCACCCTCTTGCTCACTATAATAACCTTATCTCCTACTGGTGGTTTCAAATCAAAGGCCACTATTATACCTTACATACCTATAGCTCCCCAAAGAGTGATAGCTTACACCAAGACTTGACTTTTTTTCCTTGAAATACTTTCCTTGCTGGGTTCCAGCTTTTCTTATTTAGCCGGTATTGAAAGATGACAAAACATAGAGGAGATACCGGGGACACATGGACAGGAAAATTGAAGTTAAAATGGAGACAAGGAATTGTTTCTTTTCTCCACCCAAAGACTGTCTCAATATGATAAATACTGGTTCCTGGGTTTCAAGATCATTTCCTCTATAGTTCAGTTTATTCTGATTTATCTTATTTACCATGGCCAGATTAATCTTTCTACCTACCTTCCCTAGAATATCCAATGGCTCCCCATTGTCTAGGATCGTGGTCACAAACTGCAGCTCGAGAGCCACATGCGGCTCTTTGGTCCCTTGAGTGTGGTTCTTCCACAAAATACCACGTGTGGGCACGCGTACAGTGCGATTGAAACTTCGTGGCCCATGCGCAGAAGCCGGTTTTTGGCCTGGGTGAGTCTATTTTGAAGAAGTACTGTTGATTATTGGCTCTGTTGACTAATGAGTTTGCTGACCACTGGTCTAGGATAAAATCTAAACGTGTGGGTTTGGATTTCAGATTCCTTCTTAATCTGGCTTCAGCTTTACCTTTCCATCTTCCGTCCAATGAACTGGTCTATACCATGGCTCTTTGAATATGTCCTTGACTTTTCTCACTCTGGGCATTTGTTGTGTGAAATAAAGAACAAATGGGAATGTTTTCCCTTTTCTGACTCCTGCCCATTCATTCAGGCATACCCCAGTTTGGGATTTCTTTTCTTCTCCTTTTTTAAGATCACAAATCGCCAATAGCACTTTATTTTTTTCTTCTCAACATCCTGTTCTGAAGCTTCATTGGCTGTTTTTGCTTGGGTGCCAAAGAGCCGAGCATTGGCCAAGGCCATGCGAAGAGTAGCGAACGCCTCAAAGTTCTCCTCCTCCTCTGCCGTGACCCGGCCTTCTCCTTCTTGTAGACATTCTGTATGGGCGTGACTGGTCCTGTCAGTGGGGTGGCCAGCGTGAGTTCTTCAGCAGAGCTCTCTCCCTTCTTGGGCACCGGAGGGCTTCCTGGGGAGAGCATCACTCCTAGGCCGCGGCATGTTGGCCTTCAGGGACTTGGTGGACTTGCTCCTCCTCCTCGGATCTGATAGAATAGGCAGTTAGGCAGGTATGAGCAGAGCAGGGACGGTAGGCCAGGTATGGAATGTCATCAGGGCAGAAAGTCTTGAGTGACTGGCAATGGGCAAAAACTAGAGAAAACAACTATTATAGGACAGGCTTTCACCCCCAGGCGACCTTCCCTCCCCCTAGCATGTCCTTAGTCATGCAGTTTAGACACCCTGAGAGGAGGAACAAGGGGCTGGAGAATAGCCTCATAGGACTCAGACAAGCCCTTGCACCACCACTCCCCACTCCCTTAAGCATTAAGCCTTCAGGACAATGAGGTTCTGGTCAGCATCAAATAATCTTAGGAATAAAGCCTTGGGTCTGCTGACCACAGAGACAGACTTTTGGTCAAACTAGAGATAACATCTAGGCCTCAGTTGTGTCTCAGGTCCAGGCCCAGAAAAGCAGCAAAACCAGAGGAAGTGATGCTATGGCTGACATCAGGACCAGATGCAATGACTAATGACCCACTGTCCTAGTGCTGACCTGACCAGTCAGTGGAGACCACGACCCTGAAAGGACACATCTGATGGATATTCTATTGAGATCCTCTCCCGAGACCTCCCCTAAAATTCCCACCTTTAAGGCAAGGGACCCAGCGTGCTCTCTCTCTAGATCACACTTGGACCTTTCACCCCTCCTTTCCTGAAGTGCATGTTCCTTTCTTTCTCCCAAGTTCCAAGGGCCCTCCTTTGGCCTCAGTAACTTGTTTCCTGAGTCCACGCCGCCCAGCTGGCTCATGTCTCTGCCTCTGTGACTTTATTTCTAAAAGGGCTATATAAACCTCTTTCACTAGAGTTCCTGGCTCTGAATTCTTTCTTAGCTGAACTCAAGGACCGAGGTCTAACATCACTACCAACACATCTACAGGGGTCCCAATGGCTTGGGCCACCGTTTTGGATGCTGGCCATGCTTAACTCCTCCAAGATGGGTCCAGATGCAGGGTGTGTGGTGATGTGGCACTTTGGTTTGCCAGTCCTTGTGTCTGCCGATCCTTCGTGCCAGCTGGTTAAACCATGTGACAATGTACCACTGCCAGTCCTTGAGGAAGTGGGGCTTCAAGATCATGCCATTCCAGCTGGACGCCATGGCGGCTGCCTACAGGCCTTCTCGTAGGAGCGTGTCCACTTGGAAAAGGGCAGTTTGGGATTTCCCTGGCCACATACTATCACAGTCCCATGTCATGTGGGGCTATGACAAGATCAGTGCATTGCTTATCATAGGGGCTCCTCGGTAAGCACCAAATGAAAACAGTATTTACTGTACAGCTGTCTTATAGAGGAGTGCTTCTTGTTCCAGCCCTAAAATACTGCTCTACCAGAGAGAGGACCTCTCACCCTCAGAAAACAAACAGCCAATTCTTCCTGTCTTGTGTTCAAAATGCATATGGGGTATTAGCTAATTATTTGTCATGCATTCGCCAGCCATGACTAATCCTGTTTTATGAATGAAATGGAAGCAGAGAGGTGACAATACTGGCCCGACTTTGCAGAGCTGAGCCACTGGTAGAAACAGCCCTTGAACCCATTTCCTTCTGCTATTAAACGAGGAGTCAGAGGCCATCAGGAACTTCTGTAAATATTCTGGTGCCTTTTCTCATCCTCTTCTTTTCTCTGAAGAGCCAGATAGTAGATATTTTAAACTTTTCGGGCTTTGATGGTTTCTTTGCAACTGCTCATCTCTACCTTTATAGTGGGAAAGCAGCCAGGAGCAGTCCATAAACTAATGGGTGTGGCTATGTGCCAATAAAACTTTACTTATAAAAACAGGCAGGCAGCAGGCTGGACTTGGCCTGCAGGCTGTAATTGGCTGATCCCCTATGTTAGAAGGTTTCTTTCTCTCTGTTCCTGATGTTGGGTTGCAAAGCCATGTTAGCCATAGGAATTTTCACTTTGAGCAGACCCTGCTGTTGGATATAGGCTAATGCATCAATTACATCCATGTCTGGGAAGAGTGGCTATTCAAGATGAATGTGGGAGGTTGTGGATGTTTAAACAATTGTGTACGGAATCTGCAGTAGACAGCAGTCGTCCCATGGATGTGGGCATTGGTCTCCAAGGAGGCTGCGGAGCACTCGGGCAGTAACCAGCCTGGTGTCTCCCCCACCTTGAGAGGCAGAGTTGCAACATCACCCCCGCACAGCTAGAATGTTCCATCACGGCCAAAGTCTGCCTGCAATCCGCAGGCTGTCCCATTTCTCACATCTGAATGTGGACCTCCAGAAAAGTCAGAATTGTGACAAAAGCGTTACATCGAGTTCCCTGATGTGTCCTTGTCCGCAGCACTGAGCATTTCCATGGGTGCAGAGGGCTGGGAGTGATGGGGTTCCTCTGCATGGAGGTGCTTCCTAGGGATGTGTTACAAGAGAGGCGATACCTGTCCCCCAGGGAACAGGTAGGTTTGAAAACCAAAACGTCTCGAAAAACAAATTATCCATGTGTTTGACCCCTAACCCCCACTCCTGCCAGGAATGTTCACATTCTTTCAGGGCCATTTCCTAGAACGGGGCTGGAATCTGAGTGTCTTGTCGTTAAGGTCAGGCAAGTTGATTCCAGTTCCCCGTTCCCAGAGCCAGAGCTGTTTACTCTTTCAACAGAGACAGCTCAGGGTCGGGATCTGGATCAAGACCAGAAGAATTTTTCAGGGTCTTCAAGGAGTTGTGGAAACTATCAAGAAATCCTAATTAATTCCAGGAAAGAATTTCAGTGTTTTTTGTTTGTTTGTTTTTGTTTGTTTTATTATAGTTTAAACTATATAAAGAAAGAAGGAAGGAAAGCTTTAATTGTTCTGCTTAGGAGAAATTAGACCAGTTATAGGCAAAATTAATGTAAATAATGAGTACATAATTCTTTCAATTGGCTCTCAACTCTTGTTCTATTATAAATCTCTTTAGATTTTATATAATAACTAGTGGCCCAGTGCACGAAATTCATGCACATCAAAGGGAATTAAGTAGAGGAAATATTTTAATATTGCTATTTGCCCTTTCTCTATAATAGAAATGTCAGGGATGAAAGAAAATTAGTAAAATGTATATGAAAATCTTCCTCTTGTCAGAGTCAGGGGTGCACTGTGGGACCCAGAGTCAAGTCCCCACCCATCCACATGTGCCTTGAAATCGCATGAGACCCAGACCCAGCTGGCCACACCTCTGTCAAGCCCTGCTGGGTGTGGGGGGGCGCAGCCTCAGGTCCCCTGGCCTGGCGCCAGGCGGGGGGCACAGCCTCAGGTCCTTGGTCAAGCCCCACTGGGCAGGGGCGCAGCCTCAGGTCCCCCAGCCCGGTGATGTGGTTTGGGGGTGCGGCCTCAGGTCCCCTGACCTGGCACGGGGGGGGGGGGGGGAGGTGGCACAGCCTGAGGTCCCCTGTCAAGCCCTGCCAGGCGGGGGGAGGGGGGGCACGGCCTGAGGTCCTCCGGCCTGGGCTGGGGCGGGAGGGCGCGCTTTGAGGTCCCCCGTCAAGCCCCATCAGGCAGGGGGTGTGGCTTGAGGTCCCCCAGCCTGGCGCTGGGGCTGGGAGTGTGGCCTGAGGTCCCCCGGCCCCGGAGCCACGCAGCCTCAGGTCGCTGCTGACCGCTCATTACGGCTTATTACGGGAACCCCACCTCCGCTGTGGGTGCAGCCATCTTGTGACTGCGGGAGTGCTAACTTGCATATTATACAGGATAGTAAACATTTAACCTGTGGTACTCTACATGTGCCAATTTATTATTAATCCTCCTAGCAGCCCTATGAAATAAGTAGATTACACACCCATTTTACAGATGAGGACAGCAAGGCACCAACAGGTCACATGACTTGCCCATACCCTCACAGCTTGACCAGGGCTGCACACAGCCTGTGGGGCTAACAATGCTGACGTCCAGCCTCTCATCTTTTCAATGGATGGTGTGGCAGTCAAAAGTGTGAGTGTATTCTTTCTAATGCATTTATTGTTTTTTAATAGCAGACCGATGGGTCCCTCATTCATCTACTTTTTTGGCAAATATTTCTAGCACTTAACCGTCTGCTGGGCAGGACTCTGCTGTTTAGTTTGCTCAGAAGATAGGGGTGTCCCAGAGGGTCTTGATAGCCAAGAGCAGTATTGGGTGAGATGAAGAACTTCCCGGGGGACTTCACTTTCCGCTCAGAGGAGCAGCCCTGTTTCCCTGGGGTCCACCTGTTTGTTAACTAATCTCACAGGACAGGTGTGGCAAATCAGAAAGCACAGGCATTAATTTACAGTGAGGAATATTACTGCCCGGAAGTGGTTTGGTGAGCTTGGGAGTGGGGGAGGGAAAGTTGGATGGTTTGACTGTTGAATGGCATTGGAAAAGCCAACGGGTCATAGCCCCCTGTGTAACACATGCCATTGTCGCCGAGACCCCAACCTCAAGGCCAAGGTCAATGCTGCCAGAGCACTTGGAAGAGGTTTCACCTTTGTGGAATTTGTAGGAGCCTCCAGCATCCTGGCCCCTGCCCACCTCCACCCCCCACCCCTGCTTCAAGGGGAAGCTTTAGTTCTTTACATATGTTAACGCCGTCTACAGCTCAGTGGGAACTGGGCGGCCTGTCTCTGGAACTTTGCATATCTATACTCCCATCTGGATGGGAGGCCTTTTCTGCTTTGGCTGAGGGACGCCTAGGGCAGAGGGAGGCTGCGGGTTGATTCAGAGCATGCAGCACTGGTAATCTCCCGGGACTGTTTTCACCGTAAAGTCAGAGGCCTTTGGTCCCACTGGTTCCCTAGGCTCCTCTTGGCTGGGCTGCTCACTGCTCCAAGAAGGTAAGTCACATATCACCTTGCAATTTCATCGTTTACAACATAAAATGAGTGGCACCAGAACAGAGCAGGTCCAGTCCTGTGTGCCGGGAGGATGGATGGAAGAGGGCTCAGGAGGGCCCCGGAGGAGGGGCCCACTTCCTCAGACACAAAATTGAGTCCACAGAGTTCCCTCACACGGAGCCTTCTGCCATCAAGTGGACGACACAGTAGTTCTGAATTGAGGGGAGGCATGGCTGAGCCTGGGGTGGGACTGGATTGCGGAGGGAAGAGAGCTGTGCTCTCACACTGAATTCAAGGCGTCCTGTTCTGCTGTCAGACTGGTGCCCAGTCCTCTCTCCCCGAGTTCCTCCCTAAAGCAGCCAGTGTTCATTCCTCACCGAGGCTTGGACATGTGGACCTGAAAGGTGAGCCTGGGCAGAGTCCCACCTGCCCACTGAGGGGTGGAACCCTCAGCCCTGCAGGAACTGAGACAGGGCTCGCCCCCGTCCCTTCCCCTGTGGGTGAGTTTGAGATGCTCCTTCTCGCAGCCCTTCCCCGAAGCTGATGCAGCAGCCGGAGACCAGGAAGGCACACTCGGGGAGCGGGTGGCCCTTCCTTTACTGCTGTGGGCAGGCCCAGAAGCAGGGCTGGTAAGGCAGGATGGGACCCTGGCTGGGAGCCCTTTGGATCAAGCTGCTGAGCTCAGGGCCAGCTCTGCACTTGTTAGCTGGGTCACCTCTGGCAGGTTGTCTCAGAACACTTGAGGCCCAGATCCCTCACCTGTACAGTGGGGACAGTAGTACCGCCTCACACTGCTGTTGTCCTCGAAGAGCGAGGAGTCTGGCACACCAGCGGTGGGTGCCAGCTTTGTGTGGCCTGAAGCTGATTTAGTTTGGGGGAGGGAGTCTTTAAGAAAAGAAATTGCAAATAGAAAATGAAGTGTAGCAGTAAGCATTTGTTTCAAATGATGAAGGAAAACAGTGTGTCATTAAAAAGCCGGCATCCCAAGCATCACAAAATCCCCCACAAAATAACCGAATATTATTATTAATCAGCTGTTTCATGTATGTCTGCATTACTTTTCCCCTACATTTTTTGGGCTGTGTACTCTGCTCATTTCTGAATGTGACAGTGATTGTGGAATGCCATTTTCTCTCAAGAGAATAGCAAGATAATGCACTTATTCTTCTAGTATGATTGGTTGGGATTTGTTTTTTATTTCTGACAGTTTAGGAAAAAATTCTTTAGCTTCATAACTGGTTATTGATAATGTCATGTGCATTTTTAGGATTGTCAAATTTCGGGAAGCCTTTCTCAAGTTTCTTTCATATAAGGGTTCAGGGCATGTTAAGGTGTATTTTGTGTGTGTTCAGTGTCTAAGTATTGAAGGTGCTCATTCAACACATTTCTGGGGTCCTTCCCAAGGCCGTGGAAAGGGCCTGTGTGAGGGAGGGGGCTGAGGCTTACGCTTCAGTATTTCATGGCAAGTTTTCCTGTGAGTACTCAATAAACATTAACTGGGCCATATTTTATTGTATGTATTGACACTCGTCTTTTTAATTTTATACTTTTAGAATTGCTAAAGAATGTATTCTCATTGACACTAGATACCATCTTAAATTAGTTAAATTTGTGCAAGTTGGTCATTCAGTATCCTTTGTTAACTACTTCGGTCAAACCTAGCCCGCATGGCTCTTTGGAAGCACTTGAGGACATAAAGCAGATAAAACACAGCTCCGCGTCTTCATGAAATAGCTGCTGCTAAACAAACACACAAAGTTCAGTGGAGTACATTTGAAGGTCTCATTGGCTGTATTAAACGATTCATGAATCGGGCCACACCGCATCTAGCAACAGAAGGGAGCTCCCAGAAGCTGTACAAAGTGGAAGCTTTTTTACAGGCAGAAAGTTCCTAGCAAAAGAAAAGGAAGGATTGTTTTAGGCCAGGCCGCCTTTGGGAGCAGGCAGGGGTCTTCTCAGGCAGATTACCTCACTTGTGGTGATAAGGAAAGTCCAGGTTGGTTTAGTCACATTCCTGGGAGGGGCTGGATTCCCATTCAGTCCCGGTGGGCTGTCCTGGGGCCAACGTGCCTCCTCCTGGGGCCTGTTTCTTTATCACTCTCTATCAGGGGCAGTGCAGGCTGCAGTAGCCTGGCCATTATGACCATCTTCACCCCCTATCACCACCCAGTCTGGGGCTGAAGCACCTGGGGACATGAAGCTGGGACTTTGTTCCTCCAGTTGCTGGTCAAGCTCTGAGACCGAAGTGTGAGTCATGTTCTGAACAGACGCATTAGCATTGAATGCTATAGTTCAATCCCATTCATCAGTAATACTCTCAAAATTTTTTTTTTATTGATTTGTGGGAGAGAGAGATAGATACATCAATGTGAGAGAGAAACACTGATCAATTGCATCCCACGTGCACCCCAAACAGGGATCAAACCCGCAACCTGGGTATGTGCCCTGACAGGGGATTGAACCTGCCACCTTTTGGTGTACAGGATGGTGCGCCAACCAACTGAACCACACCTTCCAGGGCAAGAATACTCTGCTACTCTAGCCACCTTGACACATTAAGCCACACTTTTAAAGTGCACAGTGATAATATTTAATTTCATATTTTTCACCCAAATCTTTTTATTCTTATCAAGTCCAGCCACTAAATTTGTTGGAACATGGTTTTCTCAGTTTTGGACTGTTAAAGACTACTCTGGCAGACACCCCGGGTAGGCAGTTAAGAAGTTGGATCTGCCAGTAACTCTATGTGGGCATCTGTTGGGATGCTTCGGGTTGCAAGTGACAGAAAAGCCAATCCAGTGTCTAAACAACAGAGGAAATGTGTCGGCTGGTGCACGAAGTCCTAGCTGGACCAACACCAGTCCAGGGCCTCTGGTGCTGGTGATGGGGTCACTTCCACCCACACCACAAGGCTGAGAAATGCTGAGTGTGTGTGTGTGGGGGATGTTGGGAAGGGAGAGGAGAAGAGTAGACACTGGAGAAGAAACTACCAACACATTCTGATAGGGGGCCCTAAATCACTTCCCTGGGCCTCAACCGCCTCATTAAATTAGGGCTTTGTCCGACACCATCAGTCAAGTCCTTCCTACAGGTAACCTTTCAGATTTTCTTTTCCTTTTCATAGTATTTGGTTTTTGTAGTGAAGAAACAAGCCTTTGCCGGCCAGTGTTGTCAAGCTCAGAATGGAATTAGTGAACAGATAGCTCTGTTGAGATCAGATGATGTCAGGGCAGTCAGCCTGCGTGCCTTTCTGCCTGCCCGTGAGTTGTAGATTTTGATCTAGAAAAATGAGCAATGGAGGTTGTGAGGGGGGAGCCACGGACAGGCGAATAAAACCCGCTGGGACAGCGCATGTCGCTGGAAGGTCTGAGCTGGGCTTATTTTTCTTATGACCATTAGAGGTTCTGCTGTGCTGCTGGTGTCGCCAAGACGCCGAGAGAGCTTTGATGTGGTGTCTCAGGGAGCTGGTGTGGGCAGAAGCCAGAGGGGGACTCGGAAAGGCAGCGGGATCCGATCCCTGTGGACAGCTGAGGGTTTCTCGGGAATGAAACCAGAGACCTCAGCTTTCTGCTTCGTCCACTTTTTACGGAGCCTTTGGCTAGTCTTGAGACGAGGAAATCTTTCAAGGAAGCATCTGGGGGGTGGGTCACGAGGGAACGGACTCCTTGGCTTTGGTACCCACATGGGTTTGGTTGTGCCATGGGTGTGAAGATGACATGGGTGCTGGAGGTGGCAGTGAGCTGGGGGAGCCTGTCTTCTCTCCATGGCCAGCGCATAGGTTGTGGGAAGACTCTGGAGCACTCCTGGGGCACTGGGCTGCCTTCGTAGGGGAGTTTTCTCCTCCTGTCCACTATATTTAGGGAAAAAGTTAATCACACTAGTAGTGCAGTTGGTATATTTCACTGTGGCAAAATTTTTAACATATTTATTGAGTTGGCCAAGGTTGATCTGGGCCCTGACCTAATTCTCTATAAAAGTTTTTGGAAAACAGTTCTAGTGTGGTGGTCAATGGTGTTTCCGAACTGGCAGACAACCAGCTAACTCTGTGGGCAAAGTGTGAAAGAAATAGTTTGAAATTGTTTTCTAGTCCGATGTTTGCACTTTGGAGGCATTAACTTGAAATGAAACCATAGATCTTTGTCCCTGTGGCTGTAGGATTGAGAAAGGGTTTCTTTGTTGGGTTGGGGGAGAGTGGGGTGAGGATTGGAGACAGAGTAGATTGTTCTGTGGGCACCTTCATAGCTGCCTGTTCCTCCAGAGGGTCTGTCCAGATGGGAGGTGGTGGGGACAGGCTTGGAGTTCAGGCCTGGCCTCTGGAGTTGCCAACTGTCATGAGTTCCCCTCACCCCCCAAATCTTTGTGTTTTACATTTCAGACAGGTGCAGAGTGCTGGTGTGTGCCCATTGCCCTGGGTGTTTGGGTATTTTGTAGATATGTTTGTCCCTTCGGTGAATGGTGTCCATTTCTGTGTGAGCATCTGGAGCTGAGCCTGTGGGAGTAGAGAGGGTGTCTACAGTTATTGGCCCATTTGAAACATGCTAAGTAAAAACCAAACATAGTCCTGGCTGGGTAGCTCAGTTGGTTAGAGTGTTGTCCTGATACACCATGGTTGCAGGTTTGATTCCCAGTCAGGGCACATGCATGGAATAAACTAATGAATGCCTATATAAGTGGAACAACAAATTTCTCCCTCTCAAATCAAGTAAAAAACAACAATACACAAATAAACCCAAAAAACTGACAAAGATGCCCAAGAGGTAGATTGTAAGCAGCAAGTTTCATCTGCGATTTTGGAAATGAGTCTTGGGGAGCATCCTATATAATAAAAGTGTAATATGCTAAGTGTTTGACCCATCTGTCAACTGTTCAGTGACTGCTCAACCAGTGGCTATGACGTGCACTGACCATCGGGGGCAGATGCTCCGACTGGTAGGTTAGCTTGCTGCTGGGGTCTGGCTGACCGGGACTGGGCCAGAGGGCTGGACACGCTCTGGAGCCCTCCCGTGGTCCCTTTCTGGCCGGCCGGCCCCCATAGTTCCGATCGGGACTGGGCGAGACGGCCCGATCGCCCTGATCACCGGCCAGGCCGAGGGACCCCACCTGAGCATGAATTCGTGCACTGAGCCTCTAGTAAATAGATAGGAGAGTGTAGTGATTAAGAGGGTGGGCTCTGCAGGCTGTAAGATGTGGGGTCTTAACTTTTCATTTCACCATGGCGAGCACCAATTGTCAACCCGCTGGCAATGACTTCATCTCCTTAAGCCTTAGTGTCCTCATCTGTAAAAGAGGATGACAGCACCTGTGTCCTGGAGGATAACATGAATAATGCAGGGAAAGCCCTTGGCATGGTGCCCGGCACGGAGGAAGCCTTGAGAGCTTTTGTTATGAATGCCTTGTGATTCTTTGGATTGAAGTAAATGGGGTACTCCGTGATCACTGTTTGGGCTGAACCTCTTCAGGCCAAACTGACATTACCTTTGATCATCTCCTCAAGAAAATAAGGAGAAGGATGGGATTAGGACCATCTCAAGACAAGCCAGGTGCCCCTCCCATGAAGGGAGAGGCGGACTCTGTCTGTCATCTGTCAGGCATGTTACCACAAGGAAGGACCCCCTTGTGGCTCAGTCTCAAAGCAGTATTTTGTCCACACCGTCCACAGAGAGGGGACAGGGATCTGGTTGGTGGGACTGCTGAGCAGCTGAGACTTACATGGGATGTCATTTTAGACTTGACCCTTCCTTTGGTTGGTGTTGGTTTTTACATGTTGATTGATCTCTCTCACACACACACACACACACACACACACACACACACACACACACCTCTACAAGGACTCTTGCACAGAGAACCGAAAGAATGGCTATTTACTAGGTACAGAAATGTGTATTAAAAAAACATGCTAGCCCTCGCTAGTTTGCTCAATGGATAGAGCATCAGCCTGCGAATGAAGGATCCGGGGTTCGATTCCGGTCAAGGGCACATGCCCAGGTTGTAGGCTCAATCTCCACTAGGGGGCGTGCAGGTGGCAGCCGCTCAATGATTCTTTCTCATCATTGATGTTTCTATCTCTCCCCATCCCTTCCTCTCTCTGAAATCAACAAAAATATATTTTTAAAAAAACAACAATACAAAAAACCATGCTAAACAGGTGAAGACCAACCAGATTGCTGTTGGTAGGTGGCAAAGCACTGTGCTATAAATATTGCAGGACTCCTCTTTCTCCGCTCAGAGGAAAAATTGCTTTGCATTTCAGACACAGAGAGAGCTGGACAAGTCTTTCCCTCGTGTGTGAGACACTGAGAGCAACGTGGAAGGTTTTCCTTAAATGGAGCCGGCGCTGGGCCCGTCTCATGTTGAAGTTAAAGCCCGCCATGCTTTATTTCTCATGTTAGGCAAGATTCCCAGGCTCAAGACCACTCACCCCCCCAACTCCTCCCACCCCTACCCCCACCCCCCTAATCTCGAGGTGTGTACTGGGCACAACTCAGCCTGAGACCTTTCTGCTTTCACTTTTGGTTACTCAGAACCTCCATCTGGCGGTTTTTGAACGTGAGTGTTTTCTGCGGCTTTTCTGTGGCTCCTTCTCAAAGTATTCAAAGCAGTTTAAAAAGACATAATGTTCAGCGATCTGACCAAGAGCGAATGTAAGTACTTACTCGGGGACTATTTTTAAGAAGAAAAAAAAAAATCTATCAGATTTGAAAGTCTTAATTCTCACTCTATCTTGGAAACAGATAAAATAAAGGTTTGAAAAACAGGGGACTTGTTCCCTACAGTCCCAATGCTTTTAGGAGTGGCAGCCGTAGCAAATAGCACAGTGTATAGAAACAGAAGCGCTAAGCTTCTTTATTTAATATTAAACAGGAAACTGCAAGTGTCGGCAGCAAATGGTGGTGGGTTTTCAACAAACCTGCTGCTGGGCTCGTCTGTGCCGACAAGCCCAACGGAGACGCTTCTCTTTTTATTCCGTTAACGCTCGTGCGTGCTCACGAAAATCTTAATGAAAACATAAGCATGGGCAGCAGGTTCTGTATTGCAAGGTTTGGAAGCAACACGTTTTCCACTGGAACCGAAAGGAAATTTGGAAGCAAATTGAAAACCTCTCCGAGAGAGGAAAATGCCTTGCACTTTTGTTTCGCCTTTGTCCGGCGCCGCCACTCAGCCGACACGTGTGTCTGAATATTCTTTCCGAAGACCTGGGCTTCCTGTTAAGGTCAGCCTTCAATTTCTAGAGAATATAATTTGCTGCTATTTTTAGAGCATCATGATTGCTCGTCATAACTAATGGAAAAGGAAAAAAAAAAAACCCTCCACAGAGAAATAAATGTGTAACAGCTGTGTCTGCTTAAACTTGATTAAAGGCAGTAAAAAAAAGTAAACAGAAGAGTGAGTGTGACAATAGACCGGGGAGAGACAAGGATCCCTCTCATTGTGAAAAGTTTTACAGACATAACTCGCTCCTCTTTGGAGGAGGCCGCCGTTGTCTGTGTTTAAAGTTTACTTTACTGTTTGTCTTGAGTGGGATCAGTGTTGTAGTGAATAATTTATAGCCAGCATGAATGAGCTCATTAGTCACCTTTTCAGACTTTAAATGAGTTTTGTGGTTGTCATTACTCGAGCCTTCTGTTCAGCCGCCGAGCAAAATGACAGTTTGGCAGTTGGCTGCCTTGTTGTGGGCAGCCTGCTCCGCTCCAGGTCTGCGTGGCTTTTGTATTTCATTGAAGGCCCCCCCCTCCCCCTTTTCTGTCCCCCTGCGGGTCCAGGGATGCTCACATTGCACAAGCCTTTTGCACCCCATGTTTAAATGAGAAGTTTTCCGGGGCTTAAAAAAAATCTTTCAGTTGCGTCTGCCGGAGAGAATAAAGTGGATGGAGTGAGCTTTTTCAGCAACTGCTGGGTATTATGCCCTTTGTTTGATATTCAACTTATTCAGAAGCAGCGAGCTGGGGAGTGTGGCTGAGCAGGCTGAACCAGGCTCTCACATGGTGGCAGGCATTTCAGACAAGGGGATGGCATTGGGGTTTGGAGGGAGAAGTCTGTGTCGGAGTGGACTTGCATTGTTACTGTCCTGAACATCCATGTAATGTGAGTGTGTGTGGATGAAGAAATTTACTCCAGCCAATCTGCCCGGCTAGATTTCCTGGCCAAAGAAAACCTACAGAGGGGTTGACAAGATGATTTTTCAGGACCCCAGGCGGCTCAGGGGTCCAGATCATTGAGAATGGCCATTCTTTCCCCCCTCTAGGTCTTCCCAGTCCAAATCAATCAGAGGCAACAAAATGTTGCAGCTGCCTGCTCACCAGGCCCTTGGAGACTTGCCTGGGAGGCTGGTAGGTGGGAAGACGAGCCTGGGCATGACACTAGCAGGTGGCATATCTTTGGAACTGATGTCATGAGGTTCATCCTTCCCTTTTAACGGGGCCTGGGCAGCCTCTGAGAGCTCTCACACATCCGCTCTCCAGGACGCAGGCATGCCCACCTTGGCCTTCGGGCAGCCTCTGCTGGCGCTCCTAGTGCATGGATGCTTGCCGGGGGCATCTCAGCCAACTGCCTGGACCCCTGTTCTGAGGGCTTTTTGACGTTTGCTGTGAGCAACAGGCACTAGCGGCTGCCTGCTGTCCCCAACGTGGGCAGCACCCCCTTCCGGGATCCATATTGTTAGACAGCTGGCCTAGCACTGTGTGAGGCATGTAGAAAAGATGCTCAATATTCCTCCGTGGAAAACATGCCAACTTAAAAAGGACGCCTGGTTGTTTGGGGGCCAAAACGTTGAAGCCAGTCAGAGTCACATGTCTGGGTACAGAGAAAGGTGGTGGTTTGCACCTACAGAAAGACAGCAGTCCACCCGGCTACTTCCTTTCCAGCCCCCACACTCTGAGGCAGGGGGCTCACGTGCACTCATGCCTGCACCTGAGTCACAGCATTAAATTTAGGCACAAGAGATGCTGGTTTTGGGAGGAGTGGGGTTTCAAGACCAAGTGTTGGTGAACGTCACTACCCAACAAAGGAAAAACCCTTCAGGTTTGGCTGCTGTAAGCAGGTGAATAAGTGGCTAATGTCCCCAAAAGAATTTGGTATGGCAGGGAAATAGGTGGGTGATATTTTAATCTATGTACTGTTTCCCAGAGAGTTCAGCAAATTGGGGGCTTTCACCTTCTTTTAAAGAGTCAGACTTAAAGAGAAGAACTGATTGTTTTTCTTTCAGATCCCTCTGAAAAAGAACGAGCAGGGAAGTCATTCCTTGGCCTGGTTAAGACTCTGGCCGCTGAGACCCATGTGACCGTGGTACTTGGTGTACTCACTGAAGGGAGGACAACAATAAAAGCTCTTACAAACTCCAGAGGAGGGAAAGGTTGATGATGCCACTTTTCTTTTGACTAATCTGAACAGTTATTAGAGACCAGATTGGGAGAGGGATGAAGGGAAGCATTTTATTTTCCCATTAAGTGATCCATATTTTTAAAAATTGATTTTTAGAGAGAGGAAGGGAGAAGGAGAGAGAGAGAGAAACATCAATGTGATAAGGAAACATGCATAGGCTGCCTCCTACAAGCCCCGTGCTAGGGATTGGGCTCACAATCTGGGCATATGCCCTGACCGGGAATTGAGCTGGCAACCTTTTGGTGCGCAGGACGATGCCCAATCGACTGAGCCACACCAGCCAGGGCAAAATCCATGTTTTTTATTACTACTGTGTCATTTGCCATGAGTAAGAGAGAAATATAAGACAGGGTCCTTGCCTCTCGAGGCACTTACAGCCTGTTTGACACCCAGTCTCTGGATGATTTATTTTTTATTAGAAAGATACACTGTACCATATTGATTATGACATAGAAGCTGAACTTTGTGTTTTGGTTTGTTTTTGCAAGCAGTACCCTTTCATTCAGTTTAAAAGTCCTCTTTTCCGTCCTCCTTCTTTATTTCCTGGTCACAGTTTTTCCTCCCTGGAGCTCCACTGCTCCTGTCCTTCATGTCCTTGAGCCCCAGGAAGTTCTCTGAGAGGCCAGATGCTCTGGATTGACCTGAACTTCCCTTGGTTGCTGCCTGGAATGCGGCTCCAAATCCAGACAGTGTGCATTCAGATCCCAGCCCCATCACTTACCAACTGTGTGCCCATGGACAGGTGGCTAAATCCCTCAGGTTCCTCACTTGAAACATGGGCATAATAATACTTACATCACACGGTTAACACAAGGCTGAAACGAATGAAGCCTTAGACTACTGACTGGCACTGCTCTTTAAGTGTCGTTAAAAACTGTTGATCTCATTCGTCACAGATCCCCTGTTTGCATATTTGCAAACTTGCTGAAATTTATTTCAACCCCCAAATCAGTGCTCGCGGCTTTCGTGGTCATGTGGACATGTGGAGAGTTACAGAAATTGAGTTGCCCAATTCATACACATTCCCGGCTGAAGCTGAGCAAAGCGATGACCTGGCTTCTTGTTTCAGCTCTCACATTGTAAATAGGTGTCCTTTTTTTTAATTTTATTTATCTTGATTGTTAAAAGTATTACAGATGTCCCCCCCCCCCGTGACCCCCTCCCTCCACCCTGCTCTCCCCCCTTCAGGAACAGGTGTCCTTTCTGTGGCCTGTTTAGTCCGTGTTTTGTGCTTTTGTTGGTGGTGTTACTGTTTACAATGGCCCCCCGTCGTAGCGCTAAAGTGTTGTTCAGGGTTCTAAGCATGCCCAGGTGGACTGCCTTGTGGGAAATACATGAGTTAGGTGAGCTTTGTTTGGGTGTGAGTTAATAGTGCTGCTGGCTGCAAGTTCAGTGTTAAAGCCTCCACATTTTATGTTAAATAAAGTGTCTTTAAATGGAAACAGAGAAAATACAGCTGTGTATTGATCAGTTCACAGGAATGTGACCGCTGCTCGGGAACCGAACCCTGTATTTCCTCTAGGAGCCATGGCTCAGTCCTTGCTAATTCATTGTTTACGGAGGCCCTAGAACACAGCTACCACGAATAACAAGACTTGGCTGGAGATGATGGAGTCCAAGAGCTCAGAGTGGTAGCCTCTTGCGGGGTAAGCTCCTGACGACAGGGAGTATCCCCGGGAAGGCAGGAGGAGCACAAATAGTTCTGGCCAGCCCTAGCTGGTTTGGCTCAATGGATAGAACGTCAGCCTGTGGACCAAAGGGTCCCAGGTTCGATTCCGGTCAAGGGCACTTACCTTGGTTGCATACTCTTCCCTGGCTTGGGCCCAGGGCCTGTGCAGGAGACAACCAATCGATGTGTTTCTCTCACATCGAATTTTCTCTCTGTCTTTTCCTCTCTCTTCCACTCTCCCTAAAAATCAATGGAAAAATAGTCTCGGGTGAGGATTAACAACAAAAAAGAAACCATTCTGGCCACGTGGAGTGCCTCAAGCTGGGCACAGACTTTCCTATCAGATTTGGAGAAAGGTAAGATGGAACCATACCTGACCTCGTATAAGCATACGTTGTTACAGAAGAGCAATCTGGAGATAGAGAGTAAATGTCCCCTCCCCTCCCCCCCAATTCTTAATTCAGGAGCATCTCCTCTCACCCTTGTACCTATAGACGAGTTTGTAGAGAACGTTTGATACTCAGAACCTATAAATCGAAAGCCTTCCTGCAACCAGACAACAGACCCCACGCGCAGGGTATAATATTGGCCATACTTAGCAATTCCCGTGTGCTCGGAGCACCAGCCTTTTCAGAAAGGGGTCATTTTGTCCCTTCAGATTGAAAAGATCACAAAATGCTTCCATTTGGTGAAAAGGCTTTGATAACATATTTATTTCCCCCCAAACTCTTACTTTGTGAAATGTTTGCAAATTGTGTCACAGGCACAGTCTTTGAGAATGTGAAAGTGATCCAAAAAAGGGAAAGCGTCACTTAAAACGGCTGGAAAATGCGACAGAAGGGGACACGGGACGCTAGGGCACGGTGGCCATGTAATAATATGCCTCTAGCCTCTTATTTCTGCGATTTCCAGGTTTTCACCCTTTTAAACAATGTCCCAGCCAACAGCCTCCTAAATACATTGTTGCGCCTTTCAGTGCATTCATTCAGCTCACGTTGAGCACAGGCTCTGGGGTAAGCGCTGTGTGCATCGCTGAATAGAACAGGCGTGTGTCCTGCTTTTGTGGAGCTTGCTGCCTCGTGGGGGCAGGCAGTCTGGTGGGGAAGTTAACTGGAATGAATTCCTAGAAGTTGGAAGTGTAGTGTCAATGGCTATGCTCATTTACGTTTTGATTCATTTTGTCAGAGGACCCTGTTGAAGAGTGGTACCGAGTCCCAGAGCTCCCGACAACCCACACCAAAGTTTGGTTCTTCTTTTTAAGTCTGTGCCCATCTGATAGACGAAATGAGCGATCATAATTGCAATTTGCATCTTTTTGTTTTTACTTAAATTGAGCATCTTTTCACGGGTGTCTTGCCATTTTTGTTTCTCCTTTTGTGGATTTGCCTTTTTATCGTTAGGGTGATCATTTTTTTCCCCTCGGTTGAGCTGTAAAGGTTATAAATTTAAAATATTCACCCTTTTCCTAGGTATGGCAACTGTTTCCTCACTTTTGGTTAACCTGGCTTAGGACTGCTGGTTCTACAGACAAATTTTAAATTGTTGGGCAGCCAAATATGTCAATAATTTTTCCTTTGATTTACTTATTTAACAAAAATAGTGCTAAGTGCCAGGGCATTTTGGTATGTATTTTATCAATATTATTTAAACTTCATCACAACCCTATGAAATGGGTATGGCTCTTAATCTCCCTCCCCTGCCCCCCTTTTTTTAAGATGAAGAAACTAGTTAGAAAGAAGTTAAGTACCTTAACTAGTTAAGTACTAATGTTACCCAGCTAGTAAGTGGCAGAGAATATGAACCTAGTCCAGGTCCTGATGCTAGCCACTATGCTACGCCGTCTCTGGCCGTTGGCGTTAGGCTCTGTGTGTATGTTTGTAGTTGCTTCGTAAATGCTCACTGAGTCTCCCCAATCCTTCAGGGCAAGTGCCACGTCCCCTCCACGCACTAACTGGGCAGGGAGTACCTAGATACTTCATAAATACATGTTGATTGAATGAATTGACTTAATCTGGATTCTGGATCATCAGCTCGCACTGTGTTTATGCTCAAAGAGGAGTTGACAGGTTCTATATTTCCCTTTTGCCTCCGGCAGGCGACTTGATAAGCACAGGTTTGGCTGGGCACCTGAGCTCGTGCACTTCACTCCACTGGTTCAGCTGTACTTTCCCTTCCCACACACCCCTCCTTCGCTCTTCAAATAAACTTCCTGGCTCTATTCCCTGCTGGAGAAATCTAATAAGCCTTTTCCCAGGCGCCACCCTTCAGGACCTGTCACGCAAACACCAGGAATGCACGAGAGGAAAACCCCGAGAGAGGAGGACCAGAAACTCCAAGTGAGGCTTGGCCGAGACGAGGCGGAGGGGCTCCCAGCTGCGGTGCTGGGTCTCTCCTGCACTGAAGAGAAGGAAGTCAGGAGCTTTTTAATCATCACAAAGTGCATTCTCATGTTATCTCAGAGAATCTTCGTCAGCCCATGATGGAGTTATCTTTGACCATCATCTCTCCCTCCCTTTCTTCTCATGTTCAGTCTTTGGACAGATCCTCTTGGTTCTTCCTTTGAATGTTCTTGTGCATTCAGTTTTTCCAGTCTCCCTGGCTAGTCTCTAATTCACTGGGTCTCAGAGTATAGGCCAGTGATGGCGAACCTTTTGAGCTCGGCGTGTCAGCATTTTGAAAAACCCTAACTTAACTCTGGTGCCGTGTCACATATAGAAATTTTTTGATATTTGCAACCATAGTAAAACAAAGACTTATATTTTTGATATTTACTTTATGTATTTAAATGCCATTTAACAAAGAAAAATCAACCAAAAAAAAATGAGTTCGCGTGTCACCTCTGACACGTGTGTCATAGATTCGCCATCACTGGTATAGTCCCTGGACCAGCAGAGGCAGCCATCTTCTGGGAGCTTGTTAGGGATGTGAATTCTCAGGGCCCAGCCCAGATTTACTGAATCAGAAACGCTGGGGTTAGGGACCAGCAAAGCTGTGTTTTAATTGCCCTACAGATAATTCTGATGCACACTCAAATCTGAGAATCTCTGCTCTCGAATGCACCCTCCTTTCTTTATTAAAACATTATAAATGTAATGGGTGCTCATGGTAGAAAAAGTTGGAAACAGGACAAGGATGAACAAAGCAGGCAAACATCTTACCCCATAATTCTACCACTTAGAGGGAACCACTGTTTTAATATTTTAGCATTTTCTCGAATTAAAAAAAAACGTTAAAAACAAATAATCTTTATTCCCTTTTGTATGGGTTCTGCAGTGCTTTCTGAGTGGTTCTGCCTGTTTTGGGTCTTTGTTTTCTCCTTTCCTCCTCCAAAATTCATCCCGGGCCCATGGTCCCTTCCTTTTTCTTTCCCATCCCCCTCCATCAAATTGACATATACTTGACACAGGACACTGTGTAAGTTTAAGGTGCATAGCCTATTGATTTGGTATGTTTATATTGCAATATGATTGCCATCATAGCTTAGCTAACTCCTTTATCATGTCACATAATTTTTTCTAGTGTTCGGAACAGTTAAGAGCTAGATATCCTCTTTCCAAAGTCATCTCCCTCCCCTCCCTAGTCCTGTTGTACCAGATGGTTCCACCATGCCCCCTGCCTCAGCTATTTGGAGGGGGTGGGCGGAAGGGATTAGTCACCTGACTCAGGCTAAGCCAATCAGATGATTTCTCTGAGAATTTGAGCTCTTGTGGAAGACTGAGGCAGTCTGAAGGTGGTGGATTCTAAAGTTAGAAGGTCCTCAGGACTTGGTAAGCGAGCAGAGGAAGCCAGCCTGCAGGGAGGAGTGTGGAGCAGCTCCGCAGAGGGAAGTAGTAAAGATACTATGGAAAGAGAGAGATGGAGACAAAAATTACCTGATGATGACTTTTCAGTCCTGTGCAGCCCAGCTGGGCTGCTTGCCCTGGGCTGACCCAAGTCTCCTCTTACGTACCTGTCTTCCCAGGCCTGCCTCAGATTCCTCCTCATATTTGAAAGTCCCTCAGGCCTTCCCACCAGCAGCAAGTGCTCTCACCGCTCATCTATTCAGTTGTTACTGCCTGGAGCAGGATGACCGGGCTTTACACTGAACCATTCCATAAATAATCATATTGGCCACATAATCAGCGATGGGGGAGGGGCTTTAATGTTCCAGGGCAGAGAAGCATGTTGGAAAAGAAGGCACACAACATGAGGGCGAGAGGAATTCCTCTCCGGGCTGGAGTCTGGGTGCTCACTCTTCATCCCATTCCCAGATGGGGCTGCAGAATGGTCCCATCCAGTCCTCAGTCAGGAAATAAGTGTTGCCCACAACGAGTTCTGGGGCACACATATAATTCTGCTGTCAAGGGTGTTTTTAAACAGTCCCACTTGTTTCTTTGAGGTTTCTAAGGGTCTAAGGCACAAGGGTACTTTTTGAAAGTTCAAGTGGGGAATTAAGGAGGTTGTTCCTAAATGAATTTGGCCCCTGCACCCTTTTGTCAGGGAGCATGTCCCCGAGCCAGGATGCTATGGAGTTACAAGGTAAAAAAGTCACACTACGCCTTCAGTAAAGGGCTGATGCCCCATTTAAGACAGACCGGCAGGCAGGCAGACATGTGTACTCTGCCCTCCAAATCAGGCCTGGCTGGTCCACACTTCAGGCCACATTTGTAATAGCAGAGAGAGAACTTAAATATGCTCGAGAATGGGAGAAACAAACAAAAAACAAAAAAACAAACACCACCCAGAAGAAGAAGGCGAGCTAATAAAAGGCAGCTTACCTCACCACACTCCACCCTCTGCTTATGGCTTCTCCTGGCCCAAGGCTTGCTCATCTTTTAAGTTTTTGTTCACCTGGGATGGCTGGTTCAGTCACTGGAGGCTAAGAGCTTGCACGGAAAGAATGACACGTGCAGTAACCTTCAGATCACATCCTCTCAGTTTGAACTCTGAGAAAGAAGGAACGTGCTGGGGTGGAAATAACATGCCACCTCTACTTAATGCAAAGAGGTTTCTAGCTATGGTGTGAGTGTGGCTGGGGGTTGGGGGGGTCTGTCCTGGCCTGTAAGGTGTGAGGACAAAGGTCTCTCCCCTTGGCTCCTTTGATGGGAGATTCAGCTCTCCACTGATATGCTGATGAGGGGTGGGACCTGCAGGAGGCTGAGCTCCTGTCCTGGCTTTGTTACCAGTTCTGACTTCAGAGATGATCTAGTTTGTTTCTCTGACCTCATACCTTTGCTTCGTGGCTCAGGGTAGGTCACATCCAGCGCTCAGTAATGAACGGGCTGGGGCTGATGAACTCTGGCTGCCCTTCGGCCTCCACCTCTGAATCATCTTGTGGTTGAGATGTGCCATGGCACTCACTGGTAAGTAAGGAGGCCTGTGGTGAGAGTCCTGGCTGAAGACTTGCCACCCACCATCTTAAGGGGAATGACTCTTAGATTGACTGGGGGTTCTTTCTTTTTTGAAATAAGAAAAGGACAATAAAAACCTTCCGACACCCTGTGGGACTTATCTCCCCCTTTGGCTAGGTTATAAAGCACTGCAAGCTGGAGAGGTTTCTGAGGGAGGTGACTGGGGCCTTCTTACTGGTGGTTCTGCAGTTTTAAGATCGCTCCCTCCCCCTCCGGTCGGGTTCAGGTCAGGGTGGCAGGAGTGACCTGGACTTCTCTTATGTGTTGCAACCTGCTGATTTGGCTGCGTGGGAGAGTTGTGCAAACATATTTTTATTTATGTCACCAGCAGGGTGTCCTGTAGGACTCTCCTCTCCAAGGCTGCTACTAGGTGTGACTTTAGCAGCCGGTGGCCATGCTTTAGGGAGGAACCTAAAGACTTGGAGTGGTTGCTGAGCCATTTGCTGGGTGCTCCTGTGAATTGTTGGGCTCTTGAGAGCTCAAAATATGAAGGAAAGGAAGCTTTTTGCTGGAGGTTTAGAAGTGGGTCGGGCGTTGAGCACAACCCACTGGAGAGGCTCTACTAGCGCGGCCTTTGGGATGGGGCTCTTGCGCTGTAATCCGTAATGGCCACCCTCCCTCCCTTGGCAGACAGGCGTCTGCACTCGACCAGGGGAGCGGCCACCTGGGCCTGAGACTGCGGTGCCTTTGTGCCTTTTTTCTCGGGGCACGAGGTGGGCGCTGGGGGAGCTCTGGGGAAGGCCCTGGGAGTCCCGCCAGGACGCCTTAGTTGGGGAGAAGTGGAATCTCTTCTCCCCCTTGCCAGCCTCGCCCGCATCGTAATTCTTTTTATTTTTACTTTCGAGCCATGTAAGGTATGCGGATGGGGTAGTAGCGTTCCGGAGACACGTAGCCAGCGGCGCAAAGCCGGCCCGCCCGCGTGGCCTGAGCCCGGGGTAGAGACGGGCCCTACGCCTTTGGCCCCACCAGCCACGCCGCCCACGGCCGGGGCTGCCCCAGGTCGTGGAACCCTGAGCCGGCCACCCATGCCCCGCGGTGCCGCGGGAGACGAATCCATGCGGCCCAGTCCGGCCTCGTTCCCGGCTGCGACCTGGGAGCGCCTAGGCGAGGGGCCGATCGCTGTGTGGGGGGAGCAGGCAGAGCTGGTCCCAGCGGGTCCGCACCCTGCGCCCCAGGCCGCCCGCGGCCCGGCCCACGTTTTCCCTCTCTCCCGCTCCCTCCGCCCCCTGCGCTCCGTCCCTCCCCTTCGCTCCCCTCCCTCCCCGCGCTTCCCCTCCTCCTGCCTGGTCATGTGTCGCCTTTTTTTGTTTGCAGTGGAAACAATTTCTCGCCGCTCGACGCGCCCCGGCCCGACGCGTCGCGGCGGAGGCGAGCGGGAGGCGGGACGGGGCGGAGAGAGCGGCGGGGCCGGCGGGAGGACGCGCTGCGCGCCGGCTGGACGCCGCAGGTCCCATGCCGCGCCGCGACCCCCGCGCCCCTGCCGCCCGCACCCGCGGCCGCCCCCCGCCGCCCGCTGCCCCGGGCTCGCCGCGCCGCGCCCGCGCGTCCTTAGCCGGGCCACCAAGCGATGCCCGCTGGGCGCCCGCGAAAGTTTGTCGGCTCCCGCTAAAGGGCAGCGGCGCCCCCGAGCCCCTGCGCCCCGCTCCGGCCAGGTGAGTTAGCTCCGCGCTCGGGCCGGCGCCAAAGCGGGATTGGGTGACTCGGGGTGGAGACGCTTGTCCAAGGCGGTCCTGGAGGCGCCCGCACCGCTCTCGGCGGGCGAGGGACTCCGCAGTTCCTGGGGGAGAGCGCGGGGCGGGAGCCAGGCCGGGTGGGGAGACGGGAGCCCCCGAGCGGGGAAGTTGCCGGTCCGAAGAGTTTCCTGCCCCGACGTGTGGGCTCTTTCCCGCTGCCTCGGTTTCCAAAAAGACGCCCAAAAGGAACAGAGTTCGTATTGTCCACGGAGGACAGGAACCCCCGCCGTTCCGGGCGGGGGGGAGAGGGTGCTGATCCAAGGGACACCCCAAGATGAGAAACAGGCTCCTAACAAAGATACCCTCCCCCACAAACTGTGCAGGCTTGGCACTGGCAGTGAGCGTCTCCCGAGACCCCCCGAGGCCCGACTCCTCCTCACCCCGGCCCTCTTTGAAACCCTCCTTGGGTCCTGGAGAAGTTGGGGGACGGCGGGCTTTTATTGATGTGTTCTTAAGGTTCGCAGCGGTGCAGCCAATAAAAGGTTTATGACATCTGACCAGCAGTGAAGGTATGCGAGCTCCCAATTGCCCTGTATGCAGGGAGAAGAGCAGTTTCCCCGTTGCTTGGCAACGCCGCTGATTGACACAGGACGCAGCCAATCGCCGCTCCCGCAGGTCCCCTTGAAATGTTTTTGACAAGTACAGTAGATGCTAGTGGAGCGCGTGCGTGTGCGCGCGTGCGCGTCGGAGAAAGGGGGGGGGGGGTTGTTTAGCCCCCTCCCAACTCGCTGCCCTGTTAGGTTTGGGGAGGATTTCTCAACTTTTTAAAGTTCACTTCGAACATCTGTTCAGAGCTGGGCCAGTAATGGTTTTGTCAGTTATTTGGAGACATTCTGAGAGAGAGCAAGAAACTAGCTTTCCTGCTACCTTCTCTCCGTTGAAAAGCAAAAAAGATAACGAAAAACAAGTCATTAAAGAAAAACAGAGAGAGAGAGAAAGAGAGAGAGAGAGAGAGAGAGAGAGAGAGAGAGAGAGAGAGAGAGAGTGTGTGTGTGTGTGTGTGTGTGTGTGTTGTGGGAATGCAACCAATAGCAAACTGAGAAGTTGTAAGGAGGTCACTAGTGAATAACAGAGTATATGATGTAGCAACCTTTTTGGCAGCAGATTCAAAATGTTTGTCTAACTGCAGATTCACATGATCCTAGATTCCCTCCCCACCCCCACCCCCACCCCCAAATTGGGGGGAAAAAAGATTTGGCGAATTATGTAGTTTGAGTATAATAATGGAAAACTCAGCTGTGGTTTCTGGAAACTTTTTAAAAATGGAACTGGAGTGATCAGCAGCTCTTGATATTGTGGCTATAGAATTCGGGTTTATAGGGATGCCTTAACAGTTGGAGGGCATGGGCGGGGGAGAGACAAAAACAGGCAAATGATCCAAGGGAACTGAACCCCGTAACCCTGTTTTCTTAACCATTCTTCTAAGAAAACCATATTGCTGGCAATGTTTGTTTAAAACAAAAGGAAACATGGAGAATAGCATGTTAGATCCTTTGGGAAGCGACTGACAAACTAAAAAGAAAGAGAGCAGCATGTTGTCATAGCAACAATGCAATTAAATTACTGTCAGCCATGATATAATTTTCCTGTTTGAAAGCTCAGGAGACGAAAAACTTTCGTCTAGAGCTAAAGTTGACTTCAGTGGCTGGGTAGTAGTTCTCGTATGTACTCTACTGTGTGGATAATCCTAGTTATCCAAAAATTCGTTTTTTTATTGGGATCTGAGGAAACTTTGGGAGAGACAAACCTAGTTTTGATTGTTTTATAAAGAAGGTAAAAGCATTATTAGTCTGGTCTCTGTAAACCCCCAAGCCTCAAGATACTAGCTTCCTCTTTAAAATGTGTCATGTGCTACTCAGGTTAGTACTAGTACATGACAGAAATAATAACATGGATGAACCTGAGGTATGCAAACTGCCCTGTTCCATGGGTCTTCGATGCCCATAGAAGTTTCTTTGGAATTGGTCATCTCACAGCAGTTCTAGAGAGTTCCCTGCAGGCCTTCAATCAGCAGGCTCTGTTTGTCCACCTTTTGGAAGAGGGAGGGTGCACCCGGGGTTGGTTCTGGGGCACCTGGGGTTGGCTGTGTAGTGCTCCCACACTGTGCTTTCTAGAATCCCATTTTCCCCAGCTGAACTGGCAGTTGTTTTAGGCGTAGTGTCAGTGGACTTTTCGAGCCGTAGAGTAATCATATTCTTTGCTTTTGATGTATTCATTCTTTTCTTTTCTTTCTGGATAGATTGCTTGATCTTCTCACTTGTGGGGGGAAAACATAGAACAGATACATTGTTTGAGCGCTCCAGACGGAGAGTGGGAGACCTCTCTTCATTATCTTCGCTGTTCTTTCTATCTTACATTGAGTGCCAGGGGGTCGGACAGCTTTGTATCTGCCGGGGTCATTCTATTTGTGGACTCGCCACCTCTTCAGTTTCTTTTCTCATCAGATATTTTACTCCCTGTTCTAGGTTATTGACAAAAATGGGGGCGGCAGCAGATGAGAATTCTGTAGCAATTTTTGTTGAATTTGCCTTTCTTTCTTAAAGCTGCCCTTTTGCTCTCCTACTTTTTTTCACCAATCCTAATTTCAGTTAATGGCTTGTCTTTCATATTCCCATTTGTATGTGTGGTGCCTGCACTCCTCACTTTTTCATTCAGAATGTAGTGTCCCAATTAAATTAAATGCATTTATTGCTCTAGTTCGAATCCAGAATTCAAATGTAATTAAAGTTAAATGTAATTAAGTGTTTGATCATGACTTGTGGAGGGGAGGGGGGAAATCAAATAAAACTTATTAAACTGATGCATATTGTGGCCACAGTTTTAATTCGGGGGTCGTTGTGATGGATGGTCCTTGTATGGAAACTCTGAAAACACTGGCCTTAAACTTAGAGGCATTTTCTTTTTTCGAGAATGGTTAACAGTGAGCCCTATGACCCCAAGCCACAGAGAGGGGTTGTGCATTGAGCTTATTAGGTAGAGTTTAATCACGAGGCTTGAAATATTTTTACTTGTGTATATGTGTTCCTGTGTAATAGATGAACTGAGGCAGCAAGAAATAACTGATTTTCCCAGGGTCCTAGTGAGAGTGTTCGTAGATCCAGGGAGAAGGCATTGTGGACTTTCCCATTCTTGTTATGGTGCGTTTGCACATTAAAGGTGCTGGAGATGTTTCCAGTATTGATGTGTTGAGGGGTGACAGTCACTGCGCTGTATGCACGATAGACCGATTTTACTTCCTGTGCATCTCTGTGTGGTAGAATTGTGGGTTTGCATTCCTTGGGGTAGGAGCCATGAGATGTGTTCCTGTGTGGAAGGGGGTTCATAGAGGGGGCCGCGGTGGGGGTGGGGGTGGGGACCAAAGCAGTAGGAGGACTCAGCTGCCTTTCCGGTTTGGGTTTCACTGACTCTTCTTCTCTGTGGAATGTGTTTCCCAGGAGCCTTCACCTAAATGGGTCCAGTCATGCCTCCCAGTAAGAAGCCAGAAAGCTCAGGAATTAGCGTCTCCCGTGGGCTGAGTCAGTGTTACCGGGGCAGCGGCTTCTCCAAGGCCCTTCAGGAAGACGATGACCTCGACTTTTCTCTGCCCGACATCCGATTAGAAGAGGGGGCCATGGAAGATGAGGAGCTGACCAACCTGAACTGGCTGCACGAGAGCAAGAACTTGCTGAAGAGCTTCGGGGAGTCGGTGCTCCGGAGCGTCAGCCCCGTCCAGGACCTGGACGATGACACGCCCCCGTCGCCCGCCCACTCTGACATGCCCTATGATGCCAGGCAGAACCCCAACTGCAAGCCCCCCTACTCCTTTAGCTGCCTCATATTTATGGCCATCGAGGACTCTCCGACCAAGCGCCTGCCAGTAAAGGATATCTACAACTGGATCTTGGAACATTTCCCGTATTTTGCAAATGCACCTACTGGGTGGAAAAACTCCGTGAGACACAATTTGTCGTTGAATAAGTGTTTTAAGAAGGTGGACAAAGAGAGGAGTCAGGTAAGTCTCCGTGTCTGGAACTCGAGCGTTTCCTTTTTCTTTCTAAAATTTTTAGTTTTCTCGCCATTAACAAATTGTTAAGGACTGTAAAGTCCCCACACTGAAGGGGCATTTATAAATGGGTACTTTGATTTCATTCATTTACTTGTAAACCTCCTCTTCCTTAAGCATATTAATTAAATACTGTTTTTCGTGTTTGTGCTGACTTGAGGTGTTCCGAACACTGTGGCATCTGAACATAATCACAAAACCGTGGTGTGCACACTGCCTGCTTCTTCCCTCAGTGTGGATGGGTCAGTTTGGGTTTACAGCACAAAGGGGCAGCCATTAACCATGAGGTGTATGAATACATTTTTGAGGAAAATTGCCAGAAAGGGATAGGGGGAAAAGGCATCCATTTTCTTTCTGAATTTGAACTTGGAGAAGGGCAGTCTCTCTGGGACCCTGGAGCACATGGACAGCAACAGACATTGGGAGGCGTCATACTTGAGCATATTATGCACTAAACAAAGGCAGACAGGAATTGCCCAGGTGACGTTTTGTTTTGTTTTGTTAATTCTCACCAGAGGATATTTTTAGAGAGAGTGGAAGGGAGGAGGAGACACACAGAGAGAAACATCTATGTGTCTCTCAAATCGATTGGCTGCCTCCTGCACGTGGGGCCGGGGATCGAGCCTGCAATCAAGGTGTGTGTCCTTGACCGGAATTGAACCCCAGCACCAAGCACTGATGCTCTATCCGCTGAGCCAAACCAGCTAGGGCCCAGGTGAGTTTTGAAATCCGGTGTTTACCGAAGTGTTTGGCAACTTTGGAACTCCCTGAATAGGAAAGATTAGCGCAGGGTAAAGTTCCCACCAGAGACTGACTTAAAGAAAGGTTGAAGTTTGGTTTTAAAGCTTTTGAGCTCCATGGTCCACTAGAAGGAAACAGCTTTAATAATCTGCTTTGCCTTTCTCATAACGATATAGCAGGTACAATAGAAAGCAGGCCAACTGTGAGAGTGGAACAGAAAATGGTGATCTACCTTGGCGTTCTGAAAGATAATGCTGCCACGGTTACAATAAGTGGCCAGAAAGCGCTCTCTCCGCAGTGACCATGCGGCTGTGTTTTCCAGCTTTGTTTTTCATTAATAGTGCTGATGGTCTGCATTCCCTCTTTTTGAAGTTCAGGTTCAGACACAGGGCCGCTATTGTGTGGGGTCAGCCGCTGCTGTGCAGGGCTGGGACCGTCTCTTTCTCTCCAGAAACATGTTGCTGTTTCCATTAGAATCTTGAGCCGGAGAAAATTCTATTTGTCAGTGGCATGGATGATTTCGAATAAGGAGGTGGTGGAGCCATTTTTCCCCTCGATGCTGCTGGACACGTTTGTCTGCGAAGGCTATTCACCTAGAGTTTATGTTCAAGGTGGGGAGTGGGCAGCGTGCAGGGTGTGAGGAGGGGCGATGCCTGGGAGGGGCAGATGTGGACCCTGGGAGCTTTGCCTTTGGTCCCTGGTACAGGGGATGCCTCAGTGCGGTGTTCTTATGTGAGCCTTCCTGTGTTCTGGGCCCGTCCTTTGCCAGGGCCTTATTTTTACACACCTGTAACTACCTGTAACAATTGTAGGGTGCTGCTGTTGTCCCCAGGTGTCCACTTTTCTTCCCCCTCCCCTCCCCTCCCCTCCCCTCCCCTCCCCTCCCCTCCCCTCCCCTCCCCTCCCCTCCCCTCCCCATCTCAGAGTTGGCATTTGGAGACCAACCTCTAAACTTGGCTCTGTTGAGTGGTTTTTTTGTTCTTGGTTTTTTATTAATTTCAGAGAGCAAGGGAGAGGGAGAGAGAAACATCAATGATTGAGAGAGGATCATTGATTGGCTGCCTCTGCACTCCCCCTACTGGGGATTGAGCCTGCAACCTGGGCATATGCCTGGAATCTAATCTGGGACCCTTCAGGCCGCAGGCCGACACTCTATCCACTGACCCAAACCAGGTAGGGCATTCTGTTGAGTGTTTTGAGACCATTCTTTGAACTTAGAGAAAATTCGCTGCTTTCATGTAAAGGACCAAGTCTGGTATTAAAAGCTCCCGCGTAGGTGGGTCCTGGTGATGAGAAAGGGAAAGTCCTAGGAAAAATTTCAGGGTAGAATGTGCAGGAGAAAGTGGTATTCAGGTCCCCCAAAGCCGCATGTCACTGGTTAGGTCGGGCACAGGGCTTTTAGTTTGGTGAGAAACGATTGTGCAAGTCGCCACGTGCCCGGGTCTCGCTGTTTGCAGTCCTGCTGGTGCTCGCAATTCAGCAAACACACTGAAATGTTCAGCGAGCTGCTCCAGAGCGGGCAGAGCCTGCTTGGGTCCCTCTCTGGCCGTGAGGGTGGCACATGGGTGTAGGATGGTCTGTCCTGGAGAACCCTCTCCCCGATGCACCCTCCAGGGGTGACAGTTCTGAATAAATGCAGATATCACCTGCTAAGAGGGAATGGTTTGAAGGACCTCAGATTGTGAATCTTACGAAATGTTGAGTTCTGGCTTCCTAGCCTCGCTGCTGACCTGCACTGACATGTTTCTGATCAGATGCCATCAGTTTTGCCTTGAGAGTTTGTTCACAGGGTTTGTGGTGCTCTGAGAACAAAACAAGAAGTATGTGTTTTCTTTCCCTTTTTCTCCTCTTTCCTGGGGCTGCCCTGGGGGTAGCTGGGGGCCACGCTGGGACGCCTAGCCTGCCAGGGACTTCCTGTCCCCTGGCGAGCTGAGCAAAGCGGGAGGCATTCCCCCTGACACTTTGCCCAGTGAAACCTCCTTCACCTTTCCAGGTAAACTTGTTTTTTCCCCAGGGGATTTTACTTGGCGGCAGCTCCCACACTGAGGTTCAGCTGCAGCACCTGACAGTGACTAAGTGCACCCGAATATTGGTGGGAAATAGGGTAGCCGAAGGGGAGCATGGAAGCCTTGCACGTTGTATTCACAGACTTAGGCATTGCGCTTTTTCAAAAATTTAAAAGTGTAGAACACGGTTTTAAACTTGCCATAACTGTGAGAACACAGGATGCCGTATGATCCTTGTCCGGAGGGGTGGAACATGTACCCTTCTGGACAAGTGTGTCGCTGGGACGTTGGCACGCAGGAACGTACGACTGCATCAGAATCACCTGTGGCTCTTAAAATCCAGGGCCGTCTCTCGGCCCCTCCCTGGAGAGTCCGATTCAGTGGGGGTGAGGTGGGTTGGGGAAATTCGGGGTCCTAGTAAGCTGTTTTCACGGGTGTTTCTGACGTGTAGCCAGATTTGAGAATCCCTCAACTAGAAGCTTTTGGGTTCTTTCCAGTGCTGAGATTTCATCAAGAACATATTCTCATGAATGAGCAAGTCAGGGAGAATAAATGGTTTTGCTTCCGTTTTATCTCTGTCTCTCCCTTTTTTTGGTTTTACCTCTTGAAGGAACTTGAGAGTTTTATTTTTATTTTTTAACCATGGAATTGAGGACCTTTGCCTGAATCAATCAAGGTAGAGTTTCAGAGTTGGAGATTAAGTCTTATACCTCCTAAAAAAAAAGACCTTAGTTAGGACTATAAGATTATCAAGTACTACACTCTCTGACTACTTATAAATGAGAGTAAAGGGCAGTTATTTATTTATTTTTATCACCTGAATAATAAATGGTTCAGGTATGTGTGTTTTTATCTGTGCTTTTTCTCAACTTCTCTCTTGATACTTTAACAAACATACACATATATTGCTCTTTGAAAGACTGTTCAGCCTGCCCTGCCAGTGTGGCTCCGTGGTTGAGCGTTGACCTATGAACCAGGACAAGCATGTCAGACTTGCAGTCTGCAGGCTGCAAGTTTGACATGTTTGAACCAGGAAGTCACGGTTCAATTCCCTGTCAAGGCACATCCCCAGGTTGCAGGCTCCATCCCCAGTGTGGGGCATGCAGGAGGCAGCCGATCAATGATTCTCTCTCATCATTGATATTTTTCTCTCTCTCTCCCTTTCTTCCTGAAATCAATAAAAATATTTTTTTCTTTTAAAAGAGAAAGACTAGTCTAATGTTGATGAGCAAGTTCCTAAAACTCAGGGTACTGTTGGATGGTGAGACATGCAAAAACGGGATGAGGTGTGTAAGAGTGGTCTCTGGGGCAGGTGATGACCCTATTTCCTCCCTGAGCTGGTTCTTCTGGGTCCACGGGCCTCATGGATGTATCTACCCAGTCTCTCCCCACATTAATGGTTCAGAAAATGTTGCATTCTCTTGGGCAGGGCTTTGTGGTACCTGGGTGAGTCTATGAGGTTCTTCTTCGTGGATGTACTGCCTGCCTATCTGACCAGCAAGAAACTGTTCTCAGCACCTCCCCTGTTGAGCTGAAGAGGCTTTGGGATTTCCCTTTGAAGTCACTTCAGCTGCAGGATAATTCTCTGCAGTAAATAACATAGGAAGTTGGCACACTGACCTCCTATTTGAAAGTCATGAGTTTTGCTTCTTTCACAAATAGTGATGGGTTATTTGGATTATTCCATACTCTCTCACGGAGCCCTTGGTCATCTTAGTGTTCTCCTTAAACCTTGGCAAGGTGATGGCAGGTTTTAGATTTTATAGAAAATTCCACGGCCTTCCCAATGGACATTTTTTGGTACCTGACACAGACGATGGCTATGTATATTTTAAAGCCTAATACAATATTTGTTTTGATGATACTGTGCTTATTAGGCAGGCAGGCCTTTTGTTTTTACAGATTTTGGCTTCAGGCACCCTTAACGTGTTTTATTCTTATTCCCACCCTTGTCATTTTTCACTTAACTTGCTGCTTGCCAATGAGTACACCTCACTGTCCCTGTAACAGTTTATCCCTTGCCTACATTTGTTTCCGCACCAGCTTGAAGTTTCCCGAAGTTTCCTGATGTAGGGGTCTACTTAGGTTGTTCCTGTGGAATGCTTCCATGTTAGTAGACCTTCAGGATCTCATTACTTACATTTCCGGGACTTCGAGCACCCTCTGCTTCTTATTCAGTAGAATTAGTCAGTGATGTCCAAGGTTAAAATAAAACATGAGATCTGGTTCTTGCCTTTTAGGAACTTACATTCCAGGGAAACAGGAGACGTGATACAAAATAAAAAGCACAAATCACCGCAAGTACAGGAAGCAGATCAGTAAGTGATGGGTGTCATTTGAGGTTAGTCAGGGGAGCTTCCCTTCCCCAAAGAGGGCCATTTGCAGCTGAGATGAAAGACAGCAAGGAGCAGGTTTTGAATATTCCTTTTGGGGGAGCACGTGAGTAAATTGTTAACAAAGATTTCTTCTGCTGTGGGAATGAGCTCGAGATCAAGAATGGATTAGTTAGGATGAAATTTGACTGTTGTTGTAGAAAAATCTACATAATAGTGAGTAAACATAGAAGAGCATTGCTTGTCACATAAAGGAGGTCTTGGTCAACGGAGACCCACCATCTGTCATTCTGCCCAACCGTTCTTCCTTCATTGCTGGTTTCCATTCTCAGGCCTTCTCATGGTCCAGCATGGCATCAGCTAGTTTGTTCCCATTATAGGAAGCAAGAAAGAGAATGCAGGAAAAGACACACACAAAAAAGTCTTATTTATTTATTTGTTTGTTTGTTTGTTTATTTTTGAGTTGTAAGTTTTTCCAGAAACCCCACAGTCTGCTCTTATCTCATTGGCCTAGAGCAGTGATAGCGAACCTTTTGAGCTCGGTGTGTCAGCATTTTGAAAACCCTAACTTAACTCTGGTGCCGTGTCACATATAGAAATTTTTTGATATTTGCAACCATAGTAAAACAAAGGTTTATATTTTTGATATTCTTGTATTTACATGCCATTTATCAAAGAAAAGTCAACCAAAAAAATGAGTTTGCGTGTCACCTATGACACGCGTGTCATAGGTTCGCCATCACTGGCCTAGAGTTTGGTCACATGACTCTAGCTGCAAGGAAGTCTGGGAAAGGTAGTCTTCTAACTGGGCCCATAACAATCCCAGATACAATGTTGGTTCTGTTACTAAGCAAGCATGGGATTTTCTGCCACGGAGGATTAGGTACTTCGGAGATGAATGTCGCTGGACCCAAGGGATGTGCTGGAACAGTATCAGAGAAAAGGGAAGGTGAGAAATATGTGGCCTGGGATGTTATGTAAACAATGAGTATGCAGAGTTGGTAGGGGAACTAAGATAGGAAGGGGAGAACTTTAAATTGCTCTAGTAACTTAACTAAAGCAGACCCATTTAAAAAAAAACAACACATTTCAGTTAAGGTTTGCTTCAAGATATTTTGGTTAAATTGCATTTAAAAATCTTCAAAAGCAATAGGTTGATAGAGGTGATGATGTATTCTGTGCCAAGTATGATAAGAAGGAAAGCAAGGAAATATATGGTTGAAGATAGAGAGTGGTGTAAAGTTGTTCTTTTAATAAGAACTTGGTGGTTTGCTGTATGAGATTACACGGTTCCAAGAACAAAATGAAGTTTGGGGCAGGGGAGTGAGGGGCGGCGGGGGCGGGTGGGGGGGAGTGCGCCTGGCACGCTTGTTTGAGTACCTTTGCTTGTGATCCCAGCAGGAGACCAGTAAATGGGGCAGAGTGGCTGTGCTGTTCTCAGGGGAGGGCCTCTCCAGTTACCCACCTTCTGTATTTTTTTCTCCAACTTGGTGTGTAGGGTTCCCCTCGGGGCCTGGTGGGGTCGAGTTGAGTTCAGTGTTGCCTTCCGTTTATTGGAGCTCTGTGAAGTGCCTCCCAGAAGGCTGTAACGGAAGGTCCTCCTCTAGGGGCAGGGCCGACAGGTGATTTAACTAATGTCATTAGACAGAAAATTAATGTCATTAGACAGTACGTCGGCTAGCAGCACGTACGTACTTTGTTTTTAGAAGGATAGGTTAGGCCAGGTCACGTGCGCGCTGACTGCGGTCATGGCTGTTGTGGAGGGGAGCAACACCCAGCACAGGCAGTGTGGCAGAGCTAGGGTGCAGAGTCACACTCAGTGCTCCTGGAATACACCACGGAATGCTGAGTTCCTTCCAGAACCTTCCATAGATGCAGTTATGTAAACGAAGAACCTCTGTTCATAGCCATGATTCTGAGAGACCCTGCAGAAGCCTTAGTTTTGCAAAGTAAAAACTAGACTCTGCATGTACAGTACGAAGCCGCTGCCGTCGTTTTCAGCAGTGGTTCATTCTCGCCACACACATTTGCGGAATGCTGGGCTGGGGATGCAGTTTTGACCTGTGACAGTTCCCTGGCTGCTCTCCTATCCTTGGGGGCACAGGGTGGGTGAGGGGAGGCACATCTAGAACAGTAGATTCATATATGTATCAGATAGTGATACATGAATGAAGACAGTAAAACAAGGTAGTGTACTAGAGAGGAGTGGGGCTGGGGGTGGGGGGAGGTTTCCCAGAGGAGGTGACTGGCTGTGTCTTTAATGATGAAAGGATGAAGCCATGCAACGACCTTGGGCAGAGAAAACATGCAAAGGCCCTGAGGTGGCAATAGCTTGAAATGGCCAAGAACCAGAAAGGAGGCTTATAGGAAGTGAATTACAGACAGGACAGTGAGACCTTTAAAGGGACATAAGGCAGCGGTTCTCAACCTGTGGGTCGCGACCCCTTTGGCGGTCAAACGACCCTTTCACAGGGTTCACCTCAGACCATCCTGCACATCAGATATTTACATTACGATTCATAACAGTAGCAACATTACAGTTATGAAGTAGCAACGAAAATAATTTTATGGTTGGGTCACAACATGAGGAACTGTATTTAAAGGGCCAGAAGGTTGAGAACCACTGAAAGGGGAAAACATCTGTTTGGGGGCTAGTTTCAGTGGTAGGCTAGAGGTGATGGAAATGACATTGGCTTTGACCAGGATTGGGGTTCGCAGATGAAGGTGTATGGGTAGAAGTGGATTGGGAAGTGGGTTAGAGGTTAGAGCAAATGTTCCCTTTTGACCGTGTTAAATTTGAGGTGGCTTTTGAACATCTTAAATGTTCAAGTTGGAAGTTTGATATGTGAGTTTCAAGCTCAATAGACAAGTCAGAGTAGAGGTTTAAATCTGGAATGCATTGGTGCTCAGTGGGTGAAAACTAAAAAGTATTTCTGGATTAAGCCTCCATCAGAAAAGAGACGAAATCAAACTTCTATTTCAGTTCTTTTGTATCTCCATTAGTGTTTGACTAGAGAATTATTTTGGGGTATGTTTAACATGGCAAATAAAAACACAAGAGGTTAATGTTTAGAGGAAGAAATTCAGAATCATTGAAAAAATAACTTACCTGTAGTTATTGTAGTTACTGCCCATACGTAGTGTTTTGCAAACAGAAGAGAACAAACCTTTGCTTTTGGTAATGAGGGTGTAACTTCTAAAAGTGCCCAGTGCCAGCAGCATCTCCGATATGATGAGAGAAATGCACTCCAGGAAACATCCCGTTTAGCAAAGCCCCCTACCTAACCCATGACTTCTGCGAGTTCCCTGCCATCTGGTCCCTGGCTGGAGAGAGGAATTTTTCTTGTATATGCGTCTCCATGGCAACGAGCTTGCAGTTGATGTGGTAAGTAAGCAGTTGCCTTAGCAACGGAGTTGCTGATGTGGTGGCTTCCCTGCTTTCAGGGAATGGATAAGCTGACCAAACTAGTTTAGATGCATCACGTAGGGCGCCGTGATGTAGGGCCGCACACCCTGGCCCTGCCTGTGTAAAATCAGCCCCGCTTTCAAGGAGATCGCAGTCCCTCCCTTTTCCCGGAGGCAGGGCTTACAGAGGTAATAAATCAGACAAAAGCAGCTGCTGTCAGTTGAAATAGATTAGAAGACGGATCTCCTGGTGGAATTTATTTAGTTTCAGGACATATTTGGTTGCGAGGAAAAGAAAGCCCCCCACGTGGGCTTAAGGAAAAGAGTGCTTGTCCCAAGCACATAATAAACAGTCCCAGGGCCAGTGGTGAGGAGGAGCAAAGCGCGTCTCGGGTCCACAGTGATTGCAGCTGTTCCCTCCACCCTCTGCGGCCACCTGGATGCTCATCCCTGCCCTTCTCTGGGGACCTGGTCCAGTCTCCTCTTGGCAGCCTGGCTTCCCCTGTGTGGCTCTTCATTTCTGCTACCTCACACCCTCGGCTTGCTGTGATGGAGTGTTGGTGCCACCCCCTGCCATGCGATGACTCCAGTGCCCAGCGACGTTGACCTCACCATTTGCCATAGTTACAGACACACCGACTTCTGGGTTGGGTGTTCAGGCCTGGTCACCCTGGGGCCAGGGTCCCCGGGATCAAGACAGCTCCTAGGACTGTCCCTTCGTCTGGGATGGGGCTTGGGCTTGAAACATGCCTGCGCTGAAATGTTTCCTGGAAAGCCTTTGGTCTTTCAAACACATTTTTTCATGATGAAAATAAAAATGAGAAGGAACTTCTGAGTGTTTTCTCTCTGTGTCCCCGCAGGACATCTCTCACAGGTGGCAGATGATATACCCGAGGACTCTGGGACTGTCCTGAGCCCCTTTCCTGCTTCTTTATCGTCTCTGTGATGACTTCATCTTCCTTGCATTCCGTGTCCATAAATTTGGGACTGGTGGCTCCCAAACTAGCAAAGTTTTTCTTCGGTGGCTACTTCTTCCTGCAAGCTGCCCTCAAATTGCCTGTAATCATAGGGTTGAGTGATTATCAAAAATTATGAACTCTAGCCCCCTGTTGTAGACAGGCATAGATGCCAGCTATCCAATACAAGCTGTCCTGGTTTTCAAGATCGAGGCATTGGGTAATGGTTCTAGTTAACCACGGTATACCAGCCCGGGTCACTGCATTGTGATTGTCAACATGGGAAAAATGTAATTACTCTATGCCGGGAACTGGAGATATAAAGAGATTACAGAACTCTGGTTGGAGTAGTTGGGGCAAAGATAAAAAGAGACCAGGCAGGTTACAAGTGGCATTTGTCGATTGTCAGGGGATTGACCCCTGGCTCCGTTACCTGGTGTGGGACTCCAAAGGAGAAGACCCCTAAAGGTTAGCAGAAATTGGGAACCCTGGAGAGGAGACAGAATTTCATTAGCTGTGGCCAGGGCGGGGGGCTGGTGACAGGAGAGAGGAGGTCACCGGAGTCATCGGGGTTAGGTTGGACATGGGTGGGGATGCATATGGGGGAAGACTGAGTGTGAAAATGGGAACCGTTTGAAATTGTGTGAGACGTTTATACCTGTGATCTTACCCCTTCCCAACCACTGTAAAGCAGATAGTGTGTTCTTTTTGCAGGTGGGGAAACTGAGGCTCAGAGAAACTCCGTGGCTTGCTAGGGTGACACAGCCAGATGTTGAATCAAGATCTGAGATGTCTTTGTTTTACCTTTACCCTGTTGGTTGAAGTAGAGTGTTCCTGAGGGAGAAAGAAATTTGGAAAGTTAGTTGTTTTTATTTAAATGATCCTGTTTTCACAGACCATTGCTTTTATTTGTTGATATCACTACTTCCTGTTAATGTCTCCACCATTCTGGAATTCATAGGAATGGAATGAGTGACTCGCCCCCTCGGCTCTGCCCTGTGGATTTTGCTCATTATTTTGGTGTTGGGGAGAATTTTCCTTCTTGTTTCAGATGGTGCCATCTCTCCCCCTTTGGCATCGTAGTTAAGCACAGTAATAATTACCCTGTAGTTGTGTAGGAAACAGGGTCAGGTAGGTGATTTCATCCCTTCGTTCATTCAGCCACATTGAGTTCTTGGGTGTGGAGGGCGTTGGGCTAGGTGCTTTGTGGGCACAAAGAGGTGTAAGACCTGGTCCTTGGGGAGCACTTTTGTCATCCCTGATGCCTCCTTCTTCTTTAACCCCGTAACCAGTCAGGTGCCAAGGCCCCTGATTCTGCCTCCTGAATGTCTCTGGCTGTCCCTTCCTCCCTAACCCCCTGCGCTGGTCTCCATTGTTTGTCGCCTGCTGCAGGGGCCTCCTCTGCCCTTTCCTCCCTCCGCTGGCCGCCTGCCCTCCACGCCTTCGAACGCAGTGCTGCCTGGTCACAGCCAACAGCCATTCCTTTCACCTGGAGTGGTTTGCCTCGAACAGTGGCTGAGTCTTTGTTAGAAGCGCAGGCTTCTGGGCCTCACCCCAGCCTTACCAAAGGAGAATTTCTGGTAGTGCCGCCTGGGAATCTGCATTTAAGCAGGTTCCCCAAATGATTCTTCTTAACAGTGAAATTTGAGATGTGAGGATAGAGGGATCAAGTCCAAACCCTTCCGCTGGACTTATGACGCTTGCTGTTCTTAGATGTTTGATTGTGGGAGATTTCAGTTCTGCGGCATCATGGGCCATCATGGACAAGGCAGCCATCCTAGGCGCCCACATCAGCACTGGCCCTCTTGTTTCATGCCATCTCCTCATGCCCCTCGTTGCCCCCTCTGCTGGATTATTTTAAAGCAAATCCCAGGGATTTTATGGTTGTAGCTACAAATATTTCCTAATGTACCCCCACTGCATAAGAACACATGCACACACAATCATAGAACCGTTATCACTTCTAAAATCAAATTCCCCATGATTCTTTACTATCACCCCAAATCTAGTCTGTTTTATCTGATTGTCTGGTAAAAAGAAATCTAGCAGTGGTTTGTTCAAATGAGAGTCCACAGAAGGTCCATATTCGATTAATGTATCTCTCTCTTGCTTTTTTTTTTTTTTTTTGGTTAATCCTCACCTGAAGATATTTTTTCCATTGCTTTTCAGAGAGACCGAAAGGGAGGGAGGAAGGGAGAGAGAGACAGAGAGAGATAGAGAGAGAGAGTATGTGTAAGGGAGAGAGAGAAATTGATGTGAGAGAGAAATATCGATCGGTTGCCTCCCACACACTGCCTGACTGGGGACCGAACCTGCAACCTGAGTATGTGCTCTGACTGGGAATCAAACCCGCCATCCTTCAATGCATGGAACGATGCTCCAACAAACTGAGCCACACTGGCCAGGGCACATCTTGTCCATTTTTGCATGAACATGTTGCCCGGCATTTAGTAGGTACCCTTGAAATACCTTATGAGAGAATGGATAGGCCATAAGCCACCAGTTCGAGTATCTTATAGTAAACTTTGGCCAGCTTTTTGGGAACACTTGAGTGTTTACTGTTAATAAGGTTTGCCTATCCTCTTTGAGTAGCTTTCTCTTGTTAGGATGACACGGGTCTCTAATTGTTTTCAGTCCACTGTACTAGTAATACTGTGGGTTTGCCAAGGTACCTGCCTCTGCCCACCTTCCCTGGCCAGCAGCTGCCTCCTTCCTTCCCGTGTTGCCATTACCACCACCCTCTTGTCAAGAAGTACAAAAGGAAGACAGGAAACCCAAGTCTTCGTACCCAGTGTGCTGACCAAAGAATGTCTTACAGTTGCTGGAGAAAAAGGTGGCTCAAGCGAAACAGGAGAGTGGACCCCTGCCCTGTGGAATATACTTCATTGTAGATAATACCCAGAGTTCTGTCACTTCGTTAACGGGAACTTGAGCTCAGCAGATGTTCATTTGTGGAGAGGGTATAGAAATCTCTTGACTGGGGTCCTAGGAGATGTTGTGGCTTTATAGATGAGGCGTCTGAGGTCCAGATAGTGCATGTGACTTGATAAAATCCCGTGTATCCGGTCGGAGAGCCCACTCTGCTGCCTCCTGTCTGCTGCTTTTTCCCTGCATCATCTCACTGCTTCCCGTACTCCTCGAGGACTCTGATCGATCGGAGGCAGACGTGGACTGCGGCCATTGACATGGGATCTATTTTCCTTCATGGGTCTTATTGTGAGTCACTGAATGTAGTACATTTTTTTTTTTTATAAGCGATGTATCATTTCTGTTTGTGACCTTTGAAAATACGCTCAACTCTATCAAATATTTGTTTTATTAAGTACTCACGACGTTCTTGAATTTTAGTCTTCGAATGAGTCTGCGGACGCTATTTTGAGTTACCTGCTCATTAGGGCTGTAGCCGTTGAGGCTCCTCCACACAGCCCCTCCCCGGCGAGCGAAGGCCCCGATTCTGTTCGTTGATGTGGATATTATGTGTAGCGAATGCAGATTGCCCAGAAGGGGTGACAAATATAATCGCAGGACCGTTGTGAGATCCCTTGCTTACGTATCTGTCTTGATTAAGCCTACATTCATTACTTCTGGTTCTTCGACTTGTTTGAAAGGTTTTTCTCCCCGTCCTTCGAGATCAGTTTATATCGCGGGGGGTTGTTTCTCTGACATAGTATTAGTAGGTAATAAAGGAACAATACATTCCTGTGCAGTGCCTGAAGCTTTCTCATAACTCATTCATTCACCCAGCAGGTTAATCTCATGCTTATAAGCAGACTTTGTGCTAGGCAACAGGAAAACAAGGATGATTCCAGTCTAGTAGGAGAGAGAGGCTTAAATACACAGACAACTTGACTTAGAATATCTACGCAAGGTGCTGTGGGAGGGGAGAAGTGACTGGCTCTTGGTTTTCGTATGAGTTGATTTGACAGGGTATCTGTCGCACAGAGGTTAATAGAGAAAGCTGGGGTGGTGCACAGCGGGCTGAAGTTGATGTTAGGGAATCTGGGTTCTAGAGCTAACCTGGTCACCAACCAACTCTGTGACCTTGGGCAAGTTCCTGGATCTCTCTGAGCCTTAGATTTCTTCACTCAGTTCAGTAAACTTTCTGTGTGGGCCCATTCTGTTTATTCACTGAGTTTATTCAGTCGTTAATCTGTACGCTGAGTTAGCCTAGAGTTAGCCTAGATCAGTGATGGCGAACCTTTTGAGCTCGGCGTGTCAGCATTTTGAAAAACCCTAACTTAACTCTGGTGCCCTGTCACATATAGAAAATTTTTGATATTTGCAACCATAGTAAATCAAAGACTTACATTTTTGATATTTATTTTATATATTTAAATGCCATTTAACAAAGAAAAATCAACCAAAAAAATGAGTTTGCGTGTCACTTCTCACACGCGTGTCATAGGTTCGCCATCACTGGCCTAGATTCACGGTCCCCAAACTCCTGACCACAGAGATATTGTCCTCCTCACTCCGTGCTTTTGTCAGAAACATAGGATGACCTCAGGTCAGGGTCCAGATCAGCGTGAGACAACCGGTGTGCCAAGAACATTTCTTCCCGAAGCACAGGACTGGATGTGGCAGCTTACACAGCAGTGTTGTGCATAAATGTGATTCGTGAAAGGCTTTGGGCAGGAGTGGGAAGGAAGCCCCATCCTCTCAATGCTAACTCTACAGAAGACCCTTTCCGTCTGTGTTGGGAATGACCTGCTCTGTGATTAAAACTATGAACCAGGCTGGTGTGGCTCCGTGGTTGAGCAGCAACCTAGGAACCAACAGGTCACGGGTTTGATTCCCGGTCAGGGCACATGCCCAGGTTGTGGGCTTAATCCCCAGTAGGAGGAGGCAGGCCAGGAGGCAGCTTATCAATTATGTTTCTCTCTCATGGATGTTTCGATCTCTCTATCCCCCTCCCTCCCTCTCTCTTTAAAAGCCAATGAAAACAGCAACAAAAAAGAAAAAAAAAATCAATGAAAACGTATTTTTAAAAAACTCAAACTATGAAGTCGCATAGCTAGGGACTCACTAGCTGTGCCTACATTGGATCTTGGGGCTCCCGGGGACCCCCTGGGTGTCTCGTTCTCACCTGTGTCCTGTAGTCAGCAGTTGGGACCCAGCTCTTCTGAGCACTCTCTCAGTGCTCACAGGACCCCGGGTTTAGAGAACAGCAGCGCCAAGTGTCCTATCCCTGTGGAAATGGGATTGTAGGTGTGTGCGTGGCCGTGCGGGCATTGTTGGCACACAGGTGTACCTGGCCGGATTGCTTAGGCAAGGCCTGTCCACAGTAGGCTATTGGTTTCTTTCTCTCTGTACATTTCTCTTAACGATGTTGTTCCTTTACCAGAAAGCACTTAAAACATTTCCAGCAAAGTGGGGGCTACGAAGGGCATGTGCAATATTCCTCATATTTCCTCCCCAAGTTCCTCCCACAGACAGGCCACACCTGGGCTTTCTCTTCACTATTGCTCCCTTGTACCCACCGTTCTAGACAAGCCTGCCGTCTGTGCAGACTTGATTTATTGCCAGATGGTTATTTTCTTAGCAGTGGTTGAGTTTTATGACATGTAATCTTAGTTAGTCTGGGTTTTTTTTGTGTTTTTTTTTTCCTGTTCTTGGCACACTTGGCACTGTTTACCCCGGTGCGGAGGTGCGCAGCTTAGGTGGGTGTTCACGCCTGTCACCTGGCCATGGCTGCTCGAGGTATCATGGTTACCTCGGTGAGTCAGAGACAGCCAGGGAGGTTTTCAGATAAATCTGTTCAGCGATGGCAGTTTATTCACGCGGAGTCAGTGTTGGATTCCTCATGGCGCCCTGTGTTCGCCCAAGTGCGCGCTGCAGGTTGAATTGTGTCTCCCCAAAAGATGTGGAAGTCCCGTGGATGTTAGGGTCTTTGTAGATGTGATCAAGCTGTGATGAAGGTATACTGGATCGGGCGCTTAAATCCGGCATAGTCAGTGTCCTCACCGAAGAGACACAAACACACTTACAGGAAGAACGCTGTGGGAAGGTGGAGGCAGAGGTTCCTGGGATGGTCGACAAGCCAAGAAGCTCCAGGACTGCTGGCAGCGCGGAGCTGGGAGAGGGCGTGGAACACCTGCTCTTTCAGAACTTCCAGAGGGAGCCGACCCTGCGGACATCTGGAATTTGGACTTGCAGCCAGAACTGTGAGAGAATCAATGTCTGTTGTTTGAAGCCACCCGGTTTTGGGCACTGTTTTACCGGAACCCTAGGACCCTGTTATAGCCACAGAAAGGAGTAGCAATGAGTTTCTGCCTCCACAAAAGACTTTAGGATCAAGTCTGACCAAAAGGACTTGGGATGTGCAGGGGGACTGTGTCCTGCCGAGGAGGGGCCTGAGCTCTGCCTGGACAGGCGCTGTGGCCACACGGGGGGCTGGTGATGGACAAGGATCCAGCACCCTCGCCTCCCGGGGTTAGACCTTCCCCACTCCTAGCACCCCTGTTCCAGTCCATGAGAAGCCTGACCAAGTTAGGGGGCAAATGGCTGGTTTTCCTCTTCAGTTATATATATATATATATCTCAACACTAATAAAAGAGAAAAATGGTAATTGGCGTACGAGCTACCCTTTTCATTGGCTAATCAAGGCTATATGCAAATTAACTGCCAACTAAGATTGGCAGTTAACTGACAACTAAGATTGGCAGTTAACTGCCAACAAGATGGCGGTTAATTTGCATATGTAGGCACAATGCAGGGAGGCGAAAGGGAAAGCAGGAAGAAGCCCCTGCCACTGACAGTGATCGAAAACCCAGGGGGGAGCTAAGAGCTGGGGGGCAGGGCAAAGGCGGCCCTGGGGCCGCCTTTGCCCTGCCCCCCAGCCATGATGGGAGAATCAGGCGCCTTTGCCGCCCTGGCCAGTGATAGCAGGAAGTAGGGGTGGAGCCAGCGATGGGAGCTGGGCACGGTCGAAGCTGGCAGTCCCAGGAGCTAGGGGTCCCTTGCCTGGGCCTAAAGCAAAGCCCACAATCGTGGGGCTGCTGCAGCTGCGGGTCCCCGCTGCCCGGGCCGGACGCCTCAGCCAGAGGTGTCAGGCCTGGGCAAGGGGCCGATCCTGCGATTGGAGGGTGATGGGGGTCAACGCCTGAGGGCTCCCAGTATGTGAGAGGGGGCAGGCTGGGCTGAGGGACACTCCCCCCCCCCCCAGTGCACGAATTTCGTGCACCGGGCCCCTAGTGTATGTGTGTGTGTGTGTGTGTGTGTATATATATATATATTGTACATATATATATTGATTGATTTCAGAGAGGAAGGGAGAGGGAGATAGAAACATCAATGATGAGAGAGAATCATTGATCGGCTGCCTCTTGCACACCCCCTACTGACGATCGAGCCCACAACCTGGGCATGTGCCCTGACCTGGAATCGAACTGTGACCTCCTGGCTCATAGGTTGATGCTCAACCGCTGAGCCACACTGGCCAGGCTCCTCTTTAGTTGTTGATGGTGAACGAGACCATGGATCTTGATGACAAAATGGGGAGATTTTATAGGGTTTTGGTTGTGTATTTGCTATACAAATTCCAGGCGGGGAGCACAGTACCACAAACCCATGGGGGTCGTTATTCTGGGACCGTAGCTAACTTGTCATGCACTTGAACTTTCTTTTCTTTATTGGAAATGATGTGTAATAAGTCCCAGGGTGCTCTTTTTCTTCCTTTCTCTCCCCTCCCCTCTTTTCTCTAAATGAAGGCATTTTATAAAAGGATCTTCTCATTGCATCTCGAGAAGGTGTATAGGTGATGGAGCAGGAGGAAGGTGTAGCTTCTTAGGTTTATTTGAAAATCCTGTTTTAAACTCAGGACATTTATCTCACCTTCTCAAAACCCTTCCTGGAAGAATTGCCTTTCTTGGCTCACGCTCCCTGCTAAGAGTGTGAGGTGTTTACGGGCTTGTCTCAGTCATCTCCCTAGTCCAGCCGTGGGCAAACTACGGCCGGGCCCGTTTGAAATGAATAAAACTATTGAAAAAAAAGACCGTACCCTTTTATGTAATGATGTTTACTTTGAATTTATATTAGTTCACACAAACACTCCATCCATGCTTTTGTTCCGGCCCTCCGGTCCAGTTTAAGAACCCATTGTGGCCCTCGAGTCAAAAAGTTTGCCCACCCCTGCCCTAGTCCTTCACCATCCGGGGCTGCGTCGTCCCCCAGGCCTCTGTCTCAGGGGCCCACAAACTTGCCATTCGTACCCACAGCAGGGTCTTAGATGCATTGAACCTGCAGGTGGTTCTTACCGCCTAGAGATCAGCTTGAATTGGCACAATAGGTGCCCTACCTGCCCAACATGGCTGCTCTGAGCTGATCTAAACCCTGGCCCTGGAGGGACTCTTGTTTGGAATAACGTGTGCTTAAGCTTTTGATGGAAACCTGAAATCCTGAGACTCCGTCTGTACAACTGCGAGTGCTCACGTCAGATGTGTTCTTGGTACAGAAGCGGACGGGCTGGCTGGATCCCTTTAGAATTATTAATGCGTCGGCTATTTCGTTCCCAGGGACTCGGTGTTTGTATGACCTCAGTTTTTCTAAGCATCTGAGGGCACTTTTGTCGAGTGTCTTCCATTTGTCTGTTATGACAGCATTTTATGTCTGAGCAGCGGCCGTGCCCTTTCGCTGGGCTGCCGTTCGAGGTGGAGGACTCGCAGGCCGCCCTTGAAAGCCAAGGTCAGTCTGGGCTGGCCGTGGGCGGCCAGGCTGCTCCCTGGGTTCAAGGTGATTCTCGCCCCCAGAGGCCTCACCCTCCTTAATTGGCCCCAGGAGACCAAACATAAATAAGTAAATGCAGTTCCCTGCACGCCAGTCCTCTGGATTGTGGAGGGATGGATTGCTGTTAAGCTTAGCAGCCGCGGAGAGAACTTTCTGCAGGTACTGCCGAGGGACACTGTCATCTCGCCCATTCTGAAGCTTTGAGCTTTTCTTTTGTCAGGGAACCCCTGTCCTAAACACTGCTCAGGGCGAGGAACTGGACTAAATGTAAGGCTGGGCCGTGCCTTTGAGCCGCTCATCCCTCCGTCTGCAAGGACTTCGGGGGACTTTGGGGACGGTGATGCTCAGGGCACCGCTGGGAATGGCGGGGACTTCAGGGCGTTTCTGGAGATTGGGGTCATCCGCGTGGATTCAATTACTTTGGAACTTCCTTGCGCCATTTTTATTTTCTGTAATACCGTGTATATTATTTTGCTAGGCTTTTCCGCCCTAGAATAAAGGCACATTCAGTAATAAGAATTCTCCAGTATCCAATACAAAATGATAGTGTTGTCAGTTTGAAGAAAAAGCAAATTGTCTGCTGTGTGGGTTGGGATTTCCTCTTTAAAAAAAAAAAAAGCAGCTTAGAGAAAATCCCTGAACATAGTCTCCTGATTGAAAAATATATTAGTGGATTCACGGCTTTATCATTTTCTTAAAGTAACAGGGATTTTTTTTTTTTAATACTTTTAAAACATTGTGTGTGTATATATATTTGCTGTTGAAACATATGGCTGGAAACATTCCCAGTGCAAAATTTGTTATGGTTTACAAAACTGAAAAAAGTATTTCATAAAATTGTCTAGTTGGAAAGAACCATATTATTTCTTAGGTCTCACCCTGTGCCAAGGGTCAAAGGGCAGGGGTCCCTGTGTCGCCACGACCAGCCCCGTCATTTCTGTGAGACCTGCATGATGGGCTTGCTGACATCACGTGCTGACACCTGCAGACCACCCTCTGAATGCGAATTTTTTAAAAAAATACATTTTATTGATTTTTATTTTTTAAAAAGAGGAAGGGAGAGAAATAGAGAGTTGTAAACATCAATGAGAGAGAAACATTGATCAGCTGCCTCCTGCACAGCCCCTACTGGGGATGTGCCTGCAACCAGGTACATGCCCTTGACCGGAATCAAACCTGGGACCCTGCAGTCCGCAGGCAAATGCTCTATCCACTGAGTCAAACCGGTTATGGCAGAATGCGAATTTCCCTTCCTGTGCATCAAGTGAATGCTCCCAGCCATCCCACCCAGCCTACCAGCCAACATATCAGTTTCAACAGCTTGTCATCTTTGTCTCTGTACGTGTGTGTGTGTGTGTGTGTGTGTGTGTGTGTATAATCATTTGGATTGTTTGTGTACTTCACCCTTGTTTTATAAAAATCTAAAATTGAAAAGGTTAACAGTAAGAGTTAGGAAGAGCATAATCTCCTAAACACACCCATTGAGAAAGCTGGGAATCTTTGGGCGTATCTCGTGGGCCTTGATTGGGTAACTGGGGAGTCCAGGGTCCTGGAGGGAAAAAGGAAAATTAAAGGGGGTGTGTCAAATGCCTCGGAGGAGCTGTGGAATCAGAAAGGGTAGGTCTCTTTAGGGATTTCATAATCATCCTGACCTTGTTTTTTTAATTTTTATTTTTATTTTAAGCCCTCTGCAAAGGAACACGCCTTTATGCTTGTGAGGTGTATGTTGTAACATACACGTTTTTTACTTTTCTGCATTTTACTTGCAAACCCATTTTGAGGAAAGCACCACAGATGGGGAAAAGGGTTGTTATGGGAACCCAGCAGATCTGTAAGTTTCCCCTCTGCTGCTGTCCTGCCCACTGGAACTTCCCTGATAAAGTTTCTCAACATGCTTGAGGTCGGTCAGCCCCAAGTCACCCTGATCCCCATCCCAGTGCCTCTGACGTCCAGCTTCCCTGGATTTTCTTGTTCTGGGTCACCTGACTTTGGACTCTCCTTTTGCCGGGGTCCAACCCCAGCAGGTCCAGGGGTCCCCAAAGGCGTAGACGGAGTCGGCGAAGAAGGAAGGACACGGAGACAGCGTTCAGTTGATCAGCAGCCTAGCCAGGATCTCCAGCCAAGTTCTGGTCTGGATCTCCAGAGAGGTTCTGCTTTGGATCTCCAGCCAGGTTCTGTGTCCATGTTCTCTTGCTAGGTTCTCCAGGTTCTCCAGCCAGGTTCTGTAGCCATGTTCCCTCGCTAGGTTCTCCAGCCAGGTTCTGTCTGAGATCTCCAGCCAGGTTCGGTCACCAGGTTCTAGTCAGGTTCTCTTGCCAATTTCAGTAGGCAGGTTCAGTCCAGGATCTTTTGCCATGTTCTCTCCAGCGAAGTTCTTCGGTCTGTAGGTTCTGTGTAGGTTCTGTCTTCTGAGTTCTGACTTCTAAGTTCTGTGTCCTAAGTTCTGTCTGTTGCTGTCTTGTTACAACTATATTTATACCAGTTGATTCAATCCTATCAATCTCTATTACAAAGGTTAGGGCGTTTCTTATCTCCAATCCAGGGAGTACAGATTATGTAGCTTAAGCATGATTGTTCGTAGTTAAAGTGATTAATTACCCGCCTGGCACTTAGTTGAGGGGTTTTATTCCCTCCCTAACTTCAGGGGAAAATCCCTACCTGGGGAAACAACCTTTCTCAGAGAGGAGACCTTGGTTAAAACACATGGTGCCAAGAAGGTGAGCAAACATATTAAGAACAGTATGCCATATATGCCAGGTCCTTTGAAACAGCAAGGATGGACCGGCTCCCGGCATCCTTTGTGGATGCCCCCTGGCATCGCAGGGCAGTCCCGGGCCAGCACGCTGTGGCCCCGGAGCCACCCTGAGAGCCCTGTTGCTGATGTCTGAAATCCATCCTGCTTCATCCTGTCTTCCCCCTCCAAGGCTTTGCCGTAGCCTCTTAGGCATCTCAATGTTGGTTATTCTGCTTCTCACCTGACCTGCCACCTTCCCTCTAATGATGCCTCTTCCAAGAGGGCTTCCGTAAGCCCTCCCGCCTGGCTCCACAGGGCCTTCCCACCCCAGCACTTAGCCAGGTGCATCTAGACATTCATTTGTTCCTTGTTTACCATCTGTGTCCTCCAAATGGAGGACCGTCCCTTGCACAGGAAGCTCCCAAAGTTCGGCTGAATGGGTGAGTGGCACCCCCATCCTCCGGTTCCCTTGGTGCTGAACCTGGCACTTGTCTTTGGTTCTTTCTGTCCTTGGTCATCAGTCTGCGGAGAACCCAGAAAGAGCAGAGCCCAGCACCCGGCCCTCTGGCCCTTGCCCAGCAGGTTCCACACCTTGCCTGAGGCCCTACCCCTCCATCGGTGAGTTGATGGTGCAGCTTTTCCTGTGTCCAAGTTCTGTACCCTGTGGCCCAAGTGTCGTCACCACCGCATCCTTGGCTCAGGTGTCCTTCTTGGTTCCTTCCTGCCACCCATGGAAGTAAGTGCCCGTCTTCTCCCTGACTTTCTGGACCCTTCAGAGTCTTCACCCATTTAACTCTCAATTTTATATTGTTCTCCCCACATGCCCATCCAGAGACAGGCAGGTCCTTGTCTGTTTTACAAAAACCCACAGGCATGGGCCTCTGCTCGTGCTATCTTCACTTCGACCCCTCTTCCTTCTCTCTTCCGCCTGCCCCAACCCAGTTTTTTCCTAAGGGCTCCGTTTGGAAAGCCCATCTCCTTAGTGGAATCTGTTCTTCTCTGACCCTTGGCATGTAGTCTGTCTGGAGTTGATAACAGTCTGCCATCTCGTGAAATGCAGAGCAGCACAGGGGATTTCTGGAGCAAGGAGGCTGGAAGCGCAGAGACCTAGGTCTGAATTCTTGTCCCACCATTGGCTAGCTCTGTGTCCTTCAGCAAGATCATTGCTATTACTAAGCTTCATGTTCTCGTCTGTGATGTGAGAAGAATAATCTGTTCCTCTCATGGATTTTTAAAGACCAAGTGATAGGATGATGGTACAACTCCTGGGATATCGAGAACACTCAGTAAATACTATACTGATGGTCGTTTTCCCTCTGGTGCTGTGGTCTGAGTTGTGTCCCCCTAAAACTTGTATGTTGAAGTTCCAACTCCAGTGTGATATCTAACTGTATTTGGAGATACAGTTTTTAGGAGGTAATTCGGGTTAAATGAGGTCATAAGTGTGTAGTTCTAACCAGTAGGATTGGTTGCTTTATAAGAGGAGGAAGAGACCAAGATCTCTCTCTCTCTCTCTCTCTCTCTCTCTCTCTCTCTCTCTCTCTCTCTCTCTCTTCACACTGGCCCACTGTGGACAGGCCCTGCGAGGATGCAGCGCGATGGTGGCCATCTCTAAGCCAGGAAGAGAGGCCTCACCTGGAACAGACCTGACCAGGCAGCATTTTAATCTGGACCCGTGAGAAATAAATGTCTGCTATTTAAGCCACCCAGGCTATGGTATTTTGAGAAAACAGCTTGAGCTGACTAATACAGTTGGCTTTCCCTCTAATGAGATAACGATTTGTTGAGCTGACGTTAATTGAGCGCTTATTATGCATCAGGCAGTTTCTCATTTAACCTCACAGGTCTAATCTCTCAGCGCTCATAACCACCTAGGCAGATGGGTTAAGTAGCTGGCTGAGGGCCCCATGGCCTACCAGCACCAGGGTTAGACCAGCTGCTGCGCCTGTGGCCTTTGTGAGGTGGTGCCTCCTGGAGGTGTGCAGTGTGTGCCCTGTGACCCTTCATGGTGACCCTGACAGGAGGCCATGTCTCTGACTCCAGATGATGAGTCCCTTGACGTCGGGCAGTGCCTTATATTATATCTCCAGGGGCACTTAGGAAATGCTACGTGCACAGGAAGCAATTAAAAAATAATTTTCAATAGGCTAATTTTTCCCCAACAGATCTCCTACTTCTGGGAAAAAGAGTGAGATTTTTACCTTAACCAATTTGGCTCAGTGCATAGAGCATCGGACCTCGGACTGAAGGGTTGGGGGTCCCAGGTTTGATTCTGGTCAAGGGCATGTATCTCGGTTGTGGCTTGATCCCCAGTAGAGGGCCTGTAGGAGACAGCTGATCGATGTTTCTCTCTCATTGATGTTTCTAACTCTATCCCTCTCCCTTCCTCTTTGTAAAATCAATAAAAAAATATATATATATATTTTTTTTTTAAAGAGAGATTTTCCTCCTACCCTAGGTCCCCCGTGCGTGCCCTGAGCAGTGTGCTGTCAGCTCGGGCATTCGAGTGCTGAGGTGGCGAGCCCACCGTGAACTTCTGAGCCAAGGAGAGGAAGGGAGGGTCAAGTCTGCAGTGGGTGCTAGTAAACCTTTGTTAAGTCCGAACCTTCTGTTCCTTTATTCTTTCTGTGAGAAGATGAGAGTGTGAGAATGGCCCTCATGGATGCGGCTTTGCACATTGGTTCTATAAGTGGTTCTCGTCTTGTTTTCTTTCTCCTCTGTTTTCTTCTCCCTCTTGTATGAGCTTAAGAGATCGGAAGGAAGGTCAACCAACTCTCTCTCTCTCTTCTTTTTTTTGCCTTAGTCTTTATTATTCAGAAATAAATGTGCTTCATTCCTCAGGATCCAGATGGCTTTGCTAGTAATTAATGAATCCCTCTCTTCTCAAAAGTTGATGAGTTTGGGCTTCTGAAAAAATGAGCCACATGAAGTCTAACAGGTTCAGAGTCTTGGGGTTATAGCTGTACCAGGACCCTGTGCGCAGACAATGACATATATTCCTTATCAGCACATTTCTAATTTATACCCCACTTCGCTTTAGTAAGGATTACATAGACATAGGACATGTTACAAGAAGGCTGTTAAAGTAAAATGCGAATATAGACAAACCCCTTAGAGCAGGGGTGGGAAGCTTTCTCCTGTCAGGCCATTTGGAATATTTATGGCATCATTTGCGGGCCATACAAAATTATCAACTTAAAAATTAGCCTCCTATGTTTGGTCAGACATTTAATTGACTCACCCCTAATGCCTTGGCAGGGCCAGACGTTCCCCACCCCTGCTGTAAAGAGAGAGAAAGAGAAAGCCAGAATTTCAAATTCTTAGGCTGATATATTTGCTGTGGTTGAGTGACCTGATAGCCAAGGTGAAAATGGAAACTGAGCAGATTACATAATTCTGCTTCTCTGGTAAAATGCCAATTCCAGAGGGAGTCCTAATTCTCAGGTGTTCGTTTCTAAAAAGAATACATTGTGGGGCTCTTTCTCCCAGGGATATAAAACCACATAATTTACAACAGGTACAGGAACTCTCACTGTAGTGTAAGAAGTGATCAGGGCTTTTTTTTTTTTTTTTTTTGGCTCATGCTATTAGTTATGACCCTACTCTTCTTTGCCCCTGGATACTTCCTGTAAATCCTTCAGACTTTGAAAGGGGTCACCTCCTCCAAGAAGTCTTCCATGCTGCTCTCTGTCCAGGCCGGCTGAGTCCCTCTCCTCAGTGGAACCATAATACTGTCGGTATATTTTTATCTCTCTGCCTCCCTACTGCTTTTATGTTGTCTCTTACAGCTAGACCAGGTGTTCCCAGGACTCATTCCTGGTATTGTGGTAGGTGTGTGGGTCTATGTAAGGACCATCCCTGTGTTTGCTCCCTTCAACACTCGTACGTCCCTCCTCACCTCTGTCTGGAGAAGGCTGGTGTGTCGGGAGATGTCTTTTGTTATGTTGTGTGTGGTGGGAAGAACCAGACATGCTCTGACTATTCATAACGATTTAGACATTGATAAAAGTCCCATTTCCCAGTTAATAGGTGAAAGCATATGAATTGCTTTATATTTTTGTGGGACATATGCTCAGTTCAGACTCCCGGAGGTCTTATTCAGATTACCGAAAACCTGGCCTCTGCAGTGTAATTCACAGATGGTACTGGCTGTAGCCAAAAAAGAAAAAGACGGGGGGGGGGGGGGAAACAAGCCCTCGTGTTCAAAACACAAAACTGCTCGAGTGCTTTGAGCGGTAGGGTGTCGAGGGAATGGTGTTGGGCTGGGCCTGCCCCCCACTTCTACCCAGCTGGACCCTTCCCTCTAGGAGGGGGAGATGTTTCACTGTAAGCTTTTGTCCCCTGTTTTCCCTGCCTCGGATACTACCCTTGCTTTCTTTTAAAAAAAATATTTTTATTGACCTTTAGAGGGAGAGAGAGCAACACATGGATTGGCTGCCTCCAGCCAGATGTGTGGACCGTGCACGGGCCATGTGAAGCTCTGGAGGTAGTTGAGAGGACCAAGCAAAAGGCCTGCGGTCAGCTTTACGTTCATTTATGCAAATGTTGGCTGGGCACCAGACTTGGCAGACGCTCTGCAGGGCCGGGACTCGGGTGTGGAGTTCGTTAGGGAGGGCTGTTAGGATCATGCCCCCCGATGTTGTGGCCAGATTCCAGAACTGGTCCTCCGTCCTCAAAACCCAGGCATGATTCCCATAACGTGGGAAAAGAGATTCGATTCTTTGCCTTTCTTAATAGTTTTTATTTGCGTTCCTTTGTTTCCAAAAAGGTAAAAGTTGCATAATATTAAATACATATTTTAAATGTCCTCTTATTTTAATACTTAAGAACCATTTTAAACATGAGAATGTTTCTTTTTGAACATTTTTTTCTTTTTTTTTAAAATTGATTTTTTTAGAGAGAAGAAGGTAGACAGAGAGAGGGAAATATTGATGTGAGAGAGAAACATCAGTTGGTTGCCTCCCAAACGTACCCTGACCAGGGATTGACCCTGCATCCTGGGTATGTGCCTGTGGGGAGCCGGCACGGCCTTGGCATACTCAGCCCCAGGGCGCCTTATGTGCCATGCCAGCTCAGCCTGGTTCAGTGACCCTGAGTTGGGGGGGGGGGTGAAAGGATTGAGAAAAGACAGACAAGAGAATAATAGCTGGGGCTCGGTGGGACGCTGCCTCCCTGATGAGGAGACAGCGCCAGCGCCCACAAGCCGTGTCTTTATTTTATAGCAGATGCCACGAGGCAAAGTAGGGGCGTGATCAGGTTGTTTACAGCATTCTCGTGAGTTTCAACCTCACATTACTACATGCACCCGAACAAGGCACGTGGGGCTACGTGTTCGGACCACAGGTTCAAGCTTACAACCACAGCCGTTGGCTATGATTGTGCTGGGAGGGCCCTGCCCTTCCAGCTGGGACTTGCACGTGGCAATGAGAGGACCCTGTCCTTTCATTAGTCCGAGGCTTGAACCTGGCCAAAACACCGTAACTGGCACCCCACATGTGCCCTGACAGGGAATTGAACCAGCCACCTTTTGGTACATGGGATGACACTCCAAACACCTGAGCCACATCAGCCAGGGCGAGAATGTTCCTTTTATCTAAAAAAGATGGGGCTTGACTCTGTGTGACACACCTCTGCTCAGTGATGAACCTTCGATAACAGACAGACATGTGCAGTTTAAGAGTCTCTCCCAGGATACACCCAGGCGGCAGGGACCTCCCTAGACGTCTCTGGCTCTGCGAGAAGGTGTCCTGGGAATGGGCAGGCACCGCCATTCCAGCGTGTCTGGGTATTCCCCAGCCTATGCGGCAGACGTGAGGTCATCCTGAAGAGCTCTCGCAGCTCCCACCTCTCTACACACGCATGCACGCAGACACACACGCACGCACATGCTCGCAGTATCCTGGGAGCACCTGATTTCTGTATCCGTGACTGGATAATGTGCACATGTAGCAAGAGCTTTGTCCTCGGGAAACCTTCCCTGTTGTGTTAGTCAGCTGGGGCTGCCGGAACAAGGAGCACAGCCTGGGGGCTTACACTACAGACAGGCACTGTCTCACCGCGCTGGAGGCGGAGGTCTGAGATGGAGGTGTTGGCAGGGTTGGTTTCTTCTGAGGCCTCTGTTCTTGGCTTGTAGACGGCCGTCTTCTTGTGTGTGTGCCTGTCCGGATTTCCTCTTCTCACAAGGACACCCGCCATAGATTAGACCAGAGCCCACCCCGACGACCTCATTTAGCTTAATTACTTCTGTAAAGATCCCGTCTCCAGATAGCAGTCACCTTCTGCGAGGGGTTAGGGCGTCCGTATGTGAATTTTTGGGGTGAGGGGGGCACACTTCAGCTCCGTACACCACAGGGATGTGTAGAGTACTGATTCTCTCTGGGATAAGACTTTACCCATGGTGAGAAGGTCACTGCTGCTTCCTTTTCCCTCCTTTTCATATTCTTGTTATTAAAACATTCAAACCGATACAAAAAGTGCAAGAAGAGTATAGTAACCACTTACCTACCCTACTCCCTAGAGTCAGTAATTGTTAACATGTTATATGTGCTTCATCTTTATGTAGAGATATGAACCAATTAAAAGAAAGTTGTAGGCTTTCACCCTTTAAAATGTCAGCACGAGTCCCTTAGGAATGAAGACATTCTCCTGTGTAACCTCAACACCATTATCGCACCAAGAAAATTTAAAATAATTCCTACTGCATCAGATATGTAGTTTCTATTCCGATTTCTACAGTTGTCCCTCCAAATCTTCTATAACTGTTTTGTGTTTCGTTAAAACTAGGACCTAATGAAGGTACAGGCATTGCAACTGGATTTTTATCTCTTTAGTTTCTTCAGTCTGGAATGATCATACCAACCCCCATCCATCCTTTTTATTTTTTTGAGACGATCAAGGCCAGTTGTTTAGGGATGGATGCCTCACATCCTGGGTTTGGCTGAATATTTCCTAGTGATGGTGTTCAACTTGTCTCTGTGTCCCCTGGAAGTCACCCCAGATTCAAGCTTGTTTCAGCAGTTGCCAGGTGATGCTGGGTGATACTGTGCAGGGTGTCTCGCTGCCAGTGATGCTAAGTTCGGGCACTGGCCTCAGGTGGCGATGCCACTTCTCTCCAATGGATGATACGTTTTTTTCCCTGTTGCCGCTAGCCCATAATCTATGGGGGATCTTTTGGCACTGCCTGCATATTCATTGATGATTCTTGCCTGAATTGTTTCACTGGAGGGTTCCAAAATGGTGATTTTTTTTTCCTTCAAATTTTATCATTAGTTCTGGGTTACAGTTGCAGCTATAATGGCTGTATTGTAGAGAAAATGATTGGTATAATTAATCATCATCTCTAATGGCGGCAACTAAGTTTCTGTGAGTATCACTGTGGACTCCTAGGATTTTATTTAGTCAGTGCTTTGTAATCAGTTGTAGCCATTGTTTGGATGTCCCTTTTCAGCTGTTTTTTCATGTTCTTGGAACATGGCCCTTTTAGTCTCTGAGTACTTTCTTGCTTTTTTTTTTGCACAGAAATCTCCTAGGCTCCTCTTAGCCTTCCCATTTGCAGAGCGGGAGGCATCTGTTTCTCCTTAAATCCCCGAATCCTTTTAGTGGAAAATGGTATGTAGAGACCAAATCTGGGTGCACGGAGTGTTCGTTGTGGCGGGGGTGCTAACGTTTTCAGAGCTTGCAGTCAACAAAACTAAGGACAAGGAGACTCAGGAGTTAATTGATCTCTCCACGTCACATTTAACATCTCTGGGCGTTCCTTTACATCTTTGATTTCGTTCTCAGAGCTTCTTTGCTTGGATCCTGATTATGTGGATGCTCTCAACACATTCCCTTTTCGCTTTTACTCTGCAAGATGCGTAAAATTGTTTCAAAGTTCTGTTGTCTGTTACTGTTAACAATAATTCAGATTAAAACATAGCGTTCTTTTGTAGTTCATTTTGTCCTTTGTATATACATCCCGCTAGGTTGAGTCAGTATTGAGTTCAAAAGCTATGTGAAAGGATTCTTTGTGAGGTTAGGCTGCCAACTTGACCCTCTAGCTAGGTTATTTTGTTTGCCTTACATTTTTTTTTTTTTTAAATTATATGGCTTGCTCTTTTTTTTTTTTTTTTTTAAATCAACCTTGCCGAAACCGGTTTGGCTCAGTGGATAGAGCGTCGGCCTGCGGACTGAAAGGTCCCAGGTTCGATTCCGGCCAAGGGCATGTACCTGGATTGCGGGCACATCCCCAGTAGGAGATGTGCAGGAGGCAGCTGATCGATGTTTCTCTCTCATCGATGTTTCTAACTCTCTATCTCTCTCCCTTCTTCTCTGTAAAAAATCAATAAAATATATTAAAAAAAAAAGACTTAAAAAAAAATCAACCTTATTGAGACATAGTTTAATCTACACTAATAAAAGAGAAACATGGTAATTGGCGTACGACCGCTACTCTTTTCATTGGCTAATCAGCGAGATATGCAAATTAACTCAGCCAAGATGGCGGCCGGCAGCCAGGCAGCTTGAAACTAACATGAGGCTTGGTTGCCTCAGTGACGGAGGAAACCAACGTTCCCCCGCCTGCGGCTGCAGGCCTCTGAGCAGGCAGTTTGAAACATTTTAACAAATACTACCGGACTTCAGCCAGCAGATTCGCAACATTGTATGCAAAGGCCAGAAACCTACTTTTAGCAGCAGAGGCAGCCTAAGAGCTGGAGCCAAGCCTCAAGCTAAAGCTGGCCCAGAATAAAAAAAAAAAAAAGGAAAAAAGGAGCGTTTGAGAGTTCAGTCACCCCCAGCCTGAAAACAGCCCTCAGCCCCTCACCCAGACTTGCCAGGCACCCCAGTGGGGACCCCCACCCTGAAGGGTGTGTGACCAGCTGCAAACAGCCATCATTCCCTCACCCAGGCTGGCCAGGCACCCCAGTGGGGACCCCCACCCTGATCCAGGACACCCTTTAGGGCAAACCAGCCAGCCCCCACCCATGCACCAGGCGTCTATTCTATATAGTAAAAGGGTAATATGCCTCCCGGCACCGGGATCAGCAGAGCTGAGAGGCCTCCCGGCACCGGGATCAGCAGAGCTGAGAGGCCTCCCGGCACCGGGATCAGCAGAGCTGAGAGGCCTCCCGGCACCGGGATCAGCATGACAGGGGGCAGCGCCCGAACACCCTGATCGGCCCTGCTCTGTGTGTGACAGGGTGCGGCGCCCCAACCCCCCCCCCCCCCCACGGGCCCTGCTCTGTGTGTGACGGGGTAGAGCCATAACCTCCCCATCGGCCCTGCCCTGAGTGTGACAGTGGCGGCGCCCCAATCCCCTGATTGGCCCTGCTCTGTGGGTGATAGAGGGCGGTGCCCCAACCCACTGATCTGCCCTGCTCTGTGTGTGACAGGGGACGGTGCCCCAACTCCCCTATCGGACCTACTCTGTGAGTGACGGGGGAGCTCCCCAACCCCCTGATGGGCCCTGCTCTGTGTGTGACAGGGGGCAGTGCCCCAACCCCCGGATTGGCCCTGCTCTGTGCGTGACCAGGGGCTGCACCTAGGGATTGGGCCTGCCCTCTGCCACCCGGGAGCAGGCCTAAGCCAGCCGGTCGTTATCTCCCGAGGGGTCCCAGACTGCGAGAGGGCACAGGCCGGGCTGAGGAACCCCCCCTTCCCCCTGAGTGCACAAATTTTTGTGCACTGGGCCTCTAGTACATTTATAATAAACTAGAGGCCCAGTGCACGGATTCGAGCACTGGTGGGGTCCCTCAGCCTGGCCTGCATCCTCTTGCAATCTGGGACCCCTTGGGGGATGTCGGACTGCGGGGATCGGGCCGAAACCAGCAGTCCGACATCCCCCAAGGGATGTAGTAGCGAGGGAAGTGGCAGGCGGCCAGGGAGGAGCCCCGGCTGGGCACCGTGCCGCTCCTGCTCATCCTGGCCCTGCTGTGCCTGCTGCCGCCGCCGCTGCTGAGTAGCACTGCCGGGGAGGCAGGAGAGGCTCGCGTGGCCACAGCTGCGCTCACCAGCCATGAGCCTGGAGTCTGGCACCCTTGGGTCATCTGAGCGGTGCTCCCCCTATGGAAGCGCACTGACCACCAGGGGGCAGCCCCTGCGTTGAGTGTCTGCCCCCAGTGTGCATCATAGTGACTGGTCAAATGGTCGACCGGTCGCTTAGGGTTTTATATATATAGATGCACCATTGAAAGTGCTTTGATTAATGTGCCTATTCCTATGTAATCGACAGCTACAGTGGAGAACAGAATGATTTCAGCACCACGAGTTGCTCTGCGATCCTTTGAGTGGGTCTCCTCTCTCTCTCCACCCAAACCCTCAGGCAACTACTGATGTATTTTCTCTCTCAGTAGAGTCGTTTTACCTTTCCTAAAATTTCATGTGACTGAAATCATAGAATAGCATACTTTTATTTCTGGCTTCTTTTACTCAGGGTAATGTTTCTGAGGATCATAAATATTGTGTGTATCAATAATGCATTCCCTTTTATTGCAGAGCAATATTCCATTTTGTGGAGAAATCATAATTTGTTTATCCTGTCACCAGCTGATAGAGTGTGAGTTGTTTGCTGTTTTTTAGGGATGAATAAAGCTGCTCTGAATAGTCTCTCACAAGTCTTTGTGCAGATCTGAGTTCTTTTCTCTCAGGTAGACTTCTAGGAGTGGGATTGCTGGGCCCCATGACAAATGTATGTTTCATCTTATAAGAAAATGCCAAGCTGCTTTCCAAATCGGTCGTGGTAGCTCCCATCCCTCCCAAGGATTTGTGGGCGAGTGTTTCAGTAGCTTCCTGTCCTGACCAGCATTTAGTATTGTCGGTGGTTTCAGTGTTAGCCATTAGTGGGCATGTGGTCACATCTCATGATTTTAATTGTGTTGTTCTCCTTTTGATCGCACGATTTCTTAGTTCCCAAATCAACATTCTATGGAAAAGGATAGTCAGTGAGGTTTTAAACATACTTTTCTCAATCCCACTATCAAAGGTGTGGTTTCAAGGACTGCCCAGTCTATTGAGCTCCGTGTTGTCACTGGGTCATGAACCAAAATGGAAATAGTCCCTACCTTCATGGAGCTTACATATTAGAGAGAGAGGAGACAGACATTAATCCAGCAACCTCATACATAAATGTAAAATCATGACTTTGCCATGTGCTGTGTAAAGAGCGTGCAAAGGCTGTTGTATCTGTATTTCATCATGGGTTCTCCAGAAAAGTAAATCATCTTACGTGCTCCCTTTCTTAATACTTATTGCAAAATTCCTAAAATGCTGTTACTCTGGGGCCGGTAGTGACAGGTTCGAGCCCGGGAGAGTAACCAGCAGCCTGCAGTTGGAACCCCGTCTGTGGAAACGCCATGATCAGCCTTCCCATGACCATGTGGCTTCAGAGGAAGTTGGATATCGACTTGTTCCTCACACAGCCCTGGTTGAAACATACTTTCAGTGTCTTTAAAACTATATCGGCAACACGTGGTTTGCACGTAATGGTGTTAACTGCCTTTTGAAAATTTTGTTTTTAACATTGTGGATACACTAGATTTGAACCATTACTCAGTGATTAAAGAATGTCGATGCATGTTGTGTTACCAGTGTTTGTTTTTTTGAAAATTACATCTTGTGAATTTGTTGGGAGATTTCCCACCGCCCATCCACCCATGAGACAGCTCATCGTTTTTATTTAGGTTTGAAACTGGTGTATGTTTTCATTTCCTGGAGGTCAGTGTGACTTGGTACAAAACACCAATGGCCTGTCTTCATGAGGAGGTTGACTGTTAACGTCTTAAATGCTTAGAAACTTTATTTGATTCAGTGTTGTTAGAGTAATTGCATTCATGCCATGTTGCTATTATCTGCTCTATAAAGTGTTTGAGATAAGAGGCTGTTTGAGTCAGCTCTTCTAAAACTGGAAACTTCACTGACACTTGTCCTATTTGTGATTTCTGTGCAGTTACTGTGAGTCTGAAACATAATAGTAATCATTGTTCACTTACAAAGGACTTCTACAGAGAACATTTTTAGTAACTATACCTTTCTAATACTGTAATTGAGTATTCATGTTTGAAAGCTTGCTTCTCCTTTTAAGAAGACAAATTCTCTTACAAAGTGTACAGCAGAGTACATTGTTTTGGAAGTATTGCTGGTATATCCCTCCACCCCCTATCTACCTGTTGGCTGTCCTCTGTGACTTGGAGAAATTGCAAGGGAATTACGATGTGCATATTGTGGTGTGTAGAGTCCAACAGTGAAATTCTAGGGTGATCACTTTGGTGTTTATTTTGCCAGTCACTGTCGTGGCAGGATAGATGGCACACTCAAACCCGAGAAACACGTCATAAAGGGTTGGCTCCCAGCAGTGAGCAGGGACACAAGAAACCAGCAAGGATGGTGCACCGCGCCGCGCCCCTCCCCCCCCAACATCTCACATGTACAAGTGGGAGAGGGTGGGGCTCCTGGTGGTCAGGTGGGTCATGATGGGAGGTTTTGGTTTTTAATATCTAAGGATCTTTCCTTAATTTAAAGGGCCTAACCCTAACCCCACACTCTTCAGTTAGGTTCTAATGGTCTTCATTTTCAAGCACTTGACAGTTACGTTCCCGCCCCGGGAGATGGCACAGAGTCTGGGGCCTTTCTCCCAAAGGGCCTTCCTTCCCCCGCAGAATGGGAGTGCGGAAGGTGGGCCGGCCTCTCTGGGGGCACGGAGTACGCCGCTCCGCAGGCCCTTCTGCACGTGTGGGTGACCTGGGTGCACGCAGATTCACCTCGGCTTCAATGGGCAGCGTGAGCTACCATTCCTGAGTGCCCGCAGGCTGGACGCTGTCCTTGGGGCGGCCACACGGGGGAAGTACGCGCCACTGAGATGCGTGCACTGTTGCGTTGTTGTTTTGAGGAACAGCTGCACAGTCGAAACACCCCAAAGTCCAACACTTCTTTCTGTTGTTTTAAATCAGGGGTCCTCAAACTACGGCCCGCGGGCCACATGCAAATACAAATATTGTATTTGTTCCCGTTTTGTTTTTTTACTTCAAAATAAGATATGTGCAGTGTGCACAGGAATTTGTTCATAGTTTTTTTTTAAACTATAGTCCGGCCCTCCAACAGTCTGAGGGACAGTGAACTGGCCCCCTGTTTAAAAAGTTTGAGGACCCCTGTTTTAAATGGTGGATAACCTTGTCTTATATGCACTTTAAATCCTTATTATGTACTTGGGTGAAAAACATTTCCAGCAGGCTGGGCTTTCTTGCAGAAGCAGCGTGGTTTGGTGGGAAGGTGGAGGCAGCTCAGAAGACTGAGGTTCGAATCTGGACTCGGCTTCTGGCTGATAATGATCTAGGGCAAGCCCCTATCATTTTGGAGCTTGTTTTCTTGGCTATAAATGGACTTAATCTTCTCAGATTCCTTCACTGAGTTGTTCAGGGCCACCTGAGGTATTTGATCGCCCTTTGAAATTTGCTATGCAAACGGAAAAGTGACACTTTGTCTGCAGTTGGTCACGTGCCAGCAACACAAATACAGACTCATAATAATCATAGTAACTTTTGACTTTGTTTTTCATTGGACATGAATGGTTAAAGAAAGTGTGTGTGTGTGTGTGTGTGTGTGTGTGTGAAAGCATTTGTATGCGTACTCCCATGTAAGGATGTATGTTACTTAGTATTGGTCCGTGGTCGGTAAACTGCGGCTCGTGAGCCACATGCGGCTCTTTGGCCCCTTGAGTGTGGCTCTTCCTAAGCCTTAGGAGTACCCAAATTAAGTTAATAATAATGTACCTACCTATATAGTTTAAGTTTAAAAAATTTGGCTCTCAAAAGAAATTTCAATCGTCGTACTGTTGATATTTGGCTCTGTTGACTAATGAGTTTGCTGACCACTGGTATAGGTGATCCAGGAATCAGTGGTGCTTTGACTTGGAGAGCTGCGTGGTGCAGTTTCATGCAGTTGGCTGCCTAGCTGATAATGGTGTTTGTCACAGACTCTTGTTTTGATGGTGAGGATTAGAGGTTCCTGAGCCAAGACTGGTTGCATTTGATCTTAGGCAAGTTCCTTAACCTGTCTGAACGTTAACTGCCTTATCTGTAGGGTCAGAATACTACCTACCTGGTGGGTTTGTGGGGAGAATGAAACGAATTAGTGCACAGAGGATGGCTAGGCTAGTGCCCGACACAGGCTCAGGCCTCAGTTAATGTTAATGATTATTGCTGTTGCTTCTGTTACCGTCTCTACTACTATGTCTGTGTGCACCTTGAGTTCAAGTTGGACTGACTTTTAGGCCAGGTGACTCAGCACTGTACTGAGTTGAGATGTCTTGTGTGTGAGATTTCCATGGGTAATTAAGGCTGGCTGTGTTTGGAAACCTGAATTAATCATAGGGGCAGGGTCTGCGAGTGTGGTTGGTAGGTATCCCCGTGTGTTCCTGGACAACACACCCGAATTTCCTGTCTGTCCCTCCCCTAGGGGAGATCGGAATACCGGCTACAGCAGTTCTTACCGAGATCTGGTTCAGGGCTAATGAAATGCCGATCAGGGTGCTTTTACACGTTCGCCGAAACGTGCAGTGTAAAGTGTTGTTAAGCTGGAGACTTCCCCCTACGCCGTGTAATCAGGTAACTCGTAACCCCTGGCGGACTCTCGCTCTGGCAGTCCTCTTGTTTGCCGTCGTGTCGCCGTGTGTAATTGTCAGTTATTAATCAACCTGATGAGTTTCTGGTTGACTCCCTGGAGGGGTGCTCTTTGTGCTCTGCGCCTCCGGTTGCAGGGAGTTCTCAGGTGAGCTGAGAAGTGTCCGGTCACAGATGCGTTGTCTCAGGTGCCCCGTGGCCCACTAACAATCTTCTAGGTCACTGGGCTTGTGGCCCTGGCGAATCCCCATAGTGACCAGTGCTCCGTTGTGGCACTGGCCTTCCCGGGTGACGCACATCACCTTGTCACTCACACTCAGCAGTCTGCTGGATAGATGTGCAGTTACTGAGGGTGGCAGCTCCCCCCTTTTGCAGGACCACACAGAAACCACTTGTGATGATGAGATTGAGGAATAATCTAAATTGCTTTTTAAAAAATTGTTATTGATTTTTTTTAGAGAGAAAGGGAGAGGGAGAGAAACATTGATGTGAGAGTGAAATATCAATTGGCTGCCTCCTGCATGCCCCCTACCAGGGATCAAGCCCACAACCCGGGCTGAAAGGAGTATTTAAGGGCCTCCAGGAGAATCGGTGTGGGGCCAGGAGGGGAGGGCTTAGTCGCCATGGTGCCACGGCTGCAGGCAGCTGCTGGAGTCCCTCAGGCTTCCACCCAGGTTTTCCTGTGCTCTCACGTGTCCTCAGGTTCAGGTCAGCTAGTCTTTTTGGGGAGACTGTTCACTTGAACTTTCCCTCGGTCCCCTGAGCATTAGTCACAGGATTAGTTCATCCTCGGACTCCACCTCCCTTTCCTCTCACCCTCTCTCTCTCTTTGTTTGCCTGGAGCATGATGAAGCCTGTGGTGAGTTCTGGATTTTTTTCTTTACTCATCTCCCTCCCCCAACAAATTCGGCCCCACCCTCTGCTTTCATGGGCTCCGTCCATAGCTTGGCCAGCATCTGCCAGAACTGAAGAGGAATCCATCACACTTACAATGCCATGTGGGCATGTCGCTTCCCCCACTCGGATCAGGGATGGTTTCAGGGTTGTCTTCGTAGCAGAAGCCACAGCGTCGGGGGTCCAGGCGGTGCTCAAACCCCATTTGTAGAAAGGTCTCCTTTGCTGCTGGAACACTTGTGCTGACTTTGGGGGTGCTATCAAGGCAATCTCTCCCTGCGAGGGGCTCCCGCTGGTTACAGCCAGAGGCTGGGGGAGTCCCACACCAGGGCCTGCAGGGGGAGTGGCTGACGGTTGGTCCCATGGCCGGTGGTCCCTCCTTACAGAGTAAGCAAATTGACACCCAGTGTGCATGTTGTACTGGGAGAGAGGGTCTTTGTGATTTTTTTTTTTTTAAGTAAATGGCCATAACTCTGGCTCAGTATGCTCACACCCTGTAACTGTAACTTTTGCCTGGCCAACAACTTTGAGTTGTGGAAATAAGGTGATCACATTATATGTGCCACTTAGATAAGATCCTATTGGGACATTTAAAAATAGATGAGTAACTACGGACAACCAGCAGATAAAGTGGCAGTAGGTGGGCCAGTGGTAATCCAACCAAGGCCGCCTCTGCCTTCAGACCACATGCGCTTATTACCCTCCATAAAACGTTATTGCGCTAATTATCACTGAGGCATCTGAACCTAAAGGAAGCGGAGGGGCTGGGAGAGGGCAGGTTCAGTCCAGAGCCTGAGCTGCCTGCCCCCTTCCCCTCTTCGCTTCCTTTACTGTGTTTATAAAAGTCCTTTCCTGGGTCTTGAACTTCTAAAATAACTGAGTTTTTGTTTCTGACAATGTAATGAATGTTGAATTTTATCTCCTCTCATGTCTAGGAGCTTTAAGTCAGTTTGCTTTTGAAGAAAAAAAGAAAAAGCACGTAAGAGGCGATTTAATAATGTCTTTAATTCTACCGTGTGTCCTTGAAATTTGCTTAATGCAATTTTAACTTTAAGACTGTTACTAAAACATTTCAAAAAAGGATTATATCCACATTTCAGACAACTTTATCACATCATTGTACATTCCTCTTTCATGGATGATAAATAAACCTTCAATTTGCATATCTTTGTTTCTGTAATAAAGTTATTGGCAGTTTAAATGGTCACGGAGGATTTATTTTTCTATCCATATACCCTGTGGGAGTGTGTGTGTGGGGGGAGTGCCATGCCATAGCTTGAATTCATCTGAGAAATGCAAGTCTCAGACCATGGCTGGTAGGAGAGGTGTATAAAAGCACCCAGTTTCTTACACTTCCTGTGTGCTCTGAGTGCCTGGGAAAAATTTAAACGTCTTTGTATCTATACTCTTTCTCGGCCTGCACAGTAATACTGGTGAGGTTTCAGACAGAGGAGAATAGTGACCCTTCCTTGCCAAAGGTCCCCAAAGGACAGGTTTGCGAACCTAAATTGGGAGAATCCAGGTTGGATAAGTGCAGTGATTTTAAAGATGACAACTCTTTGGCCTTCAGACTTGGAGTATGAGGGCACCTGTGCGTCTCTGTGTGAGTTCCGTTGCTTTATTAGCACTTAACGAGTGTAGAGCTTGACAAGATTCATAAGTAAATATATTTTAGTTGTTTGATTATTTTATTACTGATCGTTGGTAGCGCACTAGCCCTTGACCGCCTCTGGCAGTTGGAGAACAGCAGTCTAGAGCAGCGGTGGCCAAGTGGTGGTCCGCGGACACTGGTGGTCCGGCCTGTGAGGTCCAAAAGGTTGGCGGCCACTGGTCTAGAGAGTACATAAGAGAACTCGTTTCAACCCAAACACACACCTACTAGCTCCCCAGTTGACATGCTTCAGACTTGGGGCCCTACCCCCAATCCCGTGGAAATCACATCCCTGGGTGCCCGAGGGCAGAGACAGAACAAGACTGCGGCAAATAGTGGGGGAAGGATAGTCACTAATGAACTGGTTTTCCCTCGCATTCCCCTCCTCCAACCTCACCAGGCCAGGTTCCTCCCGGAGGTCAAGTTGGTTTTAGGCAACTCTTGGGGCTACTTTGGTTTTATTTAGGTATTAATGTAAGGAAATTATTGATTCTTCACACGTTGATTAACCCCCCCTTCCCCCCCACACACAGCTGTCCAGCTACCACACTCCTGTGCCTTCCCCACTGTCCCACCTGCGTTCCCTTGCCCCGTCCGTATTCACAGACCTCAGTGGAGGGAGGGGTGTTCCTTCTGAAAGCGCTATGGTGCTGTAACGTCTTCACGGAGCTCACGTGCCTGAATATTGTACCAGTGACATGCTCATCATGTCTTTATCGCTGTTAGAACACAGCTGTAGAATAATAGCAAGGCCGTTTCAGGAGAAGGCGATTTCTGTATCTGATGTTCAGAGGACCCGTTGGGAGTGAGCTAGAAACCCTCAGCGACTGGTTATCAGGGGCCCTGTACCCAGTGAGCTGTGGCCTGTCCTCCTGCTTGCTGCCCCCCCACCCCGCCACACACACACACACACACACACACACACACACAGCTGGTGGTAGACTGAGAACACTGGGCCAGGGTCCGAGAGACGTTCCTGCCTGGACCAGGGGTAGGATTTCTCTTTTCCATCCCTCTTGCTACTTTTGGGTGAGGGGGGTGGGTGTCTATAGGAGCAGAGTGGGACATTTATTTAAAACACTGCAAATGGTTGTTAGGAACTTCCAACCGTATGGAGTGACTTCTTTTGAAATCTTTCCTTTTGGAGTAACTGTCTATTTTGTTCTGGAAAAAGAACATTGATGTATCTAGAAAAAAATTCTTTGTGATCAGTTTATTTTTTTCTCCTTCTCTTTCATGTACTTGGCTATTCTTCAGGTCATTTTCTTAATATTTTTAAAATTTAAAAATTCCCCCTGATATCTTTATAGACTATAAATTTCAGGATGTTAGGACAAAAACGGCCTTTAGGAATCACTCACCTGCCAAGTGTGTTGTTGTTATATGATGCCATGGTCATCCATTAGAATAAATTTTTATTGTTCTAGGTTGGCTCCTCCCCCCCTCACATCCCCCCCTCCTCAGTGTCACCCAACTTCTCATGTGACTTATTTTGACAGAGAGGAGAATTAAATTGTTGACCTGCCTTTCAGATGCTGGGTATGGTGCTAGATGCATTCTGTACATGATCACACTTAAGCCCAACGTGACGTGGACAAGGTAGTGTGACCTCTAGCATACAGGTGAAGGAACTGCCGGGCAGCTGTGTTGACAAGGGCCATTCAGGTTGGCCCCTTTGTTGCTTGGGGATGCATTCTGGAATTCGGGGAGGCATTCTGGAATTCTTGGGAAAGCCCTGGCACTGCTTCTGGCCCCTGTTGTGGGCACCTTTGCCTCTCACCATCTAGAGAGGCCTGGGGAACAGGAGCCTACAGGAACGACTCTCGCTAGATGGGGTTTGGTAGGAAGGTAAGAGGAGGTGCAGTGGGGACATCTCTGGCAGGCTGTGTATTCCAGTGGGGCATGCCCAGGTGGGAGCTGGCGGGTGCCCTGAACGGGAGTGTGGGCATTGCGTGCGCCCACAGGAGGTGCGTGTGGGAGCGCATGCGTGCATAGCCTTAACACCTTGCTGTCTGTCCCGCAGGGCTCGTCTCTTCCCTCTTGTTTCCCTGTGGACTTTTGGCCAGCTCGTGCAGTCACTGCAGTTGTTTGTTGCTTATCTTCCTCTGGAGGCTCTGCCCCCTCCCATCCTTTGTGTCCTGATGGCCTGCCCAGCACCCCATACTCCCTTAGCTCCCTACAAGTGTTACTACAAGCGTTGTTAAATGACTGGCTTCAGAGTGGGGCCCAAGGAAGTGTGAATGGGTTTTTGACCCATTGAAGTCTGGGTTCTTGCCCACCCCTCCTCCATTCCCCCATTCCTCCTCCTCTTCCTCTCTTTCTCCTGTTTGCCAGCTTGGGCCTGAGGAGCCAGTTCCCAGCAGAGGAGGAGCCAGCTGCAGGGGCGGGGGGCAGTCTCGGGAGCTGAACTAGGCAGGACTGGGTGTCGGGGTGAAGCAGGGCGCCTCTCGGGGACTAGCTAGGCATCCACAGCGGAACAAACCTCGGCTATTTCCAGGAGACTTAGCCTGCCTTCCAGATCCTGGGAAAACCTGTGTCTTGGCTAGAAAGGCAACTGCAGAATCAGCAGCTCGGGGCCTCCTGCCTACACAGCTACAAGTGTCCTGGTGCGAGTGACTGGACGTTATTCCGGTTTCCACGTGAGCCCACGGAACCCAGAGGGAACAGAAGAGCGGCCTCAGAGGGCAGCCCTCCCCGCTCCAGGACCCCTTTTCTCTAAGGCTGCTCCTTCTGCCTGCCCCAACTCTGCCCAGCGAAAGCTCTAAATTTGCTCTTCTCCCGCCCTGCCCCAGGGCAGTGTGGAGGCCGAGCCTCTCCACTTAGGGAGGGGGTGGCAGGGACCACAGGGCCCTGGGCACCCAGGAGGCCTTGATGCCAGAAGTGACTCCAAGCATGGCTTCCTCAAAGTCTCATCCCTCCTGGCTTCTCAGGGACCAGGTGTGGCTTTGTTTTATTTTCATCCTTCCATTTTCACCTCCATCGTAGTGTATCCGATAACAGAACGCTGCCTTTGGACCAAGGAAAGTAGCGTCAGACAATGGAAAACAAAAGTTGTGCGTGGTTCTTTTTTTTTTCCCCCCCGATGAAATCTGCATCATTTCACAGTTTGACAAGTTCTGCTGCTACGGGGCAGGGCGGCCTGGCTGGAGCCCAGTGTCAAGGAAAGCTGGCTGTGCCATATCTTTATCCTCACCATAAAGAGAGCAGTATTTGTTGAGCTTCTGACGTGTGTGTGCTGAAGACAGTATCATCTGATTTAATCCTCACAACAGTCCTACGAGGCAGGTATCACTATATCCCTGCCCTTTTACAGATGCGGAAACTGGGGCTCAGAGCAGGTAAGTAACTCGCCCAAGGTCGCACAGCTGGGAAATTGAAACAAAGCTTGGTCCCAGGCCTCCCTGACTCCAGTGTCCATGTCAACCAAGTAAGGGCTATCCCTGGAAAGCTCAGTAATTTGCTTCACTGCCCTTACAGATGCATGGAGCTGGCCAAGAACAGGAAAACGGCAGTGTGGGGCAGCTCGGAGGGCGCTGGAGAAATGCAGGCTCATGAATACCAATTAACCTATTGAAATATGCTCAGCGCATAGAGTTAAGAGCCTATGGGATGATTTAATCTAATACATAGATGAAGCCAACCCAGCGAGGTCGATAAACTGCACATACACCGTGATTTCAGAAGGCAGTGACATGAGGTGTAGCTCAACTCATCATCCGCTCAGATTACCAATGGGCTCCCTCATTCCATTCTGTGTCTATACCTCCTGTGTACCTCCAAACCCCCAGTGGTCCCCCTTTCCTGCTTGGAGCTCTTGACTTAGATCTTCATTGGCACCCTCTTGCGAATCCCACAGGACCCTCCCAGCTCTCCCAGCCCCTGCAGACCCCTTACCTGGTTTTAGGGCCCCAGCACTGCAGGAGCTCTGAGTCTGAACTCTGGGTTTGCGTGTGGAAGCTGAGCGCAGGGGCAGTGAAGGCTGGACTGTGGTTTTGAAAATACAGTGTCTGGAAGCACAGCCTTGTCTATTAGTTTACGGTTGTGGCTGCTTTTGTGCTCCAGGGCAGAGCTGAGTAGTTGCGACAGAGACCATATGGCCCACAAAATCCAAAGTATTTACTCTGACCCTTTAAGAAAAAGTTTACCAACTCCCACTGTAGAGCAACCAGCTGATGTTGAACCTCTAAAGCCAGACCGCCTCAGACCTCCCTCTGTAGGTTCAGGAGCCTTTCCTGTGTAAAGATTGGGATCGCCAAGGGCACAGCAGAAGGGGAAGAGGTGGCGGATGTCCAGCAAGTTCTTTCGATTTCCTGGATCATGCTTTTTTGTTGTTGTTAATCCTCCCTTGAGGATATTTCTCCATTGATTTTTTTTTTTTAAGAGAGAGTGGAAGGGAGAGGGAGAGACGGAGAGAAACATCGATGTGAGAGAGAGAGACATCGATTGGTTGCCTCCACCACATGCCCCGATGGGGCAGGGGGATCTAACCTGCAATGGAGGTACATGCCCTTGACCAGAATTGAACTTGAGACCCTTCAGTCTATGCGCTGACACTCTATCCACTGAGCCAAACCGGCCAGGGCCATCAGTCATTCTTAATACATCAGCGTCTCAAAGCTTGTATGTTCCAATGAGCCCTGAATTTTCCCCTTTCCCAATCTTTGATCCACTGCGTTGCTCAAACCAAAGACTTACTCTTTTCTTTTTCTTTTTCTTTACCTGCCACATTTTCTTTAACTTCTAATCCATCACCAGCTCCCGTTGGTTCTCCAGAGCCCACCCTGAAGCTGTCCTCTCTTCTCCATCTCCACTGCTCTGACCGGCCGCCATGGCTGGATGGAGGCCTCGGCTCCCTGCAGCTCTTGTCTTTCAACTCGTCACCCTCTTTATTTTCTTCACAGAAGCCATTACGGTCTGTCATGGCCTTGCATAGTTTTTTCTCTTCACTCTCCCCTCCCCCCTCTAGAATCCAGGCTTCAGGAGAGCGGACCCTGTTTGCTTGTTCTGCATTCACTAACGTGTCCCCACGTTGCCTGGCACACCCTGGGTGCCTTATGGATGAGGGGATGGATGAGGTGGTTGGTGTGGGAAACACCCTCAGAAATGACATCAGAAACATCAAAAGGGATGGTTTCAAATGTGCCAAGAACATGTATCCAGCTCCCTGCTCCATTCTGATGTGGGTCCTGCCCCCTCTCCCCCTTTCCCAAGCACAGCCCCGCCCTGCATGGGGTGTCACGTTGAGAGAGCCCTTCATTATTGCTGGACGTGGGCCTTATCCCCTAACAAGTGACAAGAAGAAAAACATGGGAACCGTTGTCCTCGGCCAGTGTTTACCACACTTTTGGAACCTAGATTCCTAGAAGTCTCTGTTACCTTGTGATCTCTGTGCACCTTTGTACATGTGTACTTACACGTTTCACAAAATACTACTTGCTCCAGGCATTTTCTAGTCTAGTCTATTTGGTTCTGTTCTGTTCCATTAAAACAGTGCCGGCTATTAACCCATTACATGGATTTCATGACCTGTTCGTGTGTCATAGTCCTCAGTTTGTGAACATTGTTTAAGTTACGGTCAGAACTCACCACCTGGAGGAGACCCCTACGAAGACGATGCCAGGCAAACCGCCAGATGCTGCCGTGCAGGTCCATGAGCTGCCAGAGACGGCCCTGGGTCTAGCGCGCTCAGGAAAAATGAAAGTCACTATAGAGGTTAGATTGAGGATTTGACTTAGTTGTTGTTCTTATCTCTCTCTTTTTTAAACCATTTCTCACTAATCAGTTCTACAATATCGACTCTTCGTGTGTGTGTGTGTGTGTGTGTGTGTGTGTGTGTGTGTGTGTTTTCCCTCTTATGTACTGATGTTTTTATTGCTAACAGGGAGTTGTCTGCTATTCCCCAGGTGTTTTTTAGTTAAAAAACAAAAAAGGTTGGCTCCTTCATATCTTATTACTCATTTACCCCTTTTACTTTTTACATTAGTTTTTTTCAAACTGTGTGTAAAATATATATTTATATAATGTTTATATATTATATAATATAATACGTATTCATATAATATATTTATATAATATTTATACACACACACACATATATATATATATATAATGTGAAAGTGTATTTATGAATGAAGATCTTTCTTCCCTTATGATTTTGAATTCCTTAACATTCAATGAAACATGACCCACACAGTTATGGTAAAAAAAAAAAACAACCCAACACAACCACCCATATTATTTAGATAAGATGCAGATACCTCTGAAAGCTCTTACTCTCAAACATACTGCACAACTGTAATAAAATTATAGCCTTTTCCCCTCCATTAAATGTAATTTTTCCTGACCTAAGAAATGAGCATTTTCTCCTGCATGTTTCCATCTGAAATGTTTTCAAGTCAACCTTCCTACAATTTTGAACCCTAGCATGAAACCAAGGAGAAGGCTTGTAAATAAGACCCAGTCATTCCTGCTTTCTGCTGTTCGCTCTCCGTTGTCAGGTCATTGGCAGGATTGACGAGATTGACAGTGATGCCGTGGGTGTATCCTGAAGAGGTGCTGCTTTTGTTTAGTTTTGGCTCTTTGGAAATTCTGAGATCCTGAAATTAGTGACTGGTCTGTAAACACCTATCAGGTTTTCTGGCCCTTCTCACTATAAAATGCAGGACTTGACCAAGGTAGACACCGTTATGATCCAAAGCCCAGGCAGATGGCTGCATTGAATGAATGAACTATGACTATGCGCTGACCAAGTCTGCAATTAAACCTCAGCTTGATGATCACTGTACAAAGATTGGGCCAAAGAAAACTTCCAGCAGCTAGGTTACTGTGAGCCAGAATTGGCTTCCTGGGCAAGGGAGAGGTGCAGTAGAGGAGACATGGAGTGAGAGGCGCATAGAAGGCTGATGTAATAATAGGGGGGGCGCGGGGGGGTGGGGGGCGGAGAGAGGATCTGAGAGAGTAGGAAAGCTCCTCCAAATGAATTTCTTAAACTACACCCATAAGTAGACTGTTACCTTCTCCTGCCACCAGCTTGCTGGAGGCCCCGCCCACTGCCACTGGCAGTATTTGGTGCTGCTTTCATGATGGACGGGTTTGGGGGAATCGGATGTGATTTACTGAAAGGCATTGCACAGCCAGCTCTGCTCTCTTCCTTCTGTCAGAAAAGAGATGTTCATGACGTCGTCACCATTTATTGGGACCTGCAGGTGCTGCCCCTGTTCTAGGTGTTTCACAAGCCATCGCTGGCCTCCACCAGTCTCTCGGGCCTTTATTTTGCCAACGAGGAAGCCAAGGCTTTCTGTGGGACCATGGCTTGCTCAGGGCCGCACAGGAGATGTCGGGCTCCAGAATTTCAGTTTTTATTGTAACTCCGCCCGCTTCTTGCACCTAGGTCAGTTACCTTGTGAAACGTTATCCCCACCCCAGCCCACCCCCATCCTGTGGTCTTCCCATTTGGTTTGTAAATAGTGTGGTAGTATAATCAACAAGCTACTTAGGTCAGGATTAGGAGAAACCACATTCTTGGCCTATTGTTATTTCCCTGGGAGGGTCCATTGTCCTTCCTTGCTGGGTCATGTTTTTTCCCTGTAAGATGAAGGGCCTAACTCTGAAAGCCGCTTTGATGAAAACAGAAGCCACTGGGTTCCCAGGGCTCAGATCACCTCTCTGCAGAAATGGTTGGGCTGCATGTGAGCCCGGGCCCTCCGGGTAGCTGGTTTGGGGCCTTGTGTTCAAGTGGATCAGAAAGGCCGGTCCCACTGGGCCCCCCATGGGCCTTGGATGCGGTCAGGGCAGGACCCCACTGCTCAGGAGCTGCTGGCTCTTGGGGGCTTTTGTGCTTTGCTTGACATTATCTACGTTCGGTAGTTATGGTCTACCCTGCCCCCTCTCTCCCTCCACATCCCTTAGCTTTTCCCTTTCTTCTAAAAAGCGAGTTGAGTACGTCTTTTCCAAAGAAAAGAACAGAGGGTCCACAGTAGATCATTTGGTGGCCTAACTGCTGTAACCATAGAGTCTCCTCAGTTCCCTGCACTCTGGCATGTCAGACCCGTGGCCGGCAGGCCACATACCTCGTTTGTGGCCCGCCAGCCCTGAGTTTGACCTGCATGCTCTGGGCTTGGAAATGGACACATGAAAGAAAAGGCCACAAAGGGATGCTGGATTTTCCCAAGTTGAAATCTTTGGCATCTTTACACAGCGGGGTGATTAAACTGGGGACGTGGGTCTGACGGACCTGTGTTTGGGGTCCGGGCTGCGCCTGGGAGCGGGTGACTGGGGTGACGGGCTCCCGCTTCTGACCTTGGCCTTGAGCAGCTCCCTGCCCTCAGCCCACCGGCAAGAGTTAATTGCGGCTCCCCTGCTTGCTGATGGTGCTGCTATTAAAGAATTCTAATGCATTCTGTGAATAAGTTTATAAGGAAATGATTTGGTGAACTGACTGAAATACACATATTTTTAAGCTTCTTTAAAGATTTTCAGACTCACTTATTTTCCTCAGAGATTTTCTTGGGCTCCCCCACCCGCTCCCCAGTAATAGTTAAGCAATTTTCTTGTTTGCTCTCTAAATCTTCCTGGAGTACAATAGTTCTGAAAATAAGAGAGTCCGTTGGCTGGAAACATGGGGTGGGCATGGGTTTATGTAATTTGACTTCTTTTCTCTCCAAATCAGTAAATATTTACAAATGACCTTATCAAACAGCCCGGGTACATTCGGTCACTTGAAAGCAGTCGGAGCAGGACTGCCCATCGGCCAGCTGCCAGTCCCATGGGCCTCGCGGGAGAGACTTTTTTTTTTTTTTTTTTTTTAAATAAAACGCCGTCCACAGACCAAAAGCCTCCCACAGAAAGTGGGCCTCAGCAAGTCTTTCTCATTCCATGTAACCAGTTTTATAAAATTTGCATTTTAAAGTTGGACTTCTAAAGACAACCCCGTTAGGCCTGCAGCAGAGCGCTGGGAACAGAGGAATCGGGAGATAAATGCAGGCTGGCTTAGGTTTACCGCAGGCCCGGTTCTTCTGTTTCTCGGGGGAGAATTACAGAATTCCACTTCAAGCTTAAATGTCATACTTTTGCGAGTTAGTAGGAAAAAAGGAGCAGATTACTTTTCTGGCTTGCAAAGTAGTACCGTGTAACAGGGTTGAAAAACAACAACAATTCTTGTTTTTCTAAAGCGGAGATGGAGAGGCATCCTTAGCCCACGTTTTCTTTCAGTGTTTCAAATCTGACATTTAAAATTCATTTTTAGAAGAGAGTGAATACGAGTTCTTCAAAGTTGACACTGAAAAATAGTAAAGGAATCTAAGTGTTTTGGCCGTTAAGATATGAACACGACAATATTACTGTCTCAGCCTCACCTGGTAATATCATGTTCATTTTGTCTGCGAGACTTCACCTGAGTTAAACTGAAGCGCAGGTTCTGGTTTCTGTTGTCCGAGTATAATTATAATACTACGGTATTTACGGCTGGCAAACAGTTGACAAATAAGTGAGAGAGGCTCTCAAAAAATAAGTGAATAATAGTAGCTATATATCTACTTCATGCAAAGTAATATTTTCTGTACTACTCACTTTTGTATATTATTTTTCTTAAATAAGTAACGATGATAATAGCTACACATCTACTTCATGCAAAATAATACTTTCTGTACTAATCACTGTTGTATTTTCATTTTCTTTGCAGAGTATTGGGAAAGGGTCATTGTGGTGCATAGACCCGGAGTATAGACAAAATCTAATTCAGGCTTTGAAAAAGACACCTTATCACCCGCACCCTCATGTGTTCAATACACCTCCCGCCTCTCCTCAGGCATATCAAAGGTAAGCAATTCAGACTTACTTTTTTTTTTTTTTGTCTACTGAAGTTGCCTTATATTGGCAGAGACCGGCGCTGAAACTAATTTAATAGACTGCATGCTTTTAAAATTAGGCAAATGAGAAAGAGAGAAAGTCTTATCGGAGGTACCTCTGCTGTTGTGTTTCTTGCAAACCTTACCGCTTTTGCTGCTTTGGAGGAATGGGTTTTCCGAAGGCTGCAGGGCGGGTGAGAGACTGCCTTCCGGGGTAGAAACATATACCAGGAAAAGTTGACAGCTCTGACTTCTCAGCGTGCCACAGTTTGTTGGAATAAAAGTACAGAATGAGCTGCGTAGGGGAGTCTGTCTTCCTGTCCTCTGACCGGAGTGCCTACAGTGTCCACTGCAGGACTCACCCCACTATTGTCGTTCTGGTCGCCATGTGGATGGGCTCCCGAGTGACGGTTCTGTTGTGGTTACTTGGTGTTTGCCTCTTCAAAGCCAAGCACAGAGAACCATGGATACATCTGTTCCCCTTCACATGCCCATTTGTGTTGCGGCAAGGAGGTCCCCGGTGCCGCTTCTACAAAGATAAAGTGGAGGGGAGATGTGTAGCTTGTTACTTTTCAAAGAAGTGTGATTAGTGTTAGATGGTGTGTTTTTTTAAAGCCACATAGAACAGAACCAACTTTTAAAATTGATTTTATCTTACATAGTGCTTGGCTTTGAAATAGAGCCCTCAATCCCACAGAAAGAATAATTTATTTATTTTTATCCTCACCCGAGGACATTTTTCCATTGATACTTAGAGACAGTGGAAGAGAGAGGGAAAGACAGGGAGAAACATCGATGTGAGAGAAACACACCAATTGGTTGCCTTCCACATGAGCCCCAACCAGGCTGACCGAGGTATGAGCCCTTGACCGGAATTGAACCCGGGACCCTTCAGTCCACAGGCTGATGCTCTATCCACTGAGCCAAACCAGCTAGGGCAGTGGTCGGCAAACTGCGGCCCCTTGAGTGTGGCTCTTCCACAAAATACCACGTGCGGGCGTGCACGTACAGTGCGATTGAAACTTCGTGGCCACACTCAAGGCGCCAAAGAGCCGCATGTGGCTCGCGAGCCACACTTTGCCGACCACTGAGCTAGGGTAAAAGAATAATTTTTAATGTCTAGTAATGTTTCTGTTGTGACCATCCAGCAAAGAGAAATTATCCTTGGACTGCGGGTTTATGTCAGTGAGAAATGGCGTGACTTCATAGATTTCCGCAGTTTTGTGGTCCATGGCTCTGCAGATCCTTTCTCTAGCCTTGTGCCCTGCAGAAAGGAGCCAGGGGGATGCTCGGAAACGGCGTTAATGAAGTTCCTGCGCATCTCAGTTGAGAGCATTCCATCACAGGGGTAGACAATCAGTCTTCAGCAAGAGACGGGGAGGAACAGCTGGGCTCTCTGAGAAGACTGCTGTATGTCTGCTTTTGCTAGGCGATTAGCGTGATGGTATCCATAGCAACCAGAGCGTCTCCATAGTAACGCGTAGCCGAGACAGGTGCAGTTGCATCACAAGGCTGTTTGTTGCCTGGCAAAAGGACAGGCCATTAGTACTTAGATATACGCTGTTGCCTTAGAAACAAATAACCTAACATAGCAACTACAGTAGGTTTGAAAGATTTGGGAGGGGAAGAAATGGTTGTAGCAGCTTCTGTCTATGTTCATAAAAATCAGCGGAAGCATACTTGATTGGAAATGACAACTTGAGGTCACAGAGCTGTCGGAGATAGAATGGGATTTTCCAGAGCAACCCAGCCAACGTTGTAGAAACATCCAGAAGGACAGAGCCATATGCCTGGTTCTCTTCTGGTGGCTGTAGCCACTCCTGAAATCTGGAAGGGAACTAGGATCAGAGTGGAGAATCGCCGACATACAGGGTTGGTGGGGGAGGAGATGACACCAGGTATTGGAATATTTCCCAGATTCTCTTGTTCCTTTGTCATTCTACTCTCCCTACCCTCCAGACCTCACAGAATACTCCTTCCTCTATTCCCCACCTTGGACCTCGGAAGTATTTCATATCCTTCGGCTGCTGGGGGAAGTTAAGAACATTTAGTGTTATTCACTGGGTCATATCGTTGGTTCATTTAGACCAGTGTTTTGTTGCCAAGCGTGACCCAAGGGAAACATGGTAATTATTTAATAATTTGAAGGATTATAGCAGAGCTCTGGGGGTTGCAGGAGGGATGCACACTCAGGCGAGGCTTCCCGAGCTGGCCCGAGCCTAATTAGATTTTTAACGTAGGCATAAAAATGCAGACGGACCAGAGCTTTGTTAATGAAAATGATTTCCAAACAATAACTCCAGATTCTGTACTGTCACCGCCAGTGCCTTGTCCCCTAGTTGACTGAAGAAAGAAAAAAGTTCCCATATTTACCCACCCCGGTACTTGGATTTCACCTCCATGAAGGTCACTGGATGTGGTGTGAGGTGACAGATCAGATTCTAACCGGCCTCTTCCATGTCTTAACTCTGTAAGAGCAAGTCACTTCTCTTTCCTGAGGACTGAAAGCCGTTCGTGGGAGAGCTTAGGGTACTAAATACTGGATGACTATACGATATTTGTATGACTTCTTTTTTTTTTTATTGCTTAAAGTATTACAAAGGGTATTACATATGTGTCCATTTTATCCCCCCGCCCTAGTTGTATGACTTCTAATGAGGTGGTATTCAGCTCCGTTCTAAGCCTCTGGCCACTTGTTGACGTGACTTAGGGAAGATGGAAATGGAGCAAAGTGAGTCATTAAACAGCGACCAGAAATGCCAACCTGACATGACATGGCTGGGTCTCCTGTGTCAGCTCCGTGCAGGCTTGCTGTGCGGGGCACCTGGGAAATGCTCAGCTTTCACGGATCTGGTACTTAGCATGTTGAAGATGGTGATTACGCTAGATGGGTGGTTATTGCTTGTACTCGCAGGTGTGCTTGGCAGGGAGCGCTCTGAGCCGAGCTGCAGGTGGCCAAACATTCTGCAGGGGAAAGGAGGGATCTGAAAACGCTGCCCCCACACTCTGTTCATGTCCGAAGTGCGTGCTCTCATTGCCAGTGTACTCTTAGATGGTTGTTAGGACGTTCCTGCTGCTTTTGATACCACATTTATGCATTGTTTTTCATGGGAATGCAGAGTTCAATGACATTAGCTCCTTATTAGGTTGCAGAGGCTGCCATGGCAAAGCAACAGCTGAGTAACAACAGGCATTCATTTTCTTTCCCTTCTGGAGGCTAGAAGGTCAAGATCAAGGTGTCAGCAAGGTTGACTCCTTCTGAGGGCACATCTGCTGTTTTGCTGGCATTTTTTGACGTTCGTTGGCCTGAAAAAGCATCACCCGGATATTCACGTGGTGCCCTGCTGGTGTGCTGCCGGTGCCCAAATTCCCACCTTTTGTAAGGACACTGTTCATATTGAACGAGGGGCCCACCCCTACCCCAGTATGACCTCATTTTAGTAATTACATCTCCAGTGACTCTATTTCAAATCAGGTCATATTCTCAGGTGCTGGTAGCCAGAACTTGAACATGAATTGGGGGAGATGGACACAATTCAACCCATAAAAGCCCTTTTTTTAAAGTAAGGCATTTTGCTGATAAAAAACATGGAGGAGAAGAAAGTAATGAAATGTTCAAAAACAAAAAGATGGGGCATGTCGGAGGGATACCAGAGCCAACCTGAAATTGCTCCCAATGGCCAAAACTGGGACAAGAAAACAACATAGCATTGGGTTGTAACCCAAAATCCTCCTATATAGTAAAAGGCTAATATGCAAAGTGTCCACTCGGGAGTTTGACCGGGAGACTGGGAGTTCGATCACCCTCTATGACGTGCGCTGATCACAGGAGGCGGCGCAGAACGAAGATAGGCCCCAATTGGCCCCAGCCAGGCCTTAGGGACCCTACCCATGCATGAATTTTGTGCACTGAGCCTCTAGTCTATATATATATAATAGGCTAAGTAACCGGTTGTATGTCCGACGTGCACTGGCAATTTAAAAATATTTCTTCTAATTAATTTCCTTTTAATGTGCATGACTCCATGCACCGGGCCACTAGTATGAAATAAATATCTCTGCGTCCACACTACTATAAACAAATGACTGACTGATTGGCTGTAGAGACAAATTTCCCCTACAGAAAAATTCAGATAAGTTAGGTAGGCACTCCTCCATTCCAGGAGTTAGAGCTTAACCTTTACAGTATTAGATCAAAGCCCTGTAAATAGCAGATATCCCATACCAATCTTCATGACAACAGATTGCTTTAAAAAGGCACGTACGTATGTGCATCGTATGTGATACCTTCACTGGTATAGGCACCGATCCAAAATCAGTTTATTGAAAAAGCACTTTAATCATCTCTCAGCACAGGTGGTAACAGGTTTTACAAATTAATCAAACAGCATGGTTTGTAGTTTCCTGGATGGTCAGTTTTCAGAGAAGGGAAATTTAATGAAATCCATCTACATCGGGAGACAGCTCAGCATCTCAGAAGCCTCTGTGTGATGGGTCAGCCATGATTGGGCTCTAGATGAACATAAGCCCTGATTGAGGAGACTTCCCCCCTCACCCCATTGAACCTTCCATTTGTTGTTTCAATATCTTCCCCCTAATAATGACAGACGATTTTATAGTTTGTGTAAAGTATAGTGGCCTAACATGTACGAAGTTAGAGAAATCCATAAGACTGTTGTTTGATCATCTAGATCTAAAAATTGATTTCTTGGATGACTTCAAGGTTTGCCGAATCAAAACATTTCAAGAAAGTTTCTGTTGCTCTCACTTTTATTTATTTATTTTTTGGTAAAGCAATTTTGGACATTTAAACTTATCATTTAGCTCTGTATGCCTCTCTTTGCTTCTTCTGAGCAATTTAATGGGCCGCAAAAATAAAGAAGTAAGTAAATACCACCTCTCCAAAGATTTAGCCTTTCAGATATTGAGGGCCTTTGTGAAAAGGGCTGATTTTAGTGCTGACTCAGCAAAAGATTCTAGTTTATCCTGCTTGCCTTTCTGTTCATGTGCTGTGAGTTTATTCTTTAAAACTCTTTCAATGCCTGTGTAGCAGAGTGATACCACTAAGAAGGTAGAAATTGTAGAGTGGTCAGCATACAGTTGCATTAATGACACCTTCAGATTCCTCAGCAGGTAACTAAGCTTTGGCCCAAGGAGTGAACTGATAATGGCGATGGGGGGCGGGGGATGGGAGGGGGTAGGGAAGGTGAGATGTGTGGGGAGCTCATCCTTTTAGACAATTAGACGATTAGAAAGTCCTCAGAATGTTAAGCTTGTTAATCCCCCCACTAAAATGCTGAATTTGCACACAGCAAGTAATCCCTTGCTTGGGTAACATCCAGTATTTTTTTTTTACCTTTTAAGACATCTGTCATTTCAGTTATTCAAAGTGGCATGCATTTAATAGTTGCCAGAAAAACTGCAGCGCCACAAGAAAGTCGGCGTTCACGTGCATTGAAGGAGTTTGTTAGATTGTTGTGTCATTGCAAGTTTTCATTCAGTCAAGCATAAAGGACTGTGAGGACTTAGGCTAGTTGCATCATTATTACACCACTTACTAGTCTATCTACTTGTAAGCAACAGATGTGATGGAAACTATAAATAGTTTTTTAAATGAATCTCATGTTCAATACACTTACTTGTGTAAGTTTAATTAAAAAGGGTGAGGCAGCCCTGGCAGGACGCTCAGTGGTTGGAGTGTCATCCTGTACACCAAAAAGTTGCAGGTTTGATTCCCAGTCAGAGCACATACCTAGGTTGAGGGGCTCTATCCTCTGTCAGGGAAGGTATGGGAGGCAACCGATCAATGTTTCTCTTTCCCTTCCTCTTTCTCAAAAATCAATAAAACATATCCTCAGGTAAGTATTTAAAATAAATAAATAAATAAATAAATAAATAAATAAATAAATAAATAAATTTAAATGGTGAGGTAGTACATATTTTGAATGAGTATGCTTAAGCTGCTAGAATAATTTTGCTTCAAATAATTTTTTAAAGAATGTTAACTTTTTGCCCTAACTGGTTTGGCTCAGTGGATAGAGCGTCAGCCTGCAACTGAAAGGTCCTGGGTTCAGTTCCAGTCAAGGGCATGTACCTTGGTTGTGGGCACATCCCTAGTAGGGGGTGTGCAGGAGGCAGCTGATCAATGTTTCTAACTCTCTATCCCTCTCCCTTCCTCTCTGTAAAAAATCAATAAAATATATATTTTTTAAAAAGAATGGTAAAAAAACATATGAAGCTGCATTACACTCAATATGGAGAGGGAAGCACCAAGTTAATGTGGTAAAATGGATGTGGGATTGAATGCCGAGATTTTCTAATAAGTACTTGGAAATATAAATTTAATTTTGTTAAAAAATGGAGGAGACAAATAATAGAAAAGGCTTAAAATTGTTAGAGGGGTGTCACTCATATAACAAACCATGCTCATTTACAGTGTGAGCTTTAAAAGCCCATTTGTTGGCTATAATTTTATTTGCATTTTAAATTATACTAGAGGCCCAATGCAAGAAAATTTGTGCAAGAGTAGGCCTTTCTTCCCCTAGCTGCTGGCACTGGCTTCCCTCCAGCACCCAGGACTCGGGCTGGCTTCCCCAGGCCGCCCACAGGCACCTGGGACCCAGGCTGGCTTCCCTCCTGCCCCAGCTTTATCAGGAAGGACTTCCGGAATGACATCCGGTCTAATTAGCATATTACCTTTTTTATTATTATTTATAGGTTCCAGTCAAGGGCACTTGACTTCCATTATATTTTCTGATTTGGTTTCAGAGTAGTTTTGATCTCAGCATCTTGCCTTCAATGTGCTGTCCATTGTATATTTCATTCTCATTTAATCCTATTTTATTTAAATGGAAAACTGTCCCTGCTATCTTTGAGCACTTACGTACTAGGCATATCATAGGAATATTGTGCCCAGTCATCCAAGTTTATTCTGTTTTCATACTCACTTTGGAAGTTGAATGTGTAAACAGCTGGGCTGATTTTATCTATTTTGCTCAGGTGCTGGGTAAAACTCATGGCTGAGAGAGCCACGTGGAGTGACCTCATCCTCTGGACTCTAGGGGCTCCTGGTTTGTACTCTAATAGCAGATATGTTAGGTTCTCTTCAGATTTACTACCTGTGAGTTTCTGTTGCTGGCTACTGAGATGATGGATAACATAGAGGTTCTGTGTCCCTGATTTTCCTGGTTAGAAAGTTAAAGTGTCGACCAGGATCAGGAGGAGTCTGGGGTCTTTGCCAGTTTGTTTCCTGTTTAGTTGGTTCTCCAAATAGCCAGCAAAGGACCTGGCAGATTCCTGATCCGAGCCTCTTAGATATTGTTAGAGGCAGGAAAGGTCTGCTAGGTGGGGCTGACGTGCATTCTTCCCAGAGGTGGGGGGTAGGTGGTGGGAGGGGGATTGATCTCCATGTTAGAAATGTGGAAGAACTGTCAAAAATGCACGAAACCAACGATGTGCAGTGTGAACACAGCCGGACAGTGTATGGTTTTGCAGTGGTATAAAAGAGGCAAATTTTTCATCTCAACAGAACATAAAAACCTATCACTGCTGTGTGTAAGCTTCTCATTACACTAACTGGGTCTGGATTTATAGCTTGGGGGGAGGGGTGTAAGAAATCGAGGTGTAATATAATAAGATTGGACAGTGGAATCCATTCTTCATAAAAGATTTGAGGGAGATAGAATAGGGGAAGGATTAGTTTCCTCAGCAGTGAATACGATTGGTCAAAAGGCAGTCTTAGGTAATATTAATAAATGAGATGTATTTGAACAAGCTGATATGGTGGCCAGTAGTTCACACTTCAGTGAGGATCAGACCCCACCAGGAAGCTTCTGTCCAGATAGAAGGAGCACTTTGACATAATGAAGGAAGTGGTCAGCGGGCTAGGGGGTTGGTGCCATCAGCTAGGAGGGGTTTAGGTCTAATGGGTAGACATTATTGAAAGAAAGATGTCTTTTTTTTAAGTTTTTAAAAATTGATTTTAGAGAGAGAGGAAGGGAGAAGGATAGAGAAATAGAAACATTGATGAGAGAGAAACATCAATCGGCTGCCTCCTTCAGGCCCCCTACTTGTGATGGAGCCCCAAACCAGGCATGTGCCCTGACCAGGAATCGAACCCTGACCTCTTGGTTCCTGGGTCAGTGCTCAACCACTGAGCCACATCGGCCGGGCGAAAGGTTGGGTCTTCAAGAAAGATCTAAGAGAATAGCATCAAGAACTGTGCCAGGCACCTACCAGGAGCTGGGTACCCATGGGGCTGCCGGTCAAAGCTGGACAACCAGCTGCCAAGATCCTTCAAAGAGATTTCATTTTTGCAGGGAGAATTTCAAGTTAATGCCTTCCGAACTCTTGAGTGTTTTAAGTCTGTCGAGTTGCAAGGACAGTAGAATGATGGGATATCGCTCCGCACACAGTGTTTGTCATTCTCTCAGCACACACTGTGTAGGCTGGAGACAAACATTAAGGGAAATATGCATGGCTCCGTTACTCAGAAATGAAAGGTCAGGTTCTTCTCTTGAAATTGCTAACTCCAGATTTCAAGACTGAGATGGTAGTTACTCTCCGCTCTGTGTCATCCAGCTTTTTGATTCATGCCCTGTAATTACCTCCCTTGTTTTAGTGACACTTCTTTGCATTTCCTCCGAGTGAGTAAAATTATCACTGCAGTGGTTTGCCAAGCAGAAGATCATTTCCAAAAGCTGTCCATCAAACCATAGACCTTCCCCCTATTGTTTACCCACTGAATTAGCGAGAGCAACACCCCCTCCTTTGTGTAAATCTCCGTGGGAGAGCCAAACTGGTGTCCTTGCTCTGTGGGATCACGTGTTTCTGGCCAGAGTCTTTGATCACATTCTTAACCTTTTGTTGTTTTTCCATGAGGTCCGTGTCGCATTATTTGTTTAAACCATCTTTGAGAACCTGCCGTATATGTGAAACTTGCAGAAAGCATGTGAGAATCTTCAAATTCCACATTAATTGCAAACTTCTGAGTCTTAAGTCATCTGGGGAAAACATCCATAAGCCATCGAGACACATTTTTTTAATCTTTATTTTATTTTATTTTTTTTAGTTTGAGTTGCTTAATCACAATAGAGTCCAAGTTGAGACATGTTCACTGTGTGTTTATCTACTTTTAAATGGAAAGTTTCGGTCAAAGTCTGTTCAGCAGCTTGCTTAATCCACCCATATCTCTAAGAGACTTAGTACCCCTCACCCAACACACACACACACACACACACACACACACACACACACACACAGCGCGCGCACACTCCCCATCTGGTTTGACAGAAATAAAAGTGAATGGGGAAAAAAAAACACATTCAGAGGAAAAGACTGAAGAAAGAACTTTTATAGCTTTCTCTATCCCCTTCCTTTTCCCCCTCCCCTTCCTCTTCCTCCTCCTCCTTCTCTCCCACTACCTCCTTCTCTTCTCTCCCTCTTCCCTCTGCAACTGGGGCTTCTGAGTGAAATAATTTATTTTAAAACAATAAGGAGAGCAGAGTTTCTTAGGATTCTTCTGAGTTAAAAATGAGCACACCCCTTTTTTGCTTATAGAGAAATGGAGGCACATAGAGTTACCGCCCTTCCCCCTTTAAACTTGCCTGCACAGGCGCCCCCCTGGAGGTGGGTGTTCCGGCCCTGTGGTGAGTTCCTCAGGCCCCCCGGCCCCTGTCCAGCCTTATGTCCACCTGCACTCTCTGTGGAGTGGACCCAGCTGGGCAGATGGATACGTTCGTACAGCAGCTGTGAAGTCCTCAGGAGGAAGGGGTAAGGATGCAGAAAAATAAACAAGATCTGAGCTCCAAGCTCTCAGAGTGTGGCCCTGGCTTCCCCAGCTCTCCCCAGCCTCCCTGTCGGTCAGGTCCTGCCCTTCTGTGGCCCTGCAGCCGCACAGGGGCTCTATCCTGTACTGTCTCCGAGGGACTTGGTTGACCTTTGTGTATATGGGTTTGCATTATAAGGTATCTGTTTATATTGTGTAGTTTCTATGAGATTTAAGATTGGTGAAAGCCAGGACTGAGGTCTCGGCCCCTGTGTTTTAAACCAGCAGTCCCCAATCTGTTGTCTGTGAGGTCTAAAAGGTTGCTGACTGCTGCTTTAAACAGAACCTGCATACAGGTGATATTTATCAATGATTTTGATTAAACAGAATCTGCGTACAGGTGATATTTATCAATGATTCCTCTTAGATCACAGGTTATGAAAATAGTGCAAAAACTTTTCCTTCTACTTGCTCAGGAATGCCAGAGTAATTGGCTACCCTCCTCCCTTCGCTGTCCCAAGTCAAGGGGCGAGGGAGGGGAGGGAGACGCTCTGCTCTCTGAAGGTACCTGAGTGATTTTGCAGTGTTGGTGCTTCTGGCCTTGGGGCTCCTTCCCCATCCGCCTGCCAAGGCCCTGCGGTACCTCTGGGCACCACACGTTTGGACCGGGTCATCCCTGAAGCCCCAGAGACCCATCACGCTCCTCTGGATGGAAAAGTTATAAATTCCAGGCTGTTGATTCCAAGGCACCAGATACTGTCAGAGGACTAAACATTTTGCAGCTGCCATAGGAGATGCTAATGTGCTTAAGGTGGTGCTGGCCCGACCGCTCCTCTTTGTCTCACTGCTCTTCCTTTGAAAAGAAGCGTCCTCTATACACTCCCTGCACCGCGGAGCACTTGAAAGGTAAGGCCCGCTCTCCCTGCCCCGATGGTAATGGGAAAAGTTCTCACCGCGGGCTGGCCACACAGCCGATTGTGCTGCTTCTCCGGCAGATACATAATCCGTGTTTAAATCTCTTGGCAGTCACTCATTAGCCCCCCCGCACCCCCTATTCTTTCCTTTGAGGAGAACAAAGCCCATCTCCTCCCTGCTCTATAGCTTGCTGCTTTCTCTCTCTCCCTGTTCCAGATCCCACCGTCTCACTTTCATCCCTGAAGAAGGAAGTCACCCAGTGTTACCCTTCCCTACCTGCTAAAAGAAGAAGATCTCGGTTCTTTGTACGTTAAAATCTGTGCGCAGAGCTCACAAGCAGGCGGTGCCCAGGCCCCGGGCTCTGCAGCACGTATTCTGGCGGTAATGCCAAGGCCCGGCCAGCTGAGGACCCCGAGCTCAGCGGCTCCTCCTCCCAGCTCTTTAAGGGGCTGTGTTGAGAAAGGAAGGATTGGACATAGGGTGACTCCCGTGGAATTTTATTCTGATTAAAGCCCTTTGAAGTTCCCTCTTTCTGACACCACCCCCTCCTACCCTCACCTCTTAGGTGTGGCATATTCTGTCATCGGGATTTTGAAGTCATGGTTACAGGAAAACCAACCGGTATTTCTGTGAAATAACTCTTTGATGCAGAGTCAAACAAAAATCCATTTTTACCCAATATTCTAGACTTCTGAGAAATAAACTACGAGTGTAAGCTCTTTAGCACTGTAGGATTGTAAAGAATTTTAAATTTAGTTTCCCCTGCTTTGGACCCTAAACCATGCTGGTTGGCTATGGGGTGAAGGCAGAAAGCCAAGCATTTATTGAACACCTACTTTGTGCTAGGCTTGGTTTAACAGACATTGTATAGGCAGTGATTTAATACTTACAGGAGTCTGATGAGACTGATTTTAGCGCTGTTTTACATCTGAGAGAACTGAGGCTAAGAGAGGTTGTCATGTGCCTGCAATGGCAGGTCATGTGGCTCGAAAATGGCTAAGCTAGGACCTGAGCCAGATGGTCTCACTATTCTGACTCCAGAAACTGAGCTCTTCCCACCGTAATTTGGCACCTTGTGGTCACTGTCTTCTATGGAAATATTTATTCTCGGGTATCTAATAGCTGAAGAGGTGAGCATGGAAAAGGAAGAAAGGCACATCACTTTCTAAAAGGCAGGTTTTGTAGCGTAATGAGGATGGGACTAATGGAGGTGAGACCATTTAGGAGGGCTCCACAATAGACAAGCCCGTGGAGGTGAAACTGGGGATGGAGCGGAGGGAACCAAGACAATTGGAGGGCGGGCTTGGGACTCGGTGGGGCGTGGTGCAGAGGAAGCTGAGAGGGTCTGACTTGTGTGGATAGAGGAAGGCACTGTGAGGGAAATGACTGCGGAGTACGCCGTGTGTGTGTGTGTGTGTGTGTGTGTGTGTGTGTGTGTGTGCGTGTGCGCGCGCGCGTGTGTACGCACAAAGAAGGCCCACTTCTATTTTAGACAAAATAGAAAAGTAAATATGGAGTGGCGAGAATCACATCATATTTTCTCAAATTTTCAATTTGAGTTTTATGATTTTGGAGGTTATTTATACTGACTGTTTAATAAGAAAAACAAATTCAAAGTTTGTACTATTAAAGAGCTTGCTTTGTCCATGAATTTCACTCTTAAAGTTAATTAGGATTTTGGTGGTTTTGTTGGTGGTGGTGTTTTTTTTCGGCCTGCTTGAACACTCTGTCATTCTTGGGAATCTGTGGTCATATTTCAACATACTTTCTAATCATTTCTATGCGTAGTTTTTATTTGTTAATATGTCTTCAGGGAAAACTGACAAGGGCTTTACCAACTTTTGAAGCTTGAGTGTGCTTTGTGGTCATTGTTAAAGTAACATATTTTGTTTACATTCTTAAAAAAAACACCTTCTAGCCATGGGCTGAAACCTCCAACATGTACACACTCAGTAAGTATTTGTGACTTAGAAATGAATAAATGTAATTAGCATCCTTTATTTGTCATTGAAGTCACAAAATGGATTAAAGACACAAGTGTTTGTTGAGGAGTAAGCCGTGAAGAGTCCAGAAAATGCCCAATTCTGGTTGACCTGAGTGTATAAATTCAGCTCTTAATCACTATCAAAATGGTGCTCTGACATTGCATATTTGCTCTGGTGACACTTAGGTCAGAGGAAATGGTGTGTATGTGCCTGTATGTGCCTGGTTGGATGGACTACTTGGGTGGCAAAATGCAACTCGTGAGGATGTTTGCTGTCATCTAAAAAGGTGTAGGAATAATTACTAACTTTGAGAGAATCAACTGAAATTGATATGCTGGACCATTGAACTATTTTGCAATTAGTCTTGGAAAATTTGCTTTTAACCGTCTCTAGATCAGCATTAAGGGGACAATGAGTGGGGTATCAGAATCACTTGGAGGAGCTTTTAACAATTATAAAGGATGTTGATGGGGGAAGAGGCTGTGTCTATTGGGGATACTTCCCATTCAAGTTGCTGTGAACTTAACAATTCTTAAAAATAGAGTCTCTTGTTTTTCTTTTAAACTTTTATTAGTTTTAAATTTATATATATGTATTTATCATAGATACAGTCAGATATAGTTTTTAAATCACTGCCTCAGTTGAGCCACAGCCATTGTGGTGGGGGTGGCGGGGGTATTTGCTCCTCTCTGTAGTGTTGAGAATTACTGTCTTGTAGCATAGAATGTTGGAGCCGAAAAGAGCCTACAATCGCCCTGTGTAGTGTTCCCCAAACGGGTACCACAGTGAGCAGTTTCCAGAGATGTTAAGATTGCTTGTGACTATGCGTGAAGTTTTCCATGGTCAGTAACTTTTGGAATATGCAGCTCATTAACTTCTTTGTAGTGAGCTAATTCAGATGTTTCCCACACTTTATGAAAGACACCTTTTTTGGGGGGGAGGTGATGCGGGGGGGGCACTTAATGTATTCAAAGTAAGACCAATTTGGGAGAAAGTAATCTAAAATAAGGGTATTTCAAAGCTTCAGTTGTACTCACTAATGGGATGTAAAATCAACTTAGGGGTTGCAGCCATTTTTTTTCTCTTGTGTGAACTCTGTCCTAATGAAAAATCTATTTCTTACTATAGATGGTGGCCCCCCCAAATGTTAAGAGTACTCTGGTCTGTCTAATTCCGTCCCTCAGTTTTATAAGTAAGAACACTGAAATGGTTCGCAGGATCACATGGGGAGTTAGTTTTAGAATCTGAGTCTACACTGTTTTTCACCTCTGCAATTGCTCCGCCCAATTCATAAATCTTCCTAGTAGTTAAAAAGCAGCACCGGTGGAAACAATGAATGGATAAACAAAATCAATGAATAAACCAATGATTGGATAAACACAATCTGGTTTATGTGTGCAATCCTATATAATAAAAGCCTAATGTGCTAAGTGTCCGGCCATCCATTCAACCCATCAAAATGTAATCTACACTAATAAAAGAGAAACATGCAAATTGGTGTCACTCTACTATGCCCACCAGCCAATCAGGATGAGTATGCAAATTAACCCAACAAAGATGACAGTTAATTTGCATACACAGGCACAGAGCAAAGACTGAAGGCTCTGGCCAGAGTGAAGACTGAAGAGGCTTGGCTTCTGTGCTGCGGCCGGACCAAAGGCTTGGGTCCCTGGTGCCGGAGAAAAACTGGTGCTGGCAGCCAGGGGAAGGAAGGCCTATTGCTCGAATCTTTGTGCAGCGGGCTTCTAGTATGCTAATGATATGCTAAAGCTGGTCAACTGCTTGCTATGATGTGCACTGACTACCAGGGGGCAGTCGCTCTGAACAGTAGGTTAGCTTGCTGCTGGGTTCTGGCCGATCGGGACTGTGCTAGACAGGCTGAACATGCCCTGGAGCCCTCCCTCAGTCCCTCTCTAGCTGGCCAACCTCCTGTGTCCCTCCCTGGCCCTGATCGTGCCTCCCCTGGCCTGTGCCCTCTTGCAGTCCAGGACCCCTTGGGGTATGTCAGAGAGCTGGTTTCGGCCCGATTCCCCCCAGGCCAGGCCGAGGGACCCCACTGGTGCACGAATTTGTGCACTGGGCATCTAGTGGAATAATAAATTCTGATACAGGTTGCAATATGGATAAGCCTTGAAGACATTATGCCAAGTGACATAAGCCAGATCCAAAAGGGACAGGCATTCTGTGAGTCCACATAAGATGAGGTTCCTTGACTAGACAAACCCATAGTGAAGGAAAGTAGGCTAAAGTTTACCAGGGGCTGAGAAGAGATGAGAACTGGAAGTTCATGTTTATTTAATGGGTACAGAGTTTCTGTTTGGAGTGATGGAAAAGTTCTGGAAATAGATAATGGTGATGGGTTGTTCAACATATGAATGCACTCAGTGCCACTGAACTGTGCACTTTAAAAAATGGCCAAGCCCTAAGCAGTTTAGCTCAGTGGATAGAGCATCAGCCTGTGGACTGAAGGGTCCCAGGTTCAATTCTGGTCAAGGTCACATACTTCAGTTGAAGGCTCCATTTCCAGCCCTGGTCTAGGCAACCAGTCAGTGTGTCTCTCTAACATTGATGTTTCTTCCTCTCTCTTCCTCCCTCCCTCCCTCCCTCCCCCCCCTCCTCCCACCCTCTCTAAAAACCAATGGAAAAAACAGCCTCAGGTGAGGATTAACAACATCATCAAAAGGCCAAAATGGCAAATTTAGGTTATGTGTATTTTATCACACAATTTTTTTAAAAATCCAGCCACAGAAGAATAGAAATAATTTTTAATAAAAGCAACAGTGTTTCTTTTCTATTTATTTATAACACATTGTTTTCTTCATATGTATTTTTGTAAATGTGTGTGTGTGTGTGTGTGTATGTGTGTGTTTATAACACTGTTTCTTTTAGACCTTGTTTTACATTCTACCATCATTCATTTCTTTGGACCTACCCCTGTGTGGGCTGGGCCCAGGCATTGAGAATTCGGAGGCTAACATTGCTGTTAGGGATCCTTGGAGCAGAGCGTGGCCATGGTGTGGCCTTAATTCCAGACTCCCTGGCAGGCGCCGACTGCTGGCATTGCCACAGGTGATGCGTTTTACCGCCGCGAGTCACACTCAGCATATGACCTTTTCTGTGCTAATAGCTCCGATTTTCCAACATTTGCAGCATTTGGATAAACTAACAACTTGCTTTTTTGAAAGGCCAAGCAGAAACATATTTCATGGTTTTTCTCTTGGTTTCGCCCTTTCATCAGTTGGTCCTTAGCCCTGACCTGAAGACAAATAGCCTTTTCTCGCTCGACTCTCTCTCTTTCTTCACCAGGCAGCCGGCTGGATGTAAATAGCAATTTAAGTGAAATGCTACCACCCACAAGGTGGTTAGCGTGGCTCCCTCTGTCTCCATTCTCTGCCCTGGATTCACATGTTTGGGTCTGAGAGTCAGGAATCTGGTGACCAGAAATGAGGGCAGGGGTGGCTGGGTGGCGGAAAATGGGGGTGTGTTTGGAGCTGAAGGGAGGTTTTTTAAACCCCCAGTGCAAGGCAGTTTCTGCCCATAAAAGTTGCAGCCGATGGGAGTGGCCCAAGGGCCCTGTTTGAGGACTGGAGGTTTCTCGCTGGCAGGCGGGCACCCTTTTGCTTCCCATCTCTCCACAAGTACCGACACCCAGCAGGTCTGTGCCTGCAGCTTCCCTGTTGGCATCTCTGCGGGCTCCAAGTTGGCAAGAAAGGAAACTAGGAGAAAATGCCTCTAGCTCAACCAGGAAAGACATTTAACTGGGTTTATACTGGGAGCTAAGGGAGTGCTTCAGAAATAGTTTATATTTAGGTTACATTGAAATTTGCCATGAATGAGGGGAGGTAGGTTAGCTGGTAGAATCTTCCTAAACTGGGGCAACGTCTCATAACATGGCCCTCAACATTTTTAGTGTAACCTTGTGAATTTGTCAGGCACTGTTGACATTTGAGACCAGATAATTCTTCGATGTCAGGGGCGGGGTGGGGGACTGTCCTGTAAGATGCTTAGCAACATCCCTGGCTTGTACCCACCACATGCCAACAGCACCCCCAAACCAGTGATGACCAAAAATGTCTTCAGATGTTGTCAGATGTTTCATGAAGGGGCAAAATCACCCCTGGCTGAGAACAATGGGCAAGCTCCAAATACTTTCTGCTGTGTTCTGAATTTTAGGCATTGAGGACCTTTCAATTGTTATTCTGGAAATAATGGGAAGAGGCTTGGGTTTTACTTTTAGTTGGTTTGTTTGTGTTGAGTCCTGCTTTATTAGCACAAACTCAAATCTTTAAAGTGTGTGTAAAGTGTCATCGGCTGGGAAAGATGAATATGCAAGCGCTGGTGTCCGATGACTTTTTACAAATGTAATAGGCTGGTTCTGTGATTGGTGTTGGAGTAGGATTTGGGCGCAGTGTGTCTGCTGGAGGTCTGCGTTATGGTGAAGGTCTCGGGCTTCTTCATTTCTTCTGCCCTGCTGCTTCTCCCAGATGCCACCTTGGGGTTCTGTGTGGTTCTTGAGAGAACAGGAGCCAGCAAGCTGAACGTTTGGAGCCTGCATCAGCAGCACCTGCGCACAGTCAATGCCAGTCACATGGCAGAATGATGGGAGCAAGTTATTTAATTCCTCTCCTTGTATCTTTCTCATCCACATCTAAATGGAGGATGGGCCCAGCCAGTGCGGCTCAGTGGTTGAGCGTCAACCTATGAACCAGGAGGCCAGGGTTCAGTTCCGCGTCAGGGCACCTGTCCAGGTTGCAGGCTCCATTCCCTCTCCCTTCCTCTCTCTGAAGTCAATACAAATAGATCTTAAAAATAAAATAAGTGGAAGATGAGAGCTGTTCTTCATCTTTATTATCTGTCAGTACATAAGTGGATAAAACAACTGTGGTACATTTACACAATGGAATACTACTTGGCCATAAAAAAGGAGAAAATTTTACCCTTTGCGACAACATGGATGGACCTGGAGAGCATTATCCTAAGTGAAATAAGCCCGTCAGAGACAGACAAGTACCGTATGATTTCACTCATGTGTGGAATCTAATGAACAAACTGAACCACCAAGCAAAACAGAGACAGACTCATGGAGAGCAGGCTGACAGCTCAGTGTGGGGAGGATGGGGCGCATGGAGCAACTGTACAACAAATGGGGGGGAAAAAGAAAGAACTCATGGACACAGGGCGGGGGTGGGGTGTGGGCGGGGAGGAGGTGATGGCCACAATGTGGCCAGTTCATCTGGTGAGCTTACCTCGTGGAATGGTGCCAGAGGTTTGAGACCATGGAATTCTTGTGGTTTGATTGCCTGTTCTAGAGCTCCCCATGGATTCCCAAGTTCCAGTTTCTAAAAAGCAAAATACCTGTATTCTCCCCCTGGCCTGGGTTAACCAGAAGGTGTCTTTCTTCGTTCCTCCACTGTTGCTGGAACTCCTGTGTGCCAGGCCTCATGTAGGCCACTTGGGACGTTTAGATGACCAAGCCCGGCTTCCTGTCACACTCTAGTTGGAAAGATGGCTTTATACGTTATACTCTCAGAATTGTTTTCTGTCACCTTCACAAAGTGCTGCGGTTTAACCTTCCTGCCTATTTAGAAGCTCTCCTTAAATGCGGAAGCACTGGGAGATGGCGATGGCCTGTTTGGAAGGCATATTGGCATGCTGTCCTGGGAGTCTGCAAGCCTGGGCTCTTAAGTTGACGTTGGCCCTGATGAGCTAGCTGTGTGCCTAAGTCACTGCATCGTCCTGGGTCACATTCCTAGGTTTGTAAAAAGATGTGTGTGGGCTAGATCATCTCTGAATCCCTCTGCAGTCTTTTTATAATAACTAGAGGCCTGGTGAATGAAATTCATGCCCGGGGGAGCGGGGGGAGGGTCTCTCAGCCTGGCCTGCACCTCTCCAATCTGGGACCCCTCGGAGGATGTCCGACTGCGGCATGGGGATGGGGCCTAAACTGGCAGTTGGACATCCCTCTCACAATCCAGGACCACTGGCTTCTAACCACTCGCCTGCTTGCCTGCCTGATAGCTCCTAGTCACTCTACCTGCCTGCCTGATCGCCTGCTAACTGGTCCCCTGCCGGCCTGGTTGCCCCTTAACTGCCCCCCTACTGGCCTTGCCACACCCTAACTGCTGGCCTGGTCGCCCCCTAACTGGCCCCCTGCTGGCCTGGCTGCCCCCTAGATGCTCCCCTGCCTGCCTGCCTGATCGCCCCTAACTGCCTCTGCTTGCCAGCCTGATTGCCTGCTAACTGGTCCCCTGCCGGCCTGATCGCCCCCTAACTCCCCCCCCACCCCACCCCCACTGGCCTGGTCACTCCCTAACTGTCCGAAAGGAAGTCGGACATCTGGAAGATGTCTGGTCCACCTGGTCTAATTAGCATATTACCCTTTTATTAGTATAGATTATATTGTAATTATCGAAGACTGTTATAATATGGGTGGAGCTAGAAACCCCAGGGCTAGCCAGTCTTTGTACACAAGATTTATTATACATCTCTTTAAAAACATAATTTTATTGATTTCAGAGAAGGGAGAGATAGAAATATCAGTGATGAGAATCATAGATTGCCTCCTGCACGCCCCCTACTGGGGACACATACCAGACATGTGTCCTGACCAGGAATCAAACTGTGACCTCCTGGTGCATAGGCCGACATTCAACCAGTGAGCCACAGTGGATGGGCTTATTGTATGTTTTTAAATGGGTTCCCTGCTCACTGGTGCCTGGTGGGGAGTCTTCGCTAGCTTTGGTAAGGTCAGAGGATCTCGAGTTCCCGTTTTAGGGGTAAACCAGGAGTCTGAAAGATTGAACCAGATGTCTTGCCTGGAATCTCTGTAAGAAAGTCACCACCTCTAAACAGGCCCATCAGCCTCAGGGGGCTTCTTTCCACAGGTCTTTTACCAGTGTCTCTCCATCCATTTACAGAATCATATAAAGTCATGATTAGGTCAGGGTTACCCATTAACTTCCACCTGAAGCTGAAGGGAAGTTTGCCATCCAGTTTAAACCTTGTGACACCTGTCCCTTCTGGATCCTGTGCACTCCGCCGCAGTGTTCCAGGGCTGGTAACCCTCAGATACGGCTGTGGCCACACCCATGGCGAGGGGTGCCCAGTCTGGGATGCCATAGAGTAACAGGCGAGAAATATTCAGAGCATTCCCCTCTCTCTCTGCAAGAAACTTAGCCTGTTTGTTAGCATTTCAGCTGTAGTCTTGCATGTAAATCTCACCTCTGGGACGACATCACGTGATCTCTCCCTGTGCCTTAGAATGAATTTCCTGAATCACCTGGATGAAACTTGGCAGCTGTTGCCTGACAGTGGGGTGGGTCCTGTGTGAGCACGTGCTTTTTGTAATCACCCAGGAGCTGTGATTGCATGTAATCACCTGGAAGGACCCCGGGGCCCGTGTCAGGCTGTGCTTGCGTGTTAGGTACCCAGTAAATTCTGGTGCAATGAATGGCTGGGTCGCAGTGTCAGACGCTGGGAAGCACTCCATAAATAGTTGTAGAATCGGACCAAATTGTGTTTAATATTTCACAATTCTCTGCTTCCTACTCGGTGCCATTTACTGCGAGTTAGAAAACGAGATGGAATTGTGTGCGTGCACTAAGGAGCGTAAGGGCTTGCTGGTTACTCGAGTGCCATGGAGCTCTTAGCGGTGTGATAGCTCTGAGCCTGTGTTCTTAAAGCAGTGTTTGCTATTTCTGCCCATTATGTACACTAACATAAAAATTTAATTAGACCCTTTCTTTTTAATTAATTACTACAGCCCTGTTTGTTTGCTCTCTCGACAGAGCCGACATTATGAGAACAAGAGAGATCAATTTTTTATCACAGAATTCATTACTTTTGACTAAAGCCCAGTGTGTCGGTGAGTGTGCGTACCGCTCCTGGTGACGTCTGGGCGGTCGGAGGATGGTGGGTTGTGAAACGGGCGAGTGTTGGCATAGAGAGAGGACCCTGCTGAGGCAGGAGGAGGTTTGATCTGCTCCTTGTCCTCCTCAGAGCAACACAGGCAGCAAAGATACAATTCTGTACAGCTCTGGAGGTTAGAAATGTACACCTGTCTTACTCATTCCTCCTTGTTGCATTTTTTATCAGTGTCTGGAGAGTTGAAACTAGAAATAGACTGTGCTTGGGGTTCTAGCTTAGGAAAGGTGCTTTCTTTGGCAGCACCTATAAAAGGAGGTGTGCGATCCAGGAGGGCAGGGCCTGTAGTTTTGTCTTTCTTTACATCCAGCGCCCACTCAGCGCCTGGCACCTGGTAGGTGTCCCATGGGTATCTGTTGAGTGAGAATCCATGAGGTGAATAGCCTGTTTTGCGTTTTATCACCGATTACAGTGTTTCCTGGATTAAAGGCTCTCTGTGACCATGTCTCTAAGTCTCCACAAATAATGCCTGGGTGCGGTTGCTTTTCAGTACTGGGAGGTGATACCACACCTGTCCTCAAGAGCTGCGGCCACGATATCAACTGGGCAGGGCTGGGGCTGGGCCAGGTTCCCAAGAGGCACAGCACAGGTAATGCCAGTGCTGTTCATGCAGCCCCAAGGACAGCGTGAGGGGGGGTGGGGGGGGGTCACACACCTGGCGCAGAGCCACCTGCCACCAGCTCTGGGGCACTGGGGCACTGATCATATCAATCTGGGCAGGTCACACCTGCTGTCCAGAGTGGGTGGGATGAATTAGATGTAGTGGCAGGTGGTGTCCTGTGTGCTGAGGTGTGCAGTAAGTGTGTCCACCTACAGTCCCTTTACCTCTAGTGGTGTCGCTTTTATGGCTGTGGGGGTTCTGCACTCTCATCCATACAGGATGGTTTGCCTCTTACTCTTGGGTGAGATGGGGCAGATGGGAGAAAGGGCCCAGTGGCTTCGGTTCCTTGGTGCTTTAAGCTTTTAGGAATCTTTGACGTGGTGCTGATTTGGCGGCTAAAGCATGAGCGCAGGAAGGACTCCTTGTGTGTGCTGGTGTGTGTGTGCTGGGGTGTGTGTGTTGGGGTGTGTGTGTGCTGGGGTGTGTGTGCTGGGGTGTGTGTGCTGGGGTGTGTGTGCTGGGGTGTGTGTGTTGGGGTGTGTGTGTTGGGGTGTGTGTGTGTTGGGGTGTGTGTGTGCTGGGGTGTGTGTGTTGGGGGTGTGTGTGTTGGGGTGTGTGTGTGCTGGGATGTGTGTGTGCTGGGGTGTGTGTGTTGGGGGTGTGTGTGCTGGTGTGTGTGTGTTGGGATGTATGTGTGCTGGGGTGTGTGTGTTGGGGGTGTTTGTGCTGGTGTGTGTGTGTTGGGGTGTGTGTGTTGGGGGTGTGTGTGCTGGTGTGTGTGTATTGGGGTGTGTGTGTTGGTGTGTGTGTGTGTGTGCTGGGGTGTGTGTGTTGGGGGTGTTTGTGCTGGGGTGTGTGTTGGGGTGTGTGTGTTGGTGTGTGTGTGTGCTGGGGTATGTGTGTGTGTGTGCTGGGGTATGTGTGTGTGTGTGCTGGGGTGTGTGTGTTGGGATGTGTGTGTGCTGGGGTGTGTGTGTGTGCGCTGGGGTGTGTGTGTGTGTGTGTGTGTGCTGAGGTGTGTGTGTTGGGATGTGTGTGTGCTGGGGTGTGTGTGTGTGTTGGGGGTGTGTGTGTTGGGGGGTGTGTGTGTGCTGGGGTGTGTGTGCTGGGGTGTGTGTGTGTGCTGGGGTGTGTGTGTGTGCTGGTGTGTGTGTGTTGGGATGTGTGTGCTGGGGTGTGTGTGTGTGCTGGGGTGTGTGTGTGTGCTGGGGTGTGTGTGTGTGTGTGTGTGTGTGTGTGCTGAGGTGTGTGTGTTGGGATGTGTGTGTGCTGGGGTGTGTGTGTGTGTGTGTGTTGGAGGTGTGTGTGTTGGGGTGTGTGTGTGTGTGTGCTGGGGTGTGTGTGCTGGGGTGTGTGTGTGTGTGCTGGGGTGTGTGTGCTGGGGTGTGTGTGTGTGTGCTGGGGTGTGTGTGTTGGGGTGTGTGTGTGTGTGTGCTGGGGTGTGTGTGTTGGGGGTGTGCGTGTTGGGGTGTGTGTGTGTGTGTGTGCTGGGGTGTGTGTGTTGGGGGTGTGTGTGCTGGGGTGTGTGTGTTGGGGTGTGTGTGTGCTGGTGTGTGTGTGCTGGGGTGTGTGTGTTGGGGGTGTGTGTGTTGGGGTGTGTGTGTGTGTGTGCTGGGGTGTGTGTGTTGGGGGTGTGTGTGTGTGTGTGTGTGCTGGGGTGTGTGTGTTGGGGTGTGTGTGTGCTGGGGTGTGTGTGTTGGGGTGTGTTTGTGCCGGTGTGTGTGTGTGTTGGGGTGTGTGTGTGCTGGGGTGTGTGTGTTGGGGTGTGTGTGTTGGGGTGTGTGTGTGCTGGGGTGTGTGTGTTGGGGTGTGTGTGTGCTGGGGTGTGTGTGTTGGGGGTGTGTGTGCTGGGGGGTGTGTGTTGGGTGTGTGTGTGTGTGTGTGTGTGTGTGCTGGGGTGTGTGTGTTGGGGTGTGTGTGTGCTGGGGTGTGTGTGTTGGGGGGGTGTGTGCTGGGGGGTGTGTGTTGGGTGTGTGTGTGTGTGTGTGTGTGTGTGTGCGTGCGCGCGGCGCACGTGTGCTGGGGTGAATAGGGAACCGGAGCTCCAGGGACAGTGCTGTCCAGTGGGACTGTCTGTGACAGTGGGTCATGCTCCCTACCTGTGCTGTCCAGCCAGGGCCACTCCCCACCTGTGGCTATGGAGCACTTGCGATGTGGCCAGTGTGACCGAGGAGCCGAAGTTGAATTCCATTTACTTTTCCTTTGAATGTAAGCGACTAGCGCTGTGGACAGCGAGGCTGGCTCCAGGGCGGTGGCGGCCTGCGTTCCCCAGGAGCTGTGAGATGTGCAGGATCCCGGCATCACCCCAACTGCTGGCTCGGGACCTGCCTTTGAACAAGACCCCCAGGTGGTTGGTGTGCACACGGGGATTGAGAAACGCTGGGTGGGCGTCCGTGCAAGTCAGCTCTCTCCGTGGACCTCGTGTAGAGGGGGTGTTGGCGGCGTGGACCTGGGAGCGCAGGCCTCTGGCGTCCAGCTGCTCACACTTCCTGCTGTGGTTTCCAGGGACCACGTGTGTGGGTCTCTGTGCATCCCTGTGGACAAGACAGCAAAGAACAAATTATGTAAAAAAAAAAAGAAAATAAAAAACAAACAAAAGGAATAAAAAAGAACAAGTTAGGTAGCTTTGGGCTCAGGATTTAATGCTATTTTGCTTATTCCTCCTCAGAAATTTCTTCATGTCTTTATTCCCAGGTTTTCTCCCCAAAAGGTTGCTCTCCTTTTCTCGTCCCATTCCTTCCACTGTAGCTTTGTTTTTCCTTTCCTACTCCTTTGCCTGAAACTGGTAAAGATGTGGGTATGTGCGCATGCACAAACAAACACACACACACACACACACACACACACACACTTTTTAGAGGTTTCTAACCACGTTGGTAGCTCAGGTTGTGGTTATCTTAATGCTCTCACTCTGGCCAATGATAAATATTTCAACAGGGTAGATAGCATTTGCTCTGCAAGTGAAATTAGAGAAATCTCTTCCACCACTCTGAACGTATTCATAATTTCTCTTCTGTGATGAGAAATCTCTAACCAATTGAAACAACAGACCTTCACCGATCTCTCTGACCTCGTTGGCCCGATCTCTTGGCTCATGCAGAGTGGTTCTTGCTGATGTTAGTTAGCCAGAGCTGGGGTTTGACTCTGTTTATTTTCATGGAGACTTTTCATCTTGTCCTCTTTTAAGTCTTGCATGGCTCACAGACATCCTGTGATGATGTCTCTGTACCAGATGTTGCTATAGTGGGTTGCAGACCTTCTTGGTCTACATCCGGGGATCTGCCTAGGGCACCGTGAGGAACCGGGGGGGCGGGGGCAGCATGCTAAAAGGGACACTGCACTGAGGTTCTGGGCCCTCTGGTGCGTCCCTCAAACAAACCCAAGGTCACAGGGCCAGTGCCTGGTGGAGCCGAGGTCTGACCCCTGGCAGTTCAGTTCCAGGTGTGCACAAGTCTGTGTGTTTCGACACCAGCACCTGCCTCTGCTCTCTGCCAGGAGCAGGCTCGATAGTCACTGTGCTCGCTCCTTCCGGCTGTCACTGCCACTGCTTCAGGACCTCTTGTCCTTCAGGACTTTTCACAGATGTCGCCGTCCCCAGCTGCTCCATCAAGAATAGCGCGCGCGCGCGCGCGCACACACACACACACACACACACACACACACACACACACGGGTGTCATTGTCTGTTCCCATTGCCCTTCTTTCTTTCTCTTTAGCCTTATTATCACCTGCATCTTACATGTGTATCTGTCTGTATGTCCCTTGAGAGGAGGGACTGTATTGTTCACTGCTCTCCGCCAGGTCCAGAGCACTGCCCAGCTCATAAAAGCACTAGATACATGTTTTTGACTGAACCAATGAATGAATGAATGAGTGAGTGAATGAATGAATGAGTCTAACCTGGATAGCTGCTGTCACCTCCCATTTGGTCTCTTTCTTGCCTCTTGCCTGGGGTGCTCCCCACGGAGGCCTGAGGGATCCCTCTGCACCTCCTTCCTGTCCCTGACATTCCTTCCAGAAGCTTCCTGTTTTTATGGCTCCTGACTGCCTCTTAGTCCCTTCTCCTCAGCCTTCCCGAATCTCCTCCACTTTCTGACTCAGCTGCACCACACCTCTTCTCTCTGTCCTTCCAGGCTCCGGGACCCCTCATGTAAAAGCAAGGAGCTTGTAGGTCCTATAATCTCATTTCAAAGCCTTTTATCTACTCCCTACTCATTTGGCCCCAAGACTGCAATCCTCATGTAGCCCTCGCCTCCTCTGCCTGGCTTTCACACTTCATAGCCATCTCTTCCTCAGTCGACTGTGAGTTTAGTGAGGGCAGGAACCGTCTCTATCTTGCTCCCTTCACTCCCCTCCTCCCTCCCCCTTCAGGCAAAACAGAATAGGCACTTAAGAGCTATGTGTTGGAGGGTGCATGAGGCCACGGAATTACGTGGGTAGATCTACCCTGAATTAGTTGGAAGGAAGTCTCACTTCTCCAGAATTAAGTGTTTCTTTGGCACTGTGAGGTCTTACTGTTCAAACTGTGAGATTTAAAGACAAAATACTTCCTGCTAATTATTAGCCATTGCCCTGTAAGAACAGAGCCACTATGGGGCCCTGAACCCTGGCAGGCTGCCCCCGGTCCAGCCGCGAGCAGTGCCTTGGAGCGGGGAGCGACCGCAGAGGCAACCGCGGCCCTGGCACCCAGTAGCCCTCAGATTACCCAAAGAGGATTGCAGTCTTGGGGCCAAAAGAGTAGGGAGTAGATAAAAGGCTTTGAAATGAGATTATAGGACCTACAAGCTCCTTGCTTTTTTTCCAGGAAATAATGTGCCACTTTTCTTCAAAGCGACAATCCAGTTTCGAGCTGGGAGTGGTGGGTGGATCAGTATCCTGAGGCTCTTCAGACACTTAAAAAGTTCAGTTGAGCCCAGCCGGTATGGCTCAGTGGTTGAGCATAAACCTATGAACCAGGGGGTCCTGGTTCAATTCCCTGTTGGGGCTCCATCGCCAGTGGGGGATGTGCAGAAGGCAGCTGGTCAATGATTCTCTCTCATCATTGATGTTCCTATCTCTCCCTTCTCTGAAATCAGTAAAAACACTTTAAAAAAATAAAAATAGTCCTGGCCGATTTGGTTCAGTGGATAGAGCGTTGGCCTGCAGACTCAAGGGTCCCGGGTTCGATTCTGGTCAAGAGCATGTACCTTGGTTCCGGGCACGTGCCCAGTGGGGAGTGTGCAGGAGGCAGCTGATCGATGTTTCTCTCTCATCGGTGTTTCTAGCTCTCTGTCCCTCTCCCTTTCTCTCTGTAAAAAAAAAAAATAAAATATATATTAAAAAAAATAAAAATAAATAAATAAAAATAAGTTGATCTGTAGTTGTACTTATTGGGCTTAAAAAAATGGAAGAGGAAAGACAGGAGTGGAAAGAAACAAGAAGAGCTCATGAAAGCTCTCTATACACATAAAATTGAACCCTTGATCTGATCTATTAAGAGCGTACAAACACGGCCTCCCTTAGTCAGTGCACCTTCCAGCCCAAGTCTAGAAAGTGAATGAATGGGTAGTGTGCTCAGAATGCAGTTCCTTTATTTTGACCCCAGAGCAGAAGGGCCCCTTTTCCCATGGGCCCAGGCTGCCTCCACGTGAAACCCTTCATCAGCACCCTGCAGGCTTGCTTGGGGCTGAGTAGAATCCAGCCGGTGTCCTCTCAGCCACTGGTGGCAGGGTTATAGCCGTCATCAGTCTCCTAATGCTTTCAAGTCCTGTTGCTTCCTGGAGGTGTGTTTTGTTTGGCTCCTGGCCCAGGTGCCTCTTAGAACCCTAAATCTTCGTTAGCGTCCTCTTGTCCTCTTCCTGGCACGGGTGGCCTCCCTGCCTTATCTGAGGTTTTTATGGATGGGACGTGGCTTTCTGCCAATAGGAGAGTGAGCTTGCCTAGTCCTCTGAGTACCATGAGGGAGGCCTACGGGGGATCTGTCTGGCGTGGCGGTAGGGGATTAGCTAACTCACTGAGGTATGAGGTATGCGAACGAATGCCAGGTTGTCTGACACGCACCCCTGAGGCCTAGGGGAGCCATGGGTGGGTGATTCCGAAGAAAACATTGGCGGGGTTCTTCGGAACCTGGGTGACACACACTTTGGGAACCCTGGTACCCCGGTTACAGAATGTACTGCCAAACCTTGTGTTGGAATTGGTTAAGGATGTATTCTGAATCTGTGGGACCCCTTTCTGCTGTTTCCGTTAGGACGTTCTGAGTGAATACGCGATGTCTTGCCCTTGTAATTGTGTTGGCGTGAAATGTGCATCTACTCTGAAGAGGCCACAGGATGGGATGGTTTTGCATAAATCCCGGGTAGGAGCTGCTGACTCGCCCCCTTATCAGGGAAATCACCTCCATCCCCGGTTCCCCGACGCCTGCCAATGTATTTTATTAGAAGACGAGGGCTAGTTGGGTTTCAGTTAATTAAAGTTTTAATTGTGTTTGAATCTACAGCAGACCTAATGTTTATTTACCTAAATGATGAAATGCAAGTGCCACCCTCTGGAGCTCACTGCCTTCCCGGGCAGCAGGCAGAGCAGAAACGGCTCAAAACCCACTAGCCTCGCCTGGTAGTTGGCATTTGCTGTCTGTTTTGGGTGTTATATTCATAGCTGAGAAAAGTGCTGATTTAGACGTTGTCATCTGAACTTTACTGACGCACCGTGCTGCTGTCTAACATGTGAGCCCTTGTGTGTTAGATATAAAATACTGCCTCTTTGGCCAGTGTGGTACAATGGTTAGAGTATTGGCCTGCACACCCAAGGGTCTCAGGTTCATTTTCCAGGGCATGGACCTGGGTTGCAGGTTCGAGCCCAGGCCCCGGTCAGGGCATGTGCAGGAGGCAACCAATTGATATGTTTCTCTCTTTTCTCCCCCTCTCTTTCTCCTCCTCCCTCCCTTTCAAATATACTCAGGTGAGGATTTAAAAACAAAACAAAACATCGCCTGTCCTTGTCCTTCTGTGCAGAGAAGGGTCAGCAGAGCAGGTGTGAGACTGTTCTCCTGAGAGCAGCGGGCGCCAACCTTTTGGACCCCGCGGACCACCGGTTGGCGACCGCTGCCTTAGAGAGTCCTGTTTGCAAGCGTGGCCCTTGGCTAGTCGGATCTGGAGACTTGGGTTTTGAGAGGGTTCCCACCCCTCTCAGAGCAGATGACAGGAATGGCTCACTGGGCCTGAACCGCTTGTAGAAACGAGGCAATCTGTGGGAGAATTCGGGAATTTGGGAATGCGCCAGGAGGAGGGTGCTATGTGGCAGTCTTGTCGACACTTCGAGTAGCATCAGGACTCACTGCTGGAGGAATGAGGCACGCCCTGTGCGTCCCCCGGGGAGGACTCCTGGAAGCCCAGGCCTGCTTTCCTCCCGGGTTCGCCCCACGTTTGCCGAGGGCACCGTGTCCTGGCAGAAATCGATTGTAGCTGTGAACACGTCTGTGCTCTGTGCTCAGACCTGTGAATTCGAGAGAATCACCCATCGGGGGCTTGTCTCAGGGACCCCGGCGCACCCTCCAACCTGCTGTGCCTCTTGGACTTTCCTCTCTCGGCAGGTCTTTCAACACCGTATCCACAGTCAGAAACCTCAGAATATGTGCTGCCGAAGCGAGCACAATAGTCAGAAACCTCGGAATCATCTTGATTCGTCCCTCGATTCCGCCACCAGATCCTGTTTTTGCCACGGAAGTGCCTTAATCCCAGCCTTCCTGTGGCTCTTGCCACGGTCCTGGTCCTGGGGCTCACCACCTGGCCTGGACTTCACGCAGCAGCTTCCCCGTCCTGCTTTTCTGCCTCATTCTCCACACCAGCCTGTCTTTACGTCACTTAACACAAAACCTAGGCTGCGCTGCTGTTACCCAGGAAATGAAACACAAATGCCTCAGGTCGGCCTTCAGGGCCCTGGGTCCCTTCACCTGGCTGTGGCTGCCGGAGTGTCAGCTCGACACTCACCTGCTCTGCACAGGCGGGTGTAGCCTCTGTGTACAGCAATCCTCATCTGTTCATGAGGATAAAAACAATCCCATCTCATAGGATTGGATCAAGGAGTAAAAGAGTTCATGGTTAAAATTCTTAGGACAGTGCCGGACACACAAAAAAAGGTGTTTGTTCAATAACTATTAGCTGTGCTTATTTTGTATAATTATCTCTTGGTATTTTATTCTCCCCTCCGGGCTGTGAGCTGCCCACTGACATTGTGCCTGGCTGTGGCTCTTTAATAATCAATTGATGAATGAATGAATGAATGAATGAATATGGCTCTTTAATAATCAGTTGCTGAGTGGATGAATGAATGAATGAATGAATGAGAAAGGGAGGCGGAAGGAAAAGTTGGTTAAGACATAGGTTGCGTCCTGTTTGTCCTAACCATGGACTGAAGGGTCCCAGGTTTGATTCTGGTCTAGGGCATGTACCTCAGTTGCAGTAGATCCCTGGCCCCTGTTGGGGCGGGTGCAAGAGGCAAGCGATCGATGTGTCTCTCTCACATTGATGTTTTTCTCTCTGTGTCTCTCTGCCTCCCTTGCACTCTCTTTAAATGGAAAAAAATATATATCCTGAGGTGAGGATTAACAACAACAACCAAGACATGGTCTGTGCTCTCAAAAAGCTGATTAGTTAGCTGGGGGATATAAGGTGCACTCAAAGATTAAGCTAATGGTACTAGAGGAATAGGGGTCAATTTGTGTTGCTCCTTATAAAGGATTCAGAGAAGGGAAGGGTCTGTCTGGGGTGGGAAAGGAGGCAACCAAATTGTTTAAGCCAAGTTACCAAACTCATGCTTTGGCACCATTTAGGGTCCCACAGAGAGAGAGAAATGCCGGGATTTGGTGCGCTTCGAAGAAACACTCATAAAAGCGCACCCTTCCTGCGGGACCCTTAGACGCTACCCCTGCTGAAGCTGGTCTTTCTCTGGGGTGACATTTTGAGCTACTTACAGGGTGTGCTCACTTCCAAGAGCGCAATCGCTGCATCATATCCTCCAGCACTTCTCTCCAGGGTGTCTGGTTCCTCCGGGCTCTCTGAGGTGGAGGAGACAGGGAAATATGTCCCTGCCAGCTCTGCCCCAGGCCCCTGGCCCCCAGAGCCTGTCTGAGGACACGGCTGGCTGCCATGGGGCCCTGCATCCCTGAGCTGGGAGAAAGAGGGGTGTGCATCAGTTGCTGTGCAGTGTCCCACAGCTGTGCCATGTGGAGCCAATGTCCCGAGAGCTTGCTCAGGAACTGCTGGCGGCCAGACCGCAGAAAGTGATACTGACATTGCTGCTCCTACCCTGGCCAGTTAGGCTCAGTGGTTGGGATGTTGACCCGAGGACTGAAAGGTCACGGGTTCGATTTCTGGGCCCCAGCCCCTGTCTGGGCACAAGTGGGAGGCAACCAATCCATGTGTCTCTTTCACATCGATGTTTCTTTCTCAATCACTGTCTCCCCCTCCCTTCCACTCTCTCTAAAAAATCAATGGGGAAAATACCCTCGGGTAAAAATTAAAAAAAAATTGCTGTTCCTGCTTTACGTTTGTGCAGGAGGCACCACTAATGTCACCATAGGAAGCTACGTCTTGAAGCTACGCCGCAGTCTTGGAATCACGGTTTGTTGAGCAGGTTCTATTGTGTAGCGCTTCATATCGTTTAGCTTCTGCTGCATAACAGATGCCCCAAACTCAGTGGCCTAAAAGAATAATCATTTCTTTGCTCAACATTCTGTGTGTTGGCAGTTTGGGTTGGGCTCAGCGTGGTGGCCACCTGTGTTGCTCGTGGTGGTGTCTGCGTTCACTGTATCTGGGGGTCTCAGCTGGGAGGGCTGGGACAGCTCTCTCTTTGAGGGTCTTACATCCTCTGGGAAACCAATCCAAGCTGATTCACATGGTGGCAGAAGGCTTCCAGCAGCAAGAGAAAACAAGCCTCATTATGCAAGCCCTTTTCCAGTTTCTGCTTGTGTCATATTTCCTAATGTCCCATTGGCCCCAGCAAGCGAGGAGGCCAAGCCAGAGTCATTGTTGGCTGGGCCCCGCTGAGGGTGTGGATGCAGGGGTGCATGACTGTTGGAGGCTGTAAGCTACAGTCGTCTTCGTCAAGGAGTTGATCTTGCCAGAAATGAAAGCAGCGGTGTTGCTGGCTCTCTCTGCCTTTCTCCTTCAGACAGCCGCCCGGGACGGGTACAGTCAGTGGATTAGACCCTCTGCTCCCCGGTCCACGTGGGCCTCCTTCGCTCTGCTTCTCTCTGTGACCAGCGACTCTACAAAGGCTTACACCATCTGGCTCACAGATTGATGGGCACTCCCCATCCCAGAGGACCCACCAGGAGCACGTGGCTGGATCAGCACAAATCTGGTGTTAATGCTACAAAAGGAACTCCAAGCTGATAGCAGATACAGCCCACGCCGATAGTTCTGACAAAACGACATCTGAAATCCCCTGCAGCGTTCGCAGCCTGCCCTGACCTGGGCTGTGCCCTCCCTCCATTCTTGAGCATCTCTGGGGAAATGCCAGCCGCTGTCTGTGCGCCAGGCAGTGCGTGGACGGCACTGAGGACAGCAGAGCTATGAGGGAGAGCCTGGGCCCAGGAGAAGGAGAGACTTGGCTGGGACACTGGACGCACGGATTCTTTACTTGCGTTTGCTGCTAGGTGACTGCTCTTGGGTGCGTGGAGGGGTGCGCTTGAGGGACTAGATGGCGTCTGCTTTCATCTCAGTTCTAATCTGATTTTTAAAATAAATTTTTATTGATTTCAGAGAGGAAGGGAGAGATAGAAACATCAATGATGGGAATCATTGATCGGCTGCCACCTGCATGCCCCACACTGGGGATCGATCTCACAACCTGGACACATGCCCTGACTGGGAATCAAACCATGATGTCCTGGTTCATAGGTTAACATTCAGTCACTGAGCAACCCTGGCCTGGCCTAATCATCTGATTTTAAGATGTGTAATCTTTTTAGGGTTATGCTGATATGTTAGGGGTTGTATTAAGTAAATATAATCGAAATACTGCTTCGTGATGCACCCAGAGGCAAGAATCGAGGGAAGGATTTTGCGATCAGTGTTTTCATGGAGAGCTGGAACGAGGGGGAGAGGGATATGAAGGATGGATGGTCTTCAGGTTCTAGAATGAGCCTGGGTCCTGGAACGAAACACATCGTCACCTCTCTCCGAGCTTGGCTGAGCCAGCTGAGGCCGGTGTAGGGCTGGTCAGGCATCAGAGAACTTCTACCAAGGACATGAGGAGGCTTCTAAGGCATGACTACTGGGCAGATGGCTTCTGCTGCAAACCGGGAAAAAGAATTCATTGGAGCAAGAGTGAATTTTCTGTTCTTTTAGTCTGAGATTGTGATGGTATCTCAGACAGAACAAATTCAACTGTATTGACATTGCCCTCACTGGTGGGAACTGTGAAGGTTCTAGGTTGGCTAATTTCAATATCTTGGAATGTGAGAGAGGTCTTGAGTGACTGTGTGTGTGCACATGTAGCCTAGTGTGGAAACACAAGTGGAGCGCCATACCAACCTGTGTCCTCACATCTGTCTTCCCACTTATGGTCTCAGCTGGGGAGCCAGGAACTGAGCTCACCCTGGCCAGCATTGTGTCTCCAAGGCTTTTTTGAATAAACGAATCAAGAAAAGCTGGAAGGGGATTTTTTTTAAAAGCATCTTTCCCTGGTAATTTTTACAGAATTAACCCTGGATGTTTTAATCAGTCCCAGAACAATGCCTGTTGATGTCTTTTCAGTGCTTTTGGTAGCAGTGAGATAAGAAATGAAAGGAAGCTGACAAAACAAGTGACCAGAGTTAAATTCAGACACCATTAAAAACAAACACACGAGCTGCTGAAAACCCCAAAACCTTATTTAGATTACCAGCTTAATGTAGGAGGAAGCACACTATTTTTTTGCAGTGTATTTCTGTGTTTCTAGGATTAAAATAGCTTTATTGTATTTCCTGATTATTGAGTAAATACATAACTTATATAAAATGGGCAAAGAACAAGTCAATATAAAGAATTCCATAAAAATACCCTTATTTCCAGGCTGTTAACATTTATGAAAAAAAATTTATATTGTGGTAAAATACCTATAATGTAGAATTTACTGTCTTAGCAGTTTTTAAGGTATAGAGTTCAGTGCCAATAAGTCATTCACATTGTTGTACAGTCAGTCCTCAGAACTTTTTCATCTTGCGAAATTGACACTGTAGACACATTAAACAGCACCTGTTTCATCCTCCCTCGGGTCCTGACAACCTCCGTCTACTTTCTGTTTCTATGAATTGGACTCCTCTAGGTGCCTCATAGAAGTAGAATCATACTGTGTGTGTGTGTGTATGTGTGTGTCTGTGTGTGTGTGTGTGATAATGCCTTCGAGTTTTACCCATGTTGTAGCACGTGTCAGAGTTTTCTTCTAAATGATACACCATTATATATACCTATTATTTATCTACTAGAGGCCTGGTTCACAACATTCGTGCATTGGAGGGCGAGGGTGGGTCTCCCTCAGCCCGGCCTGTGCCCTTTAGCAGTCTGGGAGCCCTCAGGGGATGTCTGACTGATGGCTTAGGCCCTCTCCCCATGCCTAAGCTGCAGTAGGACATCCTTAGTGCTGCAACGGAGGCGGGAGAGGCTCCTGCCACCACCGCTATGCTCGCCAGCCGTCAGCCCGGCTTGTGGCTGAGCGGCACTCCCCCTGTGAAAGTGCACTGACCACCAGGGAGCAGCTACCGCGTTGAGCATCTGACCCTCGGTGGTCAGTGCATGTCATAGCAACCGGTTCTGCCATTCAATCGATTTGCTCATTACCCTTTTCTTATATAAGACTAGAGGCCCGGTGCACGAAATTCATGCGGGGTGGGGGATGTTCCCTCAGCCCAGCCTGCACCCTCTCCAATTGGGGACCCATTGGGGGATGTCCGACTGCCGGTTTAGGCCCTATCCTTGTGGGATCGGGCCTAAACCGGCAGTCGGACATCCCTCTCGCAATCTGGGACCACTGACTCCTAATTGCTCGCCTGCCTGCCTGATTGTCCCTAACTGCCTCTGCCTGCCAGCCTGATCACCCCTAACTGCCCTCTCCTGCTGGCCTGGTTGCCCCAACTGCTCTCCCCTGCTGGCCAATTTGGTTCTGATTGATCGGTTTCTATGCCAGTCAGCATCAAAAGCTCCGCCTCCTAGGCAGCCATTGGCTCCCCACAGCACCCAGATTTGGTTCTGATTGGTTGGTTTCTATGCCAGTCAGCGTCAGAAACTCTGCCTCCTAGGAAGCCATTGGTTCTTCACAGCACCCACATTTGGTTCTGATTGGTTGGTTCTTATGCCAATCAATGTCAAAAGCTCTGCCTCCTAGGCAGCCATTGGTTCTTCACAGCACCCACATTTAGTTCTGATTGGTCAGTTCCTATGCCACTCAGCGTCAAAAGCTCCACCTCCTAGACAGCCATCGATTCTTCACAGCACTGGCATTTGGTTCTGATTGGTTGGTTCCTATGCCAGTCAGCATCTCTGGGCCTGATCAGAGAGGTGGGGCTGAACAGCAGCCCCCATGGAGGCTGGGAGAGAAAGAAAAGTCCGGCTGCTGGCGAAGCTCAGAAAGGAAGACGAAGAGAAAGAGAGAGGCAAGTACTGATCAACAGCTGCCACTGAGGCTGTGGATCAGACCCTGTCTCTCTCCCTGGGTCTCAGCCCCCTGGGCAGTCAGTGCTGGGTCAACACGGCAACCCAGCGCTGACTGAAGGACTTCCGGGTTGGTCAGCCTTTGGTTGTGATAGGTCGTTATAACCCTGGCCTTTTATATATTAGGATTATTATATAGGATTATTCTTCTGTGAACCACCAACGTTGCTTCCACTTCTTGGCTATTGTGAATAATGCTGCTGTAGATGTGGGTGTTGAACATCTTTGAACACGTCCCTTTACTCACACCATCATTATTTATAAACTAGAGGCCCAATGCATGAAGATTCATGCAAGGCCAAAACCGGTTTGGCTCAGTGGATAGAGCGTTGGCCTGCGGACTGAGAGGTCCCAGGTTCGATTCCGGTCAAGGGCATGTACCTGGGTTGCGGGCATATCCCCAGTAGGAGATGTGCAGGAGGCAGCTGATCGATGTTTCTCTCTCATCGATGTTTCTAGCTCTCTATCTCTCTCCCTTCCTCTCTGTAAAAAATCAATAAAATATATTTAAAAAAAAAAAAAAAGATTCATGCAAGAATGGGCCTTCCTTCCCCTGGCTGCCGGCACCGCCTTCACTCCAGCCCAGAGCTGCCTTTCTGCCTTTGTTCCGGCCCACAGCCGCCTTTCCACCTTCCCATGCTGCCAGAGGCCCAGGGAGTCTGGGGCAGTGCAGACAGCCTGTGTCCTCGCCATGGTGATGTCACAAGCGTCCTGCCCTGCCACTCTGCGCCTGGGTATGCAAATTAACCTGCCATCTTTGTTGGGTTAATTTGCATGCTCACGTCTGATTGGCTGGTGGGTGTAGCGAAGGTACGGTCAATTTGCATCTTTCTCTTTTATTAGTGTAGATGGCATCATATTCTGTCCTGCTTTGTAATGTGCATTTTCACTTAACACTCTGCCAGGTACACCTCCTCTTGTCAATATTGACATCAGCCCTCTTTCTTATTATGTTCCTAATGTATGTGCCCTTGAATGGATTTATCTGTTTGTGGTTGGACATTTAGGTTGTTTTTCATTTCTGGGTTTTGTAACTGGGCCACAATCAACATGCTGAGGCTCATACCTTTGTCCCCTTGCCTGGTACTAAAAACCATAATATTTGGGTCTTAGGTTGGATTCTGCAGAAGCTGAGCCTGAGCTAGGGATTTGGGTGTGAGTGATTTATTGAGGGGGTGTTCTCAGGAGAAGAGGTGTGAGAGAGGCAGGATGGGGAAGAGGCTGAGCAGAGAGGTTCTGAAGTCTAGCCTTGGCCTTATTGGAGCAAATCACACTGGCAGGGTGGTCCCCTTGGGTCAAGGGGGCCTGTCAGCCTCCCAGGGGCCTCAGTCAAGGGCAGTTTTGGAGAATGTGCTGGGAGTGAGCTGGCGGTGCAGCCTCTGGTACTGAGGCTGTGGGTGGGACATCACTAGTGATAGTAACCTCTGTGGTGCCTTCTCTCTGCCTGCAACGAGGCTTAGTACCTTAATGCAGTTAACAGTCTAGGTGCTCGTACATCTCCAGTTAACAGGCGAAGAACTGGCGTTGAGAGGAGGTAAGTAGCTTTCCTGGTGTTTCACAGCTAGTATGCGGTGGGTGAAGCTGGAAGGCAGACTCAGGCTGGTCCTGTGCTGGATCCCAGAACCTAATGATGAACTCCTAGAAGCAAAACAGCTGGGCAAAGAGGTAGACATTTTAAATATTCATATAGACCCAAGTGTCTCTTCCCACCCCTTGCGTGTGCTGTTTAATCTCCGCATGTTTTGGCATTTTCCACCCTCTGGAGAGTGAGTCCTATAGTGATGCTGAGGAATCATTTGGTTTAATACTGAAAGGGCAGCTGAAACCTCGCCTCACTCATTCAATCAATGAGAAGCCCGCTAACCTCTGCCAAAGGTCACTGGCGGCCTCAACGTCCAAAAGGCCCACAGTCACAGAGTTACTTGACACAGAGGGATTCCCTTGTCCTCAAGTCACCAGCCTCAGGGCAAGCCCTATCCTCTAAAATCAGTTCGTCCTTTCAGCTTCCCATCGTGAAAATTAAACATCATTGAGGCCCATTCCTCCAAAGTGAGTGCAGTGCGCATTCACCGCTGTTCCTGGCCAGCCGGCATCCGTTCCCTCTTCTGGTAACAGCTTCCCACATATTCCTTTGGGTGCTGCTCTCCCCAAGTGCAAGGTTGGCCTAGGTCCCAAAGTATACACCGTTCTGTTAGTTACTAGTCTTTATGCCAGTGGAAGTCAGGCTCACATTTGCGGGTAAGAGATCCTCTCTTTTACCACTAGACTTGACCTTCAATGACTCACATGCTGGAATGAGCTGCCACTGTGCCTCCATGAGGCAAAAGCTTGCCTAAGAACGGAGCCAACCAAGAAGAGAGATGCCCGATAGATGGGGAGGTAGAAACTAATGACTTTGTTTGAGTCATGGAACAAGTTTTGCTTTGTTAGACCTACTCTTGTTCTATTTAGATTAAAGCGAAACAGAGTTTGTTCATATCTAGCCACTCTGAGTCTAATTTTCTCGCGATTGCAGATGTAGTACTAACTGATAGACTGATAATTCATATAAAGACTAATAAGCTCAAGGTTACCTCTCCCACTACCTTTAAGTATTACAGACAGGGCTGGAAAGAGAAGTGGTGACTTCGCTCAAGACAAGTAGCTACCAGCACTCGAACATCATATTTACCACTATTAGCTGCTAATTAAAGAGTTTTTGCCTATTCTTTTTGGGGGCTAGACTTTACAAGAAAATTACAGACCAGTATTACTTATCAGCATAGATGCAAAAATCCTCAACAAAAGATTAGCACACCGAATCTAACAAATGTATAAAAAATAATACACCGTGACCAAGTGGAAATTATCCCAGGTGTGCAAGGCTTTTTCAACATTTGAAAATCAATGTGATACATCTCATCAACAGGCTTAAGGAAAACAATGGATGTGTACGTACACACACACACATCTAGACTATCATAAGAAATACGAAGTTTCTGTAGCAATCAGGGAAACCCCATCCTCATGCGTGGGACCCCAGTGTGGCAGGCTTTAAGGGTACTGGTGCCTGGAACAGGGACTATCCCAGGCTCTGATGAGCTCTCAGGGGTTTCAGGTACCTGCTCCTCAGCCCTCTACTGCCGGTGCCTCTGAATCCCTCTCTGCAAGCCAGGCTCTGCTGCCCTTGAAGTCCGCTTAGGCCCCAGTGACCACCTGCTTCCATGACCACTTCCTCGCAGTTTGTTCGTATAATTCCAGTCTTGAGGACTCGGAAGGGCTCCGCTCCTCACTTTAGCAAGACCAAGTAGTCCCTGCGCTGGTGACTTGTGGTCCACTCTTGTTCACTGTTCTGCTCTGGCCCATTCAGTGGTGGCCACTGGTGTGGGCTCGTGTGGTGTTAAGCATGACCACTGTGCCTCAGCGTGCTGTGGGGGCACTTTTTTGAGGAGCCTGTGGACCAGCAGACCAGCCGATCATCAGGTGTTGAGTTCATCAGGTGTCCTGGATCACCAGGTACTGCTTTTCCCACTTCAGCCTGAAATGCTCGGGTCGTTTCCAGAGAAGACTGTGGGCCTACGGGGGAGAACGATGCAGGACAACAGGAGGTAGTTCCAGAAGATTTCAGGTCCTTTTTGGAGCGGTAATTCTAGCCAGCAGGTTCCAGGCAATGAATACATTTATTAAAAACTGTAATGTCAATTACTCTTACTGCTCTTCTTCCAAAATTGCCACAGTCTTAAATACTGAAGAGACTCGAAGATCTGTTCTCTGTCTTGTGGCAGGTGCAGAGTGCCTAAAAGTTACTAGTACTTGTAGCCGCCACACCTGAGGTCTGATGAATGGAGATGGCGTTAGGGCTTATTGTAAGGGGTCCTGGAAGGCTTGAAAAATGGCACTTGTCAGTGGAGCCGGGAAGGGTGGTGAGGACCATGGTTATGCCAAAAAGGTGGGCTGTAAAACAACGCAAACATGTCTCCAAGGCATAAGCAGACGGGCAGGCTGCCAGGGAGCTTCAAGGAAGTACCCAGGCTTGGTAAATGGAGAACCAACCCTGGGGAGAGGGGAGCAAGGCAGAGATGCTAGGCTGGTGCAGCCTTCAGCGGGAGCACGTCCAGATGTTCCTCTGGATCAGCCCTTTCCTAAGAAAGCCCCTGGATGGGCAGCATGTCTGGTGGGCGGGCTTATTTACACACACAGTGTCATTATTCCATGTTGCTATCGGACCTAAAAACAAAACTCATGTTTGCTTTTAATCGTAAAGTTACTTCCGCTTAGAAAATGGTTCAGGTTTACAGAGTTGTCAGATAGGTTTCTCAGATTGTTCTGCTAATGACAGGATAGAGGAGAAACAACCTAAGAGAAACATTTCCAGGAGAGAGAGAGAGAGAGAGAGAGAGAACGAGAGAACGAGAGCGTGCAGGGGGTAGGGGGGGATTGTTTAGCTGAAATCCGGAAGATTCCAAGTACTGATTATTAAATTGAATACCAATTAAATTAGCATCCCATGGGGACTGTTTTCTGGAAATTTTGCTAGTGCGTTCGCCAAGCAGCCCAGACTCAAGGCCATTTGGTGGGAAATGGCTCCTTTTGTTTTGGCCATGTTTAAAGCTAATCCCAAATCAATTGCTTTTTCAAGAACGAAAACATCACTGGTCATTATTCCACTCCGGAGATCTGTAGACTTTTGTTGTAAAGGGCCAACATCTGTATATATATAAAAAGCTAAGTAACCAACTGTCCAGCTGGCCAGCACTACCTGAACCCATTTTCGGACATGGTCAGTTATACGTTGCTTTCAAGTTCTAAGAGTGTGTGACATTAAAGTTAAAGTTGTTAATACTTCATCACAAGGGAAATTAGTCAAGCACCCTGAACGTATTTTTACTTTTTTTTTTTTAAATATATTTTATTGATTTTTTTACAGAGAGGAAGGGAGAGAGACAGAGAGTTAGAAACATCGATGAGAGAGAAACATCAATCAGCTGCCTCCTGCACATCTCCCACTGGGGATGTACCCGCAACCCAGGTACATGCCCTTGACCGGAATCGAACCTGGGACCTTTCAGTCCACAGGCCGACACTCTATCCACTGAGCCAAACCGGTTTCGGCCGTATTTTTACTCTTAATGTGGTATACAGGGAGATATTAGAATAAGTTTAATCAATTTATCAGTCATTGTTTTTATCAGTATTGTTTTTATATCATGTTTTTGTTGTTTTTATATCATGTTTTTGTTTTTATATCATGTTTTTCATATCATGTCTTTATTGTTATATCATGTTATTTATTAATCAATTTATATATTATTTTCATATACATTTTACTAATTTTCTTTCATCTCTGACACGTTATAGAGAAATGGGGAATAGCGACATTAAAATATTTCTTCTAATTAGTTTCCTTTCAATGTGCACGAATCCGTGCACCGGGCCACTAGTACTAAATATTTAGCATAAAATAGACATATCCATATACAAAGGAGCATTTTTGGATCCTAATAAGATTGTATTTATGTATCCTGGGATTGGATTTTCTATAATTTTCACATGTCATGAAATATTCTCTTTCTTTTGACTTTTTCATTTCAACCACTTAAAAATGTAAAAGTTCTTATCTCTGACTGGGTCAGTATAGTTTGGCCAGGTTCTTACTCTACCTTTGTAGTTAGTGTCTTTTGGGAGAGCATATTCCTACCTTTGCATATGAAAAGGGGCCAAACTGTGTGTGTGGGAGGGGTGTGTGTGTGTGTATGTGTGTGTGTGTGTTCCTGTTGTCCCCTGCTCCTTCAGCCTCCCCTCTGGGCCTCAGACTTTTAGAACTTCCAGTGCTCAGGACTGTCACCAGCACCTGGTAGCAGGGAGGTCAGCCTCATGGGTGCTGGAAAAATTCTGGACTCATTCTCCACCGAGTGGATTCTGAGTGACTCTTGAAATAGAGGCAACAGGGAATGCAGGCAAGGTAGAAGCTTGAGAGTCTAGCGATTGAGCTTTTCTGTAGAAGTTGTGAAAATGGTCGCAATGATCTCAGGATTTCTTTGCAAATATCTAACTTTTAAAAGGCTTAGGTACCTCTGGTGCTCCTTTTCATCCTTATTCCAGAGAAGCAGGCAAAAGACATACTTCTACAAAATGTAAGTGCCTGGTTTTGTTTGGTACACTATTTAGGGAATGACAAAAGTTGCACAAGCATCCAGTGTTCCTTAAATGATCTGCATAATGTGTGACGATGAAACAACAGCAGGTAACGCTATGTATTCAGCTAAATTGGTTGAATAGGAGTCATTTTTATTAGGATGGCCTCCCCAAATCCTTAATAAATATGAAGCTTTAAATATTTGTCCCGTTTTGTAATTGGTCTAGATTTAGCGGTGGCTCTTCCTGATTTGGGAGGAAGCATGCTTGACTGTTGCCAGGCAACGGCTAATCACGGCATTAGCTGCCAGCAAGCCCTTGGCAGTAACTGTAAATTCTTTTGTCTTGTTAACAAAAAAATGAGTGTTAAAGATGTCGCAGTGTATAAAATCTGTTCTGTTGTTCAAATAGATAGAACTTAGGCGGTACATTCCTGCACTAATATGACCTCGCTGTGCCGCTAAGACTTACAGGGGCTGTAGAGAGCCCGTGCGTTCCTGTGCGTGAGTCACATGCCGTCTGTTTGCGGCAGCGCGGCCCATGGAATGGGACGGTGATGTCATTGAGGCACTGTTTTTCTCAAGGTCTGCAAAAAAGAAACAGAGGGTTTTGAGTTGCGGGTTGCGAACCTCTCAGAACTGTCCCGAGCGAGGATGCTGGTTCCTGAGCTGGGGCCACCGATGCACCATCCTGACCTCAGTGTCCGTCTCTCTGAGGCCCAGTGCTCCCAGGCCATGTGGCGCGTCCCCATGCGGTCACAGCACCTCCTGTCTCTCTCCACCTCCTGCTCAGCCAGGCTCCATGCAAGTTTTCTAGGACAGAACCTCATAAAACTCATTCTCACCTCATCAGCAAACGTGGTGTGAGTCATCCTTTGGACACACAGAGTTAAGAAAGAAGAAAAACACTGTTTATTTGGTTGGCCTTTTTTTTTTTAAATGAAACTACACTGTATCCCAGACCGGAGCCCAGACCATTGTCAGCACTCTCCCTCCTGGCTGCATGTTTCTGAAGGGCGTTGTTGATCGGGAAGGGGTCACACACTCCGTCAGGCACTGGGGCATACATTTTGTCACTGAAACCTCATCCCTTGTGCACAAGACAGACACGGTGGGCCCCTTGGGCCAGAAGGAGCTGGGATGAAAGTCGCAGTTTCCTGTGTCTTCCACGCCCCATGCTCTGCAATTTGTGTGGATTAGGTCTGGGTTTTAGAAGACACCCCGAGGGTTCCATCTGCCCAGTGAACCCATAGAAGGCACCAAGGGAGTGGCCAAGATGCTGAATCTATTTCATTCTTCATTTCCTTGATTTCTAAAAACAGCTCTAGATAGTTTTGAACAAGTTGAAAAACAGTACTCCATGTTGCTAAATCCCCTTTTCTATATTACCATTTTCTTTGCCACCTCCCTTGCCCCTGACTCGCATAGTGGGAAGTCTTACACCACAAGAGAGGTCCCCTCTCCCCCCCCCCCCCCTCTCTCTCTCCCCCCTTCCTCACAGTTGTGCTCACTGGCACTTTCCCCTTTGGGTTTTCCCTGCCAGGCTCACTGTTCCTCCCTGGGCTCCAGCTCAGCAGCAAGCATTGTCACCAGAGGCAGCAAACCCGTTCTGTCCCTTTCAGTGCCTTTCTTTAAAACGACGAGCCGAGCTCCTTTGGCATCATGTAAACACGCTGGAGTGTGTTAACAGCTGCCTCTCTCTGAAAGTTGAACAGGCTCAGCACTGAAAGGGGAACCGCTTTCAGGTTCTGCTCAAGTTTGCATGTGACAGCATCAAAGCTATTTTTAGTGGAGTGATCACCGGCGAGAAGCTGAAAACGGCCGCTTTCAACTATAAACAGTGGAAAGAAAGGATCATTTATGCACGGCTGCCGCTCTCGAGTCCATTTATGTGGGAGACAAAGGGGCGTGTAAATCTCTTCTTCAAAGTTACGCAGGCATCTCGTGCCCGCTCAGAGCCCGGCAGCTCTCAGGGAAGAGCAATGCTAATTTAGCGCTTGGCTGCCCACTCCGGTTCCACTTGATGCACTGATAATAGCGAGTGATAGGACTGCCCTTTGGGTGTCCATTGCGAAAAGAAGGGAATGTTTAGATGCACAGAAGCATCCAGGAAACTTCTCTTTCCTGTAGATCACAGAACTCCAGAGACAACAGGACATGAGAGGTGGGTTGTATAAACTTCCTGGTGCAGTGGGAGGGGCTGAGTCATTGCTAGTGCAGGACCCCCGGGACTTCCCTTTCAGAATGGGTGTTCTTAGCTGCCAAGTGAGGATCCTGATACGGTTCTTTGTAAGGCCAGTGTGGTTTTCTGTGGATATTTATTGGCACTCCGTGCCAGCCACTGAGAACTTCAATAGGACTAAACTGTGGTTCCCTGAGAGCTCACAGTCTAGCCACACAGTCAGTGTGTCCCATGTCAGCATGTACAGAGTGATGCATATAAAGGCCACAGCCTAGGAAAGGCTGGATCTGCTCTGGGCACTGAGGGGGATGGGAAGAAAGAGCAGGCTTGTAAAAAATGCTTGAGTTTGCAAAGAGAAGAGAGGGAGGGAGGGTTCCCACTGGGGCAGCCCAGTGAGTGAAGACAGAGGGAAGAGGCTGTGTCTAGGGGCCCATGAACAACCTGGGATGGCCAGACAAGGCTAGGGGTGGCCCAGGATGAAGCTGGCGCCAGGTGAGCTGTTGCTTAGAGCGAAGGAACTTGGAAATGGCACAGGCCCCAGGGAGCCAGGGGGTGGTTTTGAACAAAGATCACAGAGGAGCTCGGGAAAGGCGGGGCATAGCCAGATACGAAATGGTTGAGGTTTAATGCAAGCGTTGTAAGCAAAGCCCTAAACCTCAGTCTCCCCTGTAAAGCCCAAGGCCTGAACAGCAGTCCCAGCCCTGGATGGCACAGAGCTGCTGTGTTGGGCGGAGCTGCTGTGTTGGGCGTTGCCTTTGGGGAGGGGTGGGGCGGGGCGGGTGGACGGGGCAGAGCCAGCGGGCTGGGAAGACCTTCTCAAGCCCCATTGAGTACTGGGCTCTGCAGGCGAGTGGGAGGGGGACTGTGTCCTTTAGGAGCCCTTAGCTGGCCAGCCCTGCCCCGGAGGGTGTGAGCCCCTCCGTGAGTGAAATAACCAGGCACCAGGAGGCACCTCTGTCTGTGGGAGTCAGGTTTCCCCAGAGGTTTCAGGAAGCTAAGGTTTTCCTGGATAGGCCTAAAGCTTCAATTATGTGGTAAATCTTCTATGCCCCAGAAATTCACAGAAGAGGGACGTGCAGAACGGAACGAAGCAGAATAAAACGCCTCACACACAGGCACCCTGACTGTTTATACCCGGGAAGAGTGTTCTACAAAGTCTCTTCTAGTACCAAGTAATTTTTGCGCACCTCATGTCAAAAATGACTGCCCAGAAGTAATGTTACTTGATTGCCCTGATGTTTCTCTTTGAATTTAATCCTGTCCAGGAAGTTTAGCAACATTATTGCTTTGTTTTCTTTCCAGGAGAGGAGTGATTGTTTCTGTAAGTTTTCTAGAAGAATCCAGTGGCTGTAAGGTTTAGGTGTGTTACAGTTAACCATTTTACTGCACACTTGGATTTCCCACCCATTTCCTCCTTGCTTTTCCTGAGCAGGCTCGGGGTACATACCGGGCATTTTGAGGCTAGGAGCAAGTCACAGGCAGGCAGTGATCCTTGGTACAGGTGATGGGGGGAGGTGGCGGGGAGAGGACGGGGTGGAGGGAGCATCTTTGGGGGTAGGGCCAGCTCTTGATGCTCAGTCAGAAGTATCAGGATAATGTAGGTGCTGCTGCCAGTCACAATATTCGTTGCTTTGGCAGACATGAGAGATTACTTTTTGGAAATGGAAAATTTGCTTTTTTGTCACTTTAAAACCAACCATAAATAGATCCAGTAAACCATAGGAAACATGCCTCACAAAAAAATAAACTTTTGACCTTGGCTGGGAGGCACACGTGGTTAGAGCATCATCCCCTACACTAGTCAGAGCACATACCTAGGTTTTGGATTTGATCTTGGTCGGGATGTGTACGGGAGGCAACCAATCAAGTTTCTCTCTTATATTGTTGTCTGTGTCTCGTGCTCTCTCTCTCTCTCCCTTCTTCTCCCTTCCTTTCTCTCTAAAATCAATAAAACATATCCCGAGTGATCATTAAAAACAAACAAACAACTTCTGTGCTGTTACATACAACTTGAGCCTAGATTTGCTGCCCTTGATGTAAAGTTTAGACAGAGGTGTCCAGCTCTAAAGTGTCAGCTTTTCAGAATCAGCATTTATTTCCCTCCTCGTAGTGCTGGGGTGTGGGATGGGACTGACTCTCAGAAAGAGGAAATGAATCACCCAGGGAATTCGCAGTTGCCCCACCTATAGGTCCTTTTCCTGTCTGACTGGTTGTTAGCTTACAGGAAGTACCAGGAAACCGACTTGTCAAAACTTGGCCTACATGTTTGCATCTCCTGGTCTCTGCCAGCCTGAAGGATCAAGGTCCTACGTAGAAGCCTTTGTCTGCATTGCTGAGGTTTTTCTCTGAAAGTCCTATTAGTTCAGTGAAGTCGAGGAGGTGACGGTTTTTGCATTGTCTGTATCAGGTGGTGTGTGGTTGTTTCCAACTTGGGATCCGTGGTGTGCACGTTGGCGGCCCTCCCTGCCTCTTGGTGATGGGGGATGGCCCCAGGATTTATGAAACCTGCCATTGACATCAAGGCGAAATGATAGTTTCACTCAAGAGGTGTCGAGATATATATATTGATTTCAGATTGATTTCAGAGAGGAAGGGAAGAGAGAGAGAGAGAGAGAGAGAGAGAGAGAGAGAGAGAGAGAATATCAGCTGCCTCCTGCAAGCCCCCTACTGAGGATCATGCCCTTAACCCTGAGCATGTGCCCTGACTGGGAATCCAACCTTGACCTCCTGGATGATGCTCAACCAACTGAGCCACACGGGCCAGGCTATCTCTAAGTTCTTGATTTCAGTTCTTTTGGGTATACACCCAGAACAGGAACCACTGGATCATATGGTAACCCTATGTGTAATTTTTTGAGGAAGCACCCTACTGTTTTCCATAGCGATGGCACTGTTTTAAGGGGATGTCTCAGTTGCTTAACTCCTCATATATATATGTCTTTCCTCTGTGAGCTTTACAAGCACAATCCTCCCTTCCAGTTGTGTCTTTTGAACCGGACCCTGTGGCCTTGAGGAGGCTGATGGCCACACTTGCACAGTCAGCGTAGATTCCGGCTTTCTCCTGCTCTCTCCCAGCCATCATTCTGTTTTATGATATTTTGGGAAAGTTCACTCAATCCCCTTGGCCCCTGGGCAGATGGCCTCTGGGAAGTCCCAGGCTGCTCCGAAGATTCCCCTAGGAACCAGATTGGCCCTGGACGCGTGGCTCCTGGAACAGCTGCTCAGCTTTCCTCCATTCCACCATTTTAATTGTGATTAGTAGGTTCATTTGCATCTAAAAGGAGCCGTTTTCTTATCAGCACCATTGAGTTGGGAACCAGTGTGCTCCATTTATATAGAGTGGCCCATTTTAATCGGGCCCATTAGGCAGTAAAAGTAAATGTGGGTGTTTTACAAATGCAAATATATCATGCAAATAATGTACTTTATGCTGAATGATGCCTTGGTTTTCATATGTAAAATTAGAAACTGTGGCACAAAGATAATGATAAACACCTTTGCATCTGTTCTTAAGATGTAGCGTGTGCTGGATGCATCTAAAATTGTAGCAGAGGCTTCCAGCAGGATTTTTTCAGCACACCCAAACATGCATCCCATACTATCAAAAATATACATGTACTTATCTAGTTATTTATATATTCCTAAGTAATCAAGAAATCACAGAAGAGAGTAATCCAAATTACCTACGCTCTTACTTACCATCAATGATGAGATTTATAATTTTGTTTCCTTTTTTAAAGATTTTCCAGTTTTTATCCGAGCTGATGATAGTGAAGAAGAAATGTTACTCTATAGCCTAGTTCCATTCTAAGAGGTGTATGTCTATAAGATATATTTTTTTAACCCTTAGTGTTTGAAAAAATTCTGTCTTATGATACACAGATAGCTACTTTATAAAATCACGTAGTAGAATAATGTCAGCCCTCTTCTGTGTGCTGTGAACTCTCAGCCAAGTTCAGAGCAGGGTGAGGGGGATGTGGGGGGTGACCGCCGTGTGGTAGGTCAGGATGCAGCCAGATACCTTCCGGGGTCTGGAGACAAGGTCAGCCAGAGACACAACATTCGGGAAGCTAGGTTTTCCATGGGCCCACGAACTCTCCTAGGAAAGGAATATTGAGTAGAAAAGAAGAGAGGCTAACACTCTGGGAATGCCTCCCATTGTGGAGTCAAGGCTGGACAAAGAGCCGGCAGAATGTTTAGAACAGAGAGAGGGAGTGGGAGAACCAGGCTAGAAGGGTATTCGGAGGCTAAAATTTGGAAGGATTTTAAAGAGATAATGTCATAAGTTACAGAGACTTTATGTAATCAGAAAATAAAAGCATGTGGGAGGGTGTTTGGGGGGGGTGGGGGCGGGGGAGGGGACCGTAGGGCTGTTGCAGGCGGCAGGAATGACCCCAGTACTTGGGTTCTGGTCAGGAAAGAATTCAGAGTCCAGACCCAAACTGTAAGAGAACAGGTATTGGGTATTCTAGGAATTCCTGGGAGAAATGGGCTTAGGCAACAATTTATGGAGACAAAGGAAGGGCCTTGGAGCTTGGGGGTGAAGAAGCCAATGGTTATCTGCCAGGGGGAGGGGGTGGGGGGAGCCCACTGGGCCCTCCATCCTAAGGCTTTTGAGGGTGGAGATTTTAGGGTTTGTCCCAGGGAAAGAGCTTAATAGAATATTCAGTAGCCTTCCAGGTGTGTCCTTTCAGGGTTGTGGTCTCAGGCTGGGGGTCATTATCCATGCAGCTGGTCCTGATGTCAGCCGTGGCTGGTTTTGTTGCTTATCTGGGCCTGGAGCTGAAATAAACTGCGGCCTAGATGTTGCCTCTAGGGAGGAAAGGTCAGGGGTCCAAGCCTCAGGACCAGCGACATGCTAGGGGAGGATGGTCACCCTGGGGATGAGGTCCCCCCTGCAACGGATTGTCCGTTGCTGGGCACCTGGGGCTTTCTACCTGGTGACCTTCCGTACCTGCCCATCATCCCTGCTCTGCTCATGTCTGTCTCACTGCCTCCAGCACCACCATCCACACACTCCGGGTTTATACTTCAGAAGTTTTATAAAATGTCCCTGAGAATTCTGAACTCTCAGCTCCTGAACTCTTTAGCGATGCTTCTCAAATTATGATATTTTGTGAAACTGGAGACCATCTCACACATGTCTCTCTGTCAGACTGCTCTGATTTCTAAATTCCAAACTTCTAGGACTCACATCCTGCTGCCCCCAGGAGGCTGGGTCAGTGTGTGGTGGCATAGGTCATGTTTGTTTTCCTCTTATTTCCTGGTGATTAATCCACAGTTAAAATTAGAGCAATAGAATTCCAAATATTTTCTTAGGAATTTCCCCTTCGTTACAACTGCTTTGGGGAAACACCGTCTGGTGGTAGACGTCTCACTATCCAAAGGGATTGCCTTCGCACAGTTTTCAGTGTACGTGACAGGAATCTGCTCAGTTGCCTGAAGCAGAGCGAGCAAGCTCTGGCCTCTGTATGTACCAGATCAGTGCAGGCTGGTCTCGCTGTGTCCCCTTCCCCGGTTAGGTTGGGCTTTCTGTGTTGTAGTGTGTGTGCTCTGGACCATTCTAGCAGCAATGCTGACTGCAGGGGCCATTCAGAACTACGGCACAGAAGTTGGTCTTTCAGTGCCCCTAACTCTTTAGACTTTGATTCACTTTTTCAGAGTCTGTCTTGTATTAATTCTTTTTCATATTTTATATCTTAAAAAGTGTTTAGCCTAGCCGGTGTGGCTCAGTGGTTGAGCGGCATCCTATGAACCAGGATGTCAGGGTTTGATTCCCGGTCTGGGCACTCCATCCTCAGTACAAGGTGTATTCATTGATTTTTATTTTCTCTCTCTCTCCCCCTCTCCCTTCCTCTCTCTGAAATCAATATAAAGAAATGTTTTGTTGTGGTAAAATACATGCAACATAAAAAATACAGCATCTTAACCATTTTACAGTTAACCATCTTAACCATTGTATGGATCAGTAGTATTAAGCACGTGCACATAGCTGTGCAGCCAGTTCCTTGCAAAACTGAAGCTTTGAACCCACTAAACAATGACTTCCCCGCTCCCTCCGGCCTCTGGAAACCACCATTTTACTTTCTATCTGTGAACCTGACTCCTCCAGGGACCTCATAGAAATAGAACCATATATATGTAGGATTCGTTCTTTTGTGTCTGGCTTATTTTACTTAGCGCAGTGTCCTTGAGGGTCATCATGTTGTATCCTGTTCTTTTAGATACACCTATTCACATTTGGCAGCTTAGAAAATAAGTACTTTTCTTAATTTGCTTTTTTTTTTGAAAAATTTTTTTTATTGATTTCAGAGAGGAAGGAAGAGGGAGAGAGAGTGAGAAATGTCAGTGAAGAAAGAATCATTGGCCGGCTGCCTCTTGCACACCCCCTACTGGGGTTTGAGTCCACAACCCACACATGTGCCTTTGACCGGAATCAAACCCAGGACCCTTTAGTCTGCAGGCCGATGCTCTATGCACTGAGCCAAACTGGCTAGGGCCTTAATTTGCTTTTCATTAGACTTAGAGAAACTCCAGGCTGGTGAGTGTACAGGTGTGGGTGGTGCCAGAGCCTCTCAGCGTCTTGGTTACAGTCCAGCCGATTCTCACAGTGGTGACGGTCACGGGTGTAGAGAAAACACGTGACAGATCACATCATTGTGCCAAGAGCCACCTTAGGGGTCCATGACCTGTTGAGTCACGGTGTCCCGTTGGGAGTTGGAAGCCATGCAGCCGAGAGTGTGCGGCCCAGGGAGCTATGGTGGGCTGTGAGTCGCAGGCAGACACTGGGTGTGCTGTTCAGGACGATACCACTCCTCTCTTGGGATTTGCTGACTCAGCTCTGGTCTTAACGATCGGATGGATCAATGTTCTCAAATGCCAGTTCACAACTGCCTTTCTGGTCCTGTTGGTTGGCTTCCTTTGTCACAAAGCAGGTTTGGCTTATGGTTGCTGAAGTTCATGGAATTGTGTTAGCACCTCATTGAAATGAGACATTTGTGGCCCGTGTTGTATTGTTTCTGCTAATAGGAGCCCAGTGCCATGTTTCACATATGGTTAGCCTGATTGCTTTTTCTAGCGTGGGATTTTGCCTCAGAGAGATTTTTTAAAAATGTTTTTATTGATTTCAGAGAGGGAGGAGAGAGAGAGAGAGAGAGAGAGAGAGAGAGAGAGAGAGAGAGAGAGAGACATCAATGATTCAATGATGGTAGAGAATCGTTGATCCACTCACTGCCTCCTGCATGCTCCCTACTGGGGGTCAAGCCCACAACCCGGGCATGTGCCTTGACTGGGAATCGCACCCTGACCTCCTGGTTCGTGGGTCGATGCTCAACCACTGGACCACACTGGCTGGGCAGCCTTGGAGAGAGTCTTGGTGAAATCCCATCCACAGCCTTCTTCCATGCAGAGCGATAGCTAGGAGTTCAGTGCGGGGAGACAGGAAGAGGAAAGCCGGAGGTGAGGAATGAAGCGGCCCGTTGATGTGTTTGTGTGGGAACAGTGGGCTGGCCCCGCAAGCCCTGGTGTGGTCTTGGGCTGCTCACTAGATGACTTGGGTGATTCCCTCCCGGCTCAGGGCCTCTATCTCCTTGTCCATAGAAGGAGGAAGGTGAGTCCTGCCTGCCTACCCTCCCACAGGATTGGAGGGTTCCCTGGAAACGTGTTGGTGGCTTACTCTGTAAACAGGAATTTGCTGTCCCCCGTCAAGCAACATGAGCACCATGGTGTGGTAATGAAAACCCGCCTTGGTAGATTGAAGAGGTCCTAGAGAAGTGGTGGCAGGGACCATATACAAGTCGCCAGCACCTAGCACTGAGTGGAGAGTCCCCCACCCTCCTCTCTTGGTTTGCCGAATGAATGGGTGGTTTCCAGGGTGACTCAGGTTCTCCCACAAAGACCTTGACCACAGCGCCTTCTCTGAATTACTGGGCTTGACACACACTTTTAAGTAATTTCATATAATGTTTTTAAGCTCACTTTGAGCTTTAAAGTCCATTGAACCAGAAACAACTCCACATCGAGGGAAAAAATCAGTTTGCAGCTTCTCCAACCTGCAGCCACAAGGACTGTAACATTGACCTTTCTATGGGCATTTCCTGTCCCTTTAGATAGAATCCTAGGAGGTTGGAGCTAGGTAAGTATGTCAGTAAAACTCCTGGAGGCCATAAAAGGTGCCTTTTAATCCCCCTCCCTCACTTCCTGTGGCCTTCTTAACATCCAGCACAGTTCTCAGCACTTAATACATCCTTGAATGTGCTAATAGTTAGAAGATGTCATTTGAGGGACCATCCAAAAAAAAAAAGAATGTAGAATATGGGGCCATTGAGCTCAAAAGCTTTGTAATGAGTGTGATGTGAACCAGTTTACCTTGAGCCAGGAAGACCACAGGTGAATTCATCAGTCCCAATGGGGGGCCAGGCCAGAGCAGGTGGGTGGCCCGTCAAATCTCTCTCCATTACTCGGCTACAGATTACACAGACCACATAGCAGGGCAGCGGGAATAGTGATTGGAGACTTAGCTACGTTAAAGGATGTTGTAGAAACCTTTAAGTAGATTTCTATGGTATAGAGAATTTTCCTTATCTAAACCACTGGATTTACCCGCCCTCACTTCCCCATTTACCCCATCGCTGGCATCTACTCGGTTCTCAGCCAAATCCAGGTCAGGATAAAGAGGAGATTTGGGTGGCAGTAAGCTAGATATTCAGGCTCCTGCAGTAATACTCAATTATTGAATTCTCTTGAAGCACCAACTCCTCTATAATGAAGTCCTCGGTTTTTAAATATCTTTAGAAATCAGGTGATTGAGTATTGGCAACAGCCAGCTTGCTGCTTCCTGCTTTCTTATGGTGAAATCCCAGGAGCTGGCTGGGGTTGTTAAAAGATAATCTTAAGCCTTTTAGTGCATATTATTCTTCATTCAACTTTGAGCTGCAAAGCCTCAGAACGAAATAGGCCAGGAATGAGACAGAAGAGAAATCAGCTTGCTGCCATCATCCCACAGCCCTGCGACCCCAGCCAGGTCTGCTGTTGCCCTGAGCAACTCCTGGCCACCCAGAGGCCACCATGGCCAGAGCTGGGGGGATCAGGGTTGCAGGAAAAGCCATCACGGATTTGGGTTATTCCCGTTCAGTTTGAGTACAGTGGATCTAAACACAGTAGAACAAAAAGGTTCATGTACATCGTGGGTTACAATGTGTTTTCTAGCACACTTGACATCATCTGCTGTTGAATAGTATTTTTGCGCTGTCGCTCTTTTATTCCTCTACTTCCCAATTATGGAATGTGTCCATGGACCCGCGATACTGTTTGTACCTCTGGTAACGAAGTGTCCATCAGCAGCCCGTGTCCCTGCATTTCTCTTTCGTTAACAGTATTGCATTACTAGGGACTCTGGGCATCAGTGAAGCAGTCATCAGTCGTGTAGCCCTTCAGATTTCTTATTCTCCCTGCGTGTGTCCATCTGCCCAATTTACACATGTGTTATTCAGACCAGCTTTTTATTTTTTTAATATTGAAAGTGATTGATGATGCGTTAACCAGTATCGTTTGCCATGAACTATTTTTTTAAATATATTTTATTGAATTTTTTACAGAGAAGAAGGGAGAGGGATAGAGAGTTAGAAACATCGATGAGAGAGATCAATCAGCTGCCTCCTGCACGCTCCCCAGTGGGGATGTGCCCACAACCAAGATACAAGTCCCTGACTGGAATTGAACCTGGGACCCCTCAGTCCGCAGGCCAACACTCTATCCACTGAGCCAAACCAGTTCAGCTGCCATGAACTATTTTGCTGAAAGTAGCTTATGCTGCCTCTTGGGCTGGATGTAGTAATTTTTTTTTATTTTTTTTTTTTTACTAAGTGCTTTCTAACATTCATTGCTTGATTTAGAATAACCTGCTTTCCACTCCAAGGATATTTCATTCAGGCAGGCTCGGTTATAAAGTTTTTCACTGGGTATTTTAAAACAGTGAAAATGCTTGTCTATAAATGCAGTAAAGAGTCTTTGTGATATATTGATCTTCCTTATTTTCTTGCCTCTCTTGTTACCAGACTGTGGGTGGTGACATTTGAAAAATGTATTATAGGGGATGGAGTGCAACATTTTAAGCCAAGAAATTGAAAACAGGATGCGAAACAAGAAGGTAGGGGAGGGAGAGAGTCGATCAAGGTCATGTCTGTATATTAAGGATTTGATGGTGGGAAAGCCAAGAGAGGCAGGTTTGCATTTATAAATAGGCAGGTGGCACCAGGAAGTGTTGGAAAACCCACCTGGTCTCAGGCAGGGATAGAAGTTCTTTGCCACATAAAATCATAAAACCAAGAACAAGTTAGCAAAAGTTATAAGCAATGGCGTTGAACTGTATGAATTTGCCATTTTGTTTATCCGCAAACAATTCTAATGCCCAGAAGGTAGCGGGGTCCAGATGGTAACCCCAATTCCACATGGACTGTTTCTGCACTGTGAAAGATGAAGCCCATTCATCATAAAATAAAAGTAATGGTTTTTAAAGTTGCATTTTCAGAGGTTATAAATCTATATAAAAGCCTAAGCGACCGTTAAGACCAAATGACTGGAACGACTAGTTGACCAGTTGCTGTGATGTGCACTGACCTCCAGGGGGCAGACACTCAACGCAGGAGCTGCCCCCTGGTGCTCAGTGCACTCCCACAGCCAATCTCCCGCTGCCTCCCTCCCTTCCTCCCAGCCCAGCAAACCTCCCCAGGTCTCTCCCCCTGGCCAGCTGTCCGTCCCGCCCCCCCACCCCACCCCATAGGCCTCGATCGCCAGCCAGGCCAAGGGACCCCACCCGTGCATGAATTCGTGTACCAGGCCTCTAGTAATACATAATTGGGAAAGCATTTTGAGGTCATTTTGAGTGACATGTTCAGAGCATGGGTTGCTCAGAGTATAGGTGAGTGGGTGTAAATGAGCCCATCCTTACGCTGCTTTCTTTTCTGTTTCAGCACATCAGGTCCACCCATCTGGCCGGGCAGTACCTTCTTCAAGAGAAATGGAGCCCTTCTACAAGGTAGGTCTCTGCAAGCACCCGGTCCCTTCCCCCTTCCCCACCATCTCTTCTGGTGCCAACCAGCAGAGTTCTGTCCTGTTGAGGAGTGGGCACTGGAGAAGTGTGACTGCTGTGGGTCGGGTCTGTCATTTCTTCCTACTCACATCTTCTGGTTGCTGTGAATTGCTAGTCTGAAACCAAGACTGCTCCTTTTGGTCTGTCGTTACTGGTCCTATTCTAGACATGCTTGGCTTGCTTTGGTGAACTTGGAATCACGCAGCAGTTCGGATGTGACAATAGCATCAACCAGGCTGGTAAAATCAAACCCTGTTGCGTATTTTTAGTGCTCCGGATGTTTTGGGTGTCTGTTGGCAATTTGTTCACCATGGAGGGCCACGTATTCCTGGCTGACCCCTAACATCCACACGTACCTGGATGGGTGACTGTGGTTAGTTCTGAGGCTCAGAGTTCAGACACCCCTTGTCCCTGCAAGCATCATTTGCAGGGGGACAGCCCTCCTGCTGACCAGCCCACGATCAGCTGCTGTGCCAAGTTCCATGCGGTGTGCTCGAGGAATTCAAACTTTCATCTCGACTTTTGCAATTAAATTTCTTTGGAAATAGCCAAAGTTAAAGAGGAATAGATGGTTTAAAATAGCAATAAGATGCATGCTAAATACTTCTAGAAAGTACTTTTGGGTGATTGCCGTTTTGGATATCTGCTCTATAGATCAGCTGGAATTGGCTGGCTCCTCGGGCCACCAGCCTCTCTCTGTTGACTGGCCAGGTGTCAGAGTGGCACAATGGGCCCAAATCAGGTGGATTTGGTTGGACCAAGAGGTTTAGAACTGTACTGGGCTTAAGGTGAGGCATTCCAGTGCATTTTGGTTGGTTTAGACCTGTTTGGTTGGTTTAAGCCTCTTTTCCTTAAATGTACACACTGAGGGCTGGCCATGTGGGTGAATATAAACGTGGCTAAGAAAAGTGACATTTATCTTTAGGTTTCTGGAGTAGTTCAAACAGTTTTGAATGATGTCACATGTTTGTCGTTGTTTTATAGGCCATGCAATTGCATATTGTCGTTCTAATAGCCTGTGAAATTGGGAACTTAAGAATGTCTTTGCATTTTTGCTTGGTACAGGGTGAAATTTAGGCAGGCAGGTTTGAGTAATGCTAATTTTAATGACCACCATAGACATCCTAATTAAGAAAAAAGGGGAACTCCCTCTGCTTTCAGAAATTAATACATAATTTTTATAAAATCTCCTCTGTTCCCCCTTTAGATGGTATATATGGAAATCGACCTTGATGAGCCTTTGGCTTTCTTCCAGGGAATTTCAAATGGCTGTGTATCCTCGCTTTCCCTCTAGATCTATAGCAATGAATATCACTGGTGTTTGAATTATTTTCAGAAAAGGGGTTTAATTTACTTAGAGCATTTTCTTATAGGATTTTTAGTCATTGAGTTTCACATTAGGTAAGATTTGCTCTAAGCACCTTATTTTTGGGTTGTTTCAGGCAAAAGCCTGAGGATAAACATTGATAGGGTTTCTGAAGTTGAGTGGTTTGGCTGAGAGTCTGTCTCGTGGGTGGGAGACCTTTTTTCTCGTCCTGATAGGGTTAACAGTCCTAATTACTCGAGGCATTGAGAATGAAATTATGACGTACGTCAGATGCTCATTGAAGCCACATCCAATCCGGTGCAGCCCATTTATTTCTTTGTACATGTGAAAATCAGAAGGATCTTGGAGAGACTTTGGGAGTGTGGGCCGGGATTTGTCAACTTTGGTTTTCTGTGCTATTTCTTCTTCATTTGCTAGCTCTGTCTATAGAGTTCTCCAGACACTTATTGTGACAAGTTTTTTCGAACTATCCTAATTAATATTTCTGTGTTTCTTTGGTGGGTGGTACGGGCTCATCAAGAACTCGCTGTCGCCCACAAGCAAAAGCTTTGCAAAAAGGTAACGCTGTATGAAGAAGGGGGCTGCCCTGTCCTACCAGCGGAAGGGTCAGGTTAGGCTCAGGTAGACGAAATCGCCCTGACTGACGCTTGCTTTCTCATCTTTGTACTTTGCATTTTAAAAATATGCGCACGTACCTTCTTTTTCCCTGGAACAAGCAGGAGCACGTTTTTCTAGACATCAGATTATAGGCAAGAACTCTGTTCACAGGTTCCAGCCACAGGGAGTGGGTTGCAGATGAGCAGGGCTCCCCAAAGAGCCCAGTTTTGGGAAGTGGGGTAGAAGACGAAGCTTCTATCGCAGCGGTTCTCAGCCTGTTTGTCGCGACCCCTTTGGGGGTCGAACGACCCTTTCACAGGGGTCGCCTAAAACCATCGGAAAACACACATGTAATTACATATTGTTTTTGTGATTAATCACTGTGCGTTAATTATGTTCAATTTGTAACAATGAAATTGGGGGTCACCACAACATGAGGAACTATAGTAAAGGGTTGCAGCATTAGGAAGGTTGAGAACCACTGTTCTATCAGGTGACACAGGCCCAGGGACCAGCCAGCAGAAGCCCGGCCTGGCTGTGGACCGCATTGGAGCAGAGCTGGCTGAGCCAGCTGCACGGGGTGGTCCTGGGGCTGAGCTACTAGAATGCAGAGCAGCTAAGGAAGCGGACAAGTCACATTGTGTAGAGGACCCACTTGCTTTTGTCAGGGGGATGGGAGCAGAGGGTCTGTCACTTCTTGGGAGAGTTGACACTTGAGTGAAGTCTTAAAAAATGGATGGATGGGGGCCTTGGAAATGGGGAAAAAAAGCATTGGAAGAAGGGGCCACAGCGAGAGTACGCAGGCACGAGAGGATCCTGAGAGCAACATAGCCACGGGGTTGTCACGGGTCAGGTGCGGGCAGCGAGGGACTTGGGCACTTTGGGATGACATCACACCCACCGAGAGGTGTTTAAAGAGAATAATGGGATACAGAGAAGAGGGGATAATGGAATGAGTGGGACAAAATGACATAATGGTGGCAGTGTTGTCTGGCAGTTGCGTGGTGTGTACGCTGTTGAGGAGAAATGTAGTACGGTTATTTTATTTTCCAGCACAAAAACCAATTGCAAGAATTAACTGAAGTACTCGAGGTCCTACTCGAGGGCGGCCTGTGTGTTTTGGTTCTTGCAGAATCGCTGGCAGGAGGGCCTGCTGAGTCACCTCGCCGTTTTGAGGATAATGGGGTAAGATTTGGTTTGGATTACACCAGGCATGGGTAGTTAACATAATTGGTCATTTCATCAATTCACAGCACTTATTTTAAATGCCATTTAGGCTGCTAGAGACAATTGTAAATGTGAGCAGTTCCCCTCGACTAGAGAGCACTTCAGTTCTTGTACAATGGAGACAGAGCGGAGTGCCAGAGGGGACACCCATTGTTTCAGGCAGACCCAGGACGGGGCTCACCAGAGGGGAGTGTGGCTCATGGGAGCCCCGCAGGGTGGCTAGCTGACAGGTGTCCCCTCTGTGTGTCTCCATGTGTCTCGATTTTGGTTTCTGTGTGTTTGAAATACATGTTTATTAATTCTACTAATGCTGTTTCTTATTTTCCTCATTAAAAGAGTAACGTGTTTTGTATTTTTTTTCCAAACTCCCTAGCTACCCTCCCACCCCCCATAATTCATTCACCCATCAAACTTAAAATTAGGCGACGTTAAACATCACCCTCAGGTGAATTATTTTAATGATCAGTGATTCCTCATTAAAGACATTTCTAACCCCTGGTCTGACCTTCATCTGGTCCCTGGAGGTTTCGTCCCAGAGCTGCAGATGGCATCGCTGTCGGTGTTCAATTCGTGCTTCTGCTGGAAGTGGCTATACCAGCGGTTCTCAACCTGTGGGTCGCGACCCTTTTGGGGGTTGAACAACCCTTTCACAGGGGTCGCCTAAGACCATCGGAAAACACATATATAATTTCATATTGTTTTTGTGATTAATCACTATGCTTTAATTATGTTCAATTTGTAACAATGAAATTGGGGGTCACCACAACATGAGGAACTGTATTAAAGGGTCGCGGCATTAGGAAGGTTGAGAACCACTGGGCTATACACTACCCGGTTTGATCGTCCACTTCTTTCCTGTCAGCCTCAGCCCCCTACGGAGTTTTGTTCCCAGACAAGCTGCTGCCCTTGCAGCTCTGTGCCAGCTGACCGCTTGGACCCACCTGTCCTAGTTCCAGCTCTTCCTCTGAGCAGGTGTTCCCTGCTCGCCCACACTACCCCACCCACAAGCACTTCTTTACTGCCCATCTCTGTGTGTCAGGCACTGGATGAGGCTGGAGTTCCAGGGAAGCCCAGGGCCCGCCTCCTGCACCACTTACGGCCTGTGCTGGGGTCAGACCACACACCGTGAAGGGCTGGCGCAGCCACCAGCACCCTGCGGCCTTCCTGGCTCCCCCCCACTTCCTTTGCCCGGTCACCCCAGCATCGGCCCCTCATTGGTATTAACTCCATTTCTATAGGGTCCGGTAGTGGAATTAAATTCCATCACACACACCACAGATTTTTATTTCCATTCGTTTCTGACAACCCACTGGATGAGCTAATGAGACGGAAAGAGGACCTTCGAGGCGTGCCCGGCGCCCAGAGCAGGACGGCGCTGCCGCGGCCCGCCAGCAGGAAGGAGACACGTTCTTCCGCTGGGAGATGAACGTTGTCCTGAGAGTACGCCCAGTGCTCGCTGCTGGGGAACCGTGCTCGGGGTGATGATGACTGAGGTGACTTCCTCTGGGGAACGCCGTTTCCCAAGTTCTAGGTAGTTTCGTGTACTTACTGTCTTGGGAGATCATCTGGTTGCATACTGCCACTCGGCACAGCCCTTACTCCCTGCCAGCCCTATGCCAGGCATCTTTACTGCTGAAATGTATGCCGTGCCTCACTTCGGCTGTATTCTGTGCCATGACAGTCTCCAGAGCAAGTACTAGTAAAGCAGAAACACCCTGGAGTGGAGAGAGTGCACTGGTTACAAGTCCAGGAAGGGACCATGGTTCTGGTTCCAACACTGCCACGTGGCAAACGTGACCTTGGGCGAGCCACGTGACATCAGGAGTCTTCACTGTCTGCCCTGGGCATGGGGAGTGGGCCTCAGGGACGACGGGGTGGCAGGGATTTTCTGCGGAGTACCAGCTCTATCCCATTCTAGCAATTTCCCTAAAAGTAGGTCAAATGATTTTGAGGCTTAGCGCTAGCTTAGAGGAGAAAGAGTGCTCCCTCCAGCAGCTGCGTCTGCATTGCAGCCAAGGAGAGGGAGGAGGGGGTGGCAGGCCGGCCGGCCGGAGGTCCCCATCCTCCAACAGGGCGCTTCTCAGAGGTCTCCTGGGTCCTCGGGAGGCAGTGAATTATCCACGTGGGCAACCTGGAAGCGAACCCTGCCTTGGCTTCTCGGGCAACCGGCTTAGCCTCTGTGGGGATAATAATAATAACAACGCTGGTCTGTCTGAAGGGTTTTGTGGGGATTTGGTACAATCGCATTAGTAAACCATTCAGAGCATGCCAGATTCCCAACCAGAGTTCGTTACTGTAACATTTGCCAAAACTGTGAGCCTTGGGAAAATAAAACAGGGCTAAAGTCCTCTGGCCATGATTTCCCTGTGTCCGGCAAAACTTACCCTTCTGGTCCAGTTGGCGGGCCAGAAGTCTGGATTTGCCCCGAACTCTGTGGGATTTAAACATAGATCTGAAAAACCGTTTGTGCATCTCTTTATCTCAGACCAGGGGCATGGCCTGAGGTCCCTTCCCCGGGCCAAGCGCCATGCAGCCTCAGGTCCCTGCTGTTCGGTCATGATGTTACGGCTTCCCGGCTAATTTGCATATTTCTCTAGGATTATTATATAGGATTTCTTATAAATAGGACTGCTTCTTTGAGAGGTCAAAGCGTATGTGTGGATAGCGGGCAGAAGAGCAGAGATTTTCCCACGGCATCAACCTCAATTTGAATGCCTGCATCTCTGGGCCCCAGCTGTTTGACCTGGGGCCTCAGGTTTGAACATTGTAAAATGGGGCTTTGAGACACGTCTCCTGGATTGTTGTGGAGATTAAAGGAGAATGTGAGTGTAGAAACATCCATGCAGCCCACTGCCTGGCACCTCCAAAATGCTTGGTAAGAGTGAAGGTTTTAGCAGCCTTGACACTGTTTCTTGCCTAAGGTTTCTGGTCACGAATTCTGGCTGGTCGATTCAAAGTGGAAATTCCAAAGCCTCTCAAAGGAAGGGTTCTACCAAACTCCTCTTCACACGGTTGCCATTCTCTCTGCCAGCTCCACCCGCGTGTCTTTTCCAGTTGAACCAGGATGGCGCTGCGGACCTCGGGGTCTGCCAAGGTCTCGGGCCTCTGGTCGCAGGCATTTTCTCCATGAGGACCCATGGATCCCAGCTTCTGTCAGACTGCCCGCCCTCCCCCATTCTTCTTCCCTTCACATTTGGTCGCAGCCCCAGGCTCTTTGGCTTCTTTCATCGAATCTGCTCCACAGGCTGACTCTTTTGTGCATTTTGAAAATGAGGGCATCTACCTAATGCATAAGTCTCCGGATTCTTTCCCTCGGGCACACCAGTTTAAAAAAAAACACACACAACAGCAAACAAAACTAATAATAGAAAGGGGCAAAGAACCCTCTCTACGTTTTCCCCTCCTAATTGCCTTCTGTCCTCCTCGGCCTAGAAGCCCTTTGGATTTTAGGAGGCGCCCTTTCTCTTGGCATCATTCGTCCTATTGTTCTGCACTGAGTCATTGGTACATATATTTATGTAACTACAATGGTGAAGTCAGCTGGCTGGTGTTGTCTGCCATCAGGTGAATCTAAAGGGGTGCTGCTCAGCTCTTCTCATCACCCAAGCTTTAGGCGGTCACTGAGAGCAAGTTTGTACGTTTGTTTAAAAAAATTTAAGGAAATGCAATTTTGAAAGAAGCTGGTCAGTTCTGACCTTTGCCGTCCCTTGGGAATCCAGGTCTGCCCGATCTGCAGGTACCCGGCTGCCTGAGTCTGCAGCCTGGCAGGGGCCACCCAGTAGCCCATGTTTGCCTTAATTTCAGCTGGTGCCTCTCTCTCTCTCTCCCTCTACCTCTACCTCTATCTCTATCTCTGTCTGTAGTAACCGTTTCCATGAAAAGCCAGCGTTGCCCCTGAGACAGCGGCAGTCTGGTGAACAGAGGTGGAAGTCAGGGAGTTGCTGGTTCCACTGGGGACATGGCTCTGAGAGCTTCCTCTGGGCCAGCGTCCCGAGCTAGGGAGCATCCCCGAAAGGCGTCACTCACGTGAGCCTGTCCACAGTGCCAGGTTTGTCAGGGGAGACTTCCCAATAAGCCGTAGAGCCCGCGCAGGTTGCACACAGAGAGGGCAGCTTATGCAATAGGAGCAAGCAGGGCGAGTGTCTGGTGTGAGCCCTGGTCCCTGGCCGAGTCCGTAGGTGGAGACACGGGCTTCGGTCTCTAGCCAGGCGCCTGCAGTGGCGGCAGGTGTCGGGTGGAGAGGAAGTTGGCAGGGCTCCGAGCATAACCCGAGGGACAGCCCAGCTCGAGCGTTGGGTGGTCAGAGCTCCGAGTTCTTACAGCCCGAGGGGTGGAGGTCCCCCTCAGATTCATGTCCAGGTGGAGTCCTTATCCCAGTGGCCACACTTGTGGTTTGGGGTGTCCCAGGCTCCTTCTAAGGGTATTCCCGTCACACCCCATCACCTCAGGCTTGACACAGCATTTGACGTAACTGTCGTGGCGGACAGGATTCCATACTGGATTGTCCAAGAAGTCCTCCCTGCTCCTGCACTATAAAGCCGCGCACCTGCCGGGCAGGTATGCGTGACCTGACCCCTGCTATTTCGGGGTGATGTTCAGTGGGAGGTGGACACTGAGGCCTGAGTTCAGGAGAGGGAAGTCAGGGAGGGAGAGGGAGCTTTGGAAGGTGTGAATCCAGAAATGACCATTGAAATTATGTGTATGGATGAGGCTCTCGGGGGATATAGAATGAAAAGAGGGGAAAGATCCACATTGAAGACCCAGAGTTATGATAGAAAGAGCTTAGTCAGAACAACAAAGAAGCTGCTTAGTCAGAAATGAGGTCACTGCATGGGGAGGGCACAGACTTTCAGGCGGGAAGGGCAGGAACCCCTGCTGTGCAGAGAAGCCAGGGGGGTGGGACCCCTGAAAAGCCAACACCAGACTCTGATGATTAAAGTGGCACCAGGGCCTTCAGTGTGCAACCGCCAATCTCTCTGTCTCTGTGGACATGTCATGTAAGAGGAACCATACAGACTGTGACCCAGTGTGTCCGGCTGTATGTATTCTTTACATTGCTCTTTTATGAGCCTTATGCATTAGGTATTATGACTCCCATTTTGTAGATGGGGAAAATAAGGCCTGAAGAATTTTCCTGCTCGAGGTCCAAAACCTGGACTGATTGTTGGTCAAAATGGCATAAATAGTTCTAAACAGTTTTCCACTTTAGATGCTTAGATACTCTACAGCGGTTTGAAGAGAATCCTGTGATAGTGCTTAAAAGCACTTTGTAATGAAATGACAAGGCAAAAAGATGGGAATGGATATTACGTTGTCTTCTTTCATTCAGTATTTAAGGTGCTTCATTTCCCTTTTTGTCTCCACTCAGACTTTTGTAAACAGCTAACTGTAAGGTGCATTAGAGACTAGATAGAGAAAAAGGGAAATCCTGAAATTCATTCAGAGATTAATACCATGGGAGGAACCACCCCTTAACAGAACGGATATTTTATTTGGGTCTAACTGAATTTTATACTATTAGATAGACATAGATGTAGATATTTTATACCCATTATCATTCATCAATAGGAATATTTCCTTATAGGTTAATTCTTGAGCATGTAAAATGTGTCATTGTCTATGAAGTTGTGTAAGTTAGATTATAATGTAAAGATTATGCAACCTTGGATCATGTACTGTAGAGCCTGCTTTTATCAAAGTGCTCCATCTTCAGATACAACTGGAAAGCCATTCCCCTGGAGTCCTGGCTAACCGTGCTTACATGGAAGGAAGCCTAGGGATACTTTTATACAATAGCCAAGAGGTTACGATGAAGAAGAATTTTTTAGAATCTACTCTGATCGAGCTTTTCACCTTACAGTTTCAGAAGTGAACTTAAAAGGCTCCACCTGTAAACAGCAAGAGGTCAAGTTTGTGTTCTTGTTTGGTTCCCTTGACGACTGAAAGGTGTGGCTGAGAACTCCTGGGTAGTATGTGCCACAGTGTGTGATAGGTTAGGAGTGTATGCATGCTTGCGTGTATGTGTGTGTGTGTGTGTGTGTGTGTGTGTGCGCGCGCGCACAGCTCGTGCACTCAGGCATTTATCACTGCTTGTTGTGAGTCTGCAAGAATAAACCTCTCCCTTCCACCCTCCTGCTTCTCTTTCCATACCCACCTGTCCGGTTGGCCTTTTCGAATGATGGCATGAAGATGAAAGACCCCAGTTTTTCAAATCAGACATACCTGGATCCGTTCCCTGCCTTGCTACCTAATTGCTGTCGACTTGGGGAAAGTTATGCAAAATATTGTGAACTACTTTAAATTCCAAAATGCCAGTCTTGCAAGAATTGTGTAATCATTGTGAGGATTAGATGATAATCTGTTTGGCGTCCATGACACTTGGTAGGTGTCCCACGTGCAGGTGTCGTCATGTGACCGGGAGAGAGGAGTACAGATAGCCCTTGGAGCTGGCCAGTCTTGGGTGCAGAGGCCAACCTCTGCCTCCAGCAAATCTGATGTGTTTGAGCCGCTCCTTTCCAGCCAATCAGATAGTCGTACTTCATGGGCTTCTGTGAGAACGGAGATAGCGTATGTACCGGGGCTGGCACAGTGCCTGGTGATTGCTGAGTGTTCGATAAACACAATTCATTACATTTATGATAGCATTTCTGCACTTTCCTAAAGTTTTTAATACCTTCCATCCCCACGCAGCAATAAGGTAACAATCCTTCCCCAGTTGAACTGAAGTTATGCCTTCAGGAGTGTTTAAGACTGTTTTCAGTCTCCGAAGCTCTGGCTGCATTAAGGCAAATGCCCACGAGATACGCAGCAGAGGAGGGGAAGCCGAGTCCTCGCCAGCTGTTCTCGCTGACACTTTGACTAAGATCTGGCAGAAACGTGACACGGGAACAGGGGCGGGGTGGAATGGCTTTTGATCCGATTCCCTGTTTTTTCATCCGCTTAGTGTCTCTGAGCCAGAATACGAACTATTTGCAAAGATTCTAGACCGAGAGGGGAGGGAGGGGAGTGAGAAGGACAGACCTACTTGCAGTGAGAAAGGACTTCAGAGAATCGTGAAAAGGATCGTGCTGAACTTGGCCCCAGCTCATGGTCACCATAGCACACTGGGTTGTTCCCTCTGTGGGCTGTGATTTTATGCGTGTGTGTGTGTGTGTGTGTGTGTGTGCGCGCGCGCGCGCGCACGTGCATTTTCAGGATGAGCTCATTCTGTTTATTTGACACACGTGGCGGTGAGGGGTTAGAACCCAGGTCTGAGCCTGATGACATCTGCCAGCAGAGCTGCTGTGACCGTGTCATTTCCTAAGCTCCAAGAGGACAGGGAGGGCATCCTGACAAGAAGCTGGTGCCATGTAGAAAGGCCAATTCTGAGTTTGTCCTTTGTGTGTAGTGCTTCTCAGACTCCGGGAGACTTCCTTCTTTAAGTTTGTCATCGGTGGGAATTGAAATAGGAAGTTTTCACTTTTAAACTTTTGCAGCTGCATAGGTCCAAGTTGGGGTGCTTACAGGGATGAGAGATGGGTGCCAATAGCTATATCAGGGCATCTTTCTCCAGTCCTCACCCTCAACTTACAACATATATTCCAATGGGAAGTGCAGCTTCAGACAGGAGCTCCTTGGCCTCCGGGATTGGTTACAGGACCCATCCAGGCAGAGTGCCACCTGGTGCTTCTTATCACGGGTCTGGAGGCTCTAGCCCAGGGGTGGGAACCTTTTCCTGCCAACAGCCATTTGAATATTTGTAACATTATTTGCAGGCCATACAAAACTATCAACTTAAAAATTAGCCTGCTGTATTTGGTCAAACATTTAATTAACTCACCCATAATGCCTTGGCAGGGCCAGACCAAATAATTTTGCGGGCCCTTATGTGGCCTCACGGCCAGACATTCCCCACCCCTGAGCTAGAGAATGCGCTGGCATCCAAGGGCCTGCGGTGTATAATCAGCCAGTGCCCAAGAAGCGGCACCAAGGCAAAGAGGCAGCACGAGGAGCCACCGCCGCCCTCCCATGGTTGGACTAGATGAGCTCATAAGCCCCACCTTTTACTGAACTCAACTTGATTTGTGTTTGTATTTTGAGGGGATGTATATCCAAGTATCCTGACTAATAAGGACTCTCTAAATGAATAGCATCAGTTAAACTAAATACATATCACTGATGATTTCTGTGTGTCAGCGAATTCCAACCTCGCTTGTCTGAGAGGCCCACTTCGTGGTCTGGCTGCCACTTGCAAGAATGTAAGATGAGCTGGCAGAGCTTTTCAGAGATGGTGGCTTGACTTAGGCAAACAGAGTGGGATCACGGTAATGACAGTCCCCGCTCGCCTGTCCCCCAGCTCAGCTGTGCCTCCTGTGGAAATAGGCTCCGAGAGGCTCACATTGACTTTACAAAGTGGCTGTAACCTCTTACGCCACAGACAGCAGCCTTGAACCGGGCGTTTCCCCTGTGTTCCCAGAAAGCAACCCGAGCATCACTAGCATGACCGCCCGGACCATGTGACCACCCGGAGCCATGGCTGTGACCAGAGGGATAGGAGGGGTGGGGCCATCACTTGGAAGCGTGGGGAGGGGTTGGGAGATGGAATGTTCTCCAGATGCAAGACAAGGTCATTTTCAAAGAAGGGAAAAGGAAATGTGTATTACAACAGCCCAGTCATTTGAAAAACACAAACAATAGCTGCAAACACGTTAGGTTCCATGTGCAAATATATGTAACTAGTAAGTGGAAGGTCGAGGGCCAGAATGCGGATCTTCCCATTTGAGACTATAACCATCATCCATGGATGTACGAGACCTTGGAGGTTTCGGGGCACATGGTGGCGTCAGTCGGTGTAATTTCCCAGAGGCCCGGGAGTTGAGTTCATGATGACGGGGCGGGGATTCCTGAAATGATTGCCTTAACTAGACTGGCCTCATTGGTGATAAAGAAGAGAGGGAAAATGAGATGCAACCTCCCTTTACTGAGGATTAGCTTTGAGCAACCAACCTTGGGGTCTCAGTGGACTTCTTAGCAGCCAGAGTCCATCTCCAAAGCCTCACATCTAGGATAGCGGGTGAATGCATGAATCAGCGGGGGCTGCATATGACAATGCCACAGACAGTTATTTCTCCGGAGGCTGGAAGTCCAAGTTCAAGGAATTGGCAGTTTGGGTTTTCCTGGGCCTCTCTTCTTGGTTTGCAGGTGGCCGCCTTCTCACCACGTTCACACGTGGCTTTTCCTGTGTGAGTGCGCTTCCTCTGGTCTCTCCTTAGAGGACACCAGTCCTATTGGGCGAGAGCCCTCATTCAGCCCGAACTACCTCTTTAAATGCTCTATATCCAACTCCAGTCAAAGTGGGGGTTAGTGTTTCAACATGTGCAATTTGGAACGGACACAGTTCTGTCCATAGCAGTGAATTACATGCATATGTTTCACAAACAGCCCTTGCTTTCCTGCAGCATGCTAGGTACCCCTTCAGGTGCTGGGATGGAGGCCAGAAGACCTCCAGCCTCAAGGAGTCGGCGGTCCAGCCGGGAGTCAGAATCACTAAAGAGCCTTGATGGTTCTCGCCATCTCAGAAGGGCTTAGGAGTGAGGGAGGAAGTTGTTGCTTGTTGCTGGCCCTGTGGCTCCTAAACCTGCCCCCTCCCCCCTGAACTGTTCAGCATGGTAGCTGTGTGATCCTCAGTCACAGCGTTGCTCCAGGCACTTGATACAAAAGAGGAGCCATTATGTTTGCAGCAATGGCAAAAACACTCATTCAGCCACGCTCACAAAACAATGAAGCCCACGCCAGAGGCATGGGCCACGAACAAGCGCACGCAGTGTTGCTGGTTGTGTGATGTGTGTGTATTCAAAAGCAAAGGAGGAATGTGCTATGGCAGGGTGGAGAGGGGACTAGTCACCATCTCCCTTTTGGGTAGCTTACCTTATCCCTCCCATTTACAAAGACGAGAAGATGAAAGAAAAATGTCCCAGCCAGAATTGTGGGGAGATTCTAATAAAGGTTGACTCTGAGAAGACCAGGATGGCTAGATAATGGGGACTTGGGGGTAGGTGGCACAATTGAAATCTTACGTTGAACGTGGCCAGCATGGCTCAGTGGTTGAGCATCGACCTATGAACCAAGAGGTCACGGTTTGATTCTTGGACAGGGCACATGCCCAGGTTGTGGGCTTGAGTCTCAGTGTGGGGCGTGCAAGAGGCAGCCGATTAGTGATTCTCTCTCATCATTGATGTTTCTCTCTCTCTCTCTCTCTCTCTCTCTCTCTCTCTCTCTCTCTCTCTCTCTCCCCCACCCCCGCCTTCTTCTCCCTCTCCCTTCATCTCTGAAATCAAAACTTTTTTTTAAAGTCTTATGTTGAAGTTGGCATATAAGGAAGGGCGAAGAATGAAGAGCTGACGGTCATGAACATGGGTAACTGCTACAAATGGAGGGCCTTGTCTCATGTGGGCCCAGTGCGTGGTGCTCACGGTGACTTGAACGGTAGTTGTCATAGCCGGGCTGACCCTGGAAGGAGATGTGAACAGCTGAACTGACCAAGTGGGCCAAGAGTGGCAGACCAGGGCGTCACTTTGGGTTGGAGGTGAGGTTGGCAGGGGCGACAGGGCAGGTGGGGGGAGGTGTTAGAGCCTCAGATACCATTAGTTCAGGATGCCTTTGCATTTCTCCATTACCCTGTCTATTTAGGGGGGGAAAAACACATCTTAAATCAGTATAATTTAAAAAGTAATGAAAATCCTGTTCAGAACCAAAGATGCAGCCTCTTCAATCTCACTTGCTAGTTCCCAACTTAATTTTTAAAATTAAGACACCTCTAACAAGATTCAAAATTGTTCACAATCCAAAATGTAGTGGGGGGAGATAAGATGCTAGATGAGAAAATGGGTTCTATTTCAAAAACAATGAGTGTGTGTGTGTGTGTGTGTGTGTGTGTGTGTGTGTGTGTGTGTGTTGGGGAGGTCAGGAGGTGGGGTAGTTCTTTCCTGTATAAGGCTATTTAACTATAAATGGAGTTTGTTGAAGACATGTGAGTCAATGAACTTGGAGGAAATGGCATTGCCAAAAATAGCTTTTGTGCTATAGAAATGAGGTTGGCATTACAGGGACCTGGCTTTGAATCCTGGCTCTAACATGCATATTCTCTCTCTCTCTCTCTCTCTCTCTCTCTCTCTCTCTCTCCCCCCATTCATTTGCACATTTATGCCTCATGGCTTGGTCAGATGCTAGACCCTGACCTTCTGTTTCTTCATCTGTAAGACCAGGATGCCACCTGCCTCTCGAGAAGTAAATGAAATCACATGCAGGCCAGGGCTCCGTGGCTCTGACGGGCGGTCACCGTGGCTCTGTGTTGCCCCCAGCCGGAGTGCAGAGGGACAGTGTCCAAAGAGAAATCAAGGTTGTGGTTACCCTTGGGGTGTCAGATAGTGAGGAGGGACAGGGGGCTCCTGAGGAGCTGGCTAAATTGTGAAAACTGGCTGACTGTACATGTATGTGGGCTTTCCTCGGTGTATGTCACTTCAGTCAAAAGTTTCAGAAATGATTGGGCAACAAATTTCATTACACCTACTTGATTTCACATTTCCATTATGCACATGTTCTGAACCTCAGAATTCTTACATGATTGAAAAAGAGATTGTCATCGATTTTATTAAGTCAGTGCTGGGGGAAACACCAAATAGCAGGAGTTGCTCTCACAATTCCAGGGTGCTTTGTGAAGGCCCGCGGGACACGCTTGTTACTGGTATTGTTAGTACAGCACTTGGATTCCGTTTGGAACATGCCACTGGCAAAGGTGGCTGAAACGTCAGTCTCTCCTGAGAGTGGGTTTGTTGTTGTCGTTGTTTTTAACATTCCTAACCAGGGAGTTAGGTTCACAGATGTACTAGTAGGTTCAGATGAATTTATGTGACTGTAAGTGCAATTAGTGGGGGAGGAAATGAAGCCTCTTTAATAAAACTATGAGAAGGTCTCATTTTTTGCCAAAATACATAGAAAACTTGTACAGACTTTAAAATTTTACCTAAATAAAAATGTTTTTTTTATTCCATTATCATATCTTGATGAATAGATGTGGTGGTAAAGTAATTGATTTGGAAATCATTATTTAAACCTTGAAACTTTGTAGCAAGCATTTTGTTAGTGTAAACAGTGTGTTTGAAAATTTTTGTGATTTCAAAAAAAGCAGGCCAGGGCGGGGTCTGGGGAAAAAGGCAAAAGGGGGAGGTCAAGAGGTAGACTTGAGGGTATCAAATAAATAGGCCTGTGGATATAAAGTACATCATGGTGACTGTAGTTCACAATACCAGGTAGCATATTTAAAAGTTGCGAAGAGAGTGGATCCTAAAATTCTCATCACACATAAAAATCCTATATAATAAAAGGCTAATATGCAAATTGTCCCCTTGACTGGGAGTTTGACCAGGAGTTCAATCAGGGGGCGGGACTGGCCAGCCAACTGCCTATGGTCCCTCCCCCTGGCTTCTGGGCCTGATCACCCCCATCGGGGGCAGGCCAGACCCCACCAGTGCATGAATTTGTGCACCGGGCCTCTAGTTGTAACTATATAAGGTTAGACTTACTGTGGTGATCATCTCCAAATATATATAAATGTCAAATCATTATGTTAAACACCTGAAATTAGTATAATGTTACATGTTAGTGATATCTCATAGAAACAAAAATGAAAAGTTAAATAAAAACACACCCGTTCACTGAGATTTGTAACTTCCAATGGAATATGGAATAACCAAGGTGGTTTGTAACTGAAGCACAACTAATCGGGGATGTACCTGGAAGGTTGGCTTTAAAAAGAGTACCCGTCCTCTGCAGCTTTTGTCGAAATGGTTAAGGTGTTCAGGAAAGCCTGTCGGAACCCCGAAGCATTGGTTGTCTTAGTTTCTCTGTATCAGTCCTTTGTAATTCTAAGTGGTTAATGCTACCTCTGAAGTTTTCAAATCTCCTACGATTGTGTTGTAATAAAAACAAAACAAAACACTTAGCATCATTATTATATTCATACTCAGACGTAGGTATTGTCTTGAGTGGTTTGGAGCTGTGGTACTCTGTGTTTCAAGGACAGTGGGAATTCCAGTTATGTCTGCATCTGTTTTCCCAACAGAGTTGAGACAGTGTTATGATGCATTTTCCTCTTTTAGTTAAGATTAGGTGCTGCGTGTTCTGGTTTTGACTAGTTTAGTTGTTGATCGCACATGTGAGCCTGCACAATGAATGTTTCTGAAGGGCCTTCGTCACCCCCATGGTCATGTACCCCCGGCTCTGCGGGGTCAGTAGTGAGGTCTGTATTTATACTCTACAGCGGGTGTTCAGTGTTTCATCTCAGGGGTAGTACAAGATAGTGACACACACATCTGTGGCTTTGGGGGGTTACATTGTGGTAAAAATTAAGTTGTGGGAGGTTTTTCCTGCTTGTGTTTCCTACCTGCTTAGCATATTTCCCCTCTTCTAATGTGCCCTCATTCCCCCGTCCTATATAATAAAAGGCTAACATGCAAATCAACTGAACGGCAGAACGACTGGTTGCTATGACATGCACTGACCACCAGGGGCAGACGCTGAGTGCAGGAGCTGCCTCCTGGTGACCACCAGGGGCAGACGCTGAGTGCAGGAGCTGCCTCCTGGTGGTCAGTGCGCTCCCACAGGGCAAGCGCTGCTCAGTCAGAAGCCGGGCTCAAGGCTGGTGAGTGCAGCAGCGCTAAGGACCCATCAGGGGATGTCGGACTACTGGCCTAGGCCCGCTACCCATCGGGCCTAAGCCAGCAGTCGGACATCCCCCGAGGGGTCCCAAACTGCTCCAGGACGCAGGCCGGGTTGAGGAGAGGGACACCCCTCCTCTCCCACAGTGCACGAATGTCGTGCACCGGGCCTCTAGTGTCTAATAAAATAAAGTACTTGTGCCCTTGCTGGTTTGGCTCAGTGGATAGAGCATCGGCTTGCTGACCGGAGGATTTCTGGTTCGATTCCAGTCAAGGACATGGCTCCTCCCTGGTCAGGGCACTTGCAGGTTGGCGACCGCTGCTTTAGAGAGCTAGAGACAGACACAAATCCTTATAGTGTTGGGGGCAAGTCCCTCAGCCTAAGGCAGTGATGGTGAACCTTTTGAGCTCGGCGTGTCAGCATTTTGAAAAACCCTAACTTAACTGGTGCCGTGTCACATATAGAAATTTTTTGATATTTGCAACCATACTAAAACAAAGACTTATATTTTGATATTTATTTTATATATTTAAATGCCATTTAACAAAGAAAAACCAACCAAAAAAATGAGTTCGCGTGTCACCTCTGACACGCGTGTTATAGGGGCTTGACTCCTCAGGGTTCAGGAGGGACACATGGGTAACAGCAGGTAAGTGGGATGTGCTTTATTATGAACAAAGCAACCTGCAACTAGCAGGTCAGTGACACCTTATATAACCGCCCCAACAAAAGAGGCCTCGTGCCAGTTAGTTACGTGTAGCAAGATTCATCCTTAAGATTATGCCTCCTTTCATGGGCAGTTTTCTGTAACATGTCTTTAAGCAGGAAGGGGAATGGTGGCAAGACATTCAGAAGTCAGTTCTTCCGCGAAAGCTGAGGGATGATGCCTTCTTTCGTCTGAATAGCTGTATCTTGGCTGGGGCCATGGAGTCTGTAGTTTTAAAAGCCCCCAGGGGACTCTGATGTACAGACAAGGTTTGATAATCGTTGTTTTCTGTCGTGGGCAATGTGGAACTAAAACCAGGTGAGTGGCCAGAGCTAGAAACACTGAATTGGTGACTTCATGGTCAAAGGGGGGTAACCAAGCTTGCAAGAGGCGAAGCCCACTTACTAAGCCTAGAGCAGCGCTTCTCAACCTGTGGATCGCGACCCTTTGGCGGTCGAACGACCCTTTCACAGGGGTCGCCTAAGACCATCCTGCCTATCAGATGTTTACATGACGGTTCATAACAGTAGCAACATTACAGTTATGAAGTAGCAACGAAAATAATTTTATGATTGGGTCACAACATGAGGAACTGTATTTAAAGGGCCAGAAGGTTGAGAACCACTGGCCTAGAGAGAAAAGGGGGTGGGGGTATGAGTGAGCCTGAAAGGACACCCGAAGAGAACTGGGTGCATTCCCCGCGCAGGCCTCTTCATGTCTTCTTAACCCCTTTCTGAAGTACAGTTTAGGAGAGGAAGCGATACCGGTTGGAAAGGTATAATAGAGATGCTAGAACAGGGGTGGGCAAACTTTTTGACTCGAGGGCCACGATGGGTTCTTAAACTGGACCGGAGGGCCGGAACAAAAGCATGGATGGAGTGTTTGTGTGAACTAATATAAATTCAAAGTAAACATCATTACATAAAAGGGTACGGTTTTTTTTTGTTTTTTTTTTTTAGTTTTATTCATTTCAAACGGGCTGTAGTTTTCCCACGGCTGTGCTAGAAGGTGAAGCACATTAAATAAATACATCTTTACATCAGGTCCCTTTAAATGAGAAAATACAAGGTTTAGTGAATGTTTACCTGTAAACGGGACTGTAGTGACGCTGGCCATATCACAGAGGGTACCGCTTACTCACCTTGCCTATTGTGTGCCAGCCGTTCAGCGTGGCACCTACCCGCACACCTCACTAGAGCCTCAGCATAGCCCCGTGGGTCAAGGCATCACTGGCCAGCAACTAGAGGGGAAATGGAGGACCTGTAATTTACTTCAGGTTTGTCTGTTCTGGGAGAATCCATACACTTGGCTTTCCATTTGTGGTTGCTCAGGGTTCCTTTTTGTCTCTTCCCTGACCTTTTCTTTCCCTTCTTCCTCCTCCTTGTTCTTCTTCACCCAAACCTCCCACCTAAGGTAAAATATGAAATCAGAACTCTCCTGGTTGAATGAAGGGGTGTGGGGACCAAGAGTCCTCTGGCTCAATCCTCCCCACCCCCCACCGCCGACCCCATTGTCACCCCCACAGAAGGGTCATGGAAATACCACTGCACCAAGATGTCACTGCCTCCCTAGGCTCCATGCCTCATGGCTCCAGTCCGTGTGTGTATATGTGTGTGTCTTTGTGTCTGTGTGTATGTTCCAGTTTTCAATCAAGAGGCGGATGGTTGTGTAAGAAACACATTCACCGGTCCAAAATTTTTTTAAAAAAATGGATTCAGACACAAAGTACAGTGAAAGCGAGGCCTTTAATGTCAGTCTTGCAAGATGGGGTGTCTGGTGGGCAGGCACACCCAAAGCAGTTACAATCAGCATTTTATTCCCTAGTGCGCGGGTCCCTCCCCCGGTTCCTCATTGGCTGAGTACTGTGGGGTGTACAGTCTTCCCGGACGTCGCCTAGGCTTCATTATTAGGGTATTCTTTCTTTCCCCTTCCCAGTTTAAGTTCTTTTGTCAGTTGGCCCCTCCCCAATATCTTGTGTGCTCACAGATTCTCCGGGTGTATGAACTTGGTCACATCCGCAGGCTGCTATGCAAGCAGACTACCAGTGGTAGTTTTCCATTCAGGGTTAAATGCCTTGCCTTGAAAATGGACCACCACTAACTTTATTTCTAACAAATTGGCTCCTCTTTTCTTTTTACTTTTACTGGTCTTATTTTCACTCTTGCGTCTTCTGCTTTTCAAATTGCTCTAGAACCTGTTGACTTTCCTCATCATGGGGGGGAAGTGAGTCTAATTTGGTTTCTAATAATAGCAAATTATTTTGCTGATAGGTCATGGGCATCTGCTACTTAAAACCTGCCTCAGTTAGTCTCTGTGCTAATCCTCTTACACAGGGGATAATACAACACCCTACCGCTCTCAGGACTCCTGCTATAATCATGAGAGATGAAAGAATCGAGCCCAGTAAGCCTTTCCATTTTCCAAACCATCCTCCCACCCATCCAGTGAAGGGGTCATCATCAGTGCCGGCATTTTCGGCAAGTTCATGAGCCAACGTCGTCAGTCCTTGGAGTGCCTTTGTGATTGTGCCATCGGGAGCTGTGTTATTGGGAATAAAGGTACAACACTTTTTCCCCAACATAACACAAACCCCCCCCTTTCTCTGCCAGTATCATGTCTAGCGCTATCCTATTTTCCCAAGTCATTCGGCTAGTGGCATCCAACTGACTAGCTACCCCCTGAAGAGCATCCCGGGTATAATTGATAAACCTCTGCTGATTATAATAGATGTAGTTAATCCAGGCCACATCTTTATTGACAGTGACCCAATGGAAAAATACAGACTCAAATCCAGCAGCTACCTGGTTGCGGGCCTTAAATTCATCGGGGACCCCCCTGGGGACCCCTAATGCGTCAAGATATATATTGGAGTCAAGAGATCCTGCTATTGCTCTTCGTGCCCGGTGATTACTTTCATCCTTTTTGGGTCCCTTGTGGAAGGCCAGGGTGAATGGAATGACCAATTGAACTAGGGCACAGGTCCCGGTCCAGTTGGATGGTAATGAGTTATGAAGGCTCCTTTTCCCACAATACCACCAGACATCAGCCCGGGGTATGCGGAGAGCTGAGTAATTGCCAACACTTGGCCCACTGGTGACGTTTAAGACCTTGGTGCAGGTCGTCAGTTCTCCCACAGGCCTATTGAATTCTGCCCCCTGCCTCGAGAGGCAAGAGGAATAGTTCATGTTCCCTACAGAGAAAGAGGGGATTGCCTTAGGGTCTGATGTTTGCAAAGCGGGAAAGAGCAAAGACAGACTCTTACAGGTCTCGTTTCCCCATGCATCCTTGTCTTGGTACAGGGCCAACATGCAGTACATTCCACGGGGATCAGTGTCCCATCCGAGGGGAAAGGGAACCAGCTGTGCTTGTGGCCGTCCAGCGGCACATGCGAAGCAGTCGCTCTTGTTAAGAGCATGTACCGTAAATTTGACCCATTCGACCCATGCATTCGTATCACCATACCCAGTTTCTATTTCCAGAGTCTGCCTTAACTCTTTCACCTCAACTACCTCCACCCTGTTGGGGTCGTTACTAGATGTTAGTTCCAGTTCAGAAAGTATATTCTTTTCTCCTTTAGGAGGGTTTTTTAATTTCTATCCTAAACCTACCAGTTGGATCTCTCCCAGTAAGATCTACCCCAAACCCATAAGTTCTATTAACCTCCCTATCTGGAACCTTTATAGTCAGAAGGATAGGGTTACATCCTAGGTTTTGACAGTTTGGGTCTGAGGCCCCTTTAAACATACGCAATTTTGACGTTAGAGGTTGTCTCTTCGAATTGGGGGCAGTCCAGCCTTGATATTGCGTAGTCCACCAGACATTGCTCCAGTCTGGGCATGGGGGCTCCGTGTATCGAGGACGGGAAGAGGTTTGCTGTTCAGGGCATAAATATTTTTCAGACCTGCTTAAGGCTCTCTGGTTTCTTAAATTTCCACAAGATATAATTTGGCAGGCGTCAAACTTAATAGTTTGGGGTACCGAAGACTTCGTTACATTGATCACTAGTTTGGGTACCTAGTGTTTTCGCTTTGCAGAACAACACATCCAAGCCAAAGTAATCTGGAGAGAGTAAGCCAGGCCATGATTGGGAGCAGGATTAATGTGTCTTTCTTTTAGGACCACCTTGAAAGGGTTTTTTGTCTCTGTTACCAGTCCCTGGACTTTAGTGTAATGAGTCCACCCCTTTTCAGCTGTTCGTATGGCCGTTTGATAGTCAGGAGCACCAGATACGGACCCTCCCAACTCGGCTGGAGCTTGTCTTCTTTCCAAGTCTCGATCAGGACCAGGTCACCAGGCTGGAAATGATGAACAGTGCGGCAGGGTCTGTCAACCTGAGGGATGACAGGGTGGAGGATATGGCCAGTATGTCGTTTCTCAAAAATTGATCTTTGGTTTCCATAGTAAGGAGATCTGTACCCTGCTCAGGTGTAGGGGAGCCCATATACCATCTCATAAGGGGACAGTCCCACATCTTTCCTTGTAGCTGTCCTAACCCTGAGGAATGCTGTATGTAGGAAGACATTTTGTCCATAATAATTTGGTTTCTAAGAGTATTTTGGTAATTTGTCTCTTAAGGGTCTGGTTCATTCTTTCCACCCTTCCCAAAGATGGGGGATGCCAGGGGGTGTGATAGTCCCAATTAATGTCTAATCCTCCCATTATTCCCCTCAACACCCTGGGTCTGATTTGCTCCAGGATTATGTTAATGACACGCCCTGTGGTGGCAGCCACAAGGGGAAGGCTTCCACCCACCCAGAGAAGTGGTACACTATTGTATTACCATTAGGCATCTTTGTCATCCCACCTTAGGCATCTCTGTGAAGTCTACCTGAATGCTCTGAAATGGTCTTAACCTGGGTGGTCTTCTCCCTCTCATCTGTATCCTACCACCTTTTTATTTATTCTTTTGCAAGTCACACATCCCCCACACACCTGTTTAGCAATGTTATAGATACACACACACCCATAATTCCTAAGTATTGCATCAGACATGGCTTGGGGACCCCAGCGACTCCCCCTATGCAGTATGGACGTCAGCTCCCTCATCATGGGCTTGCTTATCATTTCTCTCCCATCAGGGAGCACCCATCTTCCATCTCCTGTTTTAACTGCTTCTATTTTATCTAAGTCCTTTTCGTCCTCTTTAGTAAACTGGACGAAATGTTATACTCTGAGATACTTGGGATCGAGCTGAAGAGTCTGATTCCTTCCACCAGAGGGGCTCATTTGGCAGCCTCATCTGCGAGTCTGTTACCTACAGCATAGAGCCTCCCCTTTGGCATCCATTTACATGGACAACAGTCACCTCTGTCGGGAGTACAAGACTTTCTAAGACTGGCCTGATTAGTTCTTTCTGGACCAATTCCTTTCCCGTGCTGTTTATGAGTCTCTGTTCTGTCCAAATTTTTCCAAAAGTATCTACTACTCCATAAGCGTATGTAGAGTCAGTGTATGTGGTGCCTTCTTGGCCTTCGAGCAGTGTTAAGGCTGGGTTAAGAGCATATAATTCACATGTTTGGGCTGATCAACTACTATGTGGCCTACCTCCCTCACACAAGGAATGTTTGGTTCCATCAGTGCTATCGAAGCCATTATGTCTCCTAATATTACCAGGATCAGCCAACAGGTTGGCCCCATCATGCAGTGGGACCTCACACAGGTTTAGCCTGACCTCAGTTTGATATTCTATGATGTCCAGGCAGTTGTGTTCGGATACTTCCTGGTTTTCCTCTCCCTTCCATAGAAAACTGGCGGGGTTCAGGCAGGTATCGGTGGTCAAAACCAAATCATGCCTTTCTAATAATATGGCTTCATACTTCAGAATTCAGGAGTCTGTCAGCCATCTCCCGGCTCTTTGATTTAGTGTGCTCCAGACCTGATGTGGAGTGCTTGCTTTTTTTTGCTTTTTTTTTAAATCTTCACTCAAGGATATTTTTTTCATTGATTTTTAGGGAGAGTCGAAGAGAGAGGGAAAGACAGAGAGAAACATTGATGTGAGAGAGACACATCAATTGGTTGCCTCCTGCATGTGCCATGCCCCGACCAGGGCCCGGCCAGGGAGGAACCTGCAACCGAGGTACATGCCCTTGACAGGAATCGAACCCAGGACCCTTCAGTCTGCAGTCCGGCGCTCTATCCACTGAGCCAAACTGGCTAGGACTGGAGTGCTTACTATTAAGGCTCCTCCAAAAGTTAATTTCCTGTTCTACTCTACCAGTAAGGCAGTAGCCGCCACGGCCCGCACACATTGGGACCATCCTCTGGAAACAGGGTCAGGGAGTTTGGAAACAAAGGCCACAGGTTGTCTTTTTCCTCCCCAGGTCTGAGTGAGCATCCCTTCTTACAAAGACTTTCTGAGCTTCTCTTAGTAATTCTTCTCTTGGTTTTTCATTTCAACCCTCCATCTTTTGCAACGTTTTTGGTAATGTCCGGCCAACTCTTGGTCACAAAAGTGACCCTCAAAAGGCCCTGTCCTATTGGGTCTTCCGGGGTCCAGGCTGGGGTATTTTCTCATCTGATCTCTGATCTCTGAGTCTTTAAGAAGGCCGAAGGGGTTTCCTCTTTCCCTTCTTGGGCCTCAGATGCTTAAACACATTTTGAGATCTAGGAGCAGACTCTTACTCCCTTCATTGTAAGTCCCCCGAGGTCCTGCATTTGCACTTGACCCCTGGGGTCATTGTTATCCCAGTTGGGGTCCACATTTGGGAACTTCTGTTCCGTGGGCAAGACCCCCTGCCCAGGAGGATGTTGTCTCTCCCAAATGGTCATGGCTGCCCTTCTGATCATTCCTCTCTCTTCTCCTGTGAATAAGGTTTTCATAATGGCATCCTCTCAGCCCAGATATAGAAACTGGGCCCTAAGAACTGGTCCATCTGTTCTGCTAAATCCAGGGGATCTTCTAAAAGGGGTTTCATCTCTTTCTTAAAATTCCTAACCTCTAGTGATTGTCAAGGGAGCATTCACAAATCCAGTTTCCCCTTGTCCCCTGGGGAGCTCTGGGAGAGGAAACATAGGTTGCTTAGAAGGAATTGGGAAGTTTTCGATGTCTTTCCTACATTGCTCTAATTCTTTTCTTAGATTCGGGTAAGGAGCACTTGGCTGAGCTCCCCCACAATCTTTAGTCCCTGTCTCTTCTGGATCCTTGGTCGCCCTCTGCTCCTCCTGCTCCCCAGTCTGTGTAATATAACGCGGAGGTCAGCATGATAAGGGGTCCCAGGGGTTTTTTTTTGAAGCCCTCCTTCTTCTTTAAGAGGAAACACATGGGCCTGTCCCTGTAAGCAGCAAAGGGCATAGTCTTTCTCCTCCTGTGGATGAGGTCTTTTCATTTACATAAATAACTAGAGTTTGGCACACCCAGTCTTCATCTGAGCCAAACTTGGACCAAAAGACAGAAGGTCTACAAATTGGGTTTTTAGGCCACGTAAAACAACAGCATTTGATCATCTTTTGTTTCTGCTTGTCTTTGGTTTGGGGGCCGTATCCCCAGAACCTCAGCATTCTCCCCAGTGACTATCTGGGGGAACGTCTAAGGAAGCCTCCTTGGCTTCACTTCCCTTGGTTTCCCTGGGCCTAGAATCCTTGTTCCCCATTTGTGGCAGGTCCCTGTGACTATCCCATGCACTCAGCCGCCTGTACTGGAGGTTTCTTGCACCTTCCAAGACTCACTTCATCCATCTCTGGCCATTTCCCTCACAAGAGAGCGAGACTGTGGGTCGGTTCTCCCCACTCGCTTCGTGTCTAGGACACATCCCAATCCCACACACTCAACCTCTGAAAATACCCAAAAACCAAGGCAGTACTTAGAGTCCAATTTTCCTACCTTGGCTAGTGCAAGAGGTTGCCTGGTTGCTGCGGTGCCTGCTTTTTCTCCCCTGCATCGCCCGCGCTGTCTTCCGAATAAGCCTTGGGCTTGTCTATGGCTTCCGCAGAGAGATGGGGCATCCAGGCAGAGCAGGCCACCCGAAATTGGGTGGGACGTGTCTCCCCCTCGACTGGGACTCCTCTCCACACGGGCACAGAGATCCCGGACAAGCCCCCAAAATTGTAAGAAACACACTCACCAGTCCAAATTTTTTTAAAAAATGGACATGGAGAGACAATGTACAGTGAAAGCCAGGACTTCAATGTCAGTCTTGCAAGATTGGGTGTCTGGGGGGCAGGCACACCCAAAGCAGTTTCAACCAGCGTTTTATTCCCTAGTGCACAGGTCCCTCCCGCGGTTCCTCATTGGCTGAGTATATGGTATGTACTATCTTCCCAGACGTCACAGAAGTTTCATTATTTCCTTAGGGTAGTCTTTCTTTCCCATTCCCAGTTTAAGTCCCCTGGTCAGTTGGCTCCTCCCAAACATCCTGTTTGCCCAGGGACTGTATGAACTTTGTGACACCTGCAGGCTGCTATGCAAGCAAACTACCAGTAATTTTGCCTTGAAAATGGACCTCCACTGACGTTATTTCTAACAGTGATGGTTGTCTCCTATTTCATTGTCTAGGATATCTCATTTACTTTTACAAATTAGAAAAACAAATAGGAAGTCTCTAGGATACGATGCCCAATTTTGGGCAAAAATACCCACACTGTTGTCTTTTCATCTGTATATTCTGAAGAAATCCTCCCCTCGAAAGCACCCACACGCACCCTGGTTGTTTATTGTGCCTAATGCTGAGGTTGAAGATCAGCCAGAGATCTGTGACCAGGTGGCACCTCACACCAGAGCCTCAGCCAGAAATCACCCAAAGTGTTTCAAACGTTTCATGATGAAAATTCAACCTGGTGGGGAAGCCAGAGGGATTTTGAGAGATTTTCTCATCTAGCCTCCTCCCCCAGGAACGGATTATGCACAAATTGGTACTCACAGGTGGTAATTAGTTCTGTTCTTAAAAGATTTCTCTAGAGGATAATTTTACCACTTGCTTCAATAGTAGGTTTCAGCCTGCCTTTCTGGAAGGAACTTCTTCCCCCACTTTCATGTGAACCTCTTTTCGTATGGTTTCAGTATAATTTCCTTACTTCCATGCTGTGCGAAGGAAAAACAAACACCTTGAAAATGCCACACTCACCATCAAACACACACACCCACGGGCACACGGAACGATGGTGGGACTCAGCCTCTAGCAGTGGAATAGATCTGTGCCCACGTCGGTCAGCAGAGGCATGGGCAGTGGTGGTGATTGGAGGCCACCTTCTCCTGCCTGCCCCGGAGACCCTCGCCAGGTTCCTGCAGGATGGATGTTTCATTTTCCAACTCAACCATGGAGTTGTTCTCTGAGCCAAGAGAACTAACTGATGTACACAGAGATCCAATCTGTGGCCTCGAAGTCATTATCTCCATGTGCTTTTTGACTGAGCTCACCTGCCGCTCACACAGAAAATCATCTGTTTACGGAATGAGCAGGTCTTAAATGAATAACACGAGGAGTCTTAATTACGCCGCTCTTCATAGGTTCCGATTCTTTGAAAAGAACTCACAGAGGTCCCACCTGCTCAGGCGCCTGTTGGCAGGATATCAAACCTGGTCTCATCACCAGGTTTTCCCTGAATAATGGATGAGCCAGTGTCACGGAAGTCAGAAATAGAAATCAATAAAGCTAAATTCCACCCGCAAGAAGCAGTGGGATGATTGAGAGCGTGGAGGCCGGTGGATTCCAAACACAGTAACGCATATGCTTAAACTCTTGCGCACTCGGGAAAGAAGAGAAGAAAATCTGTGACTTGGGAGGAGTCGTAAGCGATGGGAAGTTGAGGATCTGCCTCACTTGGTGGGAATGAGGAGGGATGGGTAGACAGTCCATGTTCAGCCTCTTCCAGGCGGAAGAGCAGCCGCTTGATGCACAAATTGCCTTTGGCCAGGTCCCAGACACCTCCATAAACCCTGTGTCTGCAGCTGTGTGGCAGAAAGAGATGCACACACGGCCTGTCTGTCCTGGCTTCGTGGAACGTGGCAGGACCAGGAGGTCCGAGAGGCAACCCGCCCCTGCGTCCCTCAGCGCTAAGCTTCCCAGCAACCATCTGCTCAGGTCTAACATCCCTCCCACCCCCCAACCCTTGGCATTGATCACTGGAGAAAAAATATAACTGATTGATTGATTGTTTTTTTTTAGTTTGAGGAAGATTGAAACACTTCGTGTGGAGAGTTTTTTAACGCCAAACTACTCATCTCCCTTTGTTAACGACAACAGGCATCCTTAGGAAGGCAGAGCAGTGTGGAGTGGGAGACAGGAAGGGCAGGGCTGTGCCACACACTGATTCTTAGTCCTTGTATTAGGGGCCTATACACGCGTCCCTTGGGTGAGTGTTCAGACCCACCTCCACCCTGCCCTCCAGACTCCTTGTGAATCTCCATCACCCAGGAGAAGGGGTCTCGTCCCTGAGGGGCAGTGGGGCATGACCGAGGAAAAGCATGAGAACCGATTGAGAACGGTTCTGGAAGGGTGGTGGGAGGGGTCACTGCAGAGGTTTCTGGTGGATTCTCACGAGCGCTTTTTCCTTGAGGACCTTGATGAGTATCAGGTTTCCCTGTAGGCCACAGTGTGCTGACGTCTGAGCCTGATGTCAGGCCTTGTTGATGGTTTGATTGGAATCCTGTTTAGAATGTGCACAGGGACTTCTGGTTCAGCCTTTGTCCCACTGTGTCATAGCCAGATGGGCAAGGTTGTGCTCAACTCTTGTCTGTCATCATTGGGATGGACGGGTTGGGTGGGGTCATTGCTTGAGGACCGGTTGAGCCTTTGGCATGCTGTGCTTGCAGGAATAGACTTTCTCCATGTCGCTCATACTGGTTCTTGCAATTCCCCGAGCCTAGGACTATGTCTGACGTGAAGTGAACCGGTCAGTGCATGGGAATGAGGCCAAAGGGAGGGAGGAAGGGAATACAGACCAACAGTAACTTGTCTTAGTAGGCGGCCTGTGCCTGAGTTAAGCATGGAGAGCTTGGATTCCTTGTGTTTGACTCGAGTCTACAGAGCTGGAGATGGGGCAGCACGGGCTCATGGCTGGTGGAACTAGAAGTGTTGGCATGACTGTGAATTTCTCCGGAAAGACATTGCACGGTGTGCTGTGTGCCACCATCAGAAGGAGCCGCCAGTGCCCAGCTCCACACTCCCTGTGGGCCAGGAGAATTCACGGAGCAGCCCCTGGCCTCGGGGAACTTAGGCTCTAAGATACTTGGCGCTGCCGCAGATGTGCTGTGTTCAGGAAATGCAAGTGGAGGAATAAGAAAAGCTCTCAATCGATACCGGGGTGTCATTAGAGCACTTAGCTCTCCTGTGGATCATCACTAAGTGCCTCTAATGCATCCTTGGGGCAGGGAGAGGAGGGGGGAGGAGTCAACAGAAGGCCAGGGGTTTGGGCCGCAGCCAGGAGGGTGTGGTCCGAGAAGGAGGCCTGGAGGGCTCTGGGTCTCAGGAGATGAGAAGGGCAAGCAGCTCATGTGGGGCCCCTGGGAAGGCCCTGTGGAAGCACGGTTTGTAAATGACCCCACCCCGCCTAGCGGAGGCCCACGCGGATGACGGGAGGTGGAGGGAGGCAGGCCTGGAACACTGGCACACATGGGTTTTATTGTCAGGCAGGGTGATTGTGAAAATTTGCATCCATTGCCAATGCTTCAAATCAGGACATTTGACACCAATACCCAGGTTTCTGGCTTCTCTAGACGACTGGGAGATGGGCCTGCCTCGCCGTGCAGGGGCAGCAGCTGGTTGGACCCGAGCGGCCTCACTCCGCGCTGTGCAGGTGCACGGTTCTGACCACCACACACCACCACCCCCCACCACCAATCCCCCCCCCCCACACACACACACACACTTCATCAGGCACTTGACTTCGAGCCACTGATTAGAGAGCCAGCTTCCTGCTTCTATTGGGAGGTACTCCAGGTTTGGCCAGTTACAGTAGCCCTGCAGAAGGTGCATAAGATGGTGGGCATGGGTGTGGGCATGGGGATGGGGGGATGCTGGCAGCTAAAGCACAGAACGGCTCGCTGTGTGCAGCCCCTGTTCTGAATGCTCTGCTTGCTTTGATTCATTCATCCCCACGGCCCCCTGTGCAGGCAGGTGCTCTGTGACCCCTGTGTCGTGTACACACTGGGAAACCAGGGCACAGGTTTCATCATTAGAAGTAACTGCCCTGCCTGAGGGCGTGCCGCTTGTAAGTGGAGAAGCGAGGATTTTTGGCCAAGCCACTGGCTCCAGGGTCTGTGCACTTGACCAGTGATGAATAAGAGCCGTCACTGAGCACTGGTGTGGACTAGAGCTGGCTCTTCGTGCTGTGTGTGTGCGCCGTTGGGGCACCTGCTCTGTGCGAATGAGGACATGGATGGGGACCTGGAAAGGATGGGATGTCCTCAGGGACACGGCTGGAATCCTGAATGAGGGCGCAGAACCAGGAAATCCTGGGGGATTTCAAGAAGGAAATCAGGGGCTCAGAAAGCACAGTGATGGCAAGAGACAGGGGTACAGAGAGACTGGAAGGAGGGAGGGGGCAAAACAGTTATTAAAAGGACCCAGGCAAACACGCCTGTCACATTCCCTGCTTTTGAAACAGCGTCGGGTTGTGGTTCTCTTCTGCGTACTTGGCTTATGTTTCTTGCTGCTCCAGCCCAGAGGAATTTGCTCCCACCAGCCAAACTTTTGCCTTAAGTAATGGCTCTGGGGATGAAGTAAGGTCTGATCTTGTCTGTGCTCTGCAGTCCAGTCTCTTTCATGGGAAAAAGCCTTTGATCTCCCTCGTGGACAGCATTTCAGGGCAAACTGGAGGGACCACGCCTAATGGAGCCATGAAAACTTGAATGGAATCCCCACTTCAAAGCTGTGCAGAGACGCCTGCCGGGAAAGTTTTCCCTGGGGAACTCCTGGAATTCCTGCTTCCAGAGCCTTCAGGTCCCAGCTCGAATTCCAGGCTCCTGTAGAGGCCCCTTTCCACCCTCCTGTGACTGAGGCAAGGGGATGCCTCCAGATGCATGTTCCCTCTGCTTTTGGTCCCCCTCAGGCCAGACCGTCTCACACTGTGCCTTGATGAGCACTGACAACCTGGGGCAGCAGGGTGCCATTTATAGCTGAGCTGTGGTGGCCATGGCCGCAGGCTGACCAGTGCAGCTTGGCACACGCTTCTCCATGGCACAGTTTACATGGAGACCAGACACCAGACACCCAGTGCCCTTGTCAACCCCCTTCCAAGCTCTGCCTGAACTTGTCGCCTGTCTCTCCAGGTAAATTGGGTGGTTCCCACAGTCCTACACCCACCTACGCTTTGGAACAGCACCTTCTCTGCTGTGTTTCCCATAACATTAATGGGAAAGCCTCTGCCGGTTTTATGTTCTATTTTATACTATATCAAAGTATCTGTTTATATGATAATGTGATAACTTACTTTTAACTATCACCAAATTGTCATATAACATCCAGGCACAGATACAATGTATCTTGTCCATTTCTGCTTCCCAAATATCATCACACCCTTCTGTAGAAGTTCATGTAATAAAAGTGTGATCCCAAGCTCTATAGCCTGGCTTTGGTTTGTACTTAACCTCTCTTTTCTCGTCTGTTAAATGGGTATAAGAATCACTACTTTGTAGGGTTGTTATAAGGATTAAAGGTGGTTATTTAAATGACTAAGATCGTTTCAGCCAAACCATACAGCCTGAATTTTTAGCACAACTACTTTATGCCTTTGAATTGTTTAACTTTGCATTTTCAGTTTACTTTTGTCCCCGTGTTTGTAAATGCTTCGAAGTCAAGGGCCAGGTACTAAGACTGGTTTGCATTTCTCATAGCACATCGCTGGTATTCTGTATGTCACGTCATTTGTGTATAGAAACAATCTCATGGACCTAAAGCATAAAGCAGCATGTTCTACCAGAGTACGAAGAAAATAACTTAAAAAAATAAAGAAGTATTTCCTACAGAGCATAGCCACTGAGTGGGATCTTTACAAACAAGGAAAACAGGAATCTTAGGTACTTGTTAGCTCTGAGCACTTGCAATATCTGGAGGCCCCACCCTGTGTAGCCAACGGGCATCGTGGTGTGTAAGTTAGGTTGGAGTTGAGTTCTTGACTGGTTAACGATGGTGTTTCTATCGACATTTAATGAGCGTTTATTTCAGATTTGCAAGGTGCTCCTGGAGCGTGTTTGTTTTTCAGGTCTCGTGATTGCATAGGCCTCCAGAAGCTTGGAGACCCTAGAGCACTGGAATGAGGGCCTGGTGGGTCGAGGGCAGAGGGGTGGCGTGGTGAATGAACTCAGGTAGCCCAGGATGTGTGCCGGACCCGAGGTGCCTAGGAGAAATGTCAGGTAGAGGGACTGAGGGCCGATAAGGAGGAAATGGTGAGTTCTCAGGCACCAGCATGGTTCCTGATTAGGGTTGTTTTGTTGGGGGAAAACTGTAAATCTAGCACTTTCAGATCCTTTTTTTTCCTTCAGATAGTTCTCAGTAAAGATTCCCCCCATAAACCCTCCCCCCTCAACCCTCCCCCCCCCCACCCCCAGCCACTGGATGGAACATAAATGAGTTTGGGGGCAGCAGAGGCATTTTTTCTTGATGGTGCCGTCCCCGTGGTTTCACAGAGAAACTTGATTTCTCGGGGTCCAGCTCCTCATCTGTAAAATGTGAGAGTTGGCTGAGGAGACCCCAGAGTCTGTTTCCATTAAAACTGACAGGTATTGGTATGGATTCCTTCAAAATTGTCCCGTTGCTAACTGTCACCCAGCGAACTGGAGGGAGAGGGTTACTTACAGGTCTTACTTTAAAAAACAACGCCAGGCACCCCCAGTCCTGCTCAGTTGCATGAGTCCAGGGGCCGGCCCACTCTGTCCGCACAGGGCGGATAGTAAATTCCGTGGGCTTTACAGGTGACACCGCTCAGCTACGGCTTCCCACCTCCCCTGTGACTGTGCAATGCAGTGTTGTTACTTATGGACACTGAAATTGGAATTTCACATCATATTCATGTGTCACAAAACATTACTTTTTAAAAAATAATTAGAAAATATACAAAAGATTGTTGGCGGACGAGCCTTCCATGCCCAAACAGGCAAATCTGGCCCATTGGGCTGTAGTTTGCTGACTTTTGAATTAGGCTGTTCCTCCTCTGTGGCCGTAAGATTTTATCCACGTTCCCATTGCGGTCCTGTGTCTTTCGTGGCGCTGTACCATCATTGGATTGTGTCTATTTCTCTTCCAAGCATCTTATGAGCAGGGACTGAGACCTTCCGCCACAGCCGCAGTCCCTGGCGCATAGTAGGTGCTTGCAGAATGCTTCCTGAGTAAATGGTGTGGTCATTCTGCCACTTGCAGGATGAGTGTGTGTCTGCATGAACATTGGGAAACTATAGTTTTGTTTCTAGAATGGAACATCTGTTTGGCTAGATCCATACTGAAATATATGTAGCGCTTTCCCAGTGCTGCCTGCATAGTTGAGTTGCTCTCCCAGCATTTCTAAGGCTGCCATGCTTGTAAATAGCCTCTCCTTATCTGTCACCTTCCTTTCGAAGAGTTACTCAACTGAGGAGCTCTGCGTGTGTGACTCAGAGTAAGTGGCCATGCTGTCAGATGGAAGGGGGAAGGGCTTGGGAGAGGAGGATGGAGAAGAGACAGGGGAGACAGCCGCCTTGACTGCCACAGATGTTCTGTGAATATACCACGTGGTCCATGGGAATGTCTAGAATTCTTCCTCTCCTATTGGCAGGCTTGTAAAGAGTACAGGCTGTCTGTGGACCCCAGTCTCTCAAGAGGCTTATTTAAATGAGCCCCTGAAATATTTATCTTATCCCTTGTTTGTCATTTTAAGGTAAGAGCTTTATCGTTTCAGCTAAGGAATGATAGTCGGTATTCGGGTATCGGTGTGTGTGTGTGTGCTGGCGTCCCTGCTCCCATGAGAGAGATGCGGACACTCAGGGAAGATAGCTGTGTGCGGGCTGTATACTGGGCGATATGATGCCAGGATGCACAAAGAAGAAATTACGGCCATTTACCTGTATGTTATTTTCTCAATTTGAAGCACTTGAATTCCAGAGCTCTTAAATCAAGAGGCTGAATTCCTGGCATTTGAAAGTAGACCACTTGAATAAGCTGCTTAAACCATTAGAATGGCTTTTTAAAAAATTCGCCCGCTCCTTGGATCATGTGCTCTTGAGAGTTACTTAATTGAAGTTGTTGCCTTTTCATTTCCCTTCAAATGAAAATGATTTCTATAGTTAAGAAAGTTTTCATTTTATTCCTATGGGTAGGCGTGTAGATTTCTTATTTCAGGCTCTTCCCAACAGGTGACATCGGGCAGTTTTGCACAAACCTGGCATAGTGCGCCATGCCTACACACGGACTTAGGATCTCAACTCAGACACATACACACACCCCCACCCGCATCCCCCCTCCCCCCGCCACCCTATCTGTAGATACAACATTGCCATATTTTCAGGGTTTCAGGCCCATATCAGCTCGAAACTGTCTTTGCCTAAACCAGGCATCAGGCAAGAGAGAAGATGGGGTTGCGAAAATATTACAACGAAGTTACAAAGTTGTCCTGCCAGGCATTCGTTATAGAGCATTTGCTTCTGTTGATGGAAAGTAAAATAGCACTAAAATGCAAAGTGTGGAGGGTGGAACCAAAATCAAAATCATCTATTTGCATAAAATGGCTGTATCCATCAGTCCCTACATGGGGCCCTGAGGAAACAGCAGTGCATAAGTTACAAACAGCAATGGATAAGTAATGAGATCTCTGCCCTGTGGCATTTATATCTTAGTGGGAAGACAGAGCAAACAGGCAGCGGAACAAATATGAAATGTGACCTGAGTTGGGTAAGTGCCATAAGAAGAATAAAACCAGGTGAGGGCAGAGTGGTGGTCGGAGCGTCCTGTTTTAGGTAATGCGGCCAGAAGAGGCCTTTCTGAAGAACTGATGTCAGGACCAGGACGACGAGATGGTATCAGTCACATTACCATCAGGGAAGAGCTTTCTAGGCAGAGTGCAAGGGCAGAGGCCCTACAGCAGGAGCAAACCCGATTTGGTGAGAGGACAGCAATCAGTGTGGCTGCAGAGGAATGGGCAAGACCAAGGAAGGAGCTGGCATTGGCAAGCAGAGGCCAGACCGTTAGAAACTCTCACATCAAGACTGGGTTTTAGGATGAAGGCCTTTTGACCAGGCTACTGGTGGCAGAGGTGGTCACATGTGGTTGTTGACCATAAACTCTTAGAGAGTAGAGGCTTTGCATATACCTAACCTCTCTCCCTCCCCCTCCCCCTGCCCCCCCCCTTCCCTGACACAATTCAGGCCTATATTGAATTGTCTGTCTCATTGAGCCTAGAAGTTAAGATCTAATTTGACACCTTCTAGTAATTCCTTTCTAGCTGTTCTTAGCTCTTCTGGCTTCCAGAAAGCTCATGTACCAACTCAATTTTTTTGTTTGTCTGTTTGTTTGTTTTATTCATCAAAGTTTACTTAGTTCCCAGGCATGAATATGTTAGAACTTTGATTAGTGTTCAAGTAGGGATTGGGTAAAGAAGTAAAAAAAAAGGATGACTTTAAGATTTTATTACAGTAATCATACTTAACTTTCAACAATAAAGATTTAAAAGACCATACTGAAGTTCTGTGTCACACTTTGCAACTTACAGAAATTATTTTATTTGTATCACTGAGTTTTGCACAGGAGATTACCTCTTAAAAGATGGTGGATGGATGGATGACGGATGGACGGGCACACCATTGAGTTGATGTATATTTTGATAAGTGGAAGGAAAGAGATGTAGTCTGTTCCCTTCTTCTACCCCCTGAAACTGGGATTATTCATTTAATTTAATTTTTCTTAGTAATCCAGATTTGAGCTTTTCCAACCAAGTCCTCCATGCCTTCCCTTTTCTTCAGTTCTACAGCTCCGTTCCCAGAGGGCATGAGAAAGGACATGAGGGACTGGGATACTGAGCGTGTGAATATATGAAACCTTGTTGAGGGTGAAGGGACTCAACCCTAGAGTGTGTCCCCTCATCAGCCCCTGATCTGCTGCAGGGCAGACACCAGGCCTGGGGAAGACCATGCCCTGGGAAAGCATATCTTTTAACTGAAAGATTGGGTCAATTAAAATGTGAGCAGTAATTCTCAGCCTTAGCCTGTTACTGTGAGGGTACGTATTGAGAAAGACCATTGACATTTTGGGATTGATGGAAATGGTGACCTGGGGGGTGGGGAAGAGTAACGGTTTATAAATCACATATCCTCGTAAAGCATACAGCTCATTCTTGTTTAGTGCAGTCAGAGTTGTGCAACCAGCACCATAATCAGTTTCAGAATTTTCTCATCACCGCTGGCATTTGAGCTCTGATTCTGAACCTTGAGAGAAAGTACCTTATGAGCAAGTGGGATAGGGGATAGGGCAGGTGATGGGGGGGGTAGGGCAGGTGAAAGGGGGGTAGGGCAGGTGAGGGAGGGATAGGACAGGTTATGAGGGGTAGGGCAGTGGGGCCTGGTCCCCTTGATGCTTGCAGTGTGTCCCATGGGGGTTGCCATCTCTGCTGGTGTCCTCAAGAGTTTGTTTGTTTGATCAGGCCATTTAGAGAACACACAAAAAACGCAGATATTGAAGCATTCTGTTATCTCCCTTTTACCTGGAAGTTTCTTCTTTCTCAAATGAGGGCCCTGGGGGATGGAACAACCTTCAACTTTATTTCACACTGGAGTTTATAACCCTGAGGCCAAGGGGCTCCACATTAAACACACACACACACACACACACACACACACACACACACACACACACGCACTTACACAGGACAGTGAGAAACCAAACGCTGTTTTGGTCTGTCTTATTCTCCTACACATGCCGTTTTGAAGGGCTGTAAGGCCAGGAAGTTTTGAAATGAGAAAACTACTGTGAACGTTGCTTCTCTCTTTGAGAACATTTCTTGCCGGCGGGTGTTGTGCCCAGAAGCACTGTTTCGATGTTTCGGGTTCCAGGATGAGGCTTCCCAGCCCGTGGTCGGTAGACGAGTGCAGGTCGTTGAGATGGGAAGAACCCTGATCAGTGCCCACCTTTGTATCTGTTGCCTGTGCTTCCGGAAATAGGATGTGTGCTCATTATACTCAGGTTTTCTTGCCTTTATTAGCGCTTTAGTAGTCCTTTGCTTCACAAAAACTTAGAAAGCCCGAAACTACCCATTTCTGCTACTGCCTTCCAGCGAGCTGTGCGCCGGGAAGCCTGTTTGCGCGTCTGTAAGAGTGAGTGAGCAGCACCTGCCCTGCATCCCATCGCACGTCCATCCACCTGACAACACAGGTCTCTGCTCGTTTCTGTCTCCTCATCCCGCCCCGGAGTGTCAGCTCCTAAAGGAGGGGGCTCTCCTCTCCCTGCATCGCCGCATGCCCGGCGTTTGCAGCCGTGCTTGGCATGTGGTAGCGGCTTGGTTCACATGACCTGAAGGAAATGAACATACGAAGGTGCTCAGTGAAGTCGGGAAGTGGGGCTTTGGGAGATTCGGAAGGACCCCTCTCGCTTTAACATATGATCATCGCTCCGAAAGCTGTCTCTGGAGACCGCTCTGGCGCATTCTTGTGTGCGAATAAAGGATAACTGGGTTTTCATGTGCCCCGATCTTACCTTTTGGTGTGTTTCCTTTCTCTATAATCTTTAGAAGAAAATTAAATCTGAGCATCTTCATTCTTGTAGCTATAAGAAGACAAGGTAAGAGGGTTTGTGTTGCGTGTGTGGTTGTTTTTTTATTGTTTTCTTTGAAGTGAAATTCTTATTCACATCTTACCCTGAAGGGCAAATACACACACACACACACATCAGCTTACATATTAACACATGTCCAGAGCCCATGGGAAGTCAGAAAGTGGACCTAAAAGAAGTCTGACAGCTTTGCCTTTTCATACCCTTCTCGATAGTTCGTAGGTGGACACATTTGGCCATAGGCAGATACCTGTGTCTCTTTGCTGGCAGAAGACGTAAGAGAAGGACTTGCAGATGACACGTGTAGGTGAAGTTTAGACAAGGGAAAATACTTGAAGGCTCCTGGATTATTTTGGAAGCTTGCCTTGGGTTGCATTTATATTATAAGGTCAAGCTTAAGGTTAGGAAAGGCCATTGGCAGCAGACTATATTTGTGCCTAAGAAAATAGTTTGTCTTTTGCAGAAACTTGATTCCATATTGGCTTGGTTTCTCAGGGTGATTTTGCCTCAATTCTGTCCAAAAAGGATTTCTAGTCACCTAGGGTTACGATGAACTGCATGTCTCTACTAGGTGACTGTGAGCTGGGTTTTGTGGGTTGGTTTGTGGCAACTCTTTCCTCGGACTGTCGCTGTCGGCATCCGTGCAGAGAGAATGTCTTGCGTAGTCAGGGCTGAATATAGGTTTTTACTGTTTTCACTCTCCTGCGAGATGGAGCTTAGGGAAGCCCTTATGTGAACTGATGTGCCCCGGAGAGAACGCTCACGTGGTTCCACTGGTGGACACCCTGCAGACGGGGCTACGCTCAGAGTCTTGCCTCGGAGTTGCCAGGTGCTCATTCCTGGCGCTCCCGCACCTCCATAGTCACGGAAAAACGGCAAAAATGGGATTGCGGAGCTAACTTCCAGACACCATTATTGTGGCTGACATTGATCATTTGCTACTCCCACTGTATGCCATGATGTCAGATTTCCTAACATTTACCTGCAGAAGGAGGGAAGCAAACCCTTTCGGCAAAGAAAGGGCGTTTTTCTGTGTGTTCATGAAGTCACCCTGTGGCCTCGTCGTCCATCGTCGCAGCCATCACGATGCACCCTCGTAAAATAACGCAGCCAGGCGGATGCTTAGGTTATAAAAGAGAGCGCAGGTGGGTTGTCAGAAGCGATATCTAGGTTAGAACATGTAGCTGTACTCCCAGCCCTCCTTGAAAGAGGCTGTTTATAACACAGTGCGGGTATTTGTGCTGCTCCCTTGTATGCAGCCTGAATGAAGAATCGGCCCCCGAGAAAGAGCGTTGAAAATAAAACCCATGTGGTGGGGATCTGACTTGGCGGCCAGAGGAGTTGTAAGTGCTGCTCGTTTCCTAAGGCTGCTCAGCTGCTTCCTCTTGGTTGTGAGATATGTCGGCCTGGCACCTGGGCTTTATTTTTACTGGTTTTTTGTTTAATGTTCTGGACTTGAAAATGCGTGCGTACTGCCGAACCGCCACTTGGCAGGCTCTCGGGGGATGTGCGCCCCAGGCTCCTAGGAGGGGTTTGTCTTCTTCCCTTTCCCGGCCGACCTGGCCCCCACCTGTGGCCCCCTCGGGTTCTGGCTCCCAGCTCCGGCCATTCTAGTACTCTCTCCCCATCAGGAGGCAAGGCCGGTAGAAGAAACTCATGCGAAGAAAGTATAAATTACTCCTCAATAATGCTGATTGCAAAAAAAACACACACACCCTGATTAATGGACTGTGCCACCGTTGTGTGAATACGCTAAGTGGTTTTTAAAAATAGCTCTTTGCTAGACTGTTTTGGTTTGGGGGGGGTGTACTCTTGGATTGTTTTTATAATTTTTACGCATAGCATTGATAGGAAAATGCAGAAACTCCTACAATAATCCATGCAGCGTTTAGATGGGGCGCCCTCCCTCCTCCCCTCGCGCTGATTTCCTGGCGTTCTCCTTGGCTTCTCCCTGGTGCTGAAGCACGAGTTTCCCGCATTTCCCAGTGTAATTGTTGATGAAGCGTTGCACATCCCGTGATGATTATGAGAAGATTACTGTATTCAGCTTTTAATCTTGTGAGTGTCAAATATTTTGCTTTGATGGTATCTTTATTATTATTATTCATAGCTCTTTCTGTTTGAGTAATGCAATCAGGCAAAATAAAGGTAATGCCACAAATTCAGTGTTTTTTAGAGTAATTCTTTGTCTCAGAATGGAAAGTGCCATCTACGGGCCATTCTCAGATGCTGATTGGGATCGGTGACGACGGGATCAGGAATATTTTAGACTTCTTTGGTTGCAAGTATCAGAAAGCAGCTAGCTTAAGCATGGAACACACAACAAATCTCAGAGGGAAGGGGGGTGGGAAGAGATTCACCAAAGAACTTCTATGCATATATGCATCACCCATGGACACAGACAATAGTTCTGTAGGTCTAGGGGAGGGTGGTTGCAGGGTAGAGGAGGGGGGGGGCGGAGGGAGGGGGGAAGGACAGCCGTAATACTTTCAACAATAAAGATAAATTTTTAAAAAGAAGAAGAAATAGAGACAGGGAGAGACCTGTTAGAGTCACAGCTGAGGGTCTCCCAGGACCCAAGGCCAGGCGTGCAGCCGGGGGTCATCCGGACTGGGAAACGGAAGGCTGCCGGGATGCGGGCAGCACCCATGCCTTCTCTGCTCCTTTCTCTGTGTCCTCTGTGTCTTCTCGAACGCTGCACATGGTCTGCGGTCAGCTGTAGCTTTCAAGCTAAGTGTCCTCTGTGGGCAAGAGTGGCCAGGTGGACAGGCCATCTGTCAGCCCCAAGTGCCCCGTTCCCAGGAGCAGCTGGAATCCCCACTGGTGTAACGGAACTCGTGTGTCCTCTCTGGTCCAGCCGGCTGGTCCGGGAGCCCAGTGTCAGGAAGTGCAAACCTGGTGACCGAGCAAAGAGGCAGCTCCTAGGGAAAGAAGCGTATTGCGAAAGGCCCAGCACCCCCGTCAGCGCTCTGCCTGTGTTCTCTTGTGAGAAGGACAGCGTCCCCAGCCCCATCCAGCCGTCAGCGATGGCCCCACTCTTCTCTAGGAGCCTAAATGTCCGATTCCAGGACACCCATTCTGAGGCAAGAGCCTGGATCCCGAGATATGATGATGGTCAGCTGCCTGCTGCTTAGCTGGGTGAAGGGAGCAGCACTTGAATAGCTCCCGTTACTGTGTCCACAGGCCCAGCAGACTTTCTGGTTCTTTCCGTAGGTACTGAAGTCTCCACATTACAGGTGAGGAAACTGAGTTTGGGAGGTAAATGTCTTTATTACCTGATGTCCTGCAGGCAGAAAGCCAGCCCACCTGTTCTGGTTGACTCCTGAACAGTGCAGACCCCTGGCTGTCTGCTCCAGCCACAGTGGGAGGGCTAGTCTTGCATTTCCACGGGCTCACAGTGGCCACCTCCAGGGTGTGTCAGGAGAGCAGCAGGTGGTTGATCAGGACATGGATAGGTAGATGTTTGGCCCAAAGTAGAAAATTTCCTGGGGACAGTCCACATATTGAGTAGTACTTGTGCACATGATGAGGATTGACCTTGGCACGAACTCTCCACACAGAGACCTAATGTCCACCCACCTGTTTTGGCCGGGCATCGAGGAGTAATGTGATTGTTTCACTCGGTGTGGAGTGGCACAGGGATAGAGTTCTGGCTGGCCCAGCCACTGTCCTTCCCTACTTGTCACTCAAAGGACCCCACTGTCGGTGGTACAGGGGTGGCACTAATTGGAAAATTGAGGCTTATCAGAGTCAGAGCTAACAAATGAAGTCACAGAGCCAGGAAGGTCGGTGCAGTTTCTCCAGGAGGGATTATTGGAAGCAAGTATTGAGTGAGGCACGATACGAGAATCAAGCTGTCGGTGCAGATGCGCTACTGTGGGAGCACGGGGGCTGGGGCTGGGGTCCCGAGAGCCAGGCCAGCCCTGCACTGGCCACCCGCGGGCCCCAGGCAGGTCACTGCCACTGCACCACTCGGGTTCCTTTCTCCTTTTCTTTTTATTATGTCGTGGAAAAAATAAAAAAGCACATAAACATATAATGAAAAGAAAGTCACCCTCCTGCCAAAGAAGCCCCCTCGTCCTCCCCACAGAAGTCCCCAGCACGACCAGTCTCTGATGTGCCGTCTGAGAGCTGATGCCTTTGCATGCCTGAGTGTGTGTGCATATTTGTGCAAAGGGACACATTCCAAGTACATTTTTTTTTCCAGAGAGAGAGAGAGAGAGAGAGAAACATCATTGATGAGAGAGAATCATTGATCAGCTGCCTTCTGCACACCCCACAGTGAGAGGATCGAGCCCACAACCGGGCATGTGCCCTGACCAGGAATCAAACCATGACCTCCTGGTTCAAGGTCGATGCTCTACCATGGAGCCACACCGGCCGGGTTCCATGTACACTATTCTGATCGTGAAGGTATTCTGTGCTGGTGCATATAGGCCTGCCCTCCTTTCTGTGGGCTCCAGAGTATGTCACTGTGGACGCAGCCCCAGGTAGTTGGCATTCTACAGGGTTGCAAAGTGACATTTGTTATTCCTTAATTGAGTGAGCGCCAAGGCCATTTGGATTGCTTTTTCTGTGTATTTCCTGCTCAGGCCCACTGCTCCTTTCCCCTCCCTATTGAATTGTTCTTTTTTTTACTTCACCTCATTTTCCAAAGAGATAATGATCCAAGTGCCTAATCAGTTCTGCAATTGGGAATATTTTTGTTTAGGGAGAGTGGTCTGATTGGTGGTATTTGCTGAGAAGTTGGGGTACGTAGGCAACACCCCGCTCCAGCTCGGTTTACCCGGTTCTCTCCTCATCCCCGGCTGAGGGGCGGGCGGTCATGCCGAGTTCCTCAGCAAGCCTGGACTTGGCCTTTGAATACTTAAGCAAAGGAGGACGTCCAGATCACACAGACCAGTTTTTCCTGGTTGAACAACAGAGGAAGAACGTGGCATTATAGGACAAGGTTGTCTGGGGGTCAACTAGTTCTCTAGACTTTGACCCGGGTTCAAATTCTCTTAGCTCTAGAATTATGAGCCCCTGGGACCTTCTTTGGACTTCAGTTCCCTCACCTCTAAAATGAGAACAAGAAGAATAACAATAATAATACTGTCGTTGTAAAGTTGGTTTGAGCGATAGGAGGAACATATTGAAGTACCTGGCACATGGTAAGTTTTCAGTAACTGATGGCTTCTAGTATTAGTATCATCATCATCACTGTTATTGTCATCACCGTAAGCCAAACGAGTGACAGGAGCGGCCTGGGCTAAGGCTAACAATGTGTGTATGAGGCAGCCATGTCATATTAGTCTTCGACCTCATGCACCTGCTCCAGACAGTGAAGTTTGGTCCGCTCCTAAGCAGTAAAACTTGATTTGCACCGACGTCGGTTTCACTTGTCTTGTGACTCTATCACTCACCTACAGGCCTTGTGCTTCTGTTGCTAGAAATAGTACATAAATAAATGCCCATCTGGTTTTCTGGCCCTGAAAAGGGAGAGTGACTTGCAAGTATTGTACTTGCATTCTAAGTGGGAAAGATGTTAAAACTCTTCTCCTCATCCCCACCTCCCCCCCAACCCCAAGAAGTTGAAGGACAGGGAAAAAAAAGGTAGATCTTTCTCTCTCTGCATCGCTTAAACCCAATTTATGAAACTAACAAAGCAAGCTGGGTGGGCTGGAATAAGTCTCCCCAAGAAGAGATGGGCGTCTCCCAGCTGTTCCCACGAAGCTGCAGGTTATTGACAACCAGGAGCGCCGCCTGCCCCGAGATACCAGTTCAGCTCTCTGGTTCCGCGGGGTTGATGGGGAAACCCTGACTGCGCCCGCCCGGCTGGAAACGCTCTCGGGGAGGAGGGAAGCCGAGGGAGTTACATCTGACTGTTTATCACCATCTCATTCATAGATTTCTGCCCCTTTCCCCCGTTGATCATTTGCCGTCTCTTTTTTAGTATATAATTGTTCATTTTAAATGTTCGTGTTTGCTGGAGCTGGTGTATGTTAATTACTGGCAGTCTGTAATTATGTTGTCTATCCGTCATTTCTGGGGCCGCCAGGGTAGTAAGCTAGAAGTCTTCCAGTAGCCAGAATTTTAATTTATAAATCTCCCCCAAACCATTTAGAAATGGATACATTTTGGGTTATTAATATTCATTATCAGGTTTTAAGCTCGGAATACCCTAACTTAAAGATTTTGATTTATTCATTTATCCCACAATCACTTACTGAGCATCTGCCGTGTACCAGGTGCCTGGGATATCTCTGAATAGAGCAGACAAAAGTAAAATAATTCTGCTTTCTGTGTGTAACCGACGGAACTGCCCAGGCGACCCCGATGCCACTGTCCCGCTGGTGGCACTGAGCGTGTGTCCTCTCAGCTGCTGAACACGTGTCCATTTCCAGCACTGTAATAATGAGGAATCGGTAAGAAATTAGAAGCCACTGACCTCATTAAAGTTATTATTTCACATTAAAGTCCCCCTATATGATACTGGCAGCTGAGACCTACTTGGGAAACACAGTAATTTAAAGATTATCAGATTAGTTCCAGACATCCCCGGGATCTGTGTGCAAATTAATTTAGAGGCACATCGAGTTGTTTCAGAGAAGTAACAGGGCTGGGAATTAGGAGGCGTGCTTTTGCCCTGTGGACCAGGTAAACAACTGGTGATACCGCCTGAGGCCTCAGCCCTCAAAGGAGGGTTCCAGCACCCTCGCTTGAAATCGATCCCTGGGAATAATTCCCAGGGCTGGGCCGTTCTGGTGCTAGGAGCCTGAGACGTGCCGAGGACGAAAGGTTCGGCAGAAATGGAGTCAGAGAGGTTTTGTGGGTGGAGCCTGCTGGAGAGCAGCTCCTGAAGGAGAAAGGATTTCAGGGAAGTTAGGCAGTTGGAAATGCTCTATCTAACAAGCCATATGATTGAGTTCCTATATTCATTTAGCAGTTTTTCTTAGTGTCTGTATAGTGTGCTGGAGATCCTGCCCATCGTGGAGCTTACATTTCAGTGGGCGAGCAAGACAGACAGGACAGACCGATGGACAGATGGGATGTAATACAATGTAATGTACAGTTAATTATAACAAATAATTATAGAGCAGGGTACTATAAAGCAGCTGAGTTTGATGCAAGTTCAAGGCTTAATGCATCTTTCTGGACTTGAGTTACTGAGCAAGTAACATCTGGCCTTATCTGAACCCTGTGGTTGTATTTTTTGCCCAAGAAACTTTGGATTTCAACAAGAGACCCGTTCTCCTGAATAATCACATTGACAGGGGAAGTGAGCATACACCCACCCCACCTTGTAACGGAAACCCAGTGTAACACCCTCGATCATATCTGTCCACGGCTACAGGCCGTGCGACCATTTGTCAATCTCGAGCCTCTTCATTTTCTTGCCAAGGAGACTGAGTTCTGCATTGAGATTGAGGACCCTCAGACAAAGGACTTCCTCCCCTGCAGGGGGCTCCAGTGTCCCCATCGGAGGGAGTAGGTGACCTCTGTATCGTTCCTGTGGCTGCTGCAACCAAGAACCACACACTTGGTGGCTTCAACCCTGCACGTTTCTTAGCTTACATTCTGAAGGTCAGAGTCCACAAGGGGTCACGTGGGGCAAAACCAAGGGGTTTCCTGGGTGCTCCTTTGGAGCCTCCAGGGGAGTCTGTGTTCGTCACCTTTCCCAGCGCCTAGGGGTCACCCACATTCCTCCACCTGCCAAGCCAGCAGCAGCAGGTCCAGCTCTTCTCATGTGAGGTCCCTCTGCCCTGCCTCTTCCCCTTCTAAGGCCCTTGGGCCCACACAGGAGATCCAGAAGCTTCCCCAGCTCCAGGACCTTCAATCTGCACCCTGCACCCTCCGTTCCTTGTGTGATAAAGGGAACATGCTCGAGGTTCTGAGCTGAGGATGTGACCACCTTGGGGGAGGGTGGGGGAGGCATTATTCTGCCTACGGTGCTCTCCAAGCCCCCTTCCAGCTCAGCATGCTGCAGTTCCAAGTGTTGGCTCCTTCCGGAAACTTCCAAGGTCGTGGCGGCTGACGGGCCCAAGAGCAGCCAGTGCCAGTGGCATCGTCACAAGCCCCTTGCGTGACCACGCACGCTCTCTTTCTTTAAATGGTTAGCTTATCTTTCGGGCTTGCTTATGATTTCCAAGAAATCTATCATGAGAGTAGAGATCACAGGGATTTGGTGAGAGAATCAATAGGCCACAGGTTCCAACAGCCCCTGGTTTCAAAGGTCTCTCTCTCTCTCCATGGTGAAGTTTTCAAAACAACAGATATTTCTTTCCTTCTTTTCCTCATATCTTCCTGCTGGGTTATTATAGCAAATGTGTGTAAGCATGTACTGTGGGGGCAGTGATAGAGGAGGAAATAACCCATGCTGTCCAGGTGTGGTAGGCAGAGAGAGTAAAGAGACCAGAGTTCAGGTGTTACCAAGGAGCGGACCCAGTGCCGCCAAAGGTCAGAGGCAGGTGGCTTGCACTTCTGGTGTTGGAGCTGGAGCTTCAAGAGGGAGTAGGATTGCCCTGGCCCGTGTAGCTCAGTTGGTTGAGCATCATCCCGTGCACCAAGTGGTCGCTGGTTGGATTCCTGGTCAGGGTGCATGCCCAAGTTGTAGGCTCAAAGCCTGGTGTGGGGCGTGCTGGAGGCAGCCGGTCAGTGATTCTCTGTCGTCATCGATGTTTCTCCCTCTGTCTCTCTCCCTCTCCCTTCCTCTCTGAAATCAATGAAAAGATATTTAAAGTCTGTGGTTTTGATTTTGGAAAGTTTTCTGTGTGGAACACAATTTTAATTTCTGCCTTTCGACTCTCCTGTATTTACTGGGGTTGGGGGCAGGGGTACGGAGCAGAGGGATTTTAAAAGAGAAAAAGCAAAAAAGAGGAACATGTTGACCTCAGGAAAGAGATTCGAAAGAGTATGCTTATGTGGCTTCCAAAAAAAAGTCCCATGAGTGTTTAGTTTTATTATCTGTCATTACATTACAAAATAAAATGAAATAAAAAAATCCACCCTCCTGCCCCAGCCTCCAGGGGCTGGGAAAGTCCAGCTCACAGCTGCACTCGTTAACCCCCACCCCTGCCCCCACCAGGCACTGCACGGTGTGGGATTGATAAAGTCAGCAGCTATTCTATGACCCCAGACACTCCCAAGTAGCCCGTTTGGCCTTGTTCCGACGTTCCTGTCCTTCTGCAGGTGACGTAGAGCCACGAATGTGGTTTCGGTAGATTTCCGCGTTCCAGGCTTGCTTTAACTCCGGAGGGTGGAGTGCAGGTGGATTCCCAGTGGCGGCAGCAGTGCACACACGCATCTCGGTAGCCGTAAATCAGTACCTCCAGAAGGTGCCGGGGAATGGCATAGCCGGGATGCCTGGCTTGCCCGAGCACCCTTTGTTTTGGGTGCCCTCGAATGGAATTTCTATCCGTACCACATAAAGGAGACGAGAGGGGTTCTTTTGCTTGGCAGCACACAGTCAAAGGAATGGGTGGTGGGGATGTTATTTTTTGTTGTTACTGATATGGTTTCTTGGGTTCCTCCAGCAAAGAGATGCTGGGTGGCTTTCAAAAGTCTCTCCGTGAAAATGCTTCCCGTCACAAGCGATCAGTGTCCTGCCAGTTGACACGACAGAAGAAGTGGTTTTAGCGGCCCTTACACAATTATCCTTGCCGTGCCTCTCGGAGAAATCGACGCCCTTGTTTTCTTCCCTCCCGTGTGCTTGTCATTACTGGTGCGCCGTCACTTTAACAAACTATCGCCCTTCAAGGGGGTTGCCTCATCCAAGTGGCATGGAAAACCAAGGTCAGAAGAGCAGAGACTTTTGTCGGCGGGTGAGTAAGTGGGATTAGTTAAACCAATATTGAAAAACGGTTTGCACAACTCTGGGCGGCTCATTTCTGAGATGTGCGCGTTGGGCCCTCCCTGGCACAGACACAAGTTGCATCAGGACCTTTGTTATGTAATCCTTCCCGCTTATATAATGAAAGGTCCTGTATTTTCTTGCCCCGGTTTGCATCCCTTGACACGGGGATAGAAGCTAGCATCGGTCCGTAGTCCCCTGTAATTGCCGCGGCAGCGATTCTATCGGTAAAGCGCACGGTCTCTTGGTTGTCGGTGATGCCATAGCAGGTGCACTATGTCTAGGGGAAGTTTGTGTTTGAGGAATAGGAAATGAGCTGCAGACGCATACATCATCCTACAGATGAGCAGCTGGAAAGAACTGACCTCCATACTCTGGTTTATAGGAACCTCCCGGTGTTTGCTCGTGTCTCTAGCTGGTAAGAAACTTGAAGTGGCGACCGTTGCGGCCACCATGAGCTGGCTCCTATGACTTTGTCCAGTTAGGAAACATTACCACCTAAGGGCAGGTGGGATTCTTGAGACTCAGACCTACACCTTCCTGCATTGGTGAGCTTACCTTCCTCTGAAGCAGCTTGTAGCTCCTGCTTGTATCCTGGCCCCTCCCAGCTCTTTCGGGTGTAAACCCGGTAGCTATAGCTCACTGTTTCCTCAGCCAGTCAGTCGGAGCAGACCTAGAAATCCATTCTTCATTTGTCCCTCTACCCCCCATCTACCTAGTCTGGAAGGATTGTAGATAGGCAAGGCGGGTCCAGAAAAACAGCATCATGCAGGGCGGCCATGCTATTCCTTGGCCTTCTGTCTCCAGATGCAAGGGTTCTGTCTGTCTCTTCCAGGGCCGTGGTACCCACCTGTGTGGCTGTGACCTGAAGGCAACTGGTGTCCACCTCCTGCTCTGACAAAACTCTAGTCAGCAGACCGGCAGGGGCCACCCTTTTCCCTCTGCCCCTTTACAACTGGCCAACTGCCCTCCTCTTCATCCCCAGCTGCCCTCCCTCTCAGGCCCCTGGCTCCCTTAGCTCCTGCCAGCCACCTCCTCCCTCCCAAAATTATCTTGGCCGGTGAGGCCAAGAAGTCATCATGCAAAAATCTTTCTACAAAATCATCATGCAAACATCTTTCTGCAAAACAGCACTATTTTGCTGCAAATAAAGCCAGTTCTAATACGAAATGGGGCTATGGGTAATTTCAGTTTTCTTCTCTATACTCTTCTTGTCTTTTTATCAGATTTTCTAGAATGAACATGCACTACTTTTTTAACTAGAAAGAAAAAAATTACTTTAGAATACCAGTTTGGGAGACAGAAAATAAAAACAAATCATCTTTTTTGTTTAGTGGAGAAATGACAGCAACAAAAACACCCAAGGTAAATTGATGCAAACATGTGAGGTGGGCTCGCTCCTCCTCATCAGGTAATAAATGGCCTTTCCCAGGTGAGGTGGGGTGGGACATTAGCATCATTACCATCGGCCTCAAGTCCTGGCATTTTTGCAGAGCTGCCGGGTATGTGCTGCTCTGAGATACAGACACCCTGGGGACTTAGGGCAGGGTGGTTGGGAGGCTCAAATGAGAAAATTTGATGTGAAAGCACTTTATAAATGGAAGCTATTATTTTCAACCCAAACTGGAGAACATGCATCTGCATTGGGAGACAAGACAGAACATTGTGAGGATGTTTATGCATCTTAAGACAGAGAAAGATGTGGCCATCTAAGAACCCAAGTTTATCTGTTCATTTAAAACATATTGGGGTCAACCAGGTACCTGGGATTTATCAGTGAAGAAAACAGGCATAAATAAATCCTTGTCCTTGTGGAGGGAGCCTTGTGAAGGGGGCAGATGAGAAACAATAACTCCAATAAATAAAAAAGAAGTAGTCATCAAAATAATAACAATAGCTAACACTTGAAGAGTGCATACTTGTGCCAGGCGTGGTTCTAAAGCCCTTTACATATATTTAGTTTCAAACACCCTGTAAAGTAGATCCTCACCTTACGATTCGGTGACTTCCCAATAAATCCATCATAAGTTGAAACTATGGTAAGTTAGAAATGCATTTGATGCACCTAACCTACTGAACATAACAGTTTTCCATTTTAGACTACCTTAAGAGTGCTCAGAACATTTACGTTAGCCTACCGTTGGGCAAAACCATCCTACTTCCACTGCCAGCATCACAAGAGAATACTGGACCTCATATCACTAGCTCGGGAAAAGATCAAATTTAAAATTTGGAAGTCTGGTTTCTACTGAGTACATATCACTTTCTCATCATTATAAAGCCAAGAAATCATAAGTTGAAAACATCAGTCAGAGACCATCTGCATTAATTACCCCATTGGGGGGAAGGACACCCACACGCAGGGTCACAGAGTCGAGGTGCTGGAGCTGGAATTCAGTCTCGACAGCCCAGCCTCCATCGCAGAGGATGCCAGCGGGCGATGAGCAGGTGGCAGAGAAGCAGAGCAGAGGGGCATCACCCATCCATTCGGCAGATTCCCTGAGTGCTCTGGGCCTGGCATGGTGTCGGGTGCCTGGGATACAGAATGCAGGGGGCATTATCGCGGAGGGGTTCATGGTCCCCTGGAGGAGACGGAGGGGTACACAGACATGTTAGCAAACCGCGTAATCGCATGGTAGGGTGCACCTTGGTTTCCTAGGACAGCAGAGATTCCACGTTGGAAATCATTGGTTTTCGTGACACTTTTGTTTTGGACTAGTGAATTCTTGGCTTCGGCTGCCTCACCTTTTCCCACTGATTGGTGGCGGTCTTCCCTCTCTGTGGTGCTTCTAGGGCAGTGGTTCTCAACCTTCCTAAGGCCTTTAATACAGTTCCTCATGTTGTGGTGACCCCCAATTTCATTGTTACAAATTGAACATAATTAAAGCATAGTGATTAACCACAAAAACAATATGTAATTATATATGTGTTTCCCAATGGTCTTAGGCGACCCCTGTGAAAGGGTCATTCGACCCCCAAAGGGGTCGCGACGCACAGGTTGAGAACCGCTGCTCTAGGGGCAGGAGGCTGATCAAGTCAATAGCTACTCTGATTAGACTCCGGGCCACAAAGCCAGGGGCCGATCTCCCATCTGCACCCGTAGGGCCGGTTCAGTTCCCTTTGACATCCTTCCGTTCTGTACCTGTGCTGGGGGCTGCTGTTCGCTCCTTTGGTCCAACTGCCTCCTTTCATCTCATTGGCCTCGGTGAGTGTCACACGGAGGGACAACCGTAGGCATCCTCCTGCTTGTACCCAGCCCTGCACATGGTCCTCCTTCCCAAGACTGGCAGAGGATCCGCGGGGGAGAGCGCGTGCTGACTGAAGAGAGCCCTGGAAGTTCATTTTCTGCTGCTGAGCCGTCAGTGGTCAAGTCTGGTTCCTGGCCAGACAGCAGCATGTTTGCTCCCTGGGCCCGTCTTCCTTCTGCAGCGAGGGTGGCATCACAGTGCCTGGGCAGGGGTGGGCCCACTTCTCTCCCACTTCTGTGATCCCACAGCCACCAGGGTCTCCTGCCTGCTGAGCTACCATAATCCTGTGCTCGGAGCTTAATAAATACTCGTGTGCTGTAGGGGTTTTTTGTTTGTTTGGGGATTTTGTTTATTTCTCTACTGCTTTTGTCTGACAAAGTCCTGGACTGAGTCTGAATTGTCTTTGCTGTGGCTCAGGATTCCTGAGGTTAGCATTGTCAGAGGCTAAGTTCCCCCTTCTGTCTCTCTTTTTTTCAATCTATATATTTTATTGTTGATAGCGTTATAGATGTCCACCATTCCCCCTCTCCACCCAGTCCCTACTGCCTCCCTCCCCCAGGCCTTTACCACCACTCTGTCTGTGTTCGTCCATGAGATATGCATATAAGTATATTAAGTTCTTTGGTTTATCTCTCCTCGTGCCCCCCCCCCCCCCACACACACACACATGTCACCCCCTTATCTCCTCGTCCCTCAGGGTGACCATTCGTACCTCTTTTCCCATAGACATTTGTGCAGGTGACGGTCAGGTTTAACATCCATCACAGCTCAGGACTCCGGTCCCCTCTTCGGGGCAGGTGAGAGAGATCCCTTCGTTAGGCCCGTGGTTGTGTTTCGATAGCTTATTATAAGGCCTGGCACGGTCGGTGCAGGGGTCTTTCCGTGACGATTACTTCATCCAGTTCCCAAAATAACCCATTTTATGGTTGAGAAAACCCAGGTTCAGAAATAAAGTAACTTCCTCCCAGGCACACAGCTAGCAAGTAGTTCAACAAGAAACTAAATCGAGGTTTTAAAATTTCAGTTTGTTTTCTTTCCCATAGATCATCCCAAAGGACCGTTTGTATTACAAAATAAGTTCCTTTCAGGTGTTACTATATTAATTCGGAACAAGTTCTCTTTTGTGGGGAAATGAACTGAGCTGGTCCTCATCAACATGTCCTTTTAAAAACACTTAAAACCCCTGGCTGGTGTGGCTCAGTGATTAGTGTTGATCTATGAACCAGGAGGTCATGGTTCGATTCCCGGTCAGGGCACATGCTCCGGTTGCAGCGGATCAGTGATTCTCTGTCATCATTGATGTTTCTATCTCTCCCTCTCCCTTCCTCTTTGAAATCAAGAAAAATATATATTTTTTTAAAACATCGCAGGTTCCTAAAGCCATTGTGTGTGGGTATTTGGGAGGCGGGAGGGGCCATCCCTATAATTTAATCTCAAAAAGGCAAGATTGAGGACTTTCTCCTAATAAAATAAGAAATTGTCTTTTCTTCAAGTCTAAGTTTTTCTGTTTCTCTAAGCAAGTTGAAGAGGATATAATGTTAAAATAACGACTCATGCAGATGAAGAATGAAACAAATTATTTAAACTCACATTTCAGACTGCAGAAATGGGCTAGCAGGCGATCCTTATGTACTGTGACCCTGTTAGTTTCCCAGACGTTACCAAGCTTGGCAGTAGATTTTATTGACTAGACGAAAAGAAGGTTCATAACCTGCTGTCCAAGAACACCGTGGGGGCTCACTGATGAGTTGTAGAGGCCCAGACAAACCCCTGAAATTATATTCAAAACATGTGCCTTGCTGAGCTTTCCTAATTAGAGATTCCTCCTTTTTCCTCAGACCCTCAAAGGACATCATCATCACTGCATTCATTTCCTCTGTTGCATAACAAATTACCACAAACAGCGGCGTAAAACAGCACCTACTTACTATCTCACAGTTGCCCTGGGTCAGGCATTCACTGCTCAGCTGGGTCCCCTGCCCAGGGTCTCGACCTGGCAGAAGACAAGACGTGGGTGGGCTGCGGTCCTTCTGGAGCTCGGGTCCTCATTCAAATGGCTCATGTGGTTGTTGCCAGAATTCAGATCCCTGTGGTTAAAGGATGGAGGTCCCATTTTATTGCGGCTGTCAGGTGGGGTCCATGCTCAGCTGCTGAAGACCCCCACAGTCCCTGCCACATGGCCCCCTCCCAGGCCCTCGCAATCATGGCAGCTGACTTCAAGGCCAGCTAGGGCATCTCTTGTTCTGGTCTGCTACGCCAGTCTTATATGATGTGACGTCGCCCCGGGAGTGACTGCCCGTCCCCTTTGCCTTATTTCATTACTAGAAGCAAGTAGCAGATTCTGTCTGTGCTCAGAGGAAGGGAGATTATACAAGGTCATGACCCACGGGGGGCGGAGGGGGGGCCTTGGTGTTTGTCTGCCACGGTCACCTCCTGAGAGCTCAGGAGAGCCACCGTTCTGGGACCTTTGAGCAACTAAGTACGTGACTGACACCCTACAAACATTTTGTTAGTTCATTGACTGGTTATATTACCTCCATAGGCAGAAACCTGATGAGACTGAATGGGAAGAATCCATCAGTCTTATTTATCTAGACCAGGGATGGGGAACCTTTTCCCTGCCAAGGGCCGTTCGGATGTTTGTAACATCATTTGTGGGCCATACAAAATTACCAGCTGAAAAATTAGCCTGCTGCATTTGGTCAGACATTTAATTAACTCACCCCTCCTGCCTTGGTGGGGCCAGACCAGATGATTGTGCGGGCCTTACACGTTCCCCACGCCTGCCCTAGAGGGAGTGCGTGCCAGGAAGGGAGCGCAGCTGGTGAAGTATTAAATAAGAGACGAGAGCTTATTCTGGACAATGAGGAGGAGCCACGGCAAACACCGTTTTACGGTTTATGTCAATATTGCGGCCGCATTAGCTCTGTTTCTTTGAGACAGAAATTCATGGCTGGGACCAATGGGAGGCGGCCAGACCCCAGAACAGCTTAAAACTCCTTGTTCCTGGGTGCGGAGGGGTAGCAACCTGTTGACTGAGATCCTTCCTGTTTTACTTGGCGTCTAAGTCAGGTTTAATAAAAAAAACCAAAAAAAACCCCCAAAAAAACGTTGGACATTGAAGGTGAGTTGGTCTGTGGTAGGATTTAATGGGTTATTCCCAAAGTTGCTTTTTCTTCTGGCTCTGTTGACTTCAATATATTAGTTTTCTAGGGCTGCCTTAAAAGAACCACACACTAGGCGGCTTAAACAGCAGGCGCTGATGCTCCCGCAGTTCCGGGGCGGGAAGCTGAGGTCCAGGTGCCCGCAGGGCCATGCTCCCTGGGAAGGCTCCAGGGAGGATGTGTCCCAGGCCTGGCTCCCCCCAGCCTCTGGTTGCTGTTGGCTTGTAGCAGCATCACTCCTGGCTTCCTAGGGCATTGCCCCTGTGCGCATGCCTCTGTCTGTCCTTTGTTTGTTTATGAGGACATCCGCATTTTGGATGAGGGGCCCACCTTATTCTAGTATGACCTCATCTTAGCTGATTTTTATCTGTCATGACGCTATTTCCAATCCCTGGTAGGATTGCAACATACGAATTTGGGGGTGGGGAGTGGACACAATTCAACCCGTAACACTTAATGAGGAATAACTTAAAATTTTCCTGGTAGTCCTACTATCCTAGCAAGTAAATAAACGTCACTGGGTAGATTGACAATCAGATTTAACGAGACTGCCTCCTCCTCCTCCCCACTCGGGAATTTGCTACCTTCTCATTAGAATGGCATCCTTGCCTTTGGACTTCGTTTTGGAAGTAAAGCCGCTCTCGGTATGCACCTAAAATTGCTTAGTCATAAACCTGTTTCTGGTCGTAGGAGAGGTCAGTTATCTGGGCAACTTCACCCACCAGTTGGGTGGAGAATGAAGAATCAACTTTACAAAGAAAATGGGAAGAACTCTGAGCAAAGATGTCGCAACCTTCATAAAATAAAATAAACCCTTTTCTAGAAGAGCGCTAGGAACTTTTACTCCTATCCTATTAACCCTTACACAGACTTTTAAAACCTTTGAGTTTCCACTTCACGGGGCAGTAGAAGCATGAATATGTGTATCGGGCAAACTCAGGGCAGCAGGGTGTTCAAAGGGACTCTTACAAACCTTAAAAAGAAAATTGCAGACTCCATCCAGCTCTAATACGACTTCTATTTTGATGCCTTCGTTGCTGTCTTTCCCTGCATGCTAGCATCACGTTACACCTTCATTAGTCAGTTGTCGCCTGTTTTCTTATAAGTACCGCGCGCTAACCAATTGCGCCACTGGAGCTCCTGTTTTCTAATGTAATATTTATTGATAAGCATATTCTAACCTCCCCCGCCAGATCATTATAAGAGCCAGGACATACTCCTCTGTGCCTTGCACAATACCTGACACGTGGTAGGTGCCTTTGTAAAATGTTATTGAAGACGGAATAACTAAAAAAGATAATTCCATATAGTCCAGGGTGGAGTTTCAAAATATTTTGAGTAGAAAAGATTGTCCTGATATTAACTGTTCAAAATTAATTTTTATTAAAGTTAAAACATCTTAAAACCGTGCCCGCCTTTAGGCTTTTAAGACCTATTCCGAGAGCTCATTATTTTATTTATAAGCCCAAACGATTTTTAACAATTACTTTTAAGGGGGCCTTTTATTAATGGTTGGTCTGATTTGCAAACTTATTTGATTAAACTCCCTTAAACATTTTTTAACTGCATTTGTAAAGGAAATCGAACATATTAAATTTATAAGTACTCAATTGCCTGACTCAACAAACAAGCCTCCCTGAGCACTTAAGCAATTCTTATAAATCTAATTAAGCTTATAAGTATATTACACCCTCCGGTCTCTTAAGTTTTCTTCTACTGTATATGATTTTAGTGACATTTTGGCTTTAAGTCTGTCTAAATTAGTTACTTAGTTCCACATTTTCAGTTGGTGTTTTAAAAGCTGGTCATTATTCTTAGAGGCTGATTTTCTCAATTGTAACAAATATTTAAAATATTAGACCTGCATTGATTTCTTATTTTTAAAAAATATTGGTACAGATTTGATTTTGCTAAACATTTCTGCGCTTTATTCCAAATCTTCGGGTTAAAAGGTGCTCGCACAAGTCGTCCCTTTGCCTTCTAGTCGTCAGGAGTCTTTGGAAACTCCTACTTTCACCTGCATCCAGCAGTGCCCGTCTCCATCCTACCCAGGGCTGTCCATTAGGATAGCTGCCAAACACCCCCACCACGTGCTCTTTGAAGACACTGGCAGATTTCTGGCAGCTTTGAGGCCTCTGGAAGCTACCAGAAGCACAGCTCAGTGGCCAGGCTTTCTGAATTTCTCTTACCCTAAAGAAGTTCACAAGAGGGACAGACTGCCCCCCCCCCACCCCCACAACACACACACATTGCTGGGGAGCATCAGCTACCAGCGCCTGGATATCTCCCAAGAGATCCTGTCTGCTCATGTATCCCCTACCCTCTGGCTGCCCCTAGAATGGCTTTTTGTATATTCTGGATTTAATATGTGTAGATGTCTTTCACAGACCTTGAAACTCTGTGGATTGTGCATGGTCTTCATCTAACGCTAAATGCTGAAAGGGGCCCGTGGAGCCTCCCCTTTGACTGGCCAGGGCTCCCAACCCCCAGCCAGCTCCTCTGCAAGTGTCATCAGCTCCGGAGAGGATCATGCATTACCGTAATGCCCAGTAATGGGTTTCCATGGTGACGGCTAAGTCCTCAGGAAGAGATTGTGTAACAGGGACATAAAGGATATGATTTTTAAGTTTCCTTAAAATATTAAAAATGAAAACAAAAGATACTTCAAGAGGTAGTGCTTCGTGTACTGGAAACTTCCGTTGCAGGGAATGCTTTAGTTCCCAGCTATGTGGCTGAGTTCTCACTGCATGTGACAGACGTTTGTGAAAGTCTTGATCCAACGAGGAAAGTCAAGAAAGTCGGCTCAAAGCAAGTTCTCTGTAACAGTGTTGAAGAAAAAAAACAATACTATAGTTTGGTTATCATTTATTTGTTATAAAATGTTATGGCATTTGCAAGGCTTCCTGGCTTTTGCTACACATTATGAATCTGACTGTAACCAAAGGTTGTATATATAATATGGTGTGGTGAATAATGCATGGGGAGTGATCACAGACTTTAAAAGAGAGAGAAGGAAGGTGGCTTTTAAGTACTGTATGACATTTCCTCCCTGCCATGGTGATACATGATACAGTGCTTCGTGGTGTGCAAAATGTTACTGGTTGTCATAGCATTGGAACACCATCCCCAAGAAAGGAGGAAAGGCTAGCATACACGCTTCGCTTCGCTAGAATGGAACCACAGTTACAAGAAAGTGATCATCGTTAGCACCGTCTTTATTGTCAAAGAGTAAAATCCACGCTACATTTTTTTCCTCTTAGTGATCCTTCTGAGTGGCCCCGACACCATCCTAGGGCGTGTGTCGCACATACAGTCGTCTGCCGCTGTGTGAGGATTTTGTACCTATTGCTTCTGCTACATGTCGGTATAAAAACAGGTTATGATTTTAATGCCTCCATGAACTCACTTTCAGCCACTGGCCTAAGCTTCAGAGTTAGAATACCTTCCCCTTAGATCTCTGCAAGTCATGTCTGTGTTTCTCCTGGCCATCAGGATCGCCTCCCCTCGGTCCCTTTTCAGTCATTGCGTTATCAGGTTAGAGCCAGGGGTGGGCAAACTTTTTGACTCGAGGGCCGCAATGGGTTCTTAAACTGGACTGGAGGGCCGGAACAAAAGCATGGATGGAGTGTTTGTGTGAACTAATATAAATTCAAAGTAAACATCATTACATAAAAGGGTACGGTCTTTTTTTTTTTTTTTTTTAGTTTTATTCATTTCAAACGGGCCATAGTTTGCCCACGGCTGGGTTAGACCCTAAGGGAACAGCTCTTCCCGTAGAACCATCTACACTGAAGCTCATCTCTACTGAGGGTTCTCAGGGCAGTCTTCTTCTGGGGGAGTCTCCAATGTGTTGGTCCAGTCTTAAAAACCTGCCCAGCCCGCATGGCTCAGTGGGTGAGCATTGACCTATGAACCAGGAGGTCATGGTTCCATTCCCAGTCAGGGCACATGCCTGGGTTGCAGGCTTGATCCCCAGTGGGGGCTGTGCAAGAGGCAGCCGATCAATGATTCTCTCTCCTCATTGATGTCTCTCTCTCTCTCTCTCTTTCTCTCTTTCTCCCTCCCTCTCCCTCTCCCTCTCCCTCTCCCTCTCCCTCTCCCTCTCCCTCTCCCTCTCCCTCTCCCTCTCCCTCTCCCACTCCCTCTCCCACTCCCTCTCCCTCCCCCTCTCCCCCTTCCTCTCTGAAATCAGTAAACATATTTTAAAAAAACACACACAAACCCACACCTGGGCTCGCATACAGTGGATGGAAATTCCTCTGTCAGGACTCCTGATGTTCAGTTGTCATGGCGGGTTAACTCCAGAGGGTTGCTAGGGGGCTCAGGTCAGACGTACCATTTGGGTCCAGATCAGTTGCCTCTGCCACACTCATGGCAGCAGCCCTCCTCCTGGTCCTCCAACTCATGAATATACATTCTGGACCCTACGCAGTGGGGGGCAGGTGGTGTGAAAAGGGTCAGTATGTCCATCGCAGCATCTGAAAACATAGCTCACACCTCAGGTCCTCACGACACCGATTGCACCATTTTGGTCTGATGATGGTAGAGCACTTACCGAGTGTCAGGTACTTCCCTACGTGTTTTATACACATGAGCTTGTGTGATCCTCCCCACAGCCCATTTTACAGATAAGGAAACTGATGCACACGGGGTGAGTGTCTGGATTAAGATCACACTGGTAAGGGCTGGAGCTGTCTCCAGAGCCTCTGTTCCAACTGCGTGGCCACATCCTGAGATCTGAATCGGAACCAAGGGAGTTCCGGGTGCATCCGAGAACTTGGATCCTGGGAGAACCACTGGGGTCCGTGTGCAAAGGGAAGAAGAGAAATGTGGTGGAAAGAAAGGAGGAAGGGACTTTGAAACTAAACAAGAAAAGTGTTACTTGCAAAAAGCAAAGTAAAGCAGACTGAGAGAAACAAAATATCCCGCTCATACGTTATCAACATGGAATTGTACCTCCTTAAAATAAAAAGGACAGTAAACCTCAAGCGATTATCAGTGCTGAGAGTGGCAAGGACCTGCCATTTTTCTGTCTTACAGCTTCTAGCATATCTAGTTCCATGTGATCCCAGCACTGCACCCCAGCACTGTGAGGGGTGCCCCCGAGTACATTATCCCATTGATCAAAAGGAATAGCAGACTTACACAAGTTATCATGGTAACTAATAGCAACTAACCGTAGCTGCCCATTTCTATGTACGAGGCATTGTCCTAAGGGCACTGCATGCATAACTTGTTTGATCCCCACAGCAACCCTGCAAGGGAGGGAGGTGCTATTACTGCTTTTCCAGTTGAGGAAACAGGCACAGAGAGGTTAACAAAGTCGCCTTGCTAAAACCGGTTTGGCTCAGTGGATAGAGCGTTGGCCTGCGGACTGAAAGGTCCCAGGTTCAATTCCGGTCAAGGGCATGTACCTGGGTTGTGGGCACATCTCCAGTAGGAGATGTGCAGGAGGCAGCTGATCAATGTTTCTAACTCTCTATCTCTCTCCCTTCCTCTCTGTAAAAAATCAATAAAATATATTAAAAAAAAAAAAGTCACCTTGCCCCAGGCTGCACTCCCAGTGCTTGGCCAGGGTAGCAGTCATCCATTCACCAGGTGTTTGCTGAGGACCCACTGTGTGTGGGACACTGCTTCCGGCTCCTGGGACTTGGTGCTGAGCAAGCACACAAGACCTTTCTCCATGAGGCTGACATTCACATGAAGGTGCACATGCCCTGAGCATCTCTGATGATGCCTGTCAAATATTAAAGGAAGAAGAAGGACGTTTACAAAGATACAGGATCTGGAGTAATGATGTGTTAGGTAAAAGCAGGAAGTACAGATACAGGAGCTCAGATTGAGGAAGACCTTGGGAGCAAAAGGAGGGGACGAGCTGTGGGCTGGACTGGGACTAGGCTTGTGTGTTGAGATACAGCCCCCGCCAGTACAATGCATTGTTCAGTTCAGCCCTCTCGTTCTGTGGAAAGCGAAGCCCAGGAAGTTTCTTTGAGACAGATTTGCTGGAAGAGCAGCCCCGCGTGTATTTGCTTTAGCTTTCCTAATAAAAGCCAAAATTGGGAACGACCTAAATGTATCTCTGTGGCCAGGGAAATGTTGAAATGTGCATCAGTGGAAAAAGGTAGAGAGGCCAGGACTTAATGTTGAATGAGAAAAAAAAGAAAGAAAGAAAAGAAACAAGTTGCAGAGCTAAGTCTGTCCTCATCTATGGGAGACGGCAGCACCATCTAATTTTGAAAGGTACGGATTCTTGTCTGCTTGTCTGCAGAGAAAGGCTCTGGACAGATACACATCAAACTTGTAGGGAAGGTTACCTTCAGAGAAGGGGCAGGGCAGTCAGATCTGGTGACCTTTCTGTAATGGCCTAAATTTTAAAATGAGCTCCTGTAGCCTTGTACTGGTCAGATGGTTAAAAATTAAGTGAAAGAAGAAAGATCCATTGACTTGTCCAATTGTGCACCTTGAGTCCGTTGAAAAGGCAAGTCTAGGCCACTCGAGTCCCTGGCTCCCGATCCCCGCTCAAGCTCCCACATATTCAAGCACAGAGGGTGGGGTAGAGGGGACTCGAGACGTAACCAGCCTTGCTTTTATGGCCAAGGAGTCCCAGGAACCATACAAATGTCAATGAGTTAAATAGGGTTTCGCTAAATGAGTGTGTGTTTTTCAAAAAAAGACTCCAGCTTCTAATGGCATTAGTATTCCAAGCAGCTGAATCCCAGGCTGGAGAAAGGTACAAATGATGATTGCTCGTTAGCAAATAGAATACAGATGTTAGCTTCATTTTGCGTGAGTGCATCGGCACCGTGGGGAGCCGCCGGCAGAGTGAGCCAGGCCCAGCAGCTAGGCTGCGGGCTCTGCACAGGGGTGGGCTCTGCAAAGGGGAAGGGGACACAGCCCGGGCCCCATTTCCCCCCCCCCCCCAAGCTTACATGACTAGACTTTGTCCATTGCCTCTGCTAGTTTGTTGGAACTGATTGGTGGGAGTGAGAAATTAGTGTTTCTAAAGCAACTAACTAAAATTTTTTCTTTAAATGTAGTTTTTATTTTACAATTATTTAACAACCACCCTATGAACTAGAGTGCCTGGTTCTCTTTGGAAAGGAACCTGAGGCTCAGAAAGGTGAAGTGACTTGCCCAAAGTTGCACAGCAACTGGATGATGAATTTGAATCCAGACTGTCTGGTGCCCTTCTCAAGAGGAATGCGGGTTAGGGAGGCAGACAACGCCTCAGAGCATTTTGAGAGTTCACTCTGTCATCCTTTACTGAGTCACCTGCTCCTTCGTTGGCAGTTTTCAGGACTTACACATACCATTTGCTCAGGACCCTCATGGAGGGTAAGTTAAGGTGTTCTCATAAAACCACAGGTCCGGCCTGGGATATGGTGGATACAGAGACTTGTAAGATGCCAATTCAGCATTCCTCATCCTCAAGATTTCAGAGAGAGGGATAGAAACATCAATGATGAGAGAGAATGAATCATCGATTAGCTGCCTCCTACATTCCCCCTCCTGGAAATGGAGCCTGCAACCCTGGCATGTGCCCTGACCTGGAATCGAACCGTGACCTCCTGACTCCTGGGTCAATGCTCAACCACCGAGGCACACTGGCTGGGCGATTGTGAAAGGTTTTGATGACAGTGCCACACAATGGGGGCCATGTGCAGACGCTGGATTTTCCTTAGGGATGGGTACAGTTTCCTTAGGAGGAAGGGGTGGGGAAGGAGTTCCAGGTTGCCCGTGATGTGGAGGAAAATGTCCCCAGGAGAGTCAGGGCTGGCCACGATGAGTGAGAGGCTGGCTGGAGAGGCAGGATGGCTCCAGAGATTGGAATGCCAGATGGGGAGGTTGGAACGTGGCTTGTGGGGTGGAGAAGGGCTGGCAGAGGCTTAGAGGAAAAGGGGTTCTCGAGACTGGTCCCACGGATACTGGTTTAGCGAGGAGATCTGTTTGAAGGGACAGTTGGTCGTCCGATAACATTTTGTGGTAGCACTGATGAAATGCCGTAGGAACTTAACCCTTGCTCATGCCATTTGGCCTATGGAAAGATTATACCATATGGGTTTGTTAAACATCGTTTGACTTAAAGTCACAGAACCTATTGACAATGTTAAGCAAGGGCTACCTGTGGTTCCAGGGGCTCTGGCTCCAGGCGTGAGCTCGGAGGTTAGGAGGGTGGCTGGTGGCCTGCGTGGATTCTAACGCATTTGTGGTGTGATTGTTCGAAACTCCTTATCTGCCAAGACATTTTTCCCCTTGACCTCTCCCTGTACAATATTCTGCCTTAGGTAAAATGGGGTGTGGGGGGAGGGAGGCTTAAAGATGTTTTTGGTTTTTAATTCATCAGTGATGTCAGAAAGTTCATATCTGATGAGTACAAATATCTTTTACTCCAGTGTGTCACCCCCCTACCCTACCACCCCCCACCCACACAAACTCTAATGTCTGTTCACACTGAGTCCTATAACTGCCCATGAACCTACTCTCAATCAACAGATTTTTGTCTCCCTGGCCAGTGTGGCTCAGTTGGTTGGGCATCATCCCATGCACCAAAAGGGTTGCTGGTTCAATTCCCGGTCAGGGCACATGCCAGGGTTGCAGACTCCATCCATGTTTCTCTCCCACACCAATTTTTCTCTCTCTTCCTCTCTCTCTCTAAAAATCAATAAAGAAAATTAAAACAAAAACAAACAAAAAAAAAACCTGACTTTGTCAGCCCCGGTGCCTGTGTGATTTGAACTAGACTTGCTGCCTGTGGCCCTGGCCCAGCCAGGCGTTTGCGCTGCTCACTCACCTCCTTGCTCGTTGGCAAAAATGTCCCATGTCTCACTTCTGACGTTTGAGGGGAAGAGGTAGGCATGGCTCTCAGCAAGGTCATACATTCTGTCAAGGGTACTCGGGTTACTTTAGTAAGAAGATCCTGGTCTGTGTTTTAAGGGGAAATGAAGAGTTTTAGGTACAGGAAGCCCTGTTCTTACTCCATCAGCATCTGCCCAGCTGTTAAAGTTCTGAGAGAGCAAAGTCGACAGATTTTTCAGCCGTCTCGCCGCCGCCGCCACCAGACACACGGATTGAATGTCGCTATAGGTGTCGTGGTCCAGCAGATTCTCTTGACCGCCGTAGGACAGAAGTGGCACAGAGAGGCCACTTTGCTTCTGCGTTGGGGCCCGTGGGGATAAGCAGCTGGGGGCATGTCCTACGAAGAAACAAAACCGAGCTCCCAGACACAGCTGGCTGTACCGTCTCCGTCTGGCCCGGACGGTTCTGCTGTCGCTTTCAGTAAGTGCTTGAGCAAGAACTTTTTCCACCTTATGAAATGGATAGAATTCAGTGTGGTCAGATGCCTGCTGCCTCGGGGGTATAATATTAATTTAGAAACAGCATTTTAAATAAGGGAGCCTTTTATATAATGATGTGAAAATTGTTCTGCTTTTGAAAATCAGAATCCAACACGAAACAGTACACGTCTCTGAAAAGGAGTCAGAGAGCGTGCTGCGGTATGACTTTGGCTCTCTGCCAAAAAAATAAAATAAAATTATTTATCCTTCTAACTCTTAAGAAATGAAGCAAAAAGGTATTTGAGGCAGAAAGAGGGGGCTGTGATTATTTTATCCCCCAGACGTGAAGCCAGATTTGCAAAGCAGCACTTTTTTTTTTTTTTTAACTCTAATCCAGACAAGAAAAATTGGGCGCCTTCCCTAAGCAGGATCTGTGCAGGGTACCCAGTGAGAGCCTGAATAACTAGTTTGGATTTTGAAAGATAGAAGCCCTGGCCCGTTGCTGACTGCAGTTTAATTACGTAATTAACCCACCAATCCTGTTTTTATCTGGCTTACGATAACTTGCAAAACACTCCGTAGGAGACACTGCCCTTGCCTCGCTCACATCCTCCCTTGTTTCTTGGTAAAACATCTGGAGGTAAATTCTTTTAATTCTCTCGCTTTGTTAAAGGGCTTGTCTTGCCTCACCTCCCCCGGTAAACAGTTTTATAGTCAGAGGCAGCGTCTGGCCCTCTGATCCCATCAGAAAATGGAATTCTGTACTCCCAATGTGCTGGTAGTAGCCTGCGGTTTTTTTCTTTAAAAGTCCTCTGCTCAGATAGAGGGTGTCCACATTACCAGGTCCCCGCCGGGCTGAGAAAAAAAACCAAAAACAGAAATCTGATGAAATGCGGAAATATGGTTCGATCCCCTCAAAGTTGAAGCGCCTGGTCGGGGGTAGGGAGGGGGGGATTCCGTGAAAGGGGCCGTGGCAGGTGGGTCGGCGCCAAGTGCCTGCCCTGGAGAGGGGTCCTTGGCCTTGCTCCATCTTTTCACAGCCATAAGTGAGTGAAGAATATCACCAACGTGACTTACAAAAGCTGCTGTTTGCTCCCTGCTTGTGCCCCAAAGCAAACAAAATGGGCAGGTTCCCAATTTGGAGCCGAGGGCATGACGCCCGGGCCTTTGTTTGCTGTTGAGTTGTCCAGGGCAGCAAAGCAAATAGATGTGAAGAGATTAACCAAACAAGAAGGCCCGGCCCGAGCGGCCCTTTCTGCCCAGCCAGCCAGCCAGCCAGCCAGCCAGCCGGCTGCAGGGTGGAGCAGGCGGGGCCCTGGGCTTGGGCAGGGACTTCCACCGACAAACCGCCTCCTGTTGCAACCCTGGATGGGCGCCTAGGATTGAGCTTGCTTCATAGGGGATAGAATGGATTTTTAGCAACCGGGTCCAGTAATACCCTTAGAAACGCCCTCGTTTAATAGATACGGAGACAGAAGCCCTTTGTGCTAAGTAACCTGCCTGAGACTAGTTGGTGGCCAAAACGAAGATAGAGCATGGAGGTTGAGAGTGTGCCCTGACTTATTTGTTCATCTCGGGGAACTTTCTGAATTCGTAGCCAATGTCTTGCTCCTTTTGTGCTTGCGAGCAGCGTCGAGGGACTTTGGGTGTTTCAGTCTTCAAGGTTCCAGGAGACGGCTTATTGAGTCAAGACCCGTAAGTTAACGAAGTGCCGTGAGAGTACCTCCTCTTTGATACCGACAAAGTGAGGGTAACATTTAGGAAGCAGGAGCCTAACAAATTATTAGTTACGCCCTTGAGCGACTGCACCACAATTTTGGTATCGCATGCTTTTTTCTAGAAACACAGTGGTCAGATTTCCTCTGGAAGGGTCTTAGCTATTATTCCTCTTCAGTTGTCTCCACTTACTAGTAGGTGAGCTGGCAGGGTCATATCCTCAAACCTCTCATAGGCAAAGGGTTTATTTTACTTTTCTATATACCTCCCTCTCTCCAAAAAAAGAAAGAAGAAGGGAGGTGACTTACGATGATAAAATCCCCAAAAGCAACAATATTGACAGTCTTCCTCCTTGTGTGGGAATTTTCAAATAGCAGCCATGTGAGAAGGAAAGGGGCTGTACTTCAAGATTGCAGGCTGAGAAAAATGGCAGCGACTAATTCGAGACCCGGTGCTGAGTTTCCTAGCAGCGAAGGCAAAGAGAGAAATGCGCTGGCGCTCACCGCTCTCATTTCTAGGGCATGCACACATACCTGACGCTTGAGAACAGGGCCTTAGAGGAGAGGGGTACGAAAGAATGCCTTTAATGGAATTTTAATGACAGATGCAAAGGTTCCATGCTTGCCCTTTTCTTATAAGGTGAAGAGCAGGGATTTGGTGCTGGCGGAGGCTCCCTCCAGGCCGTGCATGTGGCAGGAGGGGAGAGATGGAGTAACGGGTGTGTGGTCATATTCCATTGATCTGCTCTGACACTTTTCTGTGCCTCTGAAGCAACTCAGTATGTGGAGGATGCTGAGTGAATTAGCTCAGTGGCCAGGAGGCACTTAGGTGCCCAGGAAAAAAGTTAGGCGATCTTCCCTCCCTCTGCCAGACTCATAAAACTTTAGAAGTTTGGTCCACCTGAGCATCTTCTTGAAAATGTATTAGTTAAAAATGTCTGAGCTTCTTGGTTTATCAATTTAAAAACAGAGAGCTTATAGAACATAACTGCTCCTTAACTGCTTCAAACGGGTCCTGATTTGACCAACTGAGCTGTTCCCCCATTGCCTCGTCAGCGATGTCCTGGTTCTATGGCCTGGGATACATAGCAGGGAATGGCAAGTGTTCGAAGGCGGTTGAAGTAGAAAGAGAGGTCATCCAGGGAAGTAAGTGCTTACAAAAGTATTGGACGGTCCAGAGGAGGGAAATCCAGTTTGGTGCTTCAGGAATGATTTCCAAAATTCTATAGAACCAACTACCAGAGAGGCCACCATTATTGGAACTGTAAGGTCCGGAACATGCTTCATACCTGTGACCTGGAGGCTGTTGCTCTTCTGCAACTGCCTCTCTCACCGGAGGGCACTGGAGAATGGACACGGGACTACCACCGGCAGGAAAACCCACCATCTCTGAATCCCGATGTGCTCACTCAAACAGCCAAAGGGGGCGTCACCTCACCTGTACCTTTAATCAACCTGCATGCATCTTATTGGCAGAATGAATTCACACACAGAACCCTAGCTGCAAGAGAGGCTGGGAAATGAAGAATTTTGGGCATCCCAACCTCTCCAACTAGGAGGCTAATGGAGTAGAGGCTGAGCATCCACAGCAAGCATGTCAAACTCAAAGGCTAACACGGGCCAATAAACGAGGCATGCGGTCCACTTGACATGCTTGCTTGATCTACAGCAAGCATGTCACATTCAAAGGCTAACATGGGCCAAATAAACAAGGTTTAAGTTTATGTGGGCCGCAAAAAAAAACACACACACACACAAAAGCTTCAATTTTCATAGAAGTGTGGGTTTATTTTAAAAAGTATAGTATAAACAAAAGAACAAGAGCAATGATAAAATTAATGTTTTCTTCCTGACACTTGGCATCTCTTCTCTGCTACTATCTTTCCTACTTCAGGGGAAATCTTGTTCACAGTGATTACTTTCAAAACTGACCCAAGGTGAATGTCAGTAATTGTGGATCTGACAGACTTAGTTCCTTTCATAATTGTAAATAACTGCTTACACTGTTATATTGGCTGGGCCACAGAAATATTCATTATGGGCCACATGCCTCATTTATTTGGCCCGTGTTAGCCTTTGAGTTTGACATGCTTGATCTACAGTGTCCACACACAATCTTTGTGAATTATTAAATTCTGATAACAGCATCCCCCAATAATGTATCTTAGTCTGCTCTGACTGCCATAACACAATACCACAGACTGGGTGGCTTCAACAGAAATACATTTTCTCAGTCCAGAGGCTGGAAAGTTAAAGATCAAGGTTCAGTAGTGTTTGGTTTCTAGGAGAGCTTGCTTCCTGGCTACCTTTTCCCTGTGTCCTTCCATGGCCTTTACGCTCAGTGGGTGAGAGAGAGAGGGAGGGAAGGAGATTTCTCTCTCTCTTCCAATTCTTATGAAGCCACTAATTCCCTCATGAGGACCCCACCCACATGTCACAGTCTAATTCTATCTCCAGTACCTTCACATTGGGGGGTTAGGGCTTCAACATATGAATCATGGAGGCATGCAAATATTCAGTTCTTAACAGAAATCAGCTTTCTTGGCATTGCAAAGATTTCCAGCTCATTCCAGACCAAAGAAGCATAGAGCTTTGTTTCAGCAACAGGGAGGGCATGTAGTCCTCTTCTGATGATGCAGTGTCAGGGGAGACTCAGTCTCTGATAAGTGAGGCTAAAGCCAGTGATTCTCACCCTTTTTTATACAATACACCCCTGAGAGGGCTGGTAATCAAAGTGATGGGCTTTCTCCAGAAATGTGCACAAGATCCCAGTGCTTGTGGGCAGGTGCTTTCTGCAGGCTCCGTGTAAGTCACCCTACGGACTGACCACCCACACCCACCCCTCTTTCAGGCTGGTTTCCTGCTCTGTCTTCGGAGTGAGCAGCTCTTTCCTTCCTCACTAACTGCTTTTGTTGGGTGGTCATCAGGCAACGAAGGTGCAGTTGATCAGGTCCCCGGGCACTAATGAGATTCAGTCGCTGGAGGTGAGCACTGTCCATCCACGTTCAGAGAATTGGTTTGTGCAGCTGCATCCACGGGGGCTCTGATTTGGATCTTTCCTATTACCTTTAGTTAATAAACATGACCAAGATGGCTTGGCTACTTTGGAAAATGAAGATTGTGATAAAAAATGAATTTACTTGGGAAGCTTAATCTCCAAAATTGCTTCAAGTTTGGGCGCTCATCTCTGCAGTTCTGAAAACAGCAGAGAGAGAGGCATGTGGAGTGACCTCAGCCGGCCGGGTGGGACGTGTCTAGTCCTGGTTAAATGTAATCAAAGAAAGAACTGGATAAATTAACAATTTTGTGTGAAATGGGATCAGTAAATACAGTCCACTTTGGATTCATTAGCTCTCTATTTGGGTTTTTGTGTGTGGGTGTGGGAGTGTGGGTTTTTCCTTCAAAATGCTTAGATGGAGAAGATAGGCAGCTAGAGAATGTGAAGAAATGTAAAAATTGTGTTCTGTCATCCAAACTGTGGAGTTTCTTTTGAGAATAAAATGAAGCAAAATGGAGTGAGCGGATTTGCTGTTGAAGAGATGCCAGGATTTTACGCTGGGGAAGGCATGTTTTACTTTTAAACCTGTTCAGTCTGATGGACCCCCCCGCAGGAAGGGGCTGACCTAGTAGCTCCCCCACACCCCGATTTTAACCCTTGCATTCACCAGGCGTCCAGGCTGCCCTGCTACCATGGCCAGCAAATAGCTAAATGATATGTGCAGTCCAGAAGAAAAATTTAAATGAGATGGGAAGTGATGGTATTTAATTTGTGGCTTGTTTGTGTAAATGAAGGCAGCAGCACTTAGGGATAAACATGGTAGACCCGGGTTTACTAAGCAGTCAAGCAGAGCTCTAGGGGACCACGCCTTTTACTTTCAGAGGATGTCTGACAGCGTACCCTAGCGAGGTGCTGTGTCAGGCTTCCGTTCTGGAACTGGAACCTACAGGCGTGCATTTTGCAAAACCCTGGTGACACATGGAATCGGAATTCTAGGCCGAGCGAGTACATGAAGTGTTCCAGTAAATAATGTAATCTTGAAGAATTTACCACTGAAACGTGCTCCGTGTTCCTGACCGTGGCCCAGTGACTGTATGAAGGCATTTGCTTTCTGTATCAAATGCCTTCGCGTATCATGCCGGGGCTTTCCTTTGAGATGCAAATGGCCTGGTCTCAATTAAATACCTTTGCTGGGATGTATTTGGACTTGCTCCTTTGACATCTTTTACTGAACCAAAAGGAAGTGGTAGTAAAGTAGTATTTCTTAGTAGTGACATGTCTATGAAAGCAGGAAGGCAATTATTCTTTCATTTAAACTCTAGTTTTGGACACCCCTGAATAGTAGTTAAGTTTTTCTTTTCTGAATAGAGGAGCTTTTACAAATCTAGAGAACCGTTCACTCCCAGGCTGTTCTCTTCAAGAAGAGTATCCTGGTTAAGGAAGAAACGGTGGTGTATTTCTCAGGGCCATTTTATTCGAGCCTCCAGCGGAATGTAAATGTTGGGACTTGACATTGTCTTATCCGCTTAAAACTACTGATGTCAAACTTTGGAGTTTTCAGTTCCTTTTTTCAGCCAGGAGGAGATTAGCTGGTGCTGCAAACATCTCTCTTCCTGGCGTTTCAGGCATTGGCTGAGGGTCTCAAACACCGTTGGAAAGAAGTTGGCCATTTGTCAGGGTTGTTTACTGGCTGCTGGTGAAAGGTGCGGAGGCAGATGCTCCGAAGTGAAGGAACATGAGAGACAGATGAGCTGCTGGGCTTTCTGTTGGAATCGGAGCTAGAATTGACGTGGCCACCAAGTCAGGTGCTAACCACAGTTGATCATACACTGCTTCTGTGAGTGCCTCAGCCCGTCATTTTCTGCCGTCGCCTCTGTGTCCCTTCTGTCTGGGCCTGCCTCAGGCATTTCCTCTGTTAGGTGATTTCAGAGGGTCTCAGCTCGAACATTCTATTATTCTATGCTTAGACCTGAAAGCAGTCTGGCTATATGAAAATCCAGGTGGGCTTTATTTCCCGGCAGATTCATTCATCCCGTATAATGATTTAGACTATATAAGATAGAAATACCGCCCAGCCGGTGTGGCTCAGTGGTTGACCATTGTCCCATGCACCAAGAGGTCACTGGTTCAGTTCCCAGTGAGGCACATGCCCAGGTTACAGGATCAATCCCCTCTAGGGGCATGCAGAAGGCAGCTGAATGATGTTTCTCTCTCTCTCTCTCTCTCTCTCTCTCTCTCTCTCTCTCTCTCTAGAAATCAATAAAAACATTTTTTAAAAAGAAATATTGCGGAGAGAGGTCAATGGGGGGAAAAGGAGACATATGTAATACTTTAAACAATAAAGAATTGAATTTAAAAGAAATATTGCTAGGTGAGGCCAGTTGTAAATGGGGTGTCATAAAATAACAATAAATGAGAATTTTTAAAATGATGTAGAGGCTCTGTAGCAACTTTACAAAACACTAAAGTGGAACAGTGATCAGGAATTTATCTTTTCAGCGTTGTTACTACATGGATACTCGGGCAGTAGGTTCACACAACTACTGGCATATTAATGTGAAGGGTTGCTTTTGCCCTTTACCACAGTCAACAAGACTGGTAAGCTGTGCCTAGTTAAAGAAGTGAGATGTTTCTCAGTGAAGAATGGTAATTACTCCACCCCAAACAGATCGAAGTTCTTCGGGGAATAAGCATGGACTCCTGACCTCAGAAACTGCGAGGAGACTCGGGCTGCCCACCACCATGACGTTGACGGGCAGGGCCTGGCCCCACCTTTCATGTCCTTCCCAGCGTGTAGGCAACATGGCCACAAGAGGTCAATTTGGCTAGTGTGGTCACGTTTTAAAAAGAGAACCGTAATTATGACCTCTAATTGTGTACAGTTATGCCTGCTGAGTTAAAGATAATGGCGCCTCCTGCCTGGAAGTATAAGTTAATTGCCTACAAGGGTCAGGAGGGTGGTGACCCCTCTCGGCTCCCCGCATACACTCCCCCAACCCAAACCAGATAGGCCCCATAAGACAAACTAAACTGGCCCTGCGTGCTTTGTCATGTTGTGTAAGCCTCAGGTTTAACCCTTGTTTAACCCTTACTCCGTGGAAAGCCAAACGTAACTCGTGTTCAAGAGGGAAATGCTGCTTCAGTGAGCCCAGGTCTAGCGAGTGGCCCCAGGTGGCCTTCCCTGCACCAGTATCACTTGGAGTTCTAGGACATGAGCCCTGTTTTTATGGATAAAGAGCATACTCTGCATCTGGTACAGTTAGTCTGGTATGTTTTGCTACCATTTTTTCTAATTAGTAAAACTTTTTATTATAGAACATTTCAGTACACTGCAAAGAATCTTCTATATATATAAAAGGGTAATATGCAGAGTGTCCCCTTGGGAGTTCGACTGGGAGACGGGGAGTTCAATCGCTCACTATGATGTGCACTGACCACCAGGGGGCAGCACAGAATATGACGGGTGACCAGTGGTGGTGGCGGCGGGGTGCTGAGGGAGCAAGGGAAGGAGGAGGTGGGGAGGCGGGGAGGTGGGGGGAACCACACAGTGGCAACGAGGGAAGAGGAGGCAGGGAACCTGATCGGCCCTGATCTCCAGCCAGGCCTAGGGACCCTACCTGTGCACAAATTTTGTGCACCGGGTCTTTAGTAGAATAATAAATTCCTATTACCTTTCCTCCAAACTTCATCCAATGCTGGCCAGTCTGTTTCATCCGTAGCCCTCTCACTTCCCACCACATTTCACCCTCCAGTAATGAGGATTTTGGAACAAATCCCCAGATTTCATAGAATTTCTTCTGTAGCTCAAAAATATAGAGACTTTTTTTTTAAGTGCAGCCAATAACACATCTTAAGAAACATAATTTCTTAGTAATTTGTCAGTGTTTACTTTTCCCCAATTGCTTTTTGTGTTGTTGTTTTTTTTAACGATTTGTTTTTTGAACCAGGACGCAAGCTTTTTACATTGAAATTGATATATCCCTTAATCTGTAGGTTTCCTTCCATAATTACTTAGCCACCTCTGTCTTTTTTTCTTGCTGCTGCTGTTGAGGTTGAGTTGTTTGTTCTGCAATTTTTCCCACAGTCTGAATTCTGGTTCATCTTGTGCTATCATTTAACATGTTCCTCTGTCCCCCTGGATTTTCTGTAAACTGGTGGTTAGATCAACAGCAGGGTTTTTCGCCCTTGGCACTTAATGTTTTGGGCCAGAAAATTCTTTGCTGTGGGGCTGTTCTGTGCATTGCAGGACACTTAGCAGTATCCCTGGGCTCTACACATCAGATGGCGTAGTGTATGCACTTATGCACACGTACACACACGTGCACACACACCACCCAGTCACCATCAAAAATGTCTCCAGATGTTGCCAGGTGTCCCCAGGGGACCACAATTGCTCCCTGGTTGAGAACCACTACTGTGGAGGCTTGACAGGATTCGAACTGGTTTGGGAGGTATGGTTACCAAGTGGAGTGTTGTACCACTACCATCAGGTATCTGGTTGTTCCTTTTTCTGATACCAGACCTATTGATAATCACTGTTCAGATAAATTCATTCATTAGGGGCTCGAGTAAAGAGAAACATCTCATCAGTCACTTGGCTATATCCTGTAGAAAAGGCAGAGCAAACACTTGCCTTTTTCTTTTGTCCGTTTTCAAAGAATGAGTTCCGTAGCACTTCCCAGAGTTGATCAATGAGTTTCAATATTTTAAAAAATATCACTAGAACTGTTGGGTTCAAGCACATGTGAGATGTTTCAACTTAATGTAATCCTAGGAGCTCCACACGTCCCATCTTTGGCCAGCAGGAGTGAGTCCTTTTGACATGAAGCTGGTAGGCTTTGGTAGGCTCCTCTTCCTCTGGTATGAAAAGGTGCTCTGGGCTCAGTGTGTATATTTCCTCTGCAGACCAAGTGTCAGTCATTTCTCTAAGAAACCGTCTTTTCTTTTCGTGGGAGGTGGTAGAAACTACAGTTACTTGCCACCAGTAATTTTAACCACATGGTTCTTCTCTTTGTTATGGATCTCAGACTGTCAGCTAAATAAGTTCTTAGCACGTTGGTATTCGTATTTTAGAGGAGTTTATAAACTGCTCACAGGTATGTCCTGTGTGTGACGTCCTAAGCCCCTCTGGGAACTGATAAGATCAGTGTTTCTTTGCCTTCGAAGTCAGTGTTACAGGCTAGACCACAGTCCATGGAAATGTCAAGCCTGGCCTGACCTAACCCCAAGGAAGCCCTTGTGGGTGAGTCATGTGATAGGTTCCAGAAGTAGCAGAGCCTAGAAACAGATCAGAGTTACCTAGGAATGGATGGGACATCCTTAAAAGTCCATTTCTGAGGTCTTCTGAGGACCAGAAGACCCTCGATGAAAGCAAGCTCTTGATCAGATCTTGGCAACCAAGTAGGGCCACTGTCTTTGTTATTTGCCCACCCTCAGTGGCAATTCAACAAACCAAAAGAGGTTCTTTCTGGTTCCTCTTCATTCACTCAGGTACCTGAAGTTGTGACTCACTCTGTCAGGTGTGCCCACCTGTGGCTCTTAGTGCTGCTGCTGCTTCTGAGCATCCTTCCCAACCAGGAATGCAGTGGCAAAGGATTCCTTCCTTTTCCCAGCATACAAATAAGGCAGGCTCGTTAGACACGAACTACTGTTCCAGCAGATGAATGCTCACTGGCTTCCACGGGGCCTGTGGAGAGCGTCCCTACGGCCAGGGGAGGTCATCTCTTTGGGAAGACCCTATGCATGCACCAGAAACGATTAGACGGTAACTCCAGGCAGATTGCAGATAATGGTAGGAAGGGCTCGGGGGGTCTGGGAAGTGAGAGACCATCATGGATGGAGGTTTTCCCAGGGGAAGCTTCCTGGTGGGGTTGCATTGGGCAACTCCATGTACCACTCACCTCCGTGAGCCCTCCCCTGGGGTTACAGCACCAGATGACAGAGTCTAAACATGATTTGGAGGTAACAGGTAGGGGTGCCTAGAGGACCAATGCTCAGAAGGGGGGAGCCGCCACGATCAGGGTTCATTCGTATTTTCGCCATCAATTCCATCAGTCTACATGGCAGAGTACAACAGAATGCAGGAAAAGTAACTTTCAGGGAATGCTGTGTTGGTTGTGGGTTCAATTTTAGGTGAGGCCGGCTCTGTGAAGAAAAATTGAAATTAAAAAAAAAAAAGCAAGAACCTCTTTTCTTACCTCAGAGAAACGGTGAGAAATAAATACCAAGTTGCAGAACGGGGCGGGGGGTGATGTGCGAGGCCTCTCGGCATCTTCTCTCCATCATAATTCAAGCCAGAGCCCAGATCTGTAGAGTCCATGTTTAGTTCTTATCTCTCTCTTGCACCCCACCCTCACATTCTCTGGAGCCATAATCATTTGGGGGAGCAGCAGGCTGGTAACAGTAGGGTCACCCTCTGCCTGCCCTGTGTATGGTCAGAGCTTACGGAAACTGGCATTTGGGGTTTCTTCAAATTACGCACTGGGAAACACTGGATCCGCTTTAAAAAAAAGGTATTTAGCCGAAACCGGTTTGGCTCAGTGGATAGAGCGTCAGCCTGCGGACTGAAGGGTCCCAGGTTCGATTCCGGTCAAGGGCATGTACCTGGGTTGCGGGCACATCCCCAGTAGGAGATGTGCAGGAGGCAGCTGATCGATGTTTCTCTCTCATCGATGTTTCTAACTCTCTGTCTCTCTCCCTTCCTCTCTGTAAAAAATCAATAAAATATATTTTTTAAAAAAAGGTATTTATTTTGATTTCCCCCTCCCCTCCCTGTACCCTAAAGTACAGTGGCCACACTGACGTCTGGCAGGGCCGGAGTCTGCAGGCCCCCAGGCAGGGCTCACGTTTAGTGGAAAACAGGCTGAAACCCTTCCTGGAAGAATCGTGAAAGGGTGAGAGGAAACCACAGAGGCCAGCATGGTGGCGGTGGCCTGGTGGGTTTTCCTTCTCTGTCTTCCAATGTCCTTTGTTTGGTTTTGCTTGTGTAATAACTCGCTGTCATTTTTTTTCCTACTGAACGCTGAACTCTGTCTTTCATGGTAAGAGAGCGAACCCTTGCTGTCAGAGTACCCGGGCCCCCAGTGTGCCGGGCTGGCCTGCAAAGCCGGCTCCAGATTGCTGTGCCCTCACTGAGGTCTAGCAGGGACAGACCTGCCTGCCACACCATCACCTTTTGTCGACTTCACCTTTAGAGTCTGCCTGGGTCTGTTGATCATCTTACCTGGTTATTGTCATCCCTTGTGGTTTTTTCCAAAACCAGGTATGCCAGGCACAAACTGGAAACTTCTGTTGGGCTCAGCACTTAGAGTTCTGGCACGAACTCATAGCGTCTGCACCAGCAAGTCACCTTCTTTGAAAGCAGGTTTCCCTGCACAGGGGCTGCTCTGTTCCACAGTGCATTTATTATTTTATGTGCTGGGTGTTTTACCCGTGTGCTACATGGCTGCAGAGTAGAGAGCTCGGTTTTTTATTTTTAAATCAAGCACATGTAAAAAAAGAGGGAACCTTCAAAGTAGACTCCTTACAACCAAAAGATTTGTTGTTAGGGATGCTGCCATTCCCACCAGCTGTCTGGAAATGTCTTCAGAACCAATTTCCTGTTTGTCCACCAGGAGATCAGCTCGTTGCATTATGATCAGACCGAGCTTTAAACCCAAACCAGTCCTTCCCACCTCCCTACGTGGGCTCTTGCATGCAGGGGTCTCCTGCCCTCAGAGATGCCGAAGGCGGGGATCTCCTTCATAATCGGGGTGGTGCGGGCACCTTCTCATTTCCCTCCCTGTAGCAGTGTTCCACTTAACTCCTGTTGGGTGGAAAACTTAATCCTATTATTTCCATGATATCTTTATTTATAGTCTTAATCTTTAATCTCTGTTTCCACATATTTCCATATTTGTGTCTAAAATGAATTACTCATGAGCAGTTAACGATATTTTTTATGCTCAACGATGGGTGGAGGGTGCCAGCGTCTCTGTATGAAACTGAGTGTGCGCTCTCCAGTGAGTGTGCACTGTGCTAGCCGCCTCCTTGTATCGCGAAGGGCTGCAGCCCCAGCGTGGTGCGGGGCGTCCCAGAGGCAGGATGCAGACCAACACGAGGGGAAGTGCCTGTGTCTGATCAAGGAAAACGAGTGCTTTGTGGGCGCATTGTTTTTATTTTTCAATGGAGTATGTCATGGTATATGTTGTTGCAGGGAACTGTGCAAAGGTTAACAATGTATCAAGCGACAGGTTTGCGTTTATCTTTTTTTTTTTTCCTAATGTATTTCTGTGGGGGAAGGATTAGCCCAGAAAACATGAAAAGCTACACATTAAAACGAAAGGCCCAGCCAGACCTCAATGGCCAGCAGTCCTGTTGCAGGAGTCGCTGCCCTGGTTTCCTATGAAGAACTGGTCCCAGGCGCCCAAGAGCAGTGTGGGGCCTGTGGACTGAAGTGGGAATTGGATAGCTCTCCAGGTCTCTGGGGGGAAATGTGTTCTGCCTGCTTCGGTTCCTCTTTGTATCTCAGCTCAGGTGTCTCTCTGGGGAAGAGGTGGGCTTTCCAAGGGCCTGCGTGCCGACAGAAGCACGATCGTGTCACCGGACGGTGTGGTATCTCTGTGTGCCGTGGCTGTGCCTGTGTGAGAGCAGACGGGGGTTGTTCTGTGTTTCGTCAGGCCTTTGCTTTCTTGGAGCTAAAGCCATCAGATGTCCCTTCGCTGGCGACTACCAGTCGGCTTCCCTGAGTGGGCGGGGACCTGCGACCAGCCCCAGGAAAACCGGAGATCACGCGGGCCTTCGGTGATTCTGCCTTGCCCTGCACCTACCTGTCCTGCCCCCACAGCCCAGCCCTGGCGCTGTCAGTGTGCCTGCCTGCCCCATGGTATAAACTGAACATGGGGATCCCACAGTAGCCCTTCCCAATCACACTCACCCTCTGTGCATTGCCCCTGGGGGGGTCTGCTTTGTCGTCCCAGCTTACACACACACACACACACACACACACACACACACACACACACACACACACAGCTGTGAGCTGGTGCTGGTCCTCCTGCCCTCCGTCCTCCCCTAGAGGAGGGGAGGTGCTCCTGCACACCTGGGCCCACAGGCTGGCCGCCTCAGTTGCCGCAGACACAGGCACAGGGGAGGGAGAGCCGATCTGGGCCTTGGTAGACAGGCAGGCAGCGCCCCAGAGAACGCACTTCACTTTCATTCAGAAGTCGGTGGTGGCAAAGGGGATTCATTGGCATGTACCTGACCTCGAATCCCAGAGGAGCAGGCACCAGGGCTCAAGGTCTCGTTCCTCTGATGTCCCTTCCCCTCCACACCTTGTCTGGTGGCAGTCCCTACCTACTGGATTCTCCCGGCCCAGCCTCTCTGGGTGCGGAGATGCTGTAACGGGTCCCCTGGTGGTCTGTCCACAGATGGAATTACTTTAATTTGTCCTCACTCCACCCACACCCTCTGACTTGAGATAGGTTCTTAAAATACCCTCTGACATGTCTTGAAGTAACCAAAGGAAAATGCCGGCGCCACTCCAGTTAGAGAGCATGATACCCACGCTGCGGCATCTCACCGCTGTGGCATTCACCCCGGGAGATCGAGGTTCGGGCTCCTGGTTGCAGTGGTCGCCCCTTCCGGGTGTTTGAGGAGCAGCTCTTTGGTAAGGAAGTTGATTTCAGTGCAGGAAACTCCTTTTCAGGGAAGAGATCATTTCAACGGAATCATCGTCCTGGGACAGGACCATAGAGAGGCTGGCGCGGACAGCGGGGCAGCACGAGGGACTCGGTGTGGCGGACGCCAGCTGAATTAGGCAGAGCTCGTTGGAGATGCAGAAAGCACAGAGTGGGCCTAGTTCTAAGGCGTCCGTCTGATGACACTTGGCTGTCAGATCTGGGAAGTCGGTGGTTCTGTGGTCCCTTTGGAAATTCTCGTGAGTCCGTAGGTAATGCCTCCGTTCCTGAGTATTTGGTTCTTCGTCACCTGAGTGCGCGGAGGGAAGACCCTTGGGAGCCGGCAGGCAGCCGATTGGTTCCTGGGAGCGCTGGTGTCAAGGCTCTGAGCGATGTTGACGCTCCCTCCCTGACACACCTGCCAGTGTCACTCCGGGATGGAATCTTCGCTTCTGGAAAAGAGGCTTTGCACGTCTACCCAGCTGAAGACAGGGCTAATTGAAGATGCCGAGCAAATGGAAATATTCAATTGTCAGCCCCCACAGGGATTGCATTGCCTGGTGGGGCCGGGCCACCCTGAGGACAGCTGGAGCGGGGGAGTCTGCAGGGGTGGCCAGCTGCCCTGGCCTCTTTGCTAGAGGAGGGAGCGGCTTCCCGGGTGGGGACTAGGCCAGAGGAGCTGGTCTCCCAGTGGAGGGGAGAAGTGATCGTTGGGGAAGGTGCTAACAGTGTGGACAGGGAAAGGATAGACTGAAGATACTGGTAGGTGTCCTGGAGGTCCCCCAACACGTCCCACCAGCTATGGGCCCAGCCGTCTGGTGCTCTGGCCCAGTGGCCTTGAGCTCCTCTATCCGACGTCTCTGGCTTCTGGACTTGGCACATCCTTCCTTCGAGACAGCGGTGTGGCCAGGCCCTCCAGCCCTCAGGGCTCCCCTGGGCATCCCCATTCCTGTTCCTGCCCCAGGAGAACACCTCGCACCCAGGGCCAGCTTCCTGCTCCCAGCTGGGTGGGTGGTGGCCTTGGTTGATGCATCATCAATGGTTGAAGAAGCCAGGAGCAAGCAGAGTCTAGAAGCCTCCAGCGTTTATTCCCTCCGCTCCTTCCTCCCAGTGTCGGAATCCCCTTTACAGAATCTCCCAAGTGCCCCAAAGAGACAAAAATGGAGAATGCAGTAAGTAAATTTACAGCTGAATGAGGTGCAAAGGGGGAAACATTCTGAGGAATGTACAGTTTCTCAGGCACCTGCAAGAAGTTAAAAAGAATTATTTTTTAGCCACTACAGGCAGCAGCTGCAAGCACAGCTTAACGAGCCAGACAGAGCCAACTCAGAATGCCTTCCCTTCCTAAGCAATGGCTGCAAACCATTTACCTGATCTGGGTCTCCTGTCACCTTAGCCCTAGTCTCCAAGTTCTAGGATTTGAGACCCTTTTGCATTCTCAGTGTCAGTCTACACGGCTCCTTCCCGATGGCGCCCAGGCGGTTGGACAGGTCATTGTCATTAGGAAAATGGCGAGAGCCAGGTAACAGAGGTGTGGGCAGGTGAGCGTGCCTTGGCTGAGAGGAGGGGGATGGGCCCTAATGTAGCTTGGGAAGGGACTCGAGGGGTTGGGTTCCTTGGGAGCACAGATTTGAAAAAGTAGGTGATGAAATACAGACCCCTTTGCCGAAGCAAATGAGACAGAATGAAGGAACTCTGAAGATAGCGAAGTTAAAGCGTTCCTTGTTGCCCGAAGGAGACAGAAGTTGGGAGCATCTGCTTGGAGAGTGTCCGTGGGCTTTCTTTCTTTTATAATCCTCACCCGAGGCTGTGCTTTTTATTGATGAGAGAGAAACATGATCAGGTGCCCCCCCACACACACCTCAACTGGGGATCCAACCCGCAAGCTAGCTATGTGCCCTGACCAGGAATTGAACCCTCAGCCTTTTGGTGTAGGGGACAGTGCTCCAACCAGCTGAGCCACTGGCCAGGGTCAGCTTTCTTTTATTTCTCCAGCAGGGAAGCAGCAGGGACTGGTGGACTCATAGAGTCGGAGTCCTTGGGGGGACCCCCAGCTCAGCCACCCTAACATCACTTGGAGATATGGGGTGACTGAGACATAGAGCAAAGGCAACCCCTTAGCGTCTGACTCCCAGCCCAGGGTGCACTCCGAGCTGTGTATTTATCTTCCAGAACCTTTTCCTCAGCCCCATTCTGCATGAAAGGGGAAATGGGGTTGGGGGTAATAAATGGGCAGTTTACACGAGCGAGAGAGCTGCTCCATGGTGGAGCTGACTGGGATGAATGCCTTCTGATTTGCAGAGCTGATGGTGACCCTGCTCCTCAGACCAGCACACATCCCTCTTTTAGGGTTCGCCAGTCACTGTTTGAAAGTCTCTGAAGGCGAATGGACGGGAGCCAAATAAGTCCTAAAATGCATGTATAGATCACACACCACGCCCCCGTTTCCCCCCCTCCTCCCCCTGTTGATTTAGATGCTCTTTGGTTGCAACAAACAACTTGCTTAATAGTTCATTGTAACTCGCCTCATTTCTCCAGAGCAGCAGGAGTTTGGAGTTTTTCTTGAAAGTCAGTTTTGGGGAGGAGAAGGGCAGCTCTTCTCTAACTCCAACTCCCGTCATAAAGATGATTTTGGAAGTCACAACTTGGAGTCAATCTTTGGGTGAGGCTTTTATTCCCTAAAATCCCATCAATCTCGAAGATTGTGCACTGGGCTCAGCGGTATCACTGTCCCCCGTCTGGCTGAGAGAGCCCCTCAGATGTTCATAGCGATGGTGAATGCCATCTTAACTACCTTGGGCCAGAAGGGAAGTGGCGAGTGACCTGGGAAGATCTGACAGCGCTTGCCTGCCCCACTGCCTTCCACATCACAGGCAGCCGGTCTAGGGGTCTTGTTTCAAAGCCGCAAACATAATGTGTCCTCTCTTTTAACCTGCACCTAGAGAGTTTGCCAAAAGGAAAAGAAAAATGTCAACAACAAAATGTACCTATTTGTTCATTTCTGTGTATTCTTCTTGGGATCATTTGGTTCGAAGAACTGCTTTTCCTGACCACAGCACATGTATATGTAAGCTCAGTAAAGAGTTTTTACCTTCAGATCTGTTCATATTTTGGGAAATTCTTTGTTGTGGGGGGCTAGCCTGAAGACTCTAGAACAGTGATGGCGAACCTTTTGAGCTCGGCAGGTCAGCATTTTGAAAACCCCATTTTGACCTTTGCAACCATAGTAAAACAAAGATTTATATTTTTGATATTTATTTTATATATTTAAATGCCATTTGACAAAGAAAAATCAACCAAAAAAAAAATGAGTTCGCGTGTCACCTCTGACACGCGTGTCATAGGTTCGCCATCACTGCTCTAGAAAGTGGGGCAGCACCTATGGGCTCTACCCATTAGATGCCGTGCCTGCTGGGTGGAGCGCTCTGACATGGACCCCGCTGATGCCCGGAATGACAGGGCAGTCTTTCCAGGGATACAAGGATATTCTTCCAACCTTACTAAGAGGGTTAGCTGCCCCCCAAGGGGTTGGAGTAGATGCCCCACTTGGTGGGTACTCGTTGGTGTCGCTAGTTCTGGCAGCCACAAGCCAGGAACCGTGCGGAATGAGATGAAAAACCAACCTGGCCCCTCCCAAGGCTGCATTCGCCCACTGCCATTTTATTTTGCTTCATTTGGAGTGAGGGATGTTGACCCACAACCATTTTAAAAACAATGAACTCAGACCCCAAATGAAAATCATGTGTTACATCGGAGCAGACCCAGATCCTGAGCCCGAGAATCCTCAAGCCTGGCCTAGCATTTTCCCATCAAACCCACGGAGCAAAGGTGTCCTCCTGTGCCCAGAAGACACCTTCTCCACATTTTGGAGACATGAAGAGCAATGGCATTTTAAATCCACAAAGCTAAGCCATTGGTTTTAGGAACTCCCTTGCCCATTTCTCTCACTGGAGCATAATATAATTGTGTCTGTACCTTCAAGAAAAAAGGATTTGAAAACATCTGTAAGACACGTGACAGTCTGTCGGTCTCGCACTGCGGGGAAGAGGCAATGCGGTAAGACAACTGCGTTAAAGATGAATTTTCATTAAAGATGAAAATTGAAATGGGCCACTGGGAACTGGCCCAGGGGAGAAGTGACACTTGTTACTGAGGCAGGAGGAAGGAGGGATGGTTTGAATGGGGGATTTGAGGCTGGCTGTGCTTTGAGGGTGGCCATGACTTTGTGAAGCGTCCGCGAGGGAATGAGTGCTGGTGGTGTACTGAACCACCCAGCGGTGATGGCGGAGGCTCCTGTATTAGGACGCTGAATTAGGGCCTGTTGGGAGATACCTTCTCCACTCCACAGATACAGAGATTTGTGCTTCTTTATTCCCCTGCACCCCTCTGCCTCACCCCCATCCCCCAGAGATGCAACAGGAAGGATACTCCTGCCAAGTGGATCTTTATTCCTTAAAAGAGTTCCTGGCCAAAATCTTTCTCTTCTGCTGATAAACTGGATTGACCCATCTGGGGGGAACGACTCTTTAAACCCAGGGGAAATACTAGACAGTCGTCCCCCTCCCCCAGATCTAGTTCCGGACCTCTTATCCTTCAGCAGCTGTAGTGCCTCCAAAGCAGAAGTATTCTCTACCCCCAGCAGCTCCCCGATCTCTAACAGGTGTCCTCAGTCTAAAGCAGCGGTTCTCAACCTGTGGGTCGCGACCCCTTTGGCGGTCGAACGACCCTTTCACAGGGGTCGCCTGAGACCATCCTGCCTATCAGATATTTACATGACGATTCATAACAGTGGCAACATTACAGTTATGAAGTAGCCACGAAAATAATTTTATGGTTGGGTCACAACATGAGGAACTGTATTTAAAGGGCCAGAAGGTTGAGAACCACTGGTCTAAAGCATCCTGCCAAGGGAATATGCCTTTGTCGGAACATCCCTGTTGTCTAAGGTGCAAACCACCTCTCGTCTGTCCTGGCCGCAGAGGATTGAGAGGCTTTCAGGGAGACTCAGAGTGTGCGCATAGAAAATAGCATGTGACCCAAGGCAGCCAGTGGGCGTGACCTCAGAAAGGGCACGGAGGGAGAGCGCGGGGCCTGTTGGGTCCTTGGAGGTAGGGGAGGTGGGTAGGGGCTTGAGATCCGAGAGGAGAAGCAGGTTACAGGTTACAAGCGCCGTTTCCACCTTCCCGTAGTCTGCCGTCTTAAAGAAAGAGAATGGTCGTTATGTTTCCATGCACAAAAAGTCACCACGGGAGAACTTCACATCATGTATGCTAATATGAAAAGGTGCAAGATAGTCGTTCATGAAAAATAGGAGGAAAAAGTTCTTTTTAGAAAAGTATTTTCCCTATGAACTCACTTTTAAGGAATGGACACAAGCATGCATGTGAATATGTGAGTTGGTATTTCAATGGATATATGTAAACGCCTATATTTATATAGACAGTTTCTGGACATACATAAAGAGAATGAATCTGGGAGTGGGTCTGTGAGGAAGGCATTTATTTTTCAGTTAATTCCACCCCGTGTGTGTGTTTTACAGTGAGCACACAGTACTTTCAGGACTCTTTTTAAAAAGGGAAAAAACTTAAGGCATTTTAATAATAGATAAGACTAAGCCTTGTAGCCTGTCTTTGGAGAGGAGAGACGGGAGGTTGTTGGCCCGAAGCACGCACACAGGATGTGAGGGTGTGACCAGCATAAACGCGTCAGGTGGTCTGAGACTTTTTTCCCTGTAGAAACAGGCCTGACTAGCTTCTCTTGGGTTGCCTGGTGTCTCCCACCATACCTGCAGCCAGAAGGGATCCTCTGGTGTTGGTCTGCACAGTCTGACAGTTCTGTGCTTCGCCAGTTTTCACTGGGTAAAGGCAGGAATCTGGTGGGTTACTTCCTGTTTCATTTGCCTATAAATCTGGGTGTTGAACCCAGATGACATTATGTTTGACATCCTAACAGAGAATAAAAGATACTGTAACTGGGGAGTAAGCCAAGATTTCTTAGTTGGGACACATAAAAAATTGACAAATTGGACTTCATAGTAATTTAAAACTTCTGCTTATTAAAAGGCACTAATAAGAAACTGAGTACACAAGACATGGACTGAGAAAAACTACCTCACAAAGGACTTCTATCTGGAAGGTTCAAAGAGGCCTTCTAATAGTGAGATGTTGAACAGTTCAGTTTAAAGAATGGGCACAAACTTGAGCAGGCCTTTCTCAAAAGAAGATACACAAATGACCACTAAATACATGAGAGGGTGCTCAAAACCCCTTTTTGTCATTAGGGAGATATGAGTTAAAACCACAATGAAATACCACTACACATCTACGAGAAGGGCTAAAATTAAAAATATTGGCAATTTCATCTGATGACAAAAATATGGAGCAATTGGAACTCTCACACATGGTGCCTCTTAGGAAAAAGAGTCAGTCAGTCCCTAGAACAGTGATTTTCAACCTTTTTCATCCCAGGGCTCACATAAACTAATTACTAAAATTCTGCATCACACTCAAAAAATATATTTTTTGCCAATTAGACAAAATTAGGTATAACTTTGATTGATTTACTTTTAAAAAGATGATAGTTGCCGAAACCGGTTTGGCTCAGTAGATAGAGCGTTGGCCTGCGGACTGAAAGGTCCCAGGTTCGATTCCGGTCAAGGGCATGTACCTTGGTTGTGGGCACATCCCCAGTAGGAGATGTGCAGAAGGCGGCTGATCGATGTTTCTCTCTCATCGATGTTTCTAACTCTATATCTCTCTCCCTTCCTCTCTGTAAAAAATCAATAAAATATATTAAAAAAAAAAAAAAGATGATAGTTACCTACTCTTTTTGCTCCTAAGTGACTTTTTTAAAAATCAGGTGCCTATCCTATAAAATAAAAGCCTAATATGCAGATCGACCAAACGGGGGCCCGAGAGCGGGCGGCACCACCCGATCTCCAACCAGGCGTAGGGACCCCCTACCCATGCCTTAATTTCATGCACCGGGCCTCTAGTACTTGTATATAAGGACTTCTGGTTCCAAGAATTAAACCATCAGATGCAACTTTATTATCCAATGTGCCCGATAAGATGCTACTCTATTATGTGACCTATATATGTATGGTTCAAGACAGGGCATTCACACCGGACAGCTTTTGTTGTGTTGGCTGTTGTCATGTTTTTTATTTGACAATCTAAGGGAAAAGAGGTCAGTGCCCTTTTCTAAATAGTCCGGTATTTCATGTTTTAAAAATTCTGCGGCCCTCAGGTTGAAAATCACTGCCCTAGAAAGTTAAACATTGACTTACCAGCAATTACGCAAGGGAAATGAAAACATGTGTTCATAAACGATTGGTACAAAAGTTCATAGCAGCTTTTTTTTTTTTTAAATCCCAAACTGGAAGCAATACAAATGTCCACCTGCAGGTGGACAGATAAACAAATTGGAGCATAGCCACACAATGGAATACCACTCAGTAATAGCAGTAATAAGGAATGAACCCCCGATACCACATCATGGATGAATAACAACGCCAATCTAGCAGTTGTCCAGGGCAAGGGTAGGGATGACTGCAGAGGGGCTCAGGGAACTTTGGGGTGATGGAAATCTGTCTCTTCGTTGTGCTCTGTGTCTTCATTATGGTCGTGCTAACACTGGAGTGAAATTGGTCAGAACTCAATAAGCTATACACCAAGGCTGGCATCACTGCTGCCACACACACACTTGTGTAAATACATAAGCATGTTTTCTCAGACCACGTGCAGTTCTCATGTTTGCCAATCCGTGTTGGGGGGCTGGGCATCCTGTGCCTTGCCTGCCATTCCATTCTGTGCATAGCATTTCATATTAAAGCTTATGTCCCCCCTGGAATTGACCCGCTCAGGATGGAGAAGTGGGGCTGTGGAAATTGATTATGAATGAGCTCCTGAGATGACTGGGTGATGGGCCTACCCCCACATGCCTGCAGACCAGCAGGAGTGCTGAGGTAGCATCGGGGGTTTTATCTGTGGCGGCCAAGGGGGTGGCAAATCTGGATGGAAGGAAGGATTGGGGGACTTGTCCTAAAGCGTCGTTTTTGCTTAGCGTCCTTTGTGTTCATTTGGCTTGGGTGGGGTCGTGGGTGGATGTTACGTGGGTCTACAATACTCCTCAAGTGTCCCTTAGGTTCTGCGAAATTCATGGGTGTGTTCATCATACTGTTTTTGTTTAAGGCCTCTTTCTCTTCCTTCTTTCTCATTTATTTCATTATGCCTTTTACACCTCCCTCCTGAGGTCCACTGTGATGGTGGGAGAATATAAATCCTGACTCCTTACCTGTGCTTTCTCTTGTTCTGCCCCCTCTGAACCTCCTGGTGGTTCAGGAGAACTCCGGGTAAGAGTCCCCTGGGAGACGGGGACACGGGGCCAGGCCAGCCATGGGTTGCGGCGGCACTTGCATTCTCAAAGATGGCAAAGAGCCTACCTTGCTGAAAACAAACAGGTGTGTTTTCTCAGCCCTGAGATAAGGAAGGGCCCTTTCCAAAAAGAGGGGTTAGGAAGGGGAAGCGTCAGCCCCCACGGCACCTCCTGGGAGCTGCTTGCTCCCCTGAGGTTTGCGAGGTGCCAGCAATACCCAGAAACTGCAAATTCTGCATCTTGGCAACAGGCCCTGTGGGAAATCGAGAGGGCGGGGCAGCGGGAACCCTGGGAGCCGTGAGTGGAACTGTTAAGTTTTTCAGTTCATCCTTCAACTGACATATATTTCAATATCAGTGGGAGCCATGACTGTTTTAAGAATTTCACCCCAGGAATTGCTAAACAAGTTAATTTACCTGTTTCTCATGCAATGTACCTATTAAAATAAACTTTTACTCCATTATGGAGTTTAAGTAACGGGTCTCCTGCAGGCAAAATAGAAAAGGGCTTGCAGAGTAAAAGCTCCTGTAGTTTTTTTCCTTTTGAGACATTGTCTTCTGGAACCAGCGTCATCTATATTATTAATCACTTGTGGGGCTTTCTGCTGCTTCCCATTGCTCCCTTGGAATTAAACTGCCCCTATAAAATATGAAAAATGTACTTTTTAAACAGTAAAAAAGTCATTTTCTAGCATAATACCCCAAATAAAGTGCCGTGGAGCCATTAGTAGTAAATTGAATTTTTTGGTGTGTAATTTGTACAGAAACTGACAGGTGCGATCCCCACTCTCCCCCCACCGTTCGTCATTGGGTTTCGCAGAATCAGAGGTAGCGATCTGCAAGGACAGGCATTCTGATGTCATCTTCAGTTGCACACTTCATTTACTTGGGCAGGTCACAGGCGGCGGCGGCGGCGGCTTCTGTCACTCGGTGCCACCGCACTTATTAGCGAATCTCGCCCTGGGGCAGCTGGGACGCTGGGCTAGGGCAGATGTTCTTTTCAGCCTATTCAGTGACCATTCTTGGGGGTTGTTTACTGTTGCCATGGTGACTTTCATTTCCATAGCAGCCGCGCTGCTGTTTCTCAGAGGAAAATGAATTTAGTTATAAAAGGATAATATTTTTCTCTGTCTCTGTATAACCTGCCATCTGTCGACCGGTGGATCAGTAAGGATTCAGAAACCTATTAAGAATTACAGCAATGAAGTGATGAGGAATTTTTTTTTTTTTGGTCCCATATTAAAAGCAATCATAGATGTGGGAGCAAACATTGTGCTCTCAACATCATAACTTTGATTTTTTTTATATATGTTTTAAGCATGTGTGTTTTTAATGCCTTCACCACTGCTGTACACACACACACATACACACACAATCTCATAAAATGCAACTTAGGTTCTGCTGACAAATGGAAATGACCAGCCGTCTTGTGTGTACCGCACTAGATGCAGGTGTACGTAATGCTTTCTCTTCCCGGTGCTGTGAGCTTCCCCAGTTCATTCGAGATGCCTGTGGCCGAACTTCCTATTGTCGCCCCAGTCTCCTGCGCCTGCACCCAGGGAACAAGCTGTCGGGGTGCATGGATCAGCCCCGTTACCAGGAACTTACAGTGCAAATCATGAAACTAGCAAAATGAGAAGAGAGACCATGCTCTGTTTTAAAAACATAAGAACCTGCCCCTTACATCTCTTTCTAGAATACCTTTCTCCCTCTCAAATCCAAGTGGGAAGAAAGTCACCTTGGGGATCTAGCTCATCAAGTTTCGGGGCTTTTTTTTTTTTCTCTGTTGCATTCATAAACTAACGTGCAGGGGGAAGAACCACGCACACGCACCAGCCCCGTTGTAAATAATGTTATTTATTGGTTGACTTTTCCAGATCCTGACATTGATGCTGCCAGTGCCATGATGCTTTTGAATACTCCCCCTGAGATACAAGCAGGTTGTGAGTAGCTATTTCTATAGCCTTCAGCACATAGTTTGTGAACTTAACCTTCTCATTTACATACCAGGCCATAGGGAGAACTAATGCTCAAGTAGAACCTCCTTGCAGAATCACTTTAAGACGACCTTCGTGCGCGATGACACACATGTGCATACGAACACGTGGCCGTGCATATGTGTGAATGGAGGCTTAGGTGTGTCTCCACGATGGCAAAGTTCTCGTCTAATTTCAGAGCTTCGGGCTTGGGGGAAGGGAAGCAGGCCCTGTAATGAGTCCCAGCGGAGAGGCCTTCTCTGCGCCTGCAGGGATCGCTCCTGCGAGTTTGTGGTTTCTGCTGGAGACGCTACGTGGGGCCAGCTTAGCAGCCCTGCCACTGAGCGGTGGCCATTTTTAGAAACTCCTTCCCTTTGGGATCTCATTAATAGCAGGCTGCCATCGTATAGATGGAGAGAGGAGAGGGTCGTCTGGCTGAGGTGGGTGTCATGCAGGAGCTTGGACGAACCTTGAAATGGACCCCATGGCGCCCCAGGGTCATCCGCACCAGCCTTCCTGGCTGCCAAGGGCAGGAGGGCAGGAGGGCAGGGCTGATTAGCCCAGCAGAGCTCCTGTCCTCACCTTCTGTTGGCCGTTGAGCAATATTAGGCTTGAGACAACTCTCCTCCTTCTTTGAGCTTCTTTTCTACCCACCCCCTTGTGTTTTTTTCCCCCTACGTCTGGAGCTAGACTGCCATGGTTTTAGAAAGATCTTCTTACCAAGGGATGGAAAAGGGCCTTGCATGGAGATGTCTGCCCCCTCTTCCTTCTGGCTTGAGATGAGTTCCTCTGCCCACGTTCCACCCCCAGCCAGAAACCTGCTGAGCGGACAGCCAGCTCGTCCGCCAGGGTCTGCTCAGCTCGTCGGCAGGACGTTGCTGCGCTGCAGCCTCCTGTTGAGATGCGCAGGCGTGGAGATGACAGCGTGATAGACTTGGCCAGGACACCAGGAGCTGGTGCCCACCCGGCTCGTTCTTGTGGCTGGGCCCTCACCTCCGTTGGGGCTCTGGCTCTCAAAGGATTGCGTGGCCTCCTGGGCAAAGGGACTCCCCCACTTTGGGAGTCAGTGATGCTTCCCACAGAAAAGCCTCCAGCCTCGGACTCCAGCAGGCTGCCTCTGTTACTAGCGCGCCGATGTGAGGTTCCCGGCCATCCTCCCCAGCCCTGCGCTGTTCACAGCCGGCCACCAGCCTGAGGAAGTTTGATTCCATCCTTTCTCACTTGTTCCTGTTTTTTAAAAAGATCCAAAATACATAGCCCAGCTTTCTCAGGAGGGACTTGTCCCTCCATCCGGGGCTGCCCTTCCCGGCTGCTAAAGGCACAGAATTATCAGTCTCTCTTGGCTCAGCTCGGATCGTTAGTGATGGAAACGCCAGGCTGCCCACTCCTCCGAGCAGCAGACACGCTGCCCAGGGAACGTGTACCTGGCAGTTGACCTGTAGTGTGGTTTTTCAACAACGTGAGAAGTTACAGGAGAATATTAACACAAAACACCGCCATCCTCAGATGACATTGCAGAAAGAGCACAGACCACGTTGTAACCAAGTTACAGTCTGGAATGGTTTCTAAAATCAAGTCACATAACTCATCATGGGGGACACATACTGACTTCCTCGGAGCTGTGAGATTCCGGCATCTTCCTTTGCATCCGGCCACCGGTCATTGGTTTTAAGTAAATACGTTTGACGAACTTGAGGAATGAAGTTAAGAGGGAAAAGGCGCGGATTGGCCATTGGCGGGTCTTCCCTCAGGTACCATCGCCGGGTTCCTGACCACAGGAAGAGCAGGAAAACGGTTCCTTTTTTTATTAGTTGACAAGTGAATGGCTTTTAATGTTTTCATGACTAAGTGAACTTGTCCCCTCTCTTTCACTACAACACTCAAACTGTAAATAGTTTTGTTTTTTTTTTCAAGGTATCCATAGCCTCGTTTACCTTGAAATGCTGAATTTGAGTTTTCAAAGCTCGGCATCCATGTGTTGAGGCTGTCAGCTCATTTTCAGAAGGTTTTCCTGCCCGTTAGCACTGTGAGACGCCCAGCACACCGTCATGAAGGCCTCACACCACGCGGCGGCTCCATGTCCCGGAAGGAGGAGCCACGATGCCCACAGGAGCCGAAGAAAGAGCAGCAGAGGAATAATATAAAGGCAGAGGGTGGGGCCACCAGCTGTGTGCTCACCTTCCCCTCTGGCCCCAAGCCCTGTAGCGTCCCCTGGAGGTCAGGGTAGAGCAGTGTGAGTGGGCTGTGAAGCTCCAGAGATTGGAGCCTTGAGTGTCAGCTCCGTGCACTGGGGAGCCAGGCTGGCCGCTCCTGCGCCTCCTGTACCCACAGTCACAGGTGTCCGTGTCTCCACATCTGCTCAGGTAGCTCTTCTCCACCTCACTCTTCCTTTGCCTCCCTTTATGTTCATGTTACATCGCATAATGTTTCTTACCTGGGACGTGAGACGGTACCCTGCCTCCCAGAGGGAGAAGCGTTAGAGACACAACATGATGACGCCTCCATCCCCTGCCCAGCCAGCTGTGCCCAAGGCCTAGAAAAAGCGAGAAGGGATTCCTAGGCAGAACGGGCCAGCCTGCTGGAGTGCGGGCAGCCCGCCTCATGGTGTGTGTGCGTGTCGCCGTGTGGATGTGTGTGTGTTTTGCCATGTGAATGTATGTGTGCATCATCCAGCCTTGGGTCCTGCCACTGCCCACGTGAGGGAGTGCACGCCTGCCTGTAGTCTCCCCGGGCTCAGCTGGGCCCGGCTCTGTTTATGGAGCCTCCTCATGTGCCACTATTTATAGCCTCTTGTTTTCACCTCCTAGCTGTCCGATGCTCCTGTGCGAACGGGGCCACCAACCTGGTCTGTCCGCCGCTGTCACCTCCAGCCGTACGAGGCTGGCCTGGGCGGCCTGAAAGGCTTTCCCTTTCTCATTGCCCTCCGTAGCCTCTGCCCTCGGGTCACCAGACAGCAGCCACTTAGAGCGTTTCCTCTCATCCTGCCCTTGCTCGGCATCTGCAAAGCCAGCTCGGGGCTGGCAGACTGGCCACGGTCCAGCATCTGAGCCGAGTAGGTCAGAGAAAGAAAATGACTCAAGAAGCTGGTGAGAGCCCCAGTCAGCAAGACCCTTGATCTTTGGGGATTCCCTCGCTGCCCCCGGGGAGCTCCGCGCACCGGGCATCATGTGTGCTGGACTCCCTGTGGGTCCCTCGGCCTCTCAGTGCAGCGGGTGCTTCACTTACAAAGAGACAGCCATGCCTCTCGTTAAAACCTCAGGCTCCAACATTGCGTAGTGGGCCATTCCCACCAGCAGCACCAGCAGGGACATTGTCTCTTTCAAACGTTGCCAGTTTGCAGCCTGGGGAACATTCTGTAAGGATGCCACCCATGCTGGGTAGGACACTCAATAGGACCCGCCTTCCCCAAACATCAGGGCAGAACATTGCTGCAGCATAATCTCCTCCACTCTGAGTTATGCTTCTAGTCAAACCCATCCAACCCCACCCCCACCCCCACCCCCACCCCAAAATGGCCCTGTGGACTAATTCCAGCTTCTAGAGCAGCCGTGGGCAAACTATGGCCCGCGGGCCAGATCCGGCCCGTTTGAAATGAATAAAACTATTGAAAAAAATGACCGTACCCTTTTATGTAATGATGTTTACTTTGACTTTATATTAGTTCACACAAACACTCCATCCATGCTTTTGTTCCGGCCCCCCGGTCCAGTTTAAGAACCCATTGCCCACCCCTGTTCTAGAGTCTGCTAAGCCCCAGCGTGGCTGTCCCCTTGACAAGCCCTGTGAGTCATCTGGAACCCCACTCGGGGAACTGTTTGAAGCCAGGAGTCAGATCACCATTACTCATCTTCAAAGACTTATCTAATCCCTGGTGGGAATGTTCCCAGAGAGGAAGTCCAGAGAATAAACACAACAGCGAAGCTGGTGCATCCCGCTCCCTGCCTGGAACCGGGAACATACCAGACCCACCGGGCATCGGGGAAGAGAGACAACCAGGAAGTCGGCTCCCCTTGCAGGCGCCTCCCAGCATCCTTCCTTCCAAGTGAGCAGGTGGTGGCACCAACTTCAGGAAAAGGGAGGACTGTTGATCACCTGGCTGCTCGGCTTGTGGCCGCAGGCAGCGTTTGCCAGGGCTGCCCTCCAAGGGCAGCAGCAGGAGCTCAGGTTAATTTTAGAAGCTGTGAAAACCAAGGAAGGGAAGCATCAGGGGGATGAGGAAGTGGGGGGGGGGCAGCTTGGGGGGAATTTGTCTTGTGCCACAGACTTTTTTTTATCAAGATGATCGCATGCCGATGCTGCTGCTTGATGTCCTCTCTTTGGGTGTGACTGTTGCTTTCTTGCTGGTTAGAAATAAGAAAGTTTAGGGTCAGTCTGTTACTGTAAGAGAAAGGGGTGCATCAGCCCAGGTGCTGATGTCCTTGGCACCTGGTTCCAGCAGGTTGAGAGTCTCAGGTGTGTGTGTCTTCTCACCTGCAAACGCCACACGATGTAGCGAAAGGGATGGTGCTGGAGCCTGTCTTTTCCTGCAAGAACCACAGACCCGAGCTAGCCATTCCCGTTGATTTTAAATGTCCAGTTTCTTGTTTCATCTTCTCTAGCTGCAGCCTCGGTGTCGCCCAGCTCACTGGGCGGGGTGCACTGGCTGTAACGTGCTTTATGTGTTTTGATAGAGTTTGAGGGAAACACAGAGTAAAAGGAGCAGCCAGCCAGACGGGCTCCTCCAGAAAGGGCCGAGGATTGGGCCTCATGCTCCTTTAGGATCCCAGAATCAAAACAGACCTCAGGACGCCTTTCTCACACCTTGACCTTAACCTGCTTGTGATCCGTCTTCCGAAGCCGTGTTCCTGACACCTGGGATGGGGACAGAAAGGAGAAGAGATGGGGAACAGTTCCGAGTCACAGCTGGTCGCTGGCAGTCAGAGAGCAAATGGGAACACATGCGCCATCCCGCCGCCAGGAGCCTGCCAGGGATGAGGACTGAGCGATGCCGGGTTGGCAGAGGCAGCGATCCATTGCAGCTCATTTGAGAACGAGCTCAGGATTCTGAGGAGCCTGGAGTCTTGGGAGGTTCAGGAAGTAGCTGAGGGGAAGCCTTTTGATGCTGGGAGGTAGCTGTGTCCTAAGATTCTCTTTGAAGTGAATGAGGTTCATTAAACAGGAGGGTGTTTTAATGGGTGAATGCAGAGGTAGGGGTGACTACAAACAGCATGAGCAGCCAAACAGATGTCCCCTGTCTTGACCTGGTCAGACCCTGTGCCTTACAGATCATGGATAAGAGGATGCGACAGAGGTGAGGTGGGATGGCGGGACGGTGCGCTTATAGGATGGGCCAGCCTCCCAGCTAAGCCATTTATGTAACTTGTCTTATTTAATCCTCAAAACAGTCCCGTGAGGCTTGTTTGTGCGAGTTTACAGGTGAGGAAACTGAGGCTCAGAAAGGTTGAGGCACTTGCCCAAGGCCACAGAGCTCATGGTGGGGCAAGACTTCAGTTGGCGGCCCTGCTGCCCCGAGTGTCCGCCTGTCGATGCGGGATCCTTCATCCATGAAGGCAGCAATGAGATGAGGAACGGAGGACCCGCTTCCTCAGCTTCCCTCCCTGTTGGCCATGCCTAAAGGTCTGGGCACTCAGGCAGGGGATTCTGGGCACGGGCACCGTTCTCGGCGCTGCTTTTCTCTCCTTCGACTGGCAGGTGATTCAGTGGTTACGCCCGAGTCCTGGAGAGCACGCGCTCCATGAATCCCATCTGGTCTCTCTTGGTTCCAAGCTCCCCAGGCCTTGTCCCACGGTGACAGGATATGGACAGGGGAACAGAAGCCACATAAGAGCAGTTGTTGCTCTTTCATTTTAGGGTTTGTTTTTTGTTGTTGTTGTGGATGGGTATTTTTATCCCCCTCCGAAGATCCGTTTTTGTTGATTTGAGAGGGAGGGACATCCATGTGAGAGAGAAACATTGATTAATTGCCTTCCATACATGCCCCAGCCAAAGATGGGACCCGCAACCCAGGTAGGTGCACTGACCAGGAATTGAACCCACAGCCTTTTGGTGTACGGGGCGATGCTCCAACCAACTGAGCCATCGTCCAGGGCTCGTTTTGTTCTTAACGGGCTTTCGGCTCACGGGTCACTTCAGGGTTGCTCTGTGGGTGTTGATTGTGTTGGTGATGACGATACTGACATCTAATGTGTGATTTTCTAAGTAACGGTGCCTTCATTAACTCAGTCAAATCTCCAAATACTCTGTGAGATAAATACCAAATTTTGGCCCCATCTTAAGTAGCTTTTTCAGGGACACAGGCAACAGATGGAGTGCATACCCAGGTCGTCCGACACCAGAATCTGCCTCGTGGCCATGGTGTATAAGACCACCTCCTCCTCCTCAGGACGCTGTAATGGTTTTCACAGGACCTGGGGGATACAATCCAAACGCATCACATTCCTGCTAGAACTGGCTGCTTTAGCAAAATGACGTTTTAATTCCTGCGCACAGTGTGCTTTTTATCACTTCCAAGCCTTGTATGTGTTGTTTCTCTGCCTACAGGAAGTCTTCCCAGATACCCCTTACTTTGGGCTAGGTGTCTCCTTCTTTCATGTCTTAGTGTATTTTCATTGCCTCTAATTCTCTTTCCGTCCCACTTAAACTGTGGTGCTGCTCTGTCCCCTTCACCTAATACATACTCAGGTACTTGTAAAAGATGGAATGTATTCATTGCTATGATCTGTATATGGGACTGGGATAATTTTTACTGTCAAGAATGCTAACTGTGCAGGCTTTAAATATTTATCGGGGGATCTGTTCTATCAGACTCCTGCTCTTGATGAGGTTAGGGACGGAGGTATTAGGCAGTGTTATCAGAATTAGACTGCGTCGGTGGATATCCGAACCATACAGCAAAATAATTACGAAATCCTTTCCCTCTGTCTGCAAATCCCAGAGTTGTGCTGGTTTTGCATGTCTTTCCTTGAGAACTCTCAGTATTTCCCCCTATATTTTCTTCTCGAAGTTGTAGGATGTAGTTCTTACATTTAGGTTTATGGTCCGTTTCTAATTAACTTTCATGTATGGGTAAGAGTTTAAGATCAAGGTTAACTTTTTCCCCAAAAGGCTCTTCAATTGTTCTAATTCTCCTTTCCCCCATGGTGTTGTCTTGATGCTTTCGTCCAAAACTAGTTGACCAGCCTGGCTCAGAGGTTAAGTGTCAACCTATGAACCAGGAGGTCATGGTTCGATTCCCGGTCAGGGCATATGCCCAGGTTGTGGGCTCAATCCCCAGTGTGGGGTGTGCAGGCGGCAGCCAGTCGATGATTATCTCTCATCATTGATGTTTCCATCTATCTCTTCCTCTCCCTTCCTCTCTGAAATCAATAAAATCATATTTAAAAAACAACACCAGTTCACCACATGTATGTGGGTCTAGTTCTGGATTCTAGTTTGTTGCATTGTTCTCAATGTCTATACATCATAGGCCAATACCACACTGCCTTGTAGCTTTATAGGAAGTCTTGAAATCAGATCATATAAATCAAGTAATATCAATTTTAGCCCTCTTTCTTATAGAGAACTTATCAACTAAGCTATTTATAGTAATTAGCTATAGCATCACATTATAACCGGTTTCATGCTTTGAAAATACTTGGTGCATCTCCTGTTTTAGTTGATCTGTTATCTGAAATCTGGCTGATAGAAAGGGGCAGGTAGGAGTTCTTGATCTGGTTAAGCCTAATGTCACAATTAAATATGGTAAGAGACAGCACTGCTTTTAATTTTATCTCCCGCCCCACCTTTTGGAAAACCTAGTAGCCAGAGCCTTATGCACGCAGGCAGGTGTGGCTCAGCTGGTTGGGCGTCATTCCGTGCACCAACAGGTCGCCAGTTTGATTCCTGGTTGGGGCACATGCCCAGGTTGCAGGCTCAATCCCCGATGGGGAGCATGCAGGAGGCAGCAGATCGATGTTTTACTCTCACATCAATGTTTTTCTCTCTCTCTTCCTCTCCCTCTAAAAATTAAAAAAAAAAAGGCAAATTTTAGAAAAAGAGCCTTATGCACACCTGTGAGACAAATGACAGAACTACTAGCACAAGCTCCGGAATGCCCAAGGAATCAGTCTATAATGTTACCCCATATTCAAGAGTGGAATTCATCCTACATGGTTAAAGGTTTAGAATATTCATGTAAGCATGTTCTTAGAGACCTAAAACTTAAATAAGTGAAAAGTATGTACGTGTTTTGTAAAAAGGGTTTGTTCTACACAAATGACATCGGCTTTAACAACTTAATATCCAGAGTGGTTTCCATTTTGGAATGTATAATTTTTCAGGGGTTTTTTTGGGGGGGTGGTCTTTGAGAAAACACAATTCACTCACCTTGCCTCGGCGTGAGATTGCACCAGGGGCTCCAGGGACTCCACGGACGCTGACAGCAGAAGGGGGTCCTAGTGAGCACTGTTCAGAGAGGGAAAGGGATACTGGGACGTGCACAAGGCCACGTGCACAGGAAGAGCTGACATTAAATCCCAGGCATGCCAGTGTCCTCGCCTCGTGAAGCACACCTGGCACCGTAGACGCATGGAAGGGTGCTGGCAGATGCAGTGAGAACATGAGCTTGGACCAGGTGAATCTGCTGTTGGGGGTCAGAAAAATGTCAGGCGTCAGGGATTTCCTGTGGTTACCCTGTTAGGTAAGCCCTCAGACAAAATCAGGCGGTGGGAAGCCACTGTGAATGTGTATGGAAAATGGACAGGATCCGATGGCTGTGGGCGAGAAGGTTGGCTTAGGGTTGGCTGGGTTGGTCAGAGAAGGTGGGCTGTTAAGAGGACCCAGGAGGTTTGGTTGGGGAAAGCCTCGGGAAGGACCAGGCAGGGCCCTCAGAGTGGGCTCCGGGCGACTGAGGCAGAAGCCAGAGCCTGGCCCTCCACCCTGCGTTCCAATGACAGCGCCGGGCAGCGGGCGTGAACTGTGTGGTGAGGGCCTGGGTGCCAAGGACCTTGTAGAATCTGCTTTGCTGTTATTTCTGTCTATTCGCTTGTTGGGCTGAGGATAGGAAGGTGTGCTCAGCCTCTGACAGGATGGGTGGAGCTGCTCTTGTTGGGCACCTGCGTTCCGTGGCCAGCGTTCCTGAGACCTTGCAAGGGCCTGGCTAGAGGTGAGAGCTTAGATTTAGTAAATGCAAGCAAATAATGTCTGACGCCCACCCTCCCCAACTCGGCTTTCTTAACAAGGCGTCAGTCATTTGGTCGTAAGCTGTTGGTCTCGCCTGGCTGACCGAGTCTCTTTTCTTGGGGCGCGCTGTCTTTCTGTCTTTCTGCCGCGCACTCTCTTGGCATCTTCGTGAGTCTGACTCTGTGCTTTTTTTCTTGGCCTCTGCTTGCTCTCTATTCTTTTTAACTAACAGCTTTTTTTTTCTCTCTCCCTCTCTCTCTCCATCCAAACTTCTGACTCCGAATGAAATCTTCACAGTTGAACTCACCTGTGGTGTCCTCTTGTCGCCCTTGCAGTTCCGCCGGGAGTGATCCAGAACGGAGCGCGGGTGCTGAGCCGAGGCCTGTTCCCCGGAGTCCGGCCATTGCCAATCACTCCCATCGGAATGACGGCCGCCATGAGGTAAGGGGGGCGCTGGCTGGGCAGAGCCTGCCTGGGGAGTGGGAAAGGCATCGTGGGTCCTGCGGGGGCCACTTGGTGGGATGGAGGGAAACGGCCTCTAAGGAGTGAAGACAATAAACCCGGTTTGGGTGTTTACAAAGTCACTCCCAGCGACCCCAGTCCAAACACCAGCTTCTCCTTCTCAGCCTGTCAGATGATCCTGGTCTCCGTGCAGGTGAGATGAAGACAGATCAAATTAAGTGGGTTAGAAAACAGGGTAAGGTGGGTAGAGGGGATGGTGAGCAATTTGTTCAAGATCCTGGCTGTAGACGCAGGCCTGTCACTTACCAGTGCCCTGCCTTTGGGTGGATGTCTGACCTCTCTGGGCCCCAGTTCCCTCCTCCATGAAGCTCCTCAAATCAAATGCCGAAGCGTGCATGAGAAGTGCCGAGGTACCTGGTCTATAAATAACGGGGCATCGTTTCCCTGCTTCTAAGAATCAGGTCACTTGCCAAATCAGAAGAAGTAGGGTCCTGCGCCAGCGTGGATGTCTGCTCCGACTGGCTCTGCTGCCTCCCTGCCCACTTCCGCCCACCCAGCCACCACCAGCCATCTGCAGAACCTTCCAGGTCTCCCACCACATCACCCAGCACCCATCCCCGTCCCCCCGTCTCCTGGAGCCATATTTGTTCCCCAGATATGTCCAGGATTTGCCCGTCTTATTCAAGCCGTGTCCTCCCCGTAGGTTTCCCTCAGCCTCCACACACACGGCAGCACGTCCTTCAGGACCCGTCACGAACATGATCCCCTCACAGACCTTTTCTGAACACGGCATCCGCTATAGGAATGAATTGCCGCTGCAGAGATGAAGAGGCGTTAGGGTGATGGAGGAACAGGAAACGCACAGGGAGGGCATGTCCCTTCTTCCTCCACCCCTCCCCAGTCTCTCCGTGGTGCCCCCTCTTGTCCAAGCCTCATATGGACCAGGAGGTACAGCAGAAATGTGGCTGGCACAGCCCAGCCCTAGCCCTTTGGCAGGAAACACTGGAAGGGTGGCTTTGGGCTGAGTAACAATAGCTTCCTAATGGCACAGCTTGCTCAAAGCCTGCCCACAACCAAAGCACCGTTGTCGAAGAGTGCCCTTCCTGAACTCATAGGAGTTTGGAGAATTGTTTCGGTATCCAACCACAATTTGCAGAAACTGGACAAGTTACCATTGCCATGGAGATAAGCAGTTAAAGAAAACCATTATGCATTTCCAGCGCACCATCCAATGCCGCACCTCCCACCCCAGTTTTAAGAGAAATAGGGCAGAGATGTGTTGCAAGCTCTGTAAGGTCAAGGACCCTTGCTAATTATACCTGTGCCCTCTTTATGTCCCCAATGCCTGGCAAATAGACACTGAGTTGCTTTTTGGGGGAAAAACACACACATAAATATACATCGATATTTGCAGAATCAGTGTCCGGGTAAAACTCAGTAAGAAGTGTTTGGGAGAGTCCTGGCCCATGTGGCTCAGCTGGTGGCAGCATCGTCCTCTCCTGGTGCCACCAGGAGTTGCTGGTTCAGTTCCTGTCAGGGAAGATGCCCGTGTTGTGGGCTTGATCCCCAGTAGGAGGGTGCAGGAGGCAGCCATGCCTTCTCACATCAATGTGTGTCTCTCCCTCTCCCTTCTCTCTCTACAAAAACTCAGTAAACTATTCTTTAAAAAAAGAAGAAGAAAAGAAAAAGTGTGAGGGAGAAGATCTTGTTTTGTTCTTTCACCTTCGTTATAATTTCAATTTCTTTTTAGTTTGGCCATGTCTCCATAGAACCAGACGCGGCTGAGGTTAAAAGGGAAACAGCTAAGAGGGAGTAAAACAGCAGCAGACGTCCTCTGCCACACCACGTGGCGGTGACCAAGGGTGCCCGGGGGGCGCACATGTTTGTGGGGGTTGTGGGCCGCTGTCCCTGTCAGTCCAGCTGCGGCTGGAGGGAGGGCCGGGGAGTCATTAGCACCCACTAAAGACCAATTTCCTCCTCTGCTTCGTGTGACAGGTCTTCTGTGTGAGTCTAAGCGACTTCTCCTTAAGTGAAAATATTTGTCTTTCAGGGATTTTTTTTTCCTCCACTGAGTGGCAAAGGCCATGTTTGTTTGTCTTAACTCTGAAACCATTATTGACTTAGATGAAGTGTTACTTTTATTAGCTGATCATTACACAGCTTGTATTTGCTGGGTTCCCTTGCATATAATTATGATGTGAAATCTCCTTGTAAGAGTATCTGTCAATAGTGTAATTGACTTTACAGTGTTGACTTTTTACTCAATAACCTCAGAGATTGGCCCATCCATACACGTTGGAATCCTACTTATTTTTAAATCTGCCTGGGCGGAGAGTCCTCAAGACACATGATCCTCAAAATAACTGCTCACACGTCTTAAAGTTTTATGCCTGTGTCTTCTGGTGCTTTCCCAGTGGGGTTTCTTCCAGAGAATACATTGAATGCCAGAAACAGCTACCGCCCTAGAAGCACTGTTTCTGGCCCCCTTGAGGGACGGGAACCCCAGATTTCTTCCATTAATAGCATTATGGGCTGCCTCCAGGTAGGGGCCCTGGGTCTGGGCCACCTTGCTTTCAACTATTAGGGTTCTTTTTGGCCCCAAGTAACCACTCAGGTGGCAGAGAGGACTTGAATGTCCAGGGCTTTCCAGAGGAATCGGAGACAACTGACGGGAGTGGGGTTCTTCATAGGACAACAAAGCCCAGAGATTGCACACGCGGGCTTGGGAAACCAGTTTCCTGGGTTCGTACCCTGTAGCTTTGTGACCTGGGGCGAGTGTACCTGGAAGAATCAGCACCTGCCTCGGGATTAACACTGATGTGCCTGGCACAGAGTATGCATTATGCAGGTGCTTGATAAATAAGGTGGAAAACAGCCCGATTCAGAAATGGGCAAAGAACTTGAATAGACATTTCTCCAAAGAAGATACACAAAGGGCCAGTAAGTATGCACATGAAAAGATGCTCAACATCTCTGTTCACTAGGGAAATGCAAATCAAAGCGCCAGTGAGATACCATTTCACACCCATTAAAGTGGTTACTATCAAAAAACACACAGAAAATAACAAGTGTTGCCAGGGATGTGGTGGGGAGGTAAAATGGTGCAGCCACTGTGGAAAATGGTGTGGACCCATAGCATTTAAGTTCCTTCAAACAGAATGGCCACACGATCCAGCAATTCCACTTCTGGGTACATACCCAAAAGAATTGAAAGCAGGGTCTTAAGGAGATACTTGTAATTCCATGTTCATAGCAGCAGCATTCAGAATAGCTAAAGTGTACATGCGACCCACGCGTCCATCAACAGATGAATGAATAAGTAAAATGTGGTATATACACACACAGAATATTATTCAACCCTTTAGGAAGGAAATTGTAACATATGCTACAGCATGGATGTACGTTGAGGATATTATAGTGAGTGAAGCCAGTCACAACAAGGCAAATAGTGAGTAGCCAAAATTATAGAAAGTAGAATGGTGGTTGCTCCAGGGACTGGGAGGAGAGAGAAATAGGGAGTTATTGTTTTAATGGGTATAGAGTTAGAAACTTACAAGATGGAAAGTTCTAGAGATGGATGGTGGTGATGGTAACATAGTATTATGAATGTATTAAAGTTTGGCTGGGGGCGGGGGAGTAAAATTAATGTGGAGAGGTTCATGGATTTATCTAGCCTGCCCTCCATAGTCCCTCCCAGGTCACTTTTCTGAGTACCCCAAACTGCAGGAGAAGGCTCAGATAAGCATGTGCTACCTTCAGAACCACACATTTAGGGTGAAACCATTGGTTTTAAGGAATGATGGCAGTAGTCAGGACTACAAGTCTAAACCATAGCATGTTATAAAATTAGAAGGAAGTTCCGTGTAATCACCATCTAAAGTGCTTAATTCTGTTTAAGTTGCTTAGGACCTCAGGTGAAACTTCAATTTCCATGGAACATGAAGCAAGTCAGGAATTAATGGTCCTATTATAATACAAAATACTAATGTTTAAGGTCCTGTCCAAACAGTCATCAGGAAAACCCGTCTGTCAGCCTTAGATCTGCCCCCAGGCAACTGTCTTGGTCTTTCCCCTTGAGAAGATATTTGTCACAGGTTTAGAAAGCCTGCCACCTTCGGTATAAGATTGGCTGTGGTCTGACGACACAGCTTGCGGACTGGTCCTTTTTCTGTGCTGTGTTGTATTTTTACAGATCAAGCATCTGTCAGCTTTTGTCTTCTGAAATCATGGTCTTTCAAGCCAAGTCTGAGCCTCAGTATTAGATTATGCTGAGTCTGTGCTGGGAGGGAGAGGAGGAAATACTAAAGGGATCGAGATTAAAGGCAACGGGAAAAGAAATACCAGGAGGACAGAGCAGGGGAGTTCTCACTGAACCCCCTGTCTCTGCTTCTTGTCTCTGCTTTCGGCTCCTCTGGGCCAGAAATCTAAACATGTGAAATTTGATCATTCTAGCGTTGCTTTTCGTATTTTAAATCAATGGCATTGGTTAAAGCGTCCTGCTGGCTTTTTCTGTTGTATCTGAAAATGCTCAGAGCCCCTGGTGATTCTGGGTGGTGCCACATGCAAAACAATGGATGGAGGGGAGTTTTAGAGTAATTTTTCTTTGTGTTCTGTGATCTAATGCAGAGAGGGAGTCACAATTATCTCAGTGGTTTAGGGGGACAATACACAGCTCATGGGAGAAAACTGTGCCCCGAACCCCAATCTGGAGATGACCACTGAGGTAGAACTGGGATTGTGGAACTTGTGTTTCTTCTGGAAGTGCTAACCAGCATCATAGCCCCTGGACCTGCTCTAATTACATTATTCGTGGAATTATAAGACATTCATAAACCCACCACCCAACTGAAAAAATGAAAGCAGTACTGATACCTTTGTCTTCCCTGAAAGGTAACCACAATTCCAAATTTTGTACAGGGTGGGCCAAACATAGGTATACACATGTTAGTATGTGAAACACAAGAGTTTATTCTTGTATTATTATTAATTACTGTATTATTTTCCATAAGAACATGGAACATGAAGTAAACCTGCATTTGCCCCACTCTGTATACTGTGTCCATGTGTTTCAAAGCATTTATGATATTCATAGACTGTATATTGTTTAGTTTTGCTTGCTTTTGAGTTTTATAACTGGAACAACATACTTCCTTTCTAACTTGCTGTTTTTTTACTCACTATTGAGTTTGTTCTGTATGTAGTTGTAATGGAATCATTTTCGTAGCTGTATAATATTCCCTTCTTCAACAATACCCCACTTAGATATCTGAATCATTCACAGCCCTTTGCAATTACAAACAATGCTGCTATGGAGATTCTTTCGCCTGTCTTCAGTTTCATTTAAGACGCACATCCAGGTGCAGGATTGTTGGTTGGTAGGGTCTGTGCATGCTCAACTTCACAAGACGACACCAAATTGTTTCCTAAAGTGTTAGCATTCAGTTTTACGCCTACTCGCAGAGTGTGATGGCTCCCATCCTCTGCATCTTCACAGACTTTCGGAACCGTCGCACTTTTTAATCGCAGCCAATTTAGTGAATATGTAATGGCATCTCCTTGCGTTTTACAGTTTCCTTTTCCATTGTTACTAAAGATGTTGCAGTTTTCCATATATTTAGTTGGCTTTTTGAATGTGCTCTTGATGGCTTGCCTGTTGATCATTTTGCTCATTTTTCTATTGGGTTCTCTTTTTCTTATCTTTCTAGTTCTTTGTATACTCTGAATATTAATCCTTATTTGACTGTATATGTTAACAAATAACTTTTCTAAGTTTGTTGATGGTCATTTCACCAAAATAGTATCTTTTGATGAACAGAAATTCTTCATTTTCATGCTTATTAATCTTTATTTTTTTATGAAATTTGGTGTCTTAAAAATATCCCTTCTCTGAGATTATTTAGTTTTCTATAGTTCTTTTTAAAAAGATTTTAAAAGGTTTTCCTTTCACATTTAAGTCTATAATTTACCTGGCAATAGTTAATTGTTTATTTTTTTCCCAGCATCCTTGCAAAATAAACTGCCTTAGTAATTCTAATGATTTCTCTGCTGTAAAAAATGGTGGGTTTTTTCTTTCTAATTCTTACTTTTACTTTTCCTGTCCTATTGCACAGTTCAGGGTTTCTGAGTAAAGTAATGATTTTAGATATCTTTACATTGTTTCTTATTGTAAAGGGAGCTATGTTATTCATTCACAATTAATACAGTGTTATAGGTCTTTTAGGAAATATACTTTATCATAACAATTCTATTCATAGTTTGCTATGACATTTTATTATGAGACTGACGCGCTACCTACTGCACTGAGGCAGCTGACATTTTATTATGAATGATTGTTGAATTTCATTTTTTAAAAATTTATCTCACTTAAGATAACTATAAAGTTGTTGTTTTTGTTGTTTTACTATGGTGAATTACATTATAAATTTTCCAATTTTGAATAAGCCTGCATTTTTTAATATGCCTGCTTATGATACATTATATTTTTTACATATTACTAGAGCAGGTAATATTTTATGTATGAATTTTGCTTTTTTTTTCTTTATGCCTCATGTTTCTCCGGTGCTATCTTTTTCTAGTTTTAGTGTCAAAATAACATTATTTTCATGAAATGAGTTGAGGGAGTATTCACTCTTAGATTCTTTGAAAGAGTAAGATAGGAGTTATCTTTACATGTTTGATGGAACTTGCTTGCAAAATGGCCTGAGCTGATGTTTTCTTTGTGGGATGATTGGTAACTATTGATTTAATGATTATAGTATGGCTTATTTTTTAATTCCTTTTGGTCACTACAGAATTTCCATTTCACCTAAGTTTTCAAATATATTTCCATAAAGTTATGCGTAATGCTGTCATCTCTTAAAAGATATCCTTTAGTTACGCCTTTTTATTTTATCATCTCTCTTTTTGCTTAATCTTGCCATAGTTTTTTCTCAAAGAATCAACTTTTGTGTTTTACTAATTACCTGTATTTTGTATCTGTTCTCTGCTTCACTCATCTCTGCTATTTTCTTTATAATTTCCTTTCTTTCTTTGGATTTTTTTTTTTCTTTGTCTGGATTGAACTTTTATTTTAAACCTTTCTTTTTTCTATAAAAGTTTGAAGTTATAATTTACTTCAAACTACTACTGCTCAGTGGTATCCTATAAGTTTGGATACCTTTCATGTTATTATTATTAACAGCTCAAAATATTTTCATTTCTTTGACCCAAAGGTATTTTTAGAAGTGTGGGTTTGTTCCTATTTATTGAGGTGACACTTGTTAACAAAATTATACAGGTTTCAGGTGCACAATTCCACAACACATCATCTGTTATACTGTATTGTGCATGTCCCGCCCCAAGTCAAGTCTCTTTCCATCAGAAGTGTGTTTTTAAGTTCTCAGACCTAGAAAGAGGTGGTCATTTTTGGTTTTTAGTTACCTCTTTAACATTGATCACTAACTACAGTGCACTGTGGTCAGAGAATTGATCTATAAGATACTGCTGCTTTGAAATTTTTTGGAGTTATGGTCAGTTTTGATAAGGTCTGGGTGCTTCAAAATTAATATGCCGTCTCCATTATTAGCACATGCTCTATGTACGTTCATTAGAGCAAATCTTCTATATACTAGTACTAATTGTGTGTGTGAGTGGAGGGGGCTTATCAATTGGAAAGAGAGAATAATGTATTAAAATCTGCTGTGGATTTGACTGTTTCTCCTTGTAACTCTTTCAATTTGGGATGCTTACATTTTCAAGCTGCCTTATTGGAGGTATTCATGTTTAGAACTGCTTTATCGCCCTGGTAAATCGAACCTTTATGAATGTTTAATGACTCTGTTTATATGTAGTACAGATTTTTTTTTACTTTAAAATCCTGTGCTATGTTAATATAGCTATAGGAACATGGCATGATGCAGTGTTCTCCATTATTTTACATTGACCTTTCTTTGTATGGGTTAGGTTTGTCTCTTGTAAACAGCATATGGCTTTTTGGGGGGAGTTTTTTGGATTTGTGTTAATGATCGTTACCTTTAAAAAAGATTTTAAGCAATAAAACAAAATTAATTAAATAAATAAATAAATAAATAATGTTTAAAAATAAGACTAGCTTGCCAATTCAAAAAAAAATATTTTTAGCCAATTTTTAATGGCATATTTGGATTTATTTCTCCCATTTATTCTGCATTTCTGTTTGTCCCACTTTTTCCAGATTCTTTTTCCTTTCTAGCATTACTTGAAATTGATTAAAATTCTCTCACTCCTCGTTCCCTTTGTCTTTTTCTTTCCCTTTCTAGTGGTTTGGAAGTTGTACATTTTGTTTCTCTTCTTTCCGTGATGATCCTTTTAACATGAATATTTTTAAATGTTTAAAGTTAATCAGTATCTTTAACCTCCTGATCAATACAGGGCCCTTGGAATGTTTTTACTTCTGTTCTCTACCTCCCAGGTGAAATGCTACATTTGCCCAATACTTTGGTTCTGTTTCAGTTTCTTTTTGTTTATTGTGGTGTTCAGTCAGTACTTAATTACATTGTCTTTGCTTATCTTCTCTTGCTGCATCTCAAACCTCCTTTTTTGGATCATTTTCCTTTTTCCTGAAATATATTTTTTAAAACTTCCCCCTAGTGAGTATCTACACTCAGTTAAAACCCTGAAAATGTATTTATTTTGCCCTAATGCTTAGAAGATAGCGTTACCGGATATACATTCTGGATTGACGGTTATTTTTTTCTGTCTCGCACTTTGGAATTAATGTTCTACTTTTACCTGTTTCACTGCTTCATCTTACTGTACACCTCATTAGTGTATGTTTTGTTTCTGTGACTTTAATGCTGTACAGTTTGTGATGTGTCTAGACATGGATTTCTTTTTATTTATTCTCCTCGGGACTTGCTGGCTTTCTGAATCTGAGGATTGGTACCCTCATCAAAACTAGAAAATGCTCAGCCATTTTTTATTTGGATATTGGATCCTCTCCATTTTTTCCTTTCCACTCTGGAACTCCAGCTTAGAGGGATAGCTGGTTATTATAGTCCATGTTGCCCAATCTCTCTTTCATATTTTTTATCCCTTTGTCTCTCTGTGCTGCATTTTATATATATTATCTTCAGATCCATCTTCTGATTCACTAATTTGTCTCTTCTGGCTCCCACTGAGTTCTTTCATTTCAGGGATTCTATTTTTTCAGCTTTAGAAATTCTACCTGATGCCTTCCAAAATCTGCCTGCCTGGCTTTAATTATCTATTCTTCCTTTCTAATGTATTTCAGTTCCTTCTTTTTTATTTCATTTGCATGCTTTACATTCTGTACCTAGTTATTTCAATATTTGCAGATTCACAGTTTTGTGTGTGTGTTTCTGTTGTCTCTTGCTTACTGTGGCTTCTTTTATGTTTAATGGGTTTTGGGTTATGAACCTATGTTTCTTAAAATCTTCTGTGTGGGAATTCTTTGTGGCCTGGGTTTTAAGTTAGGTTCTTCCAGAAAGGGTTTGTGTGTTTTTTTCAACAGTAGGCACCGTTGGGCACTTTAAACTAAATTTAGCTTGTGGTCTCTGGTCCCCACAGTAGAATTCTGGCTTCATACCCACAAGACTTCAGGCTTGTGATTAAAATTCTCAGAGGAGGCTCTTCTTGTCTCTGGCCCCATCTGGAGCTGGGGCTGGGGCTGACTTTATCTGCACTGGCTGCCTGTGCAGGCAGTTACTTCTCCCCGCGAACCCATCGAGGGTGTCGTCATTCCCGTGCCCTGGCTGGTTACAGGTATTTTTACATTTATATGTTCCTGGTGGCCTGTTAGCTGACATGTTTGGTGATTTTAGGTTATGAGCTGCTTTTCCAATATCTGCTTGAACTTAATCTGTGGAAAGCTTCATGACCTAAATTTAGGTTCCTTTCTCCAAAAGAGGATTTGCTTTTAAACCTTCGGCTGGGCCTGGCCGCTGTGGCTCAGTGGTTGAGCAGCGACCTATGAACCAGGAGGTCACAGTCCGATTCCCCGTCAGGGCATATGCACAGGTTGTGAGCTTGATCCCCAGTAGGAGGCGTGCAGGAGCCAGGTGATTGATGTTTCTCACATCAATATTTCTCTTTCCTTCTCCCTTCCACTCTCTCTAAAATCAATAAAAACATTGAAAAAACCTATTTTTTAAACCTGTGCAAAGAGGAGGGAAAAAGCATGATAAACACCATATGCCTCTCACCTAGATTCTCTGAGAATTAGATTTTTGCAGCACTTGCCTTATTTCCTACTCTTTTGCACTCACAATTCCCTCCCTCTCCACATATGTTCAGGGGGGGTATCGTAGTCTGCTTAACTGAGGTAATAAAGTGAGTCATAAGCCCCATGTTATTAAAAAGTAAGGATTCAGAATTGAATTGACTTTTCTAAAAGCCTAGAAAAAAAGCGCGTTTACTCACCCAAGTGTAGTTGAGTTCACTTTGAAACTGTTTTTTGCTAGTTTGGCGGACTCATTACTGAATTAATTTTTAGATTCAACAGTAGTTACCTGAAACAACAAAGATCGAGAGAGCCATTCTATGAGATTTCATTTTCATTTGCCGTCATGACTATTAATAGCTACCTGTGCAATTAATTACATGAACAAAGTTTCCTATTTGGTAGCACCTCACAGGCATCCTCTCCTGGCCACTTTTATGTTCCCCAAGGCAGCCAAGAAACAGGAAGTCTGCAGAACATAGATACACAGCTCAGGGCCATGTTGACAGGCAAGCAAGCCCCTGAAGCATTTCTTCCCTCAGGCCTCTCTGCTCCTACTTTATGCTGCATTCCCATGCGGCTCCTGAGCTAGAATAGAAAGAAATGGCACCACTCAGGGTAAGCACGGTGCAGCAGCGAGCAATCTGACAGGAGAGGAGACCAAGTCAGAACTCGCCCGTGCCCACTGAGAGCTGCCCTCTGTGGTGGGACTTTTCATTTGGTCACACTGCCCTGGGAGGCAGAGAGGTGCGCTGAAGGTCACAAATAAACTTGCTGGATGTCTGTCTGTCTTACAAGCCAGGTTCTTTCTATAAGGACTTGGAGGGGAGGGGTGGCATGGATCTGGGATCCTAGAGAACGGGACAACCTGGGGCCCTTCTGGACCTGCTAGGACGTCATTGTGCAAATGCACACATTGTGATTGTGGGGTTGATCGTGGAGGTCTTGAGACATCTAGCAGAGGTTGAGTTCTAACACCGGCCCTCAAGCGTTTTGCTGGTGCGCATTACTGTGCTGGTGCGTGCCACCGCCTGGTGCACGTTCCCACCAGCTTAAATGTAGTAGGGCACCGAAGAGAGGAAGACCCTTGACCTCACTCCCTGCTTCACCATTTATCACAGGGACTCGCCTCCCTTTCAGCTGCTGTCCCGGCAGCAACCAGAGTCTTGCTGAGCCCATAGGCCCCAGGGTTGGCAGGAGAAGAAGGGGCGGGCTCACAGCTGCAGCTCATCAGTGGGCCTGACCCCATCGCCTTTCCAGGGCCATATCCTTAGGGAGTATCCGATAAGGTGTGTTGGTGGAGGTCCGCAGTCATCTTCCCAGACTTCCCACTCTCTGCCACACACCTCCGTCTGCTCCCGCCCTTCTCTCTGCTGTGTGCCCACTCTGCACCCGACACAGCGCTAGGCCCTGGAGAGGTACCAGTGACTGGGCCCTGCCTTAGGGAGCTGACGCTGTAATGGGAATCACAGACCTGGAACAGGTCACCATGTGATGACATGGGGACTCCTCTCTGTGGAGGACCTAGATTTGGGGCTCTGCAGGAAGGAAAGTGTGCTCATGTCACCCAGAAACGTATCAGGTGGATGAGCTTACAAGAAACACAGGTAGTGCCATACAGGATCTCCTCCCTGCCCTAAGCCTTCAGCCCTCACCTTCGGCTTCAGAAGCCATCTGTGCCACAGACCTTTTGCTTGCGGCCTCCTCTGCCCCCTCCACTCTAAGTAGCCCTTCCCTCCCTCGAGGATTCACCTCTCTGCTCACCCAGCCTCCTGAATACCTGCTGTGCCAGACACCATCGTATCACAGTGGCCATGTAAACGGGATCGGTGCCCACCCCAGGGAGCGTGCAGCCTCACCGGGACTTGGCGCCACAGCCCTCCCGCTGACAGCAGGCGCTGGTCCCGACTCCTGCCGGCGTTCCCTCACGTCCTGGGCCCATGACCCTGTGCAGCGGGTGCAGCCTCTGTTCCCACTTGGCTCCTGAGGAAGCATAGAGGAGGTCTGGTCATTGTTAGACGTGAAGCAACAAAATGACTAGAGGCATGGAGAGTGCTGTCGGGCTCTGATGGGAATGGAACGGAAGGCGGGGAACTGAGCTGTGGGCAAATCAGAAAGGAGTGGAGCGGATCTGATGGGGTAGCTAAGAGCTCGATCGTGGCTCTGCTGCTTAGGAGCTGTGGCGGCTCTAAGTAAATTCCTAAACTTCTCCAGATCCTCCTCCTGGCACCTGTACAGTTAGGATGCTCATGGCCGCTCCGGAGTTCAACGCTGTCATCTATGCAGGTTCGCAGGCGCCTGGCGGGTGCTCCCCCTCCTGGGGTCTAACCGTGACCTGCTGGCCTGTCGGCGTCTGTGTGGCGGTGCCTGTACCTGGTCCCACCTGGGACCCTCCCCAGGCCATGCGTTCATGGGGGCGTTCAGTGAATACCTGTAGGACGAATGGGGGAAGGAGGGAAGCCTGAGTGGATAGCCGTCCCCACCGGCAGGTACCTCTTCGCTGCAGGCGCGGTTCAGTCTTCCTACCGCAGCAGCGTGAGCGGGACGCGGGTTTTTCCTCGGAAGTCCGTACCCGGCCGCCTCCGCGGTGTCTGTCCCTCCGTGCGGACGGTCTGCGAAGCCCAGCACCGCTCGACCCTTAGGGTTTCCATGGAGACCCTGTTGCCACCGCTGTGGCCTCTGAAGCGTGTTTTGGCGGCTCAGCCGCACACACTGAGTGAAAAGGCCAGTGATGGGAGGACGGGGTGCAGGACGCCGACTTTCGGGCCGCCTTGGCACGTGGCCAGCTTGCGCCTCCAAGGGCTGGACGTGTGAGCGCATCAGGGGGGCGGTGGGGGCCTCATCACAGGGTCTCATCCGTGTCCCCTCTGTCTCCCCTCCGTCCCCGCCCGCAGGAACGGCCTGGGCAGCGGCAGGACACGGACAGAGAGCGAGCCGTCGTGCGGCTCCCCGGTGGTCAGCGGGGACCCCAAGGAGGATCACAACTACAGCAGTGCCAAGGCCGCCGCCGCCAGGAGCGCCTCGCCCGCCAGCGACTCGGTCTCCTCCTCCTCGGCCGAGGACCACGACGAGTTTGCCACCAAGGGGAGCCAGGAGGGCAGCGAGGGCAGCGTGCCGAGCCGCGAGAGCCACAGCGAGGCGGAGGAGGACGAGCGCAAGCACGGCCCGCGGGAGGCCCCGGGCGACGGCGGCTGCGCGGCCCCGCACAAGAAGCGCCAGCACCTCGCCAAGGCCAGGCGGGTCCCCAGCGACTCGCTGCCCCTCAAAAAGAGACGCACGGAGAAGCCACCCGAGAGCGACGACGAGGAGATGAAGGAGGCGGCGGGGTCGCTCCTGCACTTGGCAGGCATTCGGTCCTGTTTGAACAACATCACCAATCGGACGGCAAAGGGGCAGAAAGAGCAAAAGGAAACCACGAAAAATTAAGAAAAAAACAAGTCACTGATTTGTTTTGAACTGAACGGCCATTTGGTTTCAGCATGTCAGGAGATTTCTAATGATTTGTGGCAATATCAGCAATTTCTTTTTTTTTTTTCTTTTCTTTGTTTTGGGTTTGGTTTTCTTTCCTTTTTTGTTTTCTTTTCTTCTCTAATTTGCCCCCCCCCCTCCTTTGTTTTGGACCCTTGAGAATTTTACGTTTAAAGGAGATTGAAGCCATAGACTCATTGACATTCAGCTGTTTTACAAACGCTTCTCATTATCTGAAGACAAAACCGAAAAAGCCAAAATTGATCATTGCTTCCTCCCGCTGGCCCGTGGCCGTGGCTGGCCCCGCAGGGGTGTCGCGGATGCCGCGGAACGCCCGTGTTTGGCACCTGCAAGGCAAGGTCATCATCGGTCAGGCCTAACCGTTAGGTGTACAAGGTCAGGATGTCCACCCAGTGGGGTTCGCTGAGTGAATGTGCGTGAGGCAACTGGGGAGAAGGAAGAGCCCCTCGCCCCCCAGGAGCAGGCCCAGGCTTGTGGCACCAGGCAGCGTCTCGTGCCAGGAAACCCTGGGCGCTGCCGCTCGGCGTGCGGGGTGGGGGCGGGGTCCCCGGGCCTCAGTGCTGCTTAGCCCTGAAGCCTCCTGATGTCTGGCGGTGGACACTGGACCATTCACGGACACTGGTGTCGATGACTAAGGAAAGGAAATGGGGTCAGTTTTTAGTGATGTTCCTAATCATTGAATTCTGTTCTATCTGAAATTAAGAGAATGTTCCACAAGCCATAAGCCTGAAGGGTTGGCCCTGCACACACACACACACACACACACACACACACACACACACACACGAGAGTGAGAGAAAAGCCACAGACAGGCTGTTTTCTTAACTGCCCAAGTGAAAATCAAGTCCAAGAAATTACAATAGTTGTCAAGGAAGGAAAAAATGGTACAAACCTTTTTTTGTCAAAACTATTTGATCCAAGCGGGGGGGGGGGGGGGGGGGGGAAACAAGCAAAAAGCTATGGAACCTGCCATTAGTACTGTGGTCTATTTTTTAAAGATGAAAGGCACATTGATGGACACACACACACACACAAAATGTGGCAAAAAGGCAAAAGAAAACTCCTATACTGCCCTCAAAATGGAGTTTGCAGATCATGTCAGTCAGGATTCATCTTTGCAAAAATCAGTGATTTCCACAGTCAGCCCGTTGTAGCCAGCAGAAATTTCCGATCCACAATGCATGGATTCCTTCTAAAGAGAAAAAGGAAAAAAAAATCATAAAAACACAAACTTTTTTTTATTCAAAAAATAAAGTTCTTGTAAGGTAAATAATGTATTTAGCATGAAGCATGAATTATTTTCATATAAATATAGAACATAGAGAAAAGGCTATGCCTCTAATGTTTAAGCCCTTAGGCTTAGAGGTTCTTTGGGTTTTCTTTTTTGTTTTGTTTTTCCTTTTGTTTTGGTTTTTTTTTCCCCCCAATTATTTTGTTTTGGTTTTTTGAAGCAGGTGTTTAAGGTTTAACCTTCTTCAGGGACAAATTCTGACTGTTGGGGAACTAACCCTGCAATATAAAACTATTTCATGTTCCGGTAGGGCCTGCCTTGTCTGCACTTCAGCCCCAACCCCCTTCCGATTCTCTGTGGAAAGTGTGTCCCTTCTCTAGTGTCTGGACATGTTTCTCACGATGCAATAATGTGAGGGCAAACTTCGTAGCGAGTGTGTATGTTAGAATCGAGAGAATTAGGGGACGCTGACTGGGGAAACCATCACCGCAATTTGGTCCTAGGAAAAAGGCAGTGGATGATTATGCAAATTAGTCAGGAGAAGGGAAACAACGCTAATGGGCCTTATTAGATGAGGGTGTGAGTTAGGGGTCATGGGAAGGGGGAAGCGACACAGGTGTGGGAAGGACCGGCCCACAGTTTTCCTGTGACTCCCTGTCACGGTGGGAAGGCGGGGCCGGCCATCTCTACCACCTCCGCACACGAACCAGCCTGGATTTAAGCCCATCTAGATTGTGAGAGCAAAACTCAGACCACAGGACGATGTCCCGCAGCCCAGAAACTCCTGTCCTCTTTCCCTAAAGGTGATTGGGGGAGACCCAAAGAGAAGCCAAAGTGTGATCTTCCGCCCAAGTGGAGGGGAATTGTAAGACACCAACAAAAACCCGCCACTGTGGCTCAGGATGCGACGGAGAGGGACAGAAGTGGGTCGTGTTGATCTTTAAAAACGGGCAGGGAAACTGCTGCGTGCCTCGTGCCCAGCTTCCTGTGGTTGCTGATGAGAGACCCTGAAGAAGTCACCTGCACACCAGGTCGACTTCGTTATCTGAACCTGAACCTGAACTCTTCCCGCATATTCAGTCAGTGGGGAGAAGGGAGTAAGGATATAGTTTTGAAGTACTCCGTTCCCTCCATCTCACCCAACATTCGACACCCCAAAAGCCATGCACAGCTCTGAAACCCGAGGGACACTGGTTTGTGTTGTCACCTGATCAAGCCCAGGAAACACCGCCCCACCCCCCAGGTAAAATGTAGACTTCCCCCCAGAAAGGCAGATACAGGTTCAGGACTGTTTCTGGCAAGGGAGGGGGGGCGGTTCTTCCAATTTAAACCCCCCACGGTAGGCTGTCTCCCCTCATTTCATTTTTCTAAAGGAGCAAAGGCCTCTTTTAGAAAATAATAAAATGCAATGTGTGTGATTTACTTTTCTGATCTCTCTTGAGAAATAGATAACTATCTTATAAAAGTGTGTTCTTAACTCCAGAACCACTCTTTTTGCATAAATACCTCATTGGGCAGCTTTCTAAGTGTTATTTTCCTTGAGTTCCCTCGGCCCCTTCGCAGGGGCTGCGGGGGGGGACTTCCAGGGAAAACTTTAGTGAGGGTACTTTTTTCTATTTTTCTTCTGTTTTGGGGGGCATACACATTATGCATAACCAAAACAATGGCTCAATTGTGTTTAAACTTTGTATTTCGATTGTTTGGGTGGGGGTGGGGGGGATGTGTATGTGGCCGTTTGTAGTGAGTTCATTGCCGAAGGAGGCTGTCCACGCTCTCACCACGCCAGGGGCAGGCGCACCCCCTCCCCAGCCCCTCCGGGAGCAGCAGAGAATTTAAGCACAAGCCTATCTGTGAGAGAGTCTTTTTGCTCGCGTGTCATTCACTTTAGTCCTGGAATTCCTTCCTGAACGTCAGGTGTTCTGTAGCTTCCACACCAGCCTGTGTACTCATTAGTCTGACAGGTCGCCCGGGCTCCATTCGCGGGGTGCGGCGGTTTGGCTTTTGTGTCTCCCGCGGGAGCAGTGGCGTTTCACGTGTCATTCATTCCAGTATCTCACCTACTCGTGGGGGGGGGGGGGGGTCGGGGAACTATAGCAATATTTCCAGATGCGTTGGAAAGCAGCCGTGAACACTTGAGCACCGTGACATCTGCCGTTACTTGCTGTTGGCCCTTGGGCACATTTAAGAGAAAGAGGCCATAGCTCTTTTTTCTTAAATGACTTACACGTAGACAGTTATTTTTATGCTACTACCGTGGTCTTCTATCTTTATCTACTAGTACTCTGTCGAAAGGGTTTGTCTGCATCATAGATTTCATTCCCAGCCTTATAATCTACCATAGCTCCTATGTCCCCTCCCTCCTCAAGTCGGTATACTTTTGAGAGTCCTTTGGTCAAGTTGTCTTACCTGGAAATGGCCCAAACCCACATGGAGAGGGTGGTTGGAGACAGCCCTGGCCAAGACTGCCGGTGGCGAGTTTCCGTCCTGGGCGGGGCTGAGTGTGTGCGAAGGCTAGTGTCGGCGGCCTTTCCCAAGAACCGGTTTTCCTTGGAGAAGCAGGTACTGCCAGGGGGCAGCCTGCAAGAGGCCATGTCTCTGAGCGCTGTTCCTGCCTGAGGGACAGCGTCTGGCTGTGGGCTCTGCAGAGTGAGTACCGCCTGGATGGCTCCTGTGCCAGCTCCTCCCTGGCACAGCCCAGGCCTGCTCAGCGCCAAGTGCTGCGCCCACACCGCGTGCAGGCCCCGGGCCCTGGCGGAAGGGATCTTGGAGAAGGAGTCATGCCTACGAGTGACCTAACGGGAGGGTCTTCCCTATGGGACTGGATGGGTTCAATGTGACTTCTCTTTCCCTTTAAACTTGATTCAGGTTGGGAGTCCTTTCTTTCTGGTGGATCACAGCTGCCCAGATGTTGCAATTTATTTTCGTGTTTCTGTAGAGAAGTGTTTTTTCTTTCATCTTCAGGATGTTTTTTTTGCCACCAAAAGAACACATATGAACTCTGTGTCGTTGTCCCCCCTCCACCCCACCCCCGCCCCCCCGATTGTGACTTAACCAGTGTTGACAGTTAAATCCTTAGTGTCATAGGTCCCGGCCCTCCAATACTATATCAAACACTGTTATGCACATAATGCAGCACTGTGATCTAATTTAAATAATACTTTTTTATTATTTATACTACTATATATAATATACATCCACACTTTTGCTATATAACCTAAGTGGATAACCCTCTCTTAGTTACCTGCCAAACTCGGGACTTTGGTTTCTATTGCAGTTAACGCAGTTACGACGTCGTAATGGTGTCCTCTTTTTCCCCTTTGTAACGGAATGTGTAAATCAAAGTGTATACATTGTGTGGTGTTGCTGTTTCTGGAGTTTCACGAGGATTTACACACAGCATTCAGTGTTCTGTATAGACCCGCCCACCTTTGTGAAATTCACCTGTCAGCCCCGCTCCCTTCGAGAGAGCACCCACCGCCCGGGGGGTTCCCTCCTTGTTTCCTCTCTCCTACTGGCCATCCTTGAATCAAGCACAGACTCATCAGCTCGGTTGCTTTATCATGAGAACATGCGTGTGACGTTGCCATTCTTCCACAGTTCTACAAACAAGTGCTAGCTTCACCGACCAAAAAAATTAAGGAGGGAAAATCCGATTTTTAAAAAAACAACAACATCTTTTAACAGCCGAAACCGATGTGTCTATGGTGCTGTATCCTGCTGTCTGTCGTACTTTTGAAACCAGACCTAGGCGAAAGATCACTTCTGACTTACCTGTGCTGTGCTCTCAAGCCCCCGTCCTGTTCGTCTCGTTCCCGTTGAAATCAAGAGTATTTATTGGGGATCTATACAACAGTGTTTTCCACTGTGTTTCATTTGCAAAGGCGGAGAACACCCTTCCCTGCTTTTGCAAATAATTAATATTCCATATTGGATTCTCGACGACTTCGATATGGCGAACCTGTCAAACCTAGAAATTGTATTCCATCCTTTCATGACTGTGGCCTGAGTTCCCCGACATCCCCCACCCGCCTTTTATGTTAAGATGAAACTTAGCACCATTTCAGTTCTGTAAACATTCAGCTTCTCCTGCAAATGTCCGTGGAGGCCATCCAAGCTCAGCCGATTCAGTAGCCAGTTCCGCGCCGTGTCGTTCACACTCACTCCTTACACTGCCATGGTGACAATGTGGAGGAAACAGTATCCGTGTGTGTCTGGGACGCATCCTACACTTGTACCATTTTTTTAAAAAATATATACTCTTGATTCTGTGACACTTCTGAGGTGTGTTTTTGTTTTGCAGAAAAATAACAGTGATAAAGCAATCAGAAGACCCAGAGGTTTTACTCTCAAGGCTTAGGGTCGACCTTCTGACCTTGGCTGGCCAATCGACCTACATGGCCAAATTAATGTATTAGAGTCATACTTGTTCAGAAGCCAATTTTCTTTTCTGTATTTTCTGTATGAAACTGCCAATATCATGACTAGGAAGGGAGAACCGTAGAGGAGAAGGAAGGTGGCGTTCCGTCGCGTTCGCGGTCCGCAGCAGGGAGGAGGCAGGCACGATGGGCCGAACTTGAGGGACCTGATGGTGTTGCTTTGGAGGTATCCATCCTTGCGTTTCGCATTCTTCATATGTAATCATATTGCCAAAGACAAACTATTTCATCATTTATTGTAAATAACACTTTCCCCCAGACCTACCATAAAGTTTCTGTGATGTATTGTCTTCCAGTTGCAATAAAAATTACTGAGTTGCATCAATTGGCGAGAAATGGCCTCGTGGTGTTGTGTGCGCTGCATCTCCACGTGCAAGTGCTGAGTAGCGAGGGCATGTCTGCTTCTTACCTGCACCGGGAGGGTGGGGCGCTGTGTTTTCTGAGCCCGGTGTTCCGGTCTCCGCTGCACGAGTTGTGCCCATCTTCACGCATGCTTTCCTTTTGGTGGGAAATCACACACCTTTCTGCAAATAGACGAGTGGGCAGCCCAAAACTGGGCTCCCCTGTGGGTCCCGGGAATCCCAGCGCTAGCCTTCCATCGAGAGCCTGGGAGCTTGTGGGTAAGACAGATCATACCTCTGTGTTTTTTTTTCCCCCTTCAATCATCCCCTGAGACTGAGAGACAGACAGGCAGACAGACAGACATCCGCTGCTCCTGTACATGCCCTGACCAAAATCAAACCCACAGTCTCCTACGGCACAGTATGACCCTCCAACTAACCAAGCCACCGGGGCCAGATCGAGTCTCCATTTGGAAGCTTTCATATGATAACCTAGACTTTAGGACTGGAGCCTGCCGGCCTTTCCCAGGGCTGAGGGTTTCTTGTGATGACTTTTCTAAGCCCTAGAGTCTCACCTTCCAGGACCTCCCCAGCACCACTGAAATGCCCTCCCCGCCCACCATGCACACACCAAGAGCCAGCAAGGAGCCGAAGGGGAAGGGGAGTGGCTGGGACAAGTACTAGGTCACAGGGCGCCGTCCCCAGCTAGAGCAGTACGGAGACATGTCTCAGAGCTTCGCTGGTTCCAGGTGTGCTAGTTCGGTGTGCTCGAGTGCTCGGTAGATCTGCAGGAACTCCAGGGGAGCCAGGCTCAGCCACGGCCCATCTGCTCAGCCCCATTCACTGGTGTCCAGGATGCCAGGCTGAGCTCCTGTGGTGGGGATGTGACCGTGAGGTCAATGGTCACCTGGGGACCCCGTGTCTGCCAGCAATCCTGCCAATTCCATTTCCATTTCCACTGTTGGAATCACCTTCAAAACTGTGGTGTGTCCTCCTAGATCAGGGGTGGGGAACCTTTTCCTGCCAAGAGCCATTTGGGTATTTATACTATCACTCGAAGGCCATATAAAATTATCAGCTTAAAATTGAGCCTGCTATATTTGGTCAAACATTTGATTAACTCATCCCTAATGCTTTGGCAGGCCAGACCCAATGATTTCGTGGGCCTTCTGTGGCCTGCGGGCCAGACGTTCCCCACCCCTGTAAAATCTCGAAGTGGCCAGACAGGAGACACCAGTTAGAGTACCCTCAGATACATCTAAGGGAACTCAGTCAAAATAAAACACCTCCAAAATTCTGATCTGACCACTTGGGTACATTGACCATCCCACCGAACGGAGCAAAAATCTGGCCCTGGCTTGTTACCTGCAGTGAAGGCCCTGAGGGAGGGGCATACAGCTTAAGTGGGGAAGGAGACAAGTGAAAGAGGTAGGATTGAAATAACACTGCCTGACCATAGAAAACACCACCACCAAAGTCAAGTTCATTGTGTTAGCTGTTGCACACGATTTCCATGAATGATTCCGATATCTGAAGGCAGTTCACTTGTTTAATTCAAGAAGCATTCATTTAGCAGCAACGCCCTCCCAGTGACTGCTGGGTGACGGGGACACGTGGACCAGTCCTCAAGGGCCTGGAAAGCTAATGGGAGAGGAGCCTGGAGTTGCCCTGGGAGACATGTGTTGAGGTGTCTAACTGGCAGCCCAGAGGGGTGGGGACAGGCTTTCGGGAGCAGAGCTTCCTGGGGGCTTGGCAATGGCAATCTTGTGGAAATAAGTTCCGGGTATGGCCAGCTGGCTGACTGGAAAGGACAGCACTCGGTGTGTCCCTAGCTGTTTCTGTGTATGTTCAATCACTGTATCCACGTACCTCCCCTACTAGGTCCTCTGCCCTCATCCAAAGGCACCCCAACCGCTGCCTCTCCCCTCACTTCACACTCCAATTCTTTCCCTGAAAAGAAGAAAACAAAGCAATGACCAGTGTCTTCATTTTATTAAAAACAGGTATAAATGCAAAGAAAGAAAGAAAAAATCAACGGTACCAATAAGCTCGTGCTCATCAGCTGCCATGGTTTTAATTCCCGCACGTGGGATCCTGTGTGATGCATTAGGTGGGGAACTGTGTGTCTGAAGTTCTGTGTTTCCTTCCAGCCAAACTCACGCTCTGGATTCTGCCTTGAAGATGTAATTATATGCTGGAGAGATGCCTCATTTGCATATTTAAATCATCTTCATGCTCTTTAAGGTTTAGGTAATCTAGCTGTATGCTATCCCTGTATTTTTAATTTTTTTCCTGGATGATCTGAATGGGTTGCTTTCTGAAAGGAGCAGACAACCCTGTCTTCAAAAGTTGCATGAATTCTCAGGACGGTGAGCCCCGCCCCCCACCAGGTACCTCAGGTGCGTGTTGATGCTGTGCTGGTGGGATGGATGGAGTTGAAGGTGCCGCTACCCCTGACCAATTTCTCCTCTTGACTGCTCTGCCTGATGAAAGGACATTCTTCTGGAAAGTTCTGAACAAATGATCGCAATTTCAGAGGTAGTCTGGCATGACTAGAGGCTTTTGTTTATGAGCTGAAAGCTCAGGTCTCACCCTGCTTCTCAGATGCCCTGGGAATTAGTGGTCCTGCATATACACAAACGTAAGTGTTCTGACCACTTTCTTCCCATTGGATCCTAAACCAGGGGTACAGACAAGTTGTTGTTTTTAACTCAAATCTAAGTGAATAAATCCATTTATTAAATATTCATCTCTTCCCTTTGTTTTGTGTGAATGAATGAGCCTTCTCAGAACAGTGCCTTTCAATAATGCTACTAGCAAGAGTATCTTGATTTGAGGTCATTCCTGGACATTTGGGGATGACTCGGGAACTGTTTTATGTCACTCCATAACAAAGTGCTTAAGGAGCATATGGCTAAACCCGCTGCAACATACAGCCGTGTATTGAGAGGGATCGAGGAATTCTATTTCTTTTTATTTGTTACTCATTTCAAAACTGGTTTCTAAACATCTATAATGTAGAAGAAGTACAGTGTGATGAGGGAATCCTGTATAATAAAAGCCTAGGTGGCGTCGCACAACGCCCTCGTGCGACATTGTCACAAGATGGCCGCCACAAGATGGCTGGCAGTGGAGGGCAGTTGGGGGCAACCAGGCCGGCAGGGGAGGGCAGTTGGAGGCGACCAGGCTGGCAGGGCAGTTGGGGGTGATCAGGCCACAAGGGAGGGCAGTTGGGGGCGATCGAGCCTGCAGGGGAGCAGTTAGGTGTCAATCAGGCCGGAAGGGAAGCGGTTAGGGGGCAATCAGGCTGGCAGCAGAAGCGGTTAGGGGCAATCAGGCAGGCAGGCAGGCGAGCAGTTAGCAGCCAGCAGTCCCAAATTGTGAGAGGGATGTCCAACTGCCGGCTTATGCCCGTTCATTGGGCCTAAATTGGCAGTTGGACATCCCCCAAGAGGTTCCAGATTGGAGAGGGTGCAGGCCGGGCTGAGAAACACCCCCTTCCTGTGCATGAATTTCATGCACTGGGCCTCTAGTCTGAAAATAAGACAGTGGCTGATTCCTAATCCCTCTGGGATACAGTTTATTAAATGGGCCATTCTATTCACATCCTAAAACTGGAAGGGACAGTAGGGACCATTGAATCCCAAAGTCAAAGTGATCTTCCCAACATGACCCAGGTCTGGACGTAAAAAGAGGAAATTTCCTTCTACTGAATGTGATTATAGTCATCACAGCTATAGACTTTTGTGGTTGGCAATCCCTCACTTACACACACGTAGCCTCATGTCCTGCGCATTGTCTATATGGCTACAGTGAAAGTGACTATCTTTTAAGATGACACATAACATTCCATTGAGTGGTGGCCCGTCCTCTCCAGCAGTTACCCTTCCGTTGTTTAAATTGTTTCCAGCCTCTCTCTGTTATAAGTAATTCCACACTGAGCATCAATCATGTGGACATTTGCATATTTTCAACTCCTCCTCTGGTTCAATAGCCTATTTGACTGTTGGATCGAGAGTGTTATCAATGTTACAGCTCTTCACACTCAGGCTTTCCAAACGGCATCCGTGCCAACAGCGATGCAAGGAGTCACCCATCTCATGGCACCCTTACCAGTGTGGGAACTCATTTTTCTCTTTAATTTTTGCTAACAGGCAAAAACTAGTGCTGTATTGCTGTTTGAATTTTTATTTAACGACTAGCAACGTTACATTTTTCCCATGTATTCACTGGCCATTTACTTTTCGCTTTCCTGAATCAGCTGCAACTCGCTCTCCAAGAGTTCAAAAGAGAAGGAAATGAGATTTGTCTTCTCCTCTCTAAGAGGTTCTGAGGTTCAGAGGAGCCGCTAAATGGTGCCAGGATGAGCCAACACATCGCCTGGCCTCAGGCGGTCCTTTCTTCTTCAGACCCTCTAATTGTCCTTATATGGAGACAAAATCCCAGTTCCTGAAGCTTTTACCTGCAGATCCACAGAAAGCCACAAACGCGCAAAACTAAAGCCTCTTGCATGTGGCAACCATTGATATGTTCAAAACCAAGAATAACGTCCACCCTAAGTCTTTTCTAGAACACGTATCCCCAAGCTCTGTCTACGGCCATGTTCCTTGTCTGGGCGTGTTCCAGTTTGTGCTCAGAGCTGGGAACTGGAAACAGGTACAGTCTGACAGTGGGCAGCTATCACGTCCTCCTTTCTAGATCCTCTACTTCTACCCACGCAACCAAAGACCAAATTCATTTTTCCAGAAGTCTCATCGCACCACTGATTCACATTGAACTTGCTACTAACCAAAATGACTAAGCCGCAGCTGTTGGTGTACTTCTCCAGATATTCATTTTGGATCAAAACGCAGGACATTGTACTTATCGCTATTGAAGTCACCTCCTTAGATGTGGCCCACTGTTCAAGGCCAGCTGAGATTAGCAGAGGGGTGAGGGTATGAGGGCCCTGATTTTGTCACCCGAAACACTTTCTTTCCCTCCAGGTATCGTGGGATCACCAATTTGAAAATGTCTTTTGTACGTTGATTAAGACAAAGCTGGAGCCAGGCAGCATGGCCTGGAGACCCTCTTGTAGGCCCCTCACCCTGTGAGGGGAATCACTCCACTCGTTGCACGTGCACCTGGCTTTATGAAGATGGAGCCTGCATTTCTCCATCCAATCAAAGCTTATCAAATACATCTGTGATCTCCAAGTGTAAGTCCATAGCCTTCCTTTATAAAAAAAGAAAGAAAGAAATAGAGACATGTTTGAAGCTAATATGAATTATGCAAATTTGAAATAAGGCAATGGAAAAGAATAAAGTTTCACTCAATGTACAAAACGTAAAATAATGTAAATCCTACTTTATTCCTGTGGGGAAATTAATCTTGACTTATGCATATTTTAAATGAAAGGAGGTCTTAAGAAACATATCCCTCCTGTACAAAAGCAACCACAATTTATTCAACTATTCCATTCTTTCATTCATTTACTGTATCTTTTGTTTCTTTATTGAATTATTGGGGTAACCTTGGTTAATGAAATTGTATAGGTTTCAGGTGCATTGACTCAGTATATCTTCGTGTGCCCACTCTGGCTTCCTTGCCAGGAGCTTACAAACCATTCTTTTTTTAAAAAAAATATATTTTATTGATTTTTTACAGAGAGGAAGGGAGAGAGATAGTTAGAAACATCGATGAGAGAGAAACATCGATTAGCTGCCTCTTGCACATCTCCTACTGGGGATGTGCCCGCAACCCAGGTACATGCCCTTGACCGGAATCGAACCTGGGACCTTTCAGTCCGCAGGCCAACGCTCTATCCACTGAGCCAAACTGGTTTCGGCACAAACCATTCTTGTAACAATCCAGGCGGGAACTTCACCCACGGCGGCCCTGGGGCTGGATCTAGTTTGCAGACAGCATTCTGTTTGCAACCAGGAAGATGCAGCATAATGCTTAGGGGTACTTCTTCACTCTGTGTGCGTGCCTAACTCCAGATCCAGTACGAAGTTAGTCTCTAAACATAGTCAAATAATGGGATTCCTGAAAACAAAACAAAATACCCAACACCTCAGAAGTCGAGTCTGGTTACGTACTTCGAAATATTTGACACCTTACCCAACAGGGCATATATATTTTCAAGAACTTCCATAGTGTGAAAGGCTATCCCAAATCATGAAAGGATTGAGGAGAAATGAAAGAAGAAATGGATTTCACAAGTTTACAAATAGAGTCTCTCCTTCATACTCCTGGTCAACCCGCACTTGTTTTTGAGCATCGGCCACACGCCAAACCTGGTAAGTGCTGGGGACGCAGATGAGAGATCTGGATCACCTCTGACATCCAGCTGTGGTGATTCATGGGTAATTGGTATGAATGGCAGCAGTGAATAATCCTTCCCGGTCATAGAAACACTGGTGGCAAAGATCTCCCTCCCCCTCCTCTCCTCTCCTCCCCTCCCCTCTGTCTGCTGGTGAGAAGATAGCTAGAACCCGCGTGCCGCCTGCAGACACGGCCCTCCCTCCCAGAGGTGAATGATTCCTTACTGAATGAATCCTCGTTTCTTTCTCTTCTGCGTAACGTTTGAGGGTCTCAACTTATAAGCAAGCCTTTATTCCCCCCACCCTGCCCCGTCGTCCCCTCCCTGCTTTCTCCCAACCCAGGCTAAACCCAAACCACTTCCTTCTGGATTTCCTATTTTGTTCACATCACTACATTCCTTCTAGGCTCTCAGGGGTCAGCCCACGGGTCAATGCCAGCCTCCGTTTTGGTAACTGATGTTTTGGGGACATAGCCATGCTCATTCCTTTATAAGGTTGTCTAGGCCTACTTTGGAACCATAGCAGCAGAGTTGAGTATTTGCGACGGAGACCCTATGACTCACAAAGTCTAAAATGTTTACTATCCGGCCTTTCACAGAAAAGGTTTGCTGACCCCCGCGTTACCCTAAACCCGAGGTGGGGAACGTCTGGCCCTGCCAAGGCATTAGGGGCGAGTTAATGAAATATTTGACCACATACAGCAGGCTAATTTTTAAGTTGATAATTTTGTATGGTCCGAGAGTGAGGTTATAAATATCCAAATGGCCTTTTGCAGAAAAAAAGAAGTGCCCCACCCCTGCCCTAAAGTCAACCACAGTTCCTTTCTTTCTCCCTTTCTTTCTCCCTTTCTTTCTTTCTTTCTTTCTTTCTTTCTTTCTTTCTTTCTTTCTTTCGTTAATCCTCACCCAAGGATATTTTCTATTGATTATTAAAGAGACTGGAAGGGATGGGGAGAGACAAAAAAAAAAAAAAATCCATGTGTGAGAGGCAAAGCAATTAGTTGCCTTCCCCATGAGCCCCCACCAGGGCCAGGGATGGAGTCTGAACTGGGGTACGTGCCCTTGACCAGAATTGAATCGGGGATCCTTAACCTTGACTGGAATCGAACCTGGGACCCTTTAGTCCACGGGTCTAGGCTCTATCCATTGAGCCACACTGGCTAGGGCCACAATTTCTTTGGTCCCTCATCCCCTCTTAGATGTCTGAGTTTCCATTCCTGCTGGAGTAGCAACCTCTGCTCAGACCATTACCCCTGCCCCTCAGGTTCAGGCAGTTAGAGAACTTGTCCAGTTGCTTCCCCTTTCTCCACTTGAGTCACAGTCAAGTTCAACCAAGGAGAGGAGACACTCAGGGACCTGGCTCCACAGGGGGTGGAGGAGCTGAGAAGCCAAGCACAGGGACAGGAGGCACCCAGAGCGGAGCGAGGGCAGAAGGCCCCACCAGCCCTGGGGCGACAGGCGACAGGGTTGTTAGAAAGTGCAGCACACAGGCCTCCCCAGCAGGGACTGGCAGATGGACAGACACGGCCTGGGGCGGGCTAGGTGGGAGAGAAGCGCCCTTTCCTCCTCCCACCTTCCAATCCACCTCGCTTCCCACTGGACAAACCCAGGGGAAGCCCGCTGCATGAGAGCCGGGCACACAGTCTCCGGGGCCATCCCTACTGCAATGCCCAGCTGAGCCGAGAGCGGCAGGCCCTGGGCCAGCACCCTGGTCCTGCCCTTCTCTTGTCTGTCCCCTCCCTCCGCTACGGGTGACCATTTCAATCATCCACCTGACACTTCCCCCTGCCTAGAACCTCCCACGCTCCGTGAGCTCTGGCTAAGGTCCCGGATCCTCACCATGACACATGAGGCCTTCACCTGTCCCTCCCCCTGCCAGCCTCTCCCTGAACTCCTGCCCCCTCCCGTGCCCACCCTGAGCTCCAGCTGCGTGGTGAGCCGCAGCTGGGACGTCCCCTGTGGCCCCTATCCCTCTGCGCAGACCATCCTCACCACCTTTCTGGAATGTCCTCTCATCCCGCAAAGCTCAGTCCCGGTGTCTCCCCTCTGTACTCAACTTCCGACTCTCTGCCACCAAGGTAACGTGTTAAAATTCCTGTATTCCATCACTTTCCGTGTTTTCTTGTAGCTATTGATTTCCCCGGCTGTCCGTGTCATGTTCCCCTAAAGGGCAGGCCTTCGTGCTGTACGCTTCCCTCTCCCTGGGGCCCTGGTCACTTGGGTAGCGTTTCTTGGATGGATGGATGGATGGATGGATGGATGGATGGATGGATGGATGGGTGGACAGATGGATGGACCGCTGGAGGCGCACAGTTGTTGCCTGGGTCCCAGCCCGGATGCCTGCGGGAGGGCCTGTACACTCCCATCCAGCCTGGCAGAAGCAGGATGAAGGCGGAGCTGCAGATGCACCCAGGAGCCCTTGGGAACAGTGCCACCTCCCACCTAGGGTGGCCCAGGCTAGGCCTCACTCCCCCTGTGTGGGTGGCAGGGTGAGTGGGGGGTGTTCGGCTTGGCTTGTCCAGGCCACACCCATGGCCAGGCTCTCCATCTTCAGATGATGCTGCAGCCGGGCGAGGGACCACCCTCCCCCCACAGAGCCCCAGACACCAAAATGTCACAGCTCCAAGGCCTCCTAGAGCATCTGGCCAAACAGAACCCGTGGGGAGGAGACGCCCCCGCCGCCCCCTCACGGACCCCAGGGCCTCTCCCACCTTCAGCCTCCTCGCCTGCGGCCTGGGGGGTGGGCACAGAGAGGAGGAGTGGGGGCACAGCCCGCGCTGCCCCGCCCTTTGGCCAGGCCTGGGCTCCTGGCTTCCTCTGCGCTGGCAGCCCACCAGAGCCCATTTCCACGTGAGAAATCACATCAGGACGACTCCTCACCGTCGCCCTCGGCGCACTCGGCAAGGCTCAGTCAGAGCCTCACATCATCGCTGGGGACAATCGATGCTCTTGTCCGGCTTCTAATGACAATCAATTCTCTCCGGCTCTTTGCTAAGGAAGTGTCACTGAGAACAATCGCGTTTTGTGGACCTGGTGGCCAGCCTTGCATTTGCCGCTTCCTCCAGCTGATGAGAGTCAGAGCATCTTGGTACTGCTGCTCCCGGTCAGTCACGCCGTGTGCTCAGCTGTACAATTAATGTTCTTTCCGGTCTGTTTTTCCAGTCAACCTGGCAGCTCCATTAATCAGAAAAGCGAGTCCACCCACGGGCGCGGGCTCGAAGGGGCGGGCTGGGGAAGGCCGGGGTGAGGGCTGGCCCTGAGTAAATGAGGCAGAGGGGCTGGTGTCAGACAGACTAGATTTCCAGTCCCCGCCCTGCTGCTTACCAGCTGTGTGACCTCGGGCAAACCACTCACCCTCTCGGAGGCTCTGTTTCGGCATTTATCAACTGGGCCAATAGTAGCACTGACCCGCAGGATTGGTAAGAGGAATAAATGAGATGATGCATGAGAAAGGGGGTTAATGTAACATGTGGCACATCTAAGAAACTCAGTAAATTACCATTATTGCTATTGTTATTCTTTCATCCTTCAGAGTCCCAGAACTGCATAGTCCAGACTGTCCGTCCACCTGTGCTGACACTGACCAATCCAGGAGCCGCTCGCCATATGTGGCCGCTGTAGAGCAGTTGAAATGTAGAATCCAGATGAAGATGTGCTCTAAGTAACCTGGACTTCAAGGATTTAATTTGAAAAAGAAAGCGTAAAGTATCTCATTAATACCTTTTTAAAAAATTCTTTAAAATATTGATCACATCTATAACAATAAAAGCATAATATGCTAATTAGACCGGACAGCCAAACTACCTTCCGGACGTCCTTCCAGACGACCTTCCCGATGAAGCCGGGGCTGCGAATTTTGTGCATCGGGCCTCTAGTGTTATAATAATACTAGACATATTGGGTTAAACAAAATATATTATTAAAATTAATAGCACCGGCTTCTTTTTACTTTTTTTTAAGTGCCTACGCCTAGAAAATTCTCAATTACATACGTGGCTCAATTTCTCTTTCTCTTGCACAGCACTGTTTTATATGAGTTGCTTCCGAAGAATTCCTATCAACTAGACAAAAGTCAACAGTAACAACAACAGAAAGCAAGCAACAAACAAACCCCCAGGAATTCTAATTTTTAATGCGTATCTCTTTAATAAACACACAAACAACATACATGAATCTCATTAATGCTTCTCCTATTGCCTTTCCTCTCCTAATTTTCTCTCCTCCGTGTGCTATTCTCAAGCCTTCAATGTGTCACTTCCACACCCCACAGCCAAGTGCAGACAAACGGTCTCCCCATCCGCCCGCAGGACCTCTCCTCGGTCCACCGCTTCACCAGCTCCACCACCACGCTCTCTATATTCTTCCCCTCTCCCCCTCTCAGGCCTTGTCTCCTCCTATCTGTTCTCTCAATTAGCATCTCCAAGGAACTTGTCTCTGGATGTGGCAGCTGGTCCCAAAGAGACTTCAGTGGGGCCAGCAGACAGACTCCCATTAGCCCAGGTCACAAAAGACTGATGTATAAACCAGATTGTTACCAGGCTCATTCATAATCGAGACGGTCCTTTTCAGGGACTCTATGCTCCCTCTGCAGCCGGGGAATCCTGACCCTGGGTCCGTATTGTAGGACACGTGGGGTGTGTATTGAACAACACAAGGGGACAGCATTTACACAGTCTATTATGAGGTGAAATGTGCAACTTGGAGGTTGGTAGGAGTAGGGACCCTGAGACAGTGGATGAGTCAGTTTGGTGAGTTCGATATTAGGACCAAGAAGGTCTCCAGGGAGAGTTCATCAAAGCGATGGAAAAGCGGAGTGGAACTATACGGAGGCCAGAATGCCTGGGTCCCCAGGTTTGCCAGCTGTAGAAACATGACAAATTCTTGTTCTTTGGCTTCCTCCTTCTCCGGGCTCCAGGGGGCATCTTGCTGTTCTGATGATAAGGGTTCCCTCTGTCCTGGACACAGACATTTGATGGGTTTCAGCTCAGTGATATGTCAGTTTTTCCTCCTCAGAGTACAGCCTGATTTCAGGGTTCACCCATGTCCTTGGTCACAGTTGTGGGTTGAATGGCGTTCCCCCAAAATTCATGCACCAAAGTCCTAACCCCCAGTGATTCAGAATGTGACTTGATTTGCATCTGCTGCAAGTCCAGCCCACCCATCCACACCATGCAATTCTGGGCCATTGAAATGGGTAGAAAACTAGAGTTTAGTTCTTAGAATTTCTTTGAGGATTAAATGGAGCTGCCAGGTTGACTGAAACTCTTCACTCTGTGAAGGTTTGCACAGTGGCTGGCACAGAGCAGCCCTATCATAAATGTTAGCTGTTATTACTCTTCTGTTTCTTATGAATACCCTTCAGTCCTGTGCCCTGTGAGTCTCCAGACACCTAGGTCATGCAGGAATGGTGCCATAAAGCTTCAGAATGGACTCCGGATTTGAAGTGAAAGAAAAGGGCTTGGATTCAGCTTTGCCACCAACTAAGGACACCGAACCTTAGTTTTCTTATCTGTGAAATGGGAATGTAAATACCAGTCCTACATGGCTGTCGTAAAGAAGAAATTAATCTGTAGACAGTACCTGGCAAGGAACCTCAGCAAATATTTGTTGAAGCAATTCAGAAGGGACAGTGTTTGGAACAATCTGCTGGGGCTGTGGCATCTCTCCCTGCCCCGGACATGACCCCAGCATGACTCATCACTATTACACCTCAAACTTGAGTCTGGCCCAATGGCATAACCCCCTGCAGGGGTCACCCCAGGGCCACCTAGGTCTGAGCAAACAGGAAGAGTCAACAGGCAGAAAGGCGACTGGCCTTTTGCCACTCTGAATGAGACTCATCTCCTTATTTCATGCCCAGCCAGGAATCAGTACTATTCCATGAGCCCAAACACTTCACTGGGCGAGGCCAGCAAGAACCCTGGGGCACTGTTGTTCTTTGTGAGGGGCTGGGCAGAACTATCGGGTGGACCAGAATGAGGGATTGTATTGCACATGAAGGTGTGCTCTCAATGGATTTCTCCCACCCTAAAGCATAGAGGAAGATTTTCCACTGGGAGCGAGGGCAGACACAGACTGGCTGCCCCAGAAAGAGACTTCAACCTTACCATCAGCTGGGCAGGCCTCAGACTCCCCATGAGAAGCTGTGTTCTTGGCGGGGCTACAAAATTTAAACCAGACCAGTCTTGTTGGTAGGCTGCTTTCATTTTACAACAGGTTCGTTATTTATAAGCTTATCTTATCCTGTAACACAGCCCGTGAAACAGCCTGGGACATCATATCCCCTATTTGATAGGTGCAGGAAACTGAGGTCCAGAAAGGCAAATGGTTGACTTCAGTCACTTGCTAGAGGCTGGAACAGAGGAGTCCTATATTTTGGGCCCCAGCCTGTGACTTCTCCACTCCAGAAAATAGACAATTTAAGTGGCAGAAGGAGAGCTTCTGCTTTCATTTTTAGAGGTATTTTAAAAGCAAGGAGAAAAGTCCTTTATAGTCACTCACACAGATACCATTTCCCGTGTTCTTCATTCCTTTTGTATAAATACATCTTTCCATCTAGTATCACTTTTATTCTGCCTAAAGGTTTTCCTTTCACATTTCTTATAGTTCAGGTCTTCTGCAGATGAATTCTTTCAGATTCATTATGTCAGCTATTGTTTATTAAAATATCTTTCAGCTGGGTATAGACTTCTAGATTGATGGGTTTTTTTCACTATTTTTAAAGATGCATCTCCACTGTCTCCTGACTTACATGATTTCTAATGAGAAATGTGCTGTCATCTTTTTGCTTATCTGTGCATAATGTGTATGTTTTTCTCTGGCTGTTTTTGAGGTTTTCTCTTTATCGCTGGTTTTATATAATTCAATTTTCATTTGTTTTGATGTAGTTTTTCATGTTTCTTGTGCTTGGGATTCATAGAGCTTCTTGGATCAGTGAGTTGATAGTTTTCTTCTAATTTGGAAATATTTCTTTAATATTTTTTTCTGTTCTTCCCTAGCCTCTTCAGGGACTCTAATTATACCTAAATTAGGCTGCTTGATGTTGTTCCACAACTCACTGATGCTCTGCTCCCTTATTTCCCCAGTCATATTTCTCTGTTTCATTTTGGATGGTTTGGACTACTATGTCTTCAAGTTGATTAATATTTTACTCTGCACGTTTAATCTGCTGTTAATCTCATCCCGTGTATTTTTTATTGCAGACATTGTATTTTTCATCTCTAGTAGTTCACTTTGGCTCTGCTTGTATATCTTCTATGTCTCTTCTTAGCATGTTCATGCTTTCCTCTACCATCTTGAAAATATGGAATACAGTTTAAATGACTGTTTTATCATCCTTGTTTACTAAGTATATCATTTGTGTCATGCCTTGGTCTGTTTCTAGTGACTGGTTTTTCACCTTCTTTGGGTTTGTTTTTTCCTTCATCTTTGTATATCTAGTAGTTTTTCTTATTGGATGCTCTGTTGTTGGGTGCTGGATATTTTTGTATCCATTTAAATACACTTGAATTGTGTCCCGGGATGTAGTTAAACTGTTTTAACCTTTTTAAAAATTATTTTTATTGATTTAAGAGAGTAAGGAAGGAGAGAGAGATAGAAACATCAATGATGAGAGAGAATCATTGATTGGCTGCCTCCTGCCTCCCACTGGGGATTGAGCCTGCAACCTGGGCATGTGCTCTGACTGGGAATTGAATCATGACCTCCTGGTTCATAGGTTGATGCTCAACCCCTGAGCCACACCAGCTGGGCCTGTTTTAATCCTTTTGAGACTTGCTTTTAAGCTTTGTTGGTTTGTACCAGAGCAGGCTTTAGGGCTAATTTTTACCCACTACTGAAACAATACCCTTCTGAAGACTCTGTCTATGCCCTTTGTGTTATGGCCTTTTATTTATTTTTTATTTTTTTTCATTCTAGCTGGTGGGAACATGCTCCAAGCCCTGGGTGAGCCCCTGGATTGCTCAGCCTACTCTTTTTATTTGTTCTTTTGCCAGCCTTAGGTAGTTTGCTGGCATGCATGCACTGATCAATAGTCAATCAAGAATCCCCTGTAGATCGTAAGCACTATCCCTCTTTGTGGCACTCCCCTTTCCATGCAGCTCTCTTAGCTTGCTTATGTTGCACTGAGAATTCTAGGTGCCTTCTTGATTCTCATCTCTGTCTTCTCAACTCAGAACATTAGACTCTGGTTTCCCTCCCTGTGCTGTGGCCTGGAAATTCTTTCGCCTTATTTGCTTCTCTTTTCTCAGGGATCCCCTTCTGCACTGACTATTGTTTAACATTTGGAAAGATGTTGTTTGCTATGTTTTACCTCGTTTTATAGTTGTTTAAGGCAGGAGGGTAAATTCAATCCCTGTTAGTCTATCATAACTGAAAGCATACGTTCCCACAAAATGTCAGTTAAAATGTGTTTATTGTGGTAACATATACATAATAGTTCCCATTTTTGTCATTTTTAAGTGTTCAATTCAGTGGCATTGAGTAAATTCCCTCTAACTTAGTTTTAAGTGGGAAAAAATGCTTTATTTTTCTCCTAATAATGATTAAACCCTAAGTGCTAGGTGCTGAAGTAGATATTATGATCACACCATTATAAAGACAAGAAATGTGACGTTTAGAATGTAAGTTGCCCAGGGTCTCGGGGTAATTGGTGTGACGGTCAGGATTAAGTCTCAGAGCCAGGCGATGAGCTTCATTGAGACAGGACCCCAAATCACATGGCTCTCACCTGTCTGTAAGGACTTCGGTTGGAAGGCTATTTCTTGGCCTGGAGCCAGACATTTAGAAATCAGCTCCAATCCATGACTGCAGGAGCCGATTCACCCACATACCAGAGGACCACGGGCTCGGGGCCAGACCCATACCTCAGAGACAGAGTCTCTGTCACCTCTGAGCCAGGACAGACCCACTGAGGGGTCCATCCTTGAGGTGCTGTGCACGGCAGGGGTGGACTGGGAGTCTGTGTGTGTGGCGTTGGTGGGACCCCGAGACCACAGTGCATAGTCGGCCACTTGGAGTCCAATGTCAGCTTCATTTACATCAGTGGCTTATCTTAAATCACAATTACAAATCTCCTGAAATCCCCAGTTAACGTCTTACCAGCTCCAAATGGGCGCGCCAGCAGCCATTGATCCGGCACATCAGGGATTCTTGTCTGCCAGGAGGTCGTTCCTTTATGTACGTGAATGAAAACAAGGCTCTCGTCTCAGGAATACTCTGGTGGCCTCTTTGCAAAGGCTGTGAGTCATTTACTCCCGGCCTTTCTCAAGAAAACCCTGGAAGCGCATTCCTGTGTATGGTTTCAATTTGTGTCAAATGCACTTTAAGAATCACAAGCCAGTTTTTATTAGTTATTTCTCACTAGCAACGTATGATGCTTGGAGCATTTTATAGATGAGTTTTTTACCGATGGGAGCGTCAAGGCCACGGGACGTTCATGCTCTCACAGCCTCTTCCTTCACAGCCTCCACTTCGGAGGCCACGCACCTTCCCCCAGAAGTTGTCCCATGAGCCTCGGCTCGCTCCTGAGGCGGCTGCCCCTCACACTGTGAGGAGCCCCCTCGGCCCCTGAGGACCAGATTGCTTACCTGTCTTTGTTTCCCTCCTGTCTAGGACCTGGAACCAAATACGCTCAGAAATAAAAACTTGCAACCTTCATCACCATCGCCTCATCTTTAAACAGTCAGTTTTGTGGCATCCAAACCATTGTTAGCATTTTTCCTCAATGGTGTGCAGGGAGGTAAGTTAGCCAAATTTTACCTCTTCTTTCCCTGTACAGATCTGGCATAAAACTCAAGCTCAATAGATCCAGTGGAGTGAGGGCTATTCATTTGGTAAAATAATGATTTTTTCAAACAGGTCTAGGAGCGGGCAGTTCTGGGAACTCAACTTCTCTGACGAAACGAGGTCCCATTTCCCTCCGCACATCGGTTGCAGCTGGCGGTGCAGGGTGAGCTGCTGACACCTGTGGAGCTGATGGGAAACGTGAGGGTGTGGGAGCCTCACTCTGAGGGCATCTCTCCTCCGACGGTCAGGCTGAAGGGACAGCAAATATGGCCACCACGCCTGCAGTTAAGGAGGGGAAGCACCCTGGAGACAGTGGCGTTCCCAGCACACTGGACCCCAAGACCAAGTCCAGCTTCATGGGTAAGTGACCTGTGCAGTCACACAGGGTCCCCATTCAGAAGGGCTCCAGCCAACCTTGGCTTAATGCTCCACTGCCACCACCTTGAAATTCTTAATCGTTTTTGAACAAGGGACCCATGAAATTATATCGTCAGTCCTGCCTGGAGCAGATCATTGCTGAAGCCCTCTTTCTCTGTAGGACAAAATTCTTTTCAGTAATAAGCATGACAGGAAATGAACAATGGCCAGAAGAGAAATGTAGACATTGGATTAAATGTTTTAAATATATTTTTATTGGTTTCAGAGAGAAAGGGAGAGGGAGAGAGAGAGAGAAACATCAATGATGAGAGAGAATCATTGATTGGCTGCCTCCTGCACGCCCCACACTGGGGATCAAACCCACAACGCGGGCCTGTGCCCTGACCGGGAATCGAACTGTGACCTCCTGGTTCATAAGTTGATGCTCAACCACTGAGCCACGCCAGCCAGGCAAGCCATCATGAATTTAATCATGAAATGAATCTGAGGAGCTGCCCCACCTGTGTTCCCAACTGGGGTCACCTGCACGACTGAGAGTTCTCTAACTAACTCCCATGCAGAATACAATTTCTATTAAAGGGTGAGTTAAAAAAAATGCACCAATGGTAAGGTCACATATAGTTTATGAAACTCAACATTAACTGCAATTGTTTAGAAATTAGACCAAAAAAGGACAGTCTTTCAGGAGTATTTATCACCCGTAATGCTTAGGACTGTTGACACATGGTGCTGACCAAAAGCAGCCCGGCCTGAGTACATCTGATGATGTTTAAATTCTCTGCAGAGTGCCTCCTGGCTGTCACACCTGAGCAGGTGTGCCGTGCTGCCGGGAGAGGCCATTCCTATTTTGCCATCAACAGGTACAAACTTTAAAAAATAATTGTAATTGCCCTTGCCAGTTTGGCTCACTGGATAGAGCGTCGGCCTGGGGACTGAAGAGTCCTGGGTTCGATTCCGGTCAAGGGCATGTACCTTGGTCACAGGCACATCCCCGGTAGGGGGTGTGCAGGAGGCAGCTGATCAATGTTTCTCTCTCATTGATGTTTCTAACTCTCTATCCCTCTCCCTTCCTCTCTGTAAAAAATCAATAAAATATATTTTAAAAAATAATTATAATAATAGTATTAGCAAGGGTTCAGGGCTGCCAGTGGAAACACAATTTTGAGGCAGGAAAATATGGCAAAATGTCCTTTGACCTAGAAATTGTGCTTCAAGGGTTTTAGTCTAAATAGATCACTGGCGTATTTAAAGATTTAGCAGTAGAAGTATTCATCGCAGTCCTGGGTATAATCATGACACTGGAAATAAATTGGTTGAATAAATCACAGCACATCTATGCATTTGAATATGTGGCAGCCATTTTAAAATTGTTGCCTGAAAAGATTTAATGTTACGGGAAATTTTCCATAACATATTCTTAAGTGAAACAATCAGTTTATAAAGCACAATGTATGATACTTCCCTCTTTTTTTTTTTATGTAACAATATGCATATTATTAGTACATGCATCCCACTTCCCAGCTGGAGCACAAAATAAGTTTATATTTTCTTTTATATCCAAATTATAATGCTTTCTGACTCCCCACCCCGAAGATCACAGGAAACCCATTCCTGTCCAAGGTCATTCTGGGAAGGGCTGGGGAATGCTTGCTGGCTTCACAAATCCCACCTGCAGCTCAGAGGCTCGCAGGTCCCTCCGGCAGCTGTTTTGGGGAGTAGCTCTCTTTCCCAGGCTGCTGGCTCCTAGCAGGGCCCCTTCCTTAGCTGCCCCAACTGCCCAAGTCCAAGTTCAGGTGTTTAGCATGTCTTTGCTAAAGGCCTGGGGGAATAACCCAGAGTCAAAAGCATCTAATACAGCAGTTCTCAACCTGTGGGTCTCGACCCCTTTGGGGGTTGAACGACCCTTTCACAGGGGTCGCCTAAGACCATCGGAAAACACATATATAATTACATATTGTTTTTGTGATGAATCACTATGCTTTAATTATGTTCCATTTGTAACAATGAAAATACATCCTGCATATCAGATATTTACATGACGATTCATAACAGTAGCAAAATTACAGTGATGAAGTGGCAACGAAAATAATTTTATGGTTGGGGGTCACCACAACATGAGGAACTGTATGAAAGGTCACGGCATTAGGAAGGTTGAGAACCACTGATCTAATGCCTTGGCAGCTAGTACTTTACATCCCTTCGGGACTCACAGGCCCAAAGCCACCCTCAGGGAGCCTGGGAGGCTTAGAGCCTGGGAGGCCCCCAGAGGGCAGCCACCAACCCAGCCCTCCTCCATCCCTAATGAGCTAAGGCGGCCCCTCCCTGGTGCCAGAGCGGGCTCTCCCGCCCGCCCAGGATCTCCAGGGGAAACACCCCACCCACAGACACATCACCCCGCGTGCTTACAGGCACACAGGGTTTGTCAGACCTCTGTGACTTAGAAAAAGCAAAAACAATTGTCAGCGCCATTCCCAAAGTCAGTTATGTAACTGTAAATGACACAGCACAAGGAGCACCGGCAAGCCAACCCGAATTTTCATTTAGATCATCATTTCTCCAACTCATCAAGGGCAGAGTCAGGCTGGAGAAGCACCTCGTTTCCCTTAGTAACCAGGACACACCGCACAGCGCGGTCATATTTATGGCGACTCTGCCATGTTCAATATCCCAGGGAAGCCGTTCACATGTGTGTAACTGAAGAGCCCAGACTGGGACTTTTTCTAAGAAACTTTAGAAATTTGCTCCAAAGGAGAAATAAGGTCTCCACCCCCAGAAACAAAAGAATTGTCAACACATTTCAAATGTTCTTACTCAGGTCACAGACGTCCATGAGGAAGGGAGCAACCCCAGCAGTCACCCAGCTACCAGGTGTGTGCGCATGTGTGTGCATGTGTGTGGTGTGAATGTGCACGCATGTATTCTGTGTAGCTGTTAAATCACAAATGGTGGCTACTAGTAAGTCAAAGTGAGAAGATGGTGGGTAATATTAATTTTCTTTTTGTTTTGGGGATTTCTTTTTGTTTGAATTTTAAGATGAGCCAAAAGCCCACAGGCAAAGCTATGTTTTTTAGGTTTCTGTTACTTTATTTTCTCTTCCCTTGATTCTTTTTCCTAAAAAACAAAGCCCCACCTGTCTGATGAATGACCATTTTCAGCTACTCAGATTTTATTAGGTATTTGACAAGTTTGAGAGACAACGGTCCGTGCACTGGCCTCATGCATTAGGGCAGACGGGCCTGTGTGACCACAGAGAGGAGCCCCAGGGGAAGAGCAGGCCCAATATGAAGGTGTTCATTGAAATCAGTGTGATTCAGAATCGGAAGAGTTTGTTTTAAAAACATTCATTTCAGCAGAGAGGGAGTTGAAATTAGTGATTTTTACTTAAAATGACACAATGAGCCTTAAAAACCACAGGGGCACCTTGATTATCTTGTCAGTAGCTCACTTTTTGGACTCAAATCTGATTTTTAAAATATATATATATATATATATATTAATTTTAAAGCAATTGTTTTTCGCTGTGCTTGAGCAGTTTTCCATCTGTCAGGTGGCAAATGGGCTGGTGCTTTTCAAAACACCTTTTTATTTCAAATTACCAAAGTTATACATATTCATTGATGAAAATATATCCTATATAATGAAACCCTAATATGCAAATCGACCAAATGGCAAAATGACCAGCTGAATGACTGGTTGCTACAATGTGCACTGACCACCAGGGGGCAGACGCTAGATGCAGGAGCTGCCCCCTGGTGGTCAGTACGCTCCCACAGGGGGAGTGTCGCTCAGCCAGAAGCGGATCAGGCCTAAACTGGCAGTCAGACATCCCCTGAGGGATCCCAGACTGCAAGAGGGTGCAGGCTGGGCTGAGGGACCTCGCCCCCCGCCCCAGTGCACGAATTTCTTGCACTGGGCCTCTAGTAAATAATAAATATAAAGACCTCAAAGAAAAACAATCACCCATAATCTCACAGTGCTGCTCATGAAAAAGCTGCTCATTTTGTGGCATTTTCTTCCCACCTCATACACATATATACAAACACACACACACACACATACACACACACACACATACAGGCATACCTACATGTAAGCACACATATATACAATAACAGGATTGTCCTAAGCACACTACTTTGTAATCTGCTTGTTGTACCTTAGCAGTATGTTATAAACATATCTTTAGATATTCTTAGTTAACATTTTTTTAATCCTCACCTGAGGATATTTTTTTTTTTTCATTGATTCAAGAGAGAGAGAGAGAGGAATGGAGAGGGAGAGAGAGAAACATTGATGTGAGAGAGAAACATTGATAGGTTGCCTCCCGTACTCGTGCCCACCAGGAATTGAACCCACAACCTAGGCACATACCCTGACTGGGAATTGAACCCATGACCCTTCGGTATACCAGATGATGCTCTAAAAAACTGAGCCACACTGGCCAGGGCTCTTAGTTAACATCTTTTTAACAGCTGCATTGTTGGATATTTGAATTATTTCTAATTCTTTGCTATCATCACTGCTTTAGTGTACATTTTTGTGGTATGCTCCTTGACTATTTCCTATAAATAAAGCAAAGGAAATGTGTATTTTAAAGAGTTTTAAAATTTTATATAAAAAAACACCCCTCAGGGCAAGTTGTCCTAATGCCCACTTCTTCAAGCCAAACGTGAGACCATTGGATCCCCTCCGACACACCCAGAACCGCCATCAATACTGGCTATGCCAGTATTCTTAAATATATTTGGTTAATGGGCTAAAGCTCGCATGGATACCTTAAGACATGACTCTGTTTCAACAGTCTAGAACGCAACATTAGAACACCATCCATGTACAAAGCAGGAGCGTGCATCTGTCTCACTCCCTGATGCTTAAAGCTGGGTCTCCACCCTATGTCTCACTGGACCACTGGACGAGCAGCAGGGATGCTGGGCAAACCGCAAATGTGTTTACATAACAAAGATTTAGACATGTTTGTGTACACACACACACACACCACACACACACACACACACACACACACACACATAAACATATCCAAATTTTGTTAAAATATGTATATATATATATATATATATATATATATATATATATACTCAAAAACATACACTCCTCATGACAAAAATTATAAATGAAAATGTTAGCAGCAGTTTCTTCAAGAGGTGGATTACAGATGGTTTTTATTTCTTCCTTTTACTTACCAATGCTTTCAAATTTTCTACAACAACCATCCATTACAACGACCATCCATTACTTTTGAAAACACATAGACCCAAACAATAAATGTGATTTTTTTTCTAAGCAAACAAAATTCTTCCTGGGGCTCTAGGCAACAGCTTTTCCCCTGCTATTGTTTATCCCTTCCTCCCACCCCACCTGGCCTTCAGGTTTGGAAACCAGCATTGGGAGTTGGGAGCTCAGTTATCAGAAGATCCTGGTACTAGGACCAGCCTGCAACTAACCATCTGAAGCAAATCTCTGGGCCCCAATTGTTATGCCCAGATTTCAGGATCCCCAAAAGACCACACCAGGGAGCCAGCCGAGTCCGATGCAAAAGCAGAGAGTCTTTATTCGAACTAGTTCGGCTCCCTGACCACACTCACCGACCCAACGGTAAACCAAGTGGCAGAGAGGGGGCTAGCCTGGTGGGAAGGAGTTTTATAGGGGGGTGGAGTAAGGGGAGGAGAGGTGACCGTGGGCCCTGCTGATTGGCCAGGCGCAAGTCAGGTCCCGCCACACAGGATGTGGTCATATCCATGGCGCTCACCTCCCTTGACCATCACTGGCTAGTTCAAAGAAATCTTGGGCGTGGCTAGCAGAGGCCTGGGCTTCCGGGGAAGAAGCGCTGCTGAGCATATGGCTGCTAGGGTAAGATGGAGGGCGTAGCCCTCGCCCTTTCACCAATGTCTTCATCTTTTGAAGAAATTAGGAAACATTAGGTTTCAACTTGAGTATCAACTCTGTTGGAGTGGGACTTGTGTTGAGAAAATTTTGGAAGTTTAATTCAAAACTGAATCTGGAAAGTTGGAAAGACTTCTGTGATAGACTAATAATGTCTGCCATGGGAAGAAATGCTGTGATTGACTACTGATGTCTGTCATGGAAATGAGAACAGAAATCCTCCCATCTAGGACAACACAGTTGACATGCGTGGACCAGGTGTCTCTAATATCCCTCCCCAGTTTTAAATTCTACTTTCTTTGCTTCCTCACTCATCTTGCCTTTTTTCATATTACTTTCTAAGTTCCTCACTTTTCAAAGAAAATCAGAAATTTAATTTGGTTCAATAAATCTTTGTTCTAGGAAATATAAAGGTAAGTAGGATTTGGTCCCTGTTCTGGGGGAACCCCATTTTGGGGGATGATGGAGAAGGGAGTCCAGAACTCCATTTCACCTACGTTTTTCTTGGATTTTAAAGGAGACTCAGTGATGGCTGAGTGATGGCTAAGGAGTTCCCCCTAAGGCAGTGATTCTCAACCTGTGGGTCGCGACCCCTTTGGCGGTTGAACGACCCTTTCACAGGGGTCGCCTAAGATCATCCTGCAGTAGCAACATTACAGTTTTGAAGTAGCCACGAAAATAATTTTATGGTTGGGTCACAACATGAGGAACTGTATTTAAAGGGCCAGAAGGTTGAGAACCACTTCCCTAAGGCAAGGATCATTAGGGAGACCTACTGGGGAAAAAAGGAGGGAAAGGTAAACGCTGCAGACAGGGATATAATAGGAATAAGAAAAATGAGAGGCCTGTGGGTTACACACCCCAACCCAGGGTGGCAGAGGCCAGAAGTGTGTTCTGGTCATGCTCTCCGGGGCCAAGACAGTAGAACCTTGGGATATCGTGTCCTCCTCTGAAAAACGAGAGAGGGTCTGAAGTAGATGACCCTGAGGCTCCATCCAGTTCAGATACCTTTATTCTGGGAGATCATAAGTTTGAAAAGTAGGTCGCTGACTGGCTGCTAGGAGGGAGGAGAAAGAAGACATCTATTGAGGGAATAATGTTCAGAGGGTTTGGAGAAGGAACAGAGGAGGTCGGGTGACACTTAAGGAAATAAGGGGCCCTCAGGACTGAAGTGAGCCTGGGTGCTTGGGAATCTGTGTCCCCAGTTTTCCCTCTGACCTAGAGGCTGCCACTCAAGGGGTGAGGCAGAAAATGGCAGTGGGCCCAGCTCTCTCTTCCCAGCATCTGGGGAACTTTCTGTCGCCATGGCGATGGCTAGGCGATGGCTAGGTGGTGTAATGTGTGGCTTCATGCTGTGACCACCTTTCTTTGCTCTCATCCCAGCTATAGGTACTGCCTCTGGGGTTGCAAAAAGGGGCCTGAGTGTGGAATTTCTGTGCCTTTTTCACTCACCCCAGGAGCAAATCTCTCCCTCTCCTGCCACGGCTTCCAGCCTCCAAGCCACTGGCTCAGACTCCTTAGGAGTTCTGAGGTGCTTAGGTCCTACTTCTCGAGGGAGGCAGAGAACAAGAATCTAAACTCAAAACCCACTGAGTAAGAACAGAATGAAGTTGGTGTGTCCCTTGGCTCTGACTCTGACAGTAGTAGCAAGAGATGCTTTATGGAAGAGACACCGCGGTCACCTTCGGTAAAGTCAGTTTCTAAAGGTTAGGGCTGTGAGTCTTTTTGACTTGCCCCTTAATAACTCATTCCGGCTCTATCATTCCTGGGCGCTCCTCTAGGCCCTTCTGGAACTTTATTCTTTCAGCCTTTATTGGATTCCAAATGATGGAGGCAAGCCCTGAGACTTGTGGTTGAGTCCTGGCCCCATCCATCAGCTGTGAACTGCCATCTCGAAGTGATGTGTTCTGCAGGAATTGTCTTTCCTTGGCTCTGCCTCTAAGCAGCTATGACCCTGAGCAAAGCCCTTCAATCTCTCTGAGTCCAGGTTTCCCATTCTAGAAAACAAAAGCAGGGGCATCTGACAAACCTTAGCTCATGGGGTGGTGGCATTTTGTACCCTATTCATTGCATCCCCAGAGCCCAATATGATCCCTGTCCCATCACAAAAATTCAGTGACTAGCTCTCAAATGGAGTAGATAAAAGAAAAAAAAAAACATTAGCGGTGATATTTCCCTACCAGTTGGAATTCTTGGTGGCAAATGACTGAAACCAACTCAAACTAGCTTACGCAAACACAAAGAGTTTCCATCTCACGTAACCAGGAGGTCTGCTCCAGAGTTGGTTTCAGCCATGACTAGATTCCAAGAGCTCTAGGAAGCCATGAGAGCACAAACCATTGGAGCAAAAAAAGAAGAAGAAAAAGAACTTGTTTGGAGCCCACACTTCTGCAGGGGTGAAAAGAGGTGAAGTTTCAGTATCAAAAGCATCTGGATTTCTCATCCCACCCTGCCCCTTCCAAGGTACTTGACCTTGGGTGAGTCATTTTTTTTCCCCCTAAGTCCTGGACTCTCTAAAAAGGGGATAACAATATTTGCTTTGCATGGAGTGATTGAAAGCAGTCTTAAGATGTAACTTAAATGCAAGATGGGTGGCATGTATATTGTTGGTTTAAGTAAGCGTGAAAGCCTAATTTCCTTTGCGGAATTCATTTTAGGAAGTATGTTCAGGACACCTCTGTATGTAAGTCTATTTCTGCGCTGATTTTGACCTAGTACTTATGGAGTACTTTACGTGGATTAGCTTATTTAATCCTCACCCAACTCTGTGTGGTAGGCACTGCGATTATTAGTTCCGTTTGAAAGATGGGGAAACTGAGGCTTTATGCCTGCAAGTAAGTCTGCCAAGGAACACAACAGTAGGTTGTGGAGGCGTAAGACTAAGACTCAGGTCTGACTGCGGATCCAGCATGTGTCACACCTGGGACTGTTACACCTCTTCTTGAGGGTCTCCTTGCCTGACATGCATGTTAGTGCTGGATGGGACTCAGAGAATGTAGGGTCCCAGTGCCCCATCTTATCGAGGCTCAGTAGAGCCAGAACTTAGCCCCAGCTTTCTCACTTCTGCATCTGCAGAGCTTCTAAGAAGAAACCACAGAATGCAAACCAAAGGAGTACATTGAGGAAGAGCTTACAGAATTTGGCTGGAGAAATTGGAGAACCAGGCTGGTGTCATGCCTGCAGGAGCAATGCCCAGCAGGACACCCCCTCCACCACTGCCCTGCATCAGACATAGCAGTTGGTAGCACCAAAACTACCAGCACTGGACACCACCCCTAGCCTCTGGCCCATGTCACCCCTTTGCCCCTCTCCTCCCTATAATGCCATCTTTCTGCATATTCTACTCTTCTCGCTTTCTTATTTTGCTAACCTGGGATTCAAAGTCTAGTACGGTACATGTGATGGGTGGAGCCTATATCATGTGCCCATGAACCTAGCTGCAAGGGAGGCTGGAAAGCAAGTGTCTGGCCATTTTAGCTGTTAGGGTGAGATGCATCGGTACCACCCACCAATACTCATAAAGGTGGTGAGCATCCCAGACTTCAAAAGGAGATTTGGATATCTGATGGCCTAAACCAGTGTTCTTGAAACTCTGAATGAGAGCAAATGGGGTCTCAAGAAATGTTGGTCTGGCCCCCAAACTCTCATGCCTTTGGTTCCTTTCCCTGCTTCCCGGGAGTTGGGACATGTGTCCTCCCCTGAGTTTGCTGAAGCCTGTAATTGTCAGGCGAATTGCAGCCTCTGCATGGCAGCCTCTCTGCTGGGTCTGATTCATGGGCATATGGTGCTGAGTCACATTGTTGTAACATAAATAAAAATATTTTACATAGAAACTTAAGGGATGGCAGCTCTGGAGCCCCAAACCCTACCAGCAGCCTCAAGCTGTGAAGGGAAGGGTGTTTGGTGTCCAGACCGCCTGGTGGGAAGCTTGTGTAGGTCTTTTGCCTCTTTGCTCTCCTCTTCCCCATCCCAGACCCCAAGGCAACTGGGCGTGGCTTCTAAAGGAAAAGGCTGAGGCTCCCTGGGGCTGAGGCGTGTATTTGCTAGGAATCTGGGAGGAGAGAGGGCCTAGCATGGAGAAAGCCACGCTGTTCAAGGATCGAGGGTTCTTCTGGCGCATCAGCCAGTCTTTTGACTCTGCCGTGGCCCATGCCCAGGACTGACAAACTGTGACAGCTTAGCGAGTTTCCTGGGCCTTTAAAGGACACGAGCTTTTGGCCCATCTGATTTACACATTTTAAATAGATTCCTTTGTGAGGATTTATGACACGTCAGAGGCCCCCTCGCCTGGCATCCCATTTGCTGCTGTCACAAAGTGATCGTCCTCATTGTGAATGGGTAAAGTGACAGAGCGGGAAAATTGAAGCATGCTGGGCCCTCCTTTGGAAAACTGCTGTTTGAACTACTGTTATTTTTAGATAGTCTCTTATTCTATAAAAAATAACTTTGTTTTTAGCTTGAATAATAGGAAAAGATAAACTTAACTGTCTGACCTTGCAGGTTAGCCATCTAAAGGGGCTGATACACTGACACTGATATTAATTCATATATTCTGCCCAGTGTTTGCTCATCCAAGGTTACAGGTGTCTCTATAGATATGATATGTACTCAAAGTTACAAGTTGCCTGTATAGATATGACAGGTGTTTGTTAGATACGATATGTATTCAAGGTTACAAGCTGTCTGCAAAAATAACTTACACAAAGAACTAGAAGGATATAAAAAATGAAATACTCCTTCCTGTGTTTGTTCAGAATTTGTCAGAGGTAATCTGCTCTGAACCTGCACGCAATAAAGATGGCTCCTAACGAATTGGCTCATTAGGCGTCTTGTCCAGCTCGCTGATTTGCGATACAACAAAATGACGCCCCCTGTCACATGGCTGGTTCTTTGGTTTTTGGCAGCACAAAGGCGAGAACCCAGGTGGCCTGACTCCCACACCAGGGTTATTCTAGGTGGAAGATTTTGAGTAGAAAGCAGTGTTGGGATCCCCCTCATTTTATAATCAAGAAAATTATGGCCCAGGTTGATTAAATGACTTGGCAAATGATCGCACAGGTAGTGGCTGAATGGAGAGCAGAACTGGCACAGGGTATGGCTTGGAGAACCAAACAATCCCGGGTTCAGATCCTGCCTTTGCCTCCTTCCCAACCAGCCCCACCTCTGGGAAAGGGGCAGTCACATTGCTTAGCATTGCTTTACCAGTTAAACTGGAGCAGTGGCTAGCACACAGTAGGCATGCAACACACGTTCCTTCCTCTCTTCCCCTCCCGTCTGGACTCTTTGTCCAGTGCTCCTGCTGCTGCCTCGGCATCACTGTCCCTGATATTAGAGACGCTGCCAGTCTCTTGCCTTGTGGGGGCAGGCGGCCCAGCCCCCTCATTAGCCACAGGACCTTTGCCTAAGTGCCAGCCTGTCACCCTAAACATGTCACATTGTTGGGACCTAATAGAATTCCCAGTCCCAATCCAGGAAACCGCCCTCGGAACAGCCAGGTGACTGAGATTTCCCGTCTTGTTCACCAGGGTTTTATCAGCAGTGATTGTCATCTTCATTTTCTCCAACTTCTCATTTTCAGGGATTATTTATGCCCATATCCTGCAAATGCGTGTCCCCTGCCTTCCCAGGGAGGCGATGTGAATGACTGTCCCTCCCGCTCCCTCTGGCCCTGGTTTTTGGCTCTGTGATATCTCATTATATTCTAAAGAGCCGTCCGCGAGGCAGGGCACCACGGATGCAATTAAATCTGCTCCTGTAGCAACGCTGCTCTTAAGCAAAATATATTGATCGCCGAAGCTTTGGACCCACTTTAATCAAGTCATCTAAACAGGGCTTAAGCTTCCAAAGCCAGCGATGTGCCCGGCTTCAAAGCGCTTACTTACACCGAATTAATTTCTCCGGGATGTACTAATGCTCCCCGCAACCCCGTGGATTAGAATGTTAGAGGTTGCAATCGGGGCTCTGATAATGTCCCCACAGCCCGGCCTCTATTGATTGTCATATGAAAAGACACAAAGGGGAGTGGGGTGCAGGGGAGGAGGGAACAAAGGGATTGGGTTTGATTGAGTGAGACTGAAGCATCACTGTCTCCTGCTGGCTCCGCCCCGGTCCCCCAGGGCTAGTGTTGGGGATGGGGTTGGGGAGGGGCAGAGGCACTACAGCAACAGGTGCTCCAACTGTGATTCTGAGTGGAAGCCAAAGGTGTGTATGTGTGTGTGTGTGTGTGTGTGTGTGTGTGTGTGTGTGTGTGTGTGTGTTGCAGGGAAACTGGACATCTACTGTTCTGGGGGCCAAGCTGCCCGTCACCCTCCTGCCAGGTGATGCCCCTTCCCACCAATTTAGTCAGAGGACTGCTTCTCCTGGACCCCAATTCTGGCATTGGAGGGGGGCCGTGATCCCCACTGGGAAGGTGTGGATTAGCGACCCATTTGCCAATGTTAGTTATGAATGAGTCTATCACCTGCAAAGGGCAGAAGAAGCTACCGCAGCCAGCCTCAGGAACGAATTCTCTTTATGACACCCATTTTAACGATGAAAAAGTGGGTGCTCTGTGAAGTTAGGTGGATAAGTGACTTGCTCATTCTTGCACAGCCTACTACCCAGGAGACAGGGGGTTTGAATCCAGGTGTGACCATGGCAGATTGATGCCATTTCCACCACAGCATCATGAATTCAATAAAAGTTGCATGTTAGCTCTCCCTAGATCCATCCACACACATTCATGGAGTGTTTCCTATGTGAAAGCGCCAGGCTGGGAAGGCTGTGGTGGATGAGAATTCCCCTCACAATAGGAATTCTTCATCTCACAGGGAGATAGGCCAGATGGCACACGTTAAAGGTAAAATTCAAGGAAAACGGGATAAAATACTCAAAAAGCCTCTTGACCTGTCTATTAAAGGAGCAGGACAGCAGTGATTGTGAGGTTAATCGTGAACCCCTTGTAAGATACTTACTTGCTCTGTACCTCACTTTCTTTTTCAGCTGTAAAATCAAGATAGTATTAGTACCTCGCTTACGGACTTAGAAGGTTAAGTGGATAAATCCATGCAATATATTTAGAACAGTGCCTGGTACACAGCAAGCAATAAGTGCTAGCTATTGTTATGACATAATGTATGGTGATGTGTTTGGAAATGGCCAATTATGTTCCTTGATAAATATCACTGTCCCTCATAGACAGGGGAGGAAATTGGAGCACAGAAGTGACCTTCTCCATGTCACGGGGCCATTTTTGGCAGAGGCAAGAACTGAACGCAGGTCTTTGGATGCTGGCTGGGTAGTGGTCCCAGTACGTCCTACCTGTGAGCTGAGAGTGCAGGACAGACTGTTAGGCAAGTTTGTGGGAAAGGAGGCACTGATTTGGGATGGAGTAGATTTTATTCAGGAATGGATGTTAAGGAAGGGAGATATGATTAAAACAGCTCGTTGCCCACCAGAATCCGTCCTCTTCCTCTGCCCTGTGATCAGTGTAGCCGGACACAACTGCCCAGTTAGGAACTACATTCCCCATCTTGCCCTGCGGTCAGGGGTGGCGCCATGTAGAAAAGTTCTCCCCAAGGTCATGTGAGTAGAAGAAAGTGATCTCCTTCCAGGCTGGCGCCACAAGACAAAGGGTGTGCCTCTTCCATGCCCCTTTCCTCTTTCTTTGCCGGCGACAGAACTGACCAGACAGAGCCATGGGCTACGAGGCCACTGCCTTCTTAAACTGCCTGTGCGGAAGGACTGGATTTCTAGCCCCCACCCCTCCAATCCATCACCAACCCAACTTTTGTTCTACAGCCTCTTCTATGAGATGAGTCCACTGCTCATACACTGGGATGTCATGGAAACGCCAAACTGCAGTGAAAGCTTCTGCAAGTTTACTCTCAATGTCAGGACTCAGCTCCTAATACTGTTTCCGCTTGGGTCATGGGCTGGGCCTGCCTGCGGTCCACACTTAAAGTAGCACAGCCCTGGGATGCAGAGGCGAGAGGGAAGATACGGGGTTCCTGGTGGCATGGAGCAGAGAGGCAATTAAAAGATCCATACTCGTCAGCCGCTGCATCTTCTGATTGCTTTCTCAGGGAGGCGTGCCTCCCCCTAAAAAGACAGGTCACGCCACATACTAAGTCTAAGAGGAAGAGCGGGCTTCCAAACCGGGTAAGATGGCCCCGCGACGGCCCGTGCTGTCGCTGTGTGGGCTCCACTTGTTGGGACAGCGCCCCGCTCCCCAGGACACTCCTGAGCACCCACAGTGTCCATAGACTGAAGGATGGTGCAAGGGTCACGGGTCTCCACCGGCAGCCCCTGTACCAGATGCCGTATAACCCGTAAGGCCTCGCTACACCGCGGAGTAACTGGGACCCAAGTGCATCGTGTGCTGAGGCTCGAATGAAACCACTGGTGTTGAAGGTGCTTTGAAAACAGGATGAGAGGCAACTTTCAGTTCATAAAGCAGCTGGAGATGCGAGAAGATCCAGGTGAGGATTTGGGAGCCACCGGAGGTCAGAGAGGCCCTACGGGACGGTGAGCAGGGCCTGGGCTGGGAGGTGAGACCCAGATGCTTGGGATGCCCAGAGCCTTGCGTTCCGGCTGCGCATCCTGTCGGGGAAGGATGGCTCTCATGCCATTGCAGGATGGGTGGGGCAGTCTGAGAGACGGTCCCTAAAACTCCGAGTGCACCTGTGAGCCAGCCAGGGCCCGGCAGGAGACAGATGGCTCAGTGCCGCTGGGTGACTGGAGAGAGTGTCAGAAGAGGCCATTTACAGGCGTGTGGCAGGGATGGGGAGAGTGAGTACCTGGTTAGCCAAGCTGTAGCCCTGAAAGGGAGAGGGGGGAGCAGGAGCAGAGGCCGGAAGCCATGCTACACCCGGTGACATGGTAGAGAGCACCATCCACCAGGAAAGGTGGCCTGCTAAGACCCAGGCCACCAGCCCCAGCGTGGTGGAGTCTCTAGGGGGCACGAGCCGGGAAATAGACACCCTGACCGTCTTCTCTTCCCGCACTCCTAACTCCTGCCTCTGCCTCCCACTGGCCTACTGCCCTGGAAAGCACAGGCAAAGGGGGCCCTCAATGCAAGTCCCCCACTGCCCCAGGCTCATTGGAGCAAGGAGAAGCTGGGTCCAAAGACTATGCCCCGCCACCCCTCCTTGACACTGCAGATGGAAACTGCCCGACTACAGGAGCACATTTAAAAAAAACAGAATTGATAGTTTCTGGATGAAACTGCAAATGAGAAGGCCACGTGCTCCTTCCGAGGCGCCACTTAACCGAAAAGTGGGCCTCGCGACGCCAGCGTGCAGGTCTGGCCTCACCTGGAGCAGAGAAGATGAGCAAGCGGTTCTTTCCCGCTGGCCTCCTGCCAGACCCTCTGCCACCCCCTAATTCCTCCTTCGCTGCTGTCCTTGCCTAGCAAGCCACCATCTGGCCGCAGCCCGCCTACGGGAGGGATTGGTGGGTTGAGGGCCTGGGGTCCGTCCCCCGCTGCCTTCGGAGGTGATTAGTGGCTGCTCGTCGGCAGATGCAGCTCAGTGGCATTTTAATATCCTGATGTCACCCCCACCCGCACGAGGAGGCTGGGACTGTTGAAGGTGTTTCACACAGAGAGCGGTGATTGCCACAGCAGTCATTGCCTTCAACAGCCATTAAACACTTCAGAGTGCGTTTTAAAAAAGACAAAGGAGAGGAAAGAGAGTGTGTGTTTGGGGGGCGGGGAGTGGACAGGAGTCCTTCCTTCTTGCTGGCCAATGTCAGTGTTCACAGAGTGAACTTTAATGGGGTGGGGCTTTACTATCAGCATGTTTGTGGTTATTAGCTCATTGTCAACCTTTCATCCTCAGTTCAGCCTGGAGATGTGGGTGATGCCTGGAGACGCGGGAGATGCATGGAGATGCGGGAGATGCCTGGAGATGCGGGAGATGCATGGAGATGCGGGAGAAGTGGGAGATGCATGGAGATGCGGGAGATGCATGGAGATGTGGGTGATGCATGGAGATGTGGGTGATGTGGGAGATGCATGGAGATGTGGGAGATGCATGGAGATGCGGGAGAAGTGGGAGATGCATGGAGGTGCGGGAGATGCATGGAGATGCGGGAGAAGTGGGAGATGCATGGAGATGTGGGAGATGCATGGAGATGTGGGTGATGTGGGAGATGCATGGAGATGCGGGAGATGCATGGAGATGCGGGAGAAGTGGGAGATGCATGGAGATGTGGGAGATGCATGGAGATGTGGGCAATGCATGGAGATGCGGGAGAAGTGGGAGATGCGGGAGATGCATGGAGATGCATGGAGATGCGGGAGATGCATGGAGATGCGGGAGATGTGGGTGATGCATGGAGATGCGGGAGATGCATGGAGATGCGGGAGAAGTGGGAGATGCATGGAGATGTGGGAGATGCATGGAGATGCGGGAGATGCATGGAGATGCGGGAGAAGTGGGAGATGCATGGAGATGCGGGAGATGCATGGAGATGCGGGAGAAGTGGGCGATGCATGGAGATGCGGGAGATGCATGGAGATGCGGGAGATGCATGGAGATGCGGGAGATGCATGGAGATGTGGGAGATGCATGGAGATGTGGGTGATGCCTGGAGATGTGGGAGATGAAGTCCAGGCAGAGCCCCGCTCTCTTTGGGATGGCGCATCCCTGGGCTGCTCAGCGGTAAGCTCTGGTCCAGACAGATGTTGTCTCAAGTCTTCATTAGTCTTCTCTGCTCAGCGCCTTCACTCCGCACAGCAGCTGGCTCCTGGTCAGGGCCTGTGCTCCGACCTGGAGTCCATTTACCAAAAGGGATGGTTGTGCTTTCATTCATTGACTCAACAAATACTTACGGAGGGTCTACCAGGTTCCAGGGGTGGCCCCAGATGCTGCAGCTGCAGTTGTCACAGCCCCAGTGATGACCGACTAGGACAGAAGTGAGTCAGGGGCTAGAGCAGGTACGGGGAGCCCGGGGCCCCGGCACTGACCCTTAAGGTGCCGGGTCGTGGGGAGGCCAGGGAAGCCTGGGGAAGACGAGACAGTGAGAGGAGCTGGGGCACATTGGGCCTCAGGACAGTGGCTGTTCACTGCTTTGGACGCATTTCATGATCTTACCCATTGCCCTAGTCCTGCCTGCTGCCTGTGCCCGCTGAAAACACACAGTTGCTCCCATATGGAGTTTGCTTGCTTGCGGTCAGCTTGTCTTTCCCATGCTTGTTGTAAGGATGTTGTTTTAGAATCTTGCCAAGGAGTGTGGGCAATTCCATCTTCCGTGCTGGGCCTATGTTGGCTCTCTAAAATGCTGACCCAGAAGTTTCAGGCCACCAGGGCCCAGGGGTTGCTCAGCAGAACGCTTTGGTCTCTGTTCCAGGCATGATTGAATGACCGTGAAGCGTGTCCTCGCTGTTTCTGCTGGAGGGGCCCGAGACAGCTCTCCCCAGGCCCGTCTGCACCCCACAGAGGTGAGTGGGAGGAGTGACCCACATATCTACGTACACAGGACAACTGCTTCAAAAGAAAGACATGTTCTGTTTTCTCTTGTTGTCTCTCTTAGGACCCAGATGATGGGCTAGGGTGACATTCAACCACCACTTCTTTTTTTTTTTTTTTAAAGATTTTAATGATTTCAGAGAGGAAGAGAGATGGGGAGAGAGAGATGGAAACATCAATGAGGAGAGAGGATCATTGATCGGCTGCCTCTTGCACGCGCCCCACCGGGGATCAAGCCCGCAACCCAGGCATGTGTCCCGAACCAGGAATCGAACCGTGACCTCCTGGTTCATAGGCCAATGCTCAACCACTGAGCTACGCTAGCTGGGTCAACCACCACTTCTGATGTCATTTGCCACATAGAGGAGATGGCTTCCTCTACTGGATACAGAGTCACAGGGCTCCTTGCTTTGAAGCAATGGCCACAGATTGGGAGTCATTTGGCTCATGGAAAGTAAGAGCTGTACCGTGGTCACTGGTGACATCCCTTGTCCATAAAAGCGGATCCACAGGCACTTTGCAGAGCCACCATCCACTCATCCGCCCTGGCTTTCTGGGAACCCTCTGCTCTGAAGATTGCTAATGCTACCGAGGGGGGCAGAAATGCCAAGAAAAGACAGCAGGGCACAGACAATGCAGTTTATCATCTACAAAGAGAGACACAGTGGCCTGATGATTCTTCAAAATCACCCAAAGGGAGAATAGATGCCATCTATGCTCATCTGGGTTCCTCTGAGGTCAAGTCTGCCAAAAGTTGCCTTAAAATCTGTGTTTGCTGGCATGCTAGTAAAAAGCAAGTTGCAGCACAGCAAATAAAGTGTGTTCCATTGGCATAAAAGGAAGGTATATACAAATGCATGTCAACCACACAGGAAGATGGGCACACACTCCACTGTACAGGAATTGTTGGAAGAAGACACACGTGAGCAACTTTCCTTCAGACTTCAGAGGCAGAAAAAGCTTTCTTATCTCTGAGACAATGCGTATCACAAAACTCATCAGCTTTCCCTTTTTGCTTCAGCTGCCGGGAAGCTCCGATTTAAATGTGTATTCTCATTTTAATAATGGTAGGCTCCACCTGGGAACAGTCGTTCTCAACCTCTCGGCTACAGGTTAGAATCACTTGGGTAGCTTTCATAAATCCTGATCAGAATCTCTGTAAAGGTCCCTGAGTGAACTGAATGTGCGGCTGGGGTTAAGGACACTACTCCAGTCTGTGTGTCTGAATTCTGACTTTCCCTTGTGAAAACAAAAGTTGCTCTCCTTTACTTACGTTTTCCCTGGATCTGATTTTTATTTCCGTGTAATTTTTCAATTTAATTTTGTATATTTTTGTAAATAGCCTCCAGTCCTCTGTGGAACAAGATAAAATGCAGACAAAAATGATTAACTGGTGTTGAAGCCACATGACAAGCAGCCCCGCGCTGTGCGATCTCCGTTGGGAGAATAACCTCTGTAGGAGGGACCCCCGAGGGATGAAGGGTCCTCAATCCCATCAGGCTCCTGAGTGTGGGCTGAGTCTGCCCTAAACAGGGGTCCTGTCTCCACAATGCCCTTTGGACTACCAGCTGCCCCGATAGACACCCTATCTGTAAGTGGCAGCGAGCTGGTGTGGAGAATTGGAATTCTGTAAGAAGAGGTTTTAGGGCATGCCCGTATACTTCTTCCTGGTTATCTGAGGAGCACGTGACTTGCTAAATAAAGCTTGCGTGTAGGCCCAGGGGGCGGAGAAAAGACGCATCCAGCCCGGCCAATGTGGCTCAATGGTTGAGTGTCAACCTATATACCAGAAGGTCATAGTTGGATTCCCGGTCAGGGCACATGCCCAGGTTGCAGGCTTGAACCCCAGTGGGGGGGCATGGAGGAGGCAGCCAATCAATGATTCTTTCTCATTATTGATGTTTCTATATTTCTCTCCCTCTCCCTTCATCTCTGAAATCAATACAAATATATATATATATTTTTTTATTTTATTTTACGTATTTTTAAATATATTTTATTGATTTTTTTACAGACAGGAAGGGAGAGGGATAGAGAGTTAGAAACATCGATGAGAGAGAAACATTAATCAGCTGCCTCCTGCATGCCCCCTACTGGGGATGTGCCCGCAACCAAGGTACATGCCCTTGACCAGAATCGAACCTGGGACCCTTGAGTCTACAGGCCGACACTCTATCCACTGAGCCAAACCAGCTAGGTCGTAATTTTTTTTTTTTTTAAAGACAGATCCAGCTTCCTCCCTCAGGGAATTTCCCCATCACAATTTGCTAAAATGGAGCCGATTGGGATCATTATCTCCTGTTGGAATTATAGTCACTGTTTCTGTTTCTGGGGTGGGAGGCAGGTGGGGCAAGTCTGGGCTAGGGAAGGAGGGAAGGAGGGGGCCCATTCTCTCCTCCCACCCTGACTGTCTCCATTTGAATTTTCACCCTATAAGTCTGCCCCTGGTCGTCTTTAACCAACCCATTGCCCGTGTAGAGGGTGCCAGGAGGGTTGGCTATTGCCTTGAACTCCGGTTGCAAATTCAAATGCCTGCTGAGGGGGAGGATGGGCAGCAGAGAAGCAGACGCGTGAGCTGAGTCTCAGGGAGTGGTGGGGACTGTGATGAAACGCATCAGGCAGCATCGGGGGGACATGCAACCTCGTACTAAAGTGGGGGGTGAGTGAGGGGGGCAGTTTGAGGGCAACAAGTAGGGCGCACACTGGCCAGAGCAGAAGCTTCCAGAACCTGTGGGCCTGATGTGAGCAGGCTCATTGCCCAGGAGACTATACTAGAGAACTTAAAAATAGCATCTTCTATAATTGCTTGAGTCTCTGGGTGTTTAGTAACCATGTCTGGCAGTCTGTACCCAAGGCAGGCTGGCTGTGGGAAAGCCATTGTTAAAATAAAATCATTAGCTTAATAGGCTTGATGAAAAGGGTGGCGAGATGGGAATTTCCTCTTGCAATATGTTCTCCACTCAGAACAGTCCCTGAAACCACTGGGCTAAGTTAATTATTGACTAGAATGCCCCAATATCTCTCAAGCTGTCTTTTTTTTCTTTTCTTTTCTTATAGATCTAACAAAAATTTCCTCTGAAAACAGCTTGAAGTCCCAGAATTTGCAGCATCAATAGGGCTAGAGGTCACCTAACTCCTTTCCTTTCCTGATTTATTTATCATTTGTTTTGTTTCCTGGGACTATGCACACACTTGTGCACACACACACACACACACACACGAATATGATTTGCCATTTTCAAAGGAAAGAAATGTCAGCTAATGACCCTGAATGCATGGAGGCGGGAAAGACAGTTAGCAAGGTCAAGTGCTCAAGATGTCCACATGCTAAAGAAGACCAAGCCTGGAATAAGAATGCAACCCAAGCCCGGTTAGTATGGCTCAGTGATTGCGTGCTGAACTATGAACCAGGAGGTCATGGTTCGATTCCCAGTCAGGGCACATGCCTGAGTTATGGGCTTGATCCCCATCGTGGGGCATGCAGGAGGCAGACAATCAATGATTCTCTCTCATCATTGATGTTTCTATCTCTCCCTCTCCTTTCCTCTCTGAAATCCATATTCATAAAAAGATAATATGCAAATTAACCATCACTCCACGACAAAGATGACGGTGCCCATAGCCACAAAGATGGTGGTGCCAGCCGGAGCCATGGAGCTGGCTGGAGCAGGTGGGAGGCTTGGCTTCCTTGGTCCCTCCCCCCGCCTCCAGTGCATGAATTTCATGCACTGGGCCTCTAATATCCTATCTAATAAAAGAGAAAAATGGTAATTGGCGTACGACAATACCCTTTTCATTGGCTAATCAGGGCTATATGCAAATTAACTGCCAACTATGATTGGCAGTTAACTGCCAACTATGATTGGCAGTTAACTGCCAACTATGATTGGCAGTTAACTGCCAACTAAGATTGGCAGTTAACTGCCAACAAGATGGAGGTTAATTTGCATATGTAGGCACAATGCAGGGAGGCGAAAGGGAAAGCAGGAAGAAGCCCCCTGCCACTGACAGTGATCGGAAACCCAGGGGCAGCTAAGAGCTGGGGGGCAGGGCAAAGGCGGCCCTGGGGCCGCCTTTGCCCTGCCCCCCAGCCATGATCGCAGAATCAGGTGCCTGTGCCGCCCTGGCCAGTGATAGCAGGAAGTAGGGGTGGAGCCAGCGATGGAAGCTGGGCACGGTCGAAGCTGGCAGTCCCGGGAGCTAGGGGTCCCTTGCCTGGGCCTAAAGCGGAGCCCACGATCGCGGGGCCGCTGCAGCTGTGGGTCCCCGCTGCCCGAGCTGGACGCCTCAGCCAGAGGCGTTAGGCCTGGGCAGGGGCGGAGCCTGCAACCGCGGGGAGCTGGGGGTCCCCTGCCCAGGCCTGACACCTCTGCCAGAGGCCTCAGGCCCGGTCAAAGGGCCGATCCGGTGATTGGTGATCGGAGGGTGATGAGGGTCAACTCCTCTGGCTGAGGCATCAGGCCTGGGCGGGGTCGGAGCCGGGGACTGGGGGGATATGATGGTCCCCTTGCCCAGGCCTGAAGCCTGGGTCAGAGGCGTCAGGCTTGGGCGGGGGGTGGAGCAAGCGATCAGAGGGAGATGGGGGTCCCCTGTCCAGGCATGATTCCTGGGCCAGAGGCCTCAGGCCTGGGCTGGGGCCAGAGCCAGTGATCGGGGGGAGATGGGGGTCCCCTGTCCAAGCCTGACACCTCTGGCGGAGGCGTCAGGCCTGGGCAAGGGGCCGATCAGGCGATCGGAGGGTGATTGGGGTCTACGCCTCTGGCCGAGGCATCAGGCCTGAGCAAGGGGCCGATCCTGCGATTGGAGGGTGATGGGGGTCAACGCCTGAGGGCTCCCAGTATGTGAGAGGGGGCAGGCTGGGCTGAGGGACTCTCCCCTCCCCACACACACCCAGTGCACGAATTTCGTGCACTGGGCCCCTAGTATATATATATATATATATATATATATATATATATATATATATATATATAGCAATCCAAGAGAACTGTGCCCAAGCCAAAAGGACCAGGATCAGGTGAAATCTGTGCATACATGGATTGAAAAGTGAGTCGGTCTGAATCTACCTGGAGGGGATAAAAGATAGCCAGGAATTCCCTGTCTCCCTCCTACCCTCCCATTGAGAGGTGAAGTTTATTTCCCCTCTGCTGGCTGGCCCTGGGGCTGCTTTAGTCAAGTGAATCTCTGTTCTGTGCCTGAGTCCTCAGCTGGTCCAGAAGATTCCCCTTTGTGCTTTTTGGGAGCCTTGAACTTCCAGGTAAGAAGTCTGACCACCTTGCTGGAGAGGCCAGATGGGAAGGAAAGGCTCTGAGACTCCACGGAGAGGGAGAGATGCCCAGGGTTCCACCGCTAAGCATCCCGATGACTCCAGACCCAGATTGTAAACACATGCACATACCACACACAACCAGCAGAAGGGCCACCTGGTCAACCCACAGAACTGAGAGAGAAAAAATGATGGTTATTGTTCTAAGCTGCTAATGATGGGCGTGGTTCATTACGTAGAAAGAGATCATCGCATCACTGCCCAAGCCGACGCAGAGGGTCCCAGTGCTAAGGGATGGTTTCCAGCCACGGTCCAGCCACTGCTGCTCTGATGTCGGCCGCGCCTGTCCTTGGTTTTCTAGGCACTCCCTCTTCTCAGTTAATGGAATTAGCCGCAGTGAGACAGGTGTCGGGCCCAGGAGGAGAGGCCTCTTTTTCAAAATTGCCGTCTCTTCAGATTAGCGGGTGGCACATCTGTTCATCTGAAGGGCGGCCCGCAGGCCATCGGCATGGGTGGCCGTCAAATGCAGTGGCGGGCAGGTAGGCAAAACACATGAGTCCTGATAAAAAAAAAAAAAGCGAGAGGGGGTCTTTGTCAGGCAGGGGAGACGAAGGAGCAGATTCTGATCAAACAGGCCCGGAGCGTTTGGGAAGACAGATGGTTGTTAGACTGTCTCCAAACAGAATTATGTGAGCAGAATCGCAGCTCCTCTTTGGAGGGAAAGGAGGATGGTTTGGACTAACATTTGGGGCAGGGACTTGTATGCCAAGCTGGGGCCAGGTACTTTACCATACGCTGTCTCCTCCATGCTCCAGGGACTGGGTCACCCCGGCTGGCTCCAGGTTTCCTAAAAGCCTTCATATCTACTTATAGTTATCAACTGGAGCCTTGAGTCTCATGTTATGTTTATTTTAAGTTAGTCCCTTTTTAATTCGGGGATCAAAAGAATATGGCAAAAGTAATACAGGGGAAACAGTAGAAACATTCACTTGTAGTATTTGTTACTTTGATCGAAGTGGAAAGGTAGCGACATAAATGTTTGAGCAGTACATTTCCCTCTTCAAATATAAATGCACCGGGAGACCTTTAAAATGTCCTCTCCCCTTGATTTTCTGATTCACATTTCACCCTGACATCTGGGCAGTTTAAACGTAAACCATTTCTTCCTCATTTAATAAGTCGGATTTAAGGCATCAGTGATATTTAAATACACCCAAAGCTTGCAGAGAGAGAGGGTGACTTTTAAGTGCTTGGTTGCTATTGATCTATACAAGTAATCGGCTCCTGTCACTCACGAGATACATAAAGGTGATTCGAGGGAAGAGTTCATAGTAGGGATGACCTGTTGTTTTCTGTGTCTACTGACAAAGACCTGAGCTACTGAGAGATGAAAGGACTTCTCATCACTGAGAACTGTTCAGCTCCAGAACCAGCTCGAGGGGTGATGACAGGTTTTCCAGAATGGTTTGGGAAAGGCGACGTTTGAAGCAGGAAGTCACTTGCAGCTTTGTTATTCCTGCTGCACTTATTAATAAGTCACAATTCATTTATTTTTAGAAGAAGCTATAAATAAAGCCAGGGCGTGCTCCCAGCACTGTTTAGATTGAAAAATTAATTTGCAATTTTGGAGGGAAAAATTACTATGGCAATTAATACAATATTTTATATTCAATGGAGTCCATATATCAGAATGCCCCTCGGCTCAGGATCTCTCTAACTTTAAATAATCTATCGTTAGGAGCCAATATGGTTGGTATGAAATGTATGTATTTACTGACTGCTCCTGATTGTCCTTGGGAGGCCTGATGAGGATGAGAAAGTGTCCCCCACCCAGGACAGGCCCCCATTTCTGAGGCTCATGCTGTCAGGGATCGTAACCAAGGGTGGGATGAGGCCCAGTGGCCCCTGAGGACATTGTAAGTAGAGCCTCACCTAGGATCAGGGCAGGTGGGGTGCTCCCTGGCATGATGGTGACCTCAGGCAGAGAGGGGGCCAGAATCCAGGACCTTGGGGATGCTTTCTGCCCTGGAATACCTGGCCAGGTGACTGAATGAGGTAACTTCCTTGTCATCTGGAACTCATTCCTCATTACAGTCATCTCACATTGCAATCCTTAGAGATAATAATAATCAGAATAACATTTTTGGACAAAATTTAGAAAAAGTCCAGATATGGATATGGTAGACTGCCCTATTTTTTTCATAGTTCTTTGAAAAGAACATGTCTCAGGTAGCAGCTGATCTTGTAGTCTAGGTCCTGGAAAAAGTTATATGAGACATAGACTTGGATTTGACCTGAAGCCTGAAGTCAAGCCATGACAGCCAACTCACAAACCGTTGAGTGAGCAATAAATATTTGCTGTTCGAAGTTCACTAGAAAGATTTTGGGGGTTGTTTGTTACACAGCATTAACTCAGCCATTTTGCCTATTGGCAGAGTTCTCTGATGATTTTAAAAATTGATTTCATTTTTAAATCTATTTTTAATTTCTCTACAGTTTACAAATGTTATCTAATATATTCAGTCAATAGTTATATATGGAGCACCAATGGTATGCCTGCCCCTGCGCCAGACATTGAGAATAAAGTGGTGAAAAAAACAGTTGATATACCTGCCCTCATGGAACTTGGATTCTCATGGGGAGCCAGGCGCTTGTCTAATCACCACACACAGAGTTGTACAACGGCAACCATGATAGGTGCCCCAGATGGGAAGTGTGTGTGGGGCTGGAGGCAGGTAGAGAACAGAAATTGACTTAGGCAGAAATACTAGCAAGGGCTTCACTGAGGATGTGACCACTGAGCTGAGATGTAAAGAACGACCAGGAATTAACCAGATGAAGCGGTGTGATTTAAAAAAAATAGCTTTTAGGAAAATAACTCAGTTTTATTTATTCAGGTTCTGCCTGGCTGCCATAATATTAACAGGTAATATTTCGCCTGAGGACCAAATTACCATTGATCTCACTATTAATAGCCTCTGTATGTAGCACGGGCAGGCACCCAGCTCCATCAAAACCCACAATCCCCCTCCCGTAGTATAGGGTTGTTATTGGGAAGTGACTGCTCCGCCAGAGACTCACTCCCCAGACTCCCCTTTGCGTTCAGGTGCCGTTGTTCTTGCCAGTGGGATTGAGCCCCAGTGATGGGCCTCATTTCTGGGCCACGACTGTTAGGGAGCAAGTGTACCTTCTCCACATCGGCCCTTTTTCCTTCCCCCAGGGGATGAAGCGGACAACAGTGTGAATGATCACTTAGAAGAAGTGATCATTTCTGCCCTCCAACCAGAAACACTGGCCTTGGAACACTCACTCACTGTTACGTGAGCAAGAAATAAACTATATGTCAAGCTGCTGAAATCAGGGTGGGGGGGTGCTATTTGTTACAGCAGCTGTGTTACACTGATTAATAGAACATATATTTTAGAAACGGATTCTGTGTTTTCCTGATTCACCCACGCATACAGCCAACCTTTTAACTGGGTGGAATATTTGTTTTGTGAGACATGAACTTTCGGCTCAATTTTCGCCCCCCCCCCCCCCCTCCAGCTGGTAGGACCTTTGCTGTGTAGGTCCTGCGTGTCACAACTGATTGGCGAGTTTGGTGGAGCTGCTTGCTTTTAGAGACTCTTAATCGGATTTGCTTCTCCACTTCCGTGAATTCTTACGGGCAGTGCTGACATTTTCAGCATGAAGAATGTTTTCCACAAACCAGAGGGGCTCTGCTGGGGCCTGAAACACACTGCCTTGGAAGAAATGCCGTCTTTACTCGCGTGAACCTAAAAGGCTGCATTTCCGGGAGTGGATGCCAGACCCAGCAGCCTGACTTGGGAGGCAATGGGGAGCCGTGGCAAGTTCTCCCGCAGGGAATGTTATGACTGAAGAGGTGTTTGGGGGAAGAAGGATATGAGAGAAGCACACAGAAGAAATGAGAGGGAAATAGCTCAGAGGCCCAGGGGCCAACTGTTGCAACAATCCAGTTGTGACCTAAAGAGGCCTGGTCTGGCATGGAGCCCGTGGGGATGGAGAGAAGCAGGTGACTAGGGGAGGCTGCAAAAATGAAAGAGCAATTGTCCCCAGCTCATCAGCTGCTCTTACCAAACGCCGAACGTCCCCTATACCAGTTGACTTCTATGGCCCCACCAGCACCGTCTTCCCTATAAAAATAAGAACACATACAGGATTATTAAAGGGATGGTATTGTTTTCTTTAAAAGAATGTTCGTAAGAGGGGAAAAAAAAGGAGTAATTGCTTCACTAATTAGAAATGAGGCAAATGAACTATTTTCCAAAATCATTTCTAGTAGCTGACTACCCTCTAGAGATTAGAGGATTGCACATCTTAGCTGGAGGGACATATTCCTTAAACACGTTTTTATTCTGGAAAAACAAAATAAGCCAAAGGCTCAGAGAGACTAGCATGAGAGGAAAGAGAATGTCGGAACCATGTTTTTGGTTTGGTTTTTGTTTTTTGAAGCATTGGAGAGTTTCTTCTATGTGTGCTTTGCTGGAGTGAAAGTCCGACTGCCAGGGTTGAGTCCTGGCTCTGCCCTCCTCCCTGACCTCAGCTCTCACCACTCTCCCCTGCCCACTGGGGGGCGGGAACAGGTCCGCTCTCTGTTCCCCAAACACATAACTCATCCGCACCTCGGGGTCCTCACCCAGCTCTCCACTATGTCTGCAGTACTCTTCCCACTGGCTTCTTATTGCTGCTACAGTTCACCATAAACAGCACCTCGGAGAGTCTTTCCAACTTACCCAAGCTAATGCAGCCACCTCCCCCTGCCACTACCCACATCAGGCCTCCTTATGCCAATTCTCCCCAAGCCTGTATTTCTACTTGCTGTCCTCTCATTTACCTCCTTGTTTGTTTGATGACAGTCTCTACTGCTAGAATGTAAGCCCCTGGCCAGCCTGTTTCCACACAGTATCTAGAACAGCCCACACATGTACGAGGAGCTCAATAAACATTTGTTCTTCACGGAATCCCCAAGCCAGGGACCGACAATGAAAACACCCCATAAGTTACCCCCTCAGATAAACCCTGTCCTCAGAGGAGCTTATTCAATGAAAGGTCCCCCCACCCCTGTGGTTAAGAAATATATCTTCCCAATTATGACTAAAGTTTTCCAATCTGTATTTCATATCAGACAACTAGGCTCTAGGAAAAATATAAGGGTTCTAATCAGCGGGGGGAAAACCCAAGCATGTTTAAAATTCTCTCTGGAGGAAGTATAACCCTAAATGCAAGTCGTGAATTTTATGCATGGTCTTCTCCGCTACTAATTAGCCTCGTCCCTCTGCTTAAAGTTGCAGCATCCTCTCGGTAGTGCCTATCACAGGGCTGTGCGCACATTCAAAAGTCAGAAAATAGTGGGTCAAGGCTGAAGAATTGGTGTTTGCAATCGGTGGGTTTGGGTTCCCATCTCTGGGAAGCCTTTTCTGAATCTCCCAGGTAGAACTGAAGTTTTTCTGCTCTCATAACACTATTCATTTGACTCTATAATCACCCTAGTGTCCAACACCAGGGAAATACTTAATAGGCACTCAATTAAATAGATGCATAAATGAATAAAATTAAAATATATAAGAAAAAAACAACAACGAAGACCTGGGGCAGGCTTTAGAAATCACCTGGGCAGTGTTTCCCAAAATTCAGTCATTTGCGTCTCCCATCACAATTTTTGGCATGCTATTCATTTTCACTTATTTCTTCAAATCAATTTTTCTACTACCTAAGTTCATTTTCTACTACCTAAATACTAAGAAAATTTTGCATCATAATCATAGATGGAAAGCTGGCATAGCTTGCCACAAGTAGAAAGCAATCCCCAACAACTAGTGAAAGCTCACATATGTCCTTAAAGCTAGATAATGTCCTTAAAATCTAGCTCGGTATTATTGGCTGAATTGTGATCTACTCCCCAAATTCCTATGTTGAAGTCTTAACCTTCAGACCTTAAAATGTGACTATATGTTAAGACAGGCCCTTAGAGGTAATTAAGTTAAATTCGGGTTCTTAGGGTGAACCCTAAACCGATATGACTAATGTCCTTATCTGAAGAAGATATTAGGAGGCAGAGAGAGAGAGAGAGGGAGAGAGAGAGAGAGAGAGACCAGAAATATGCACACATAGAGAGATGGCCAATTGAACCCATAGAAAGAAGACAAGCCAAGGAGAGAGGGCTCAGAAGAAACCAAGCCAACCAACACTTTGATCTTGGACTTCTAGACTCCAGAACTATGAGAAAATAAATTTCTATATTCAAACCCCCTAGTCTGTGGTATTTTGTTATGGCAGTGCTAGCAGACTAATACACTGGGAATTATTGCCCGCTAAAGGTACTGAGCTCAAAGTCTGCTCTCATGTAGTTGAACTCTGGGATTATAAGAGTAAGAGAAGTGTTAAAAACCTACTATCGTCTACAGTCATTCTCCTTGACAAAATCAGAAGTACTAAGTCGAATAGAAAAGGAAATGACTTTTTCACTATGTGATTTCTATCAGTCAGGCTGAAATGTGCTATATTAAAAGTAACCTCTGTTTTAAAACACATTTCTCACTCGTGTTTTAAAACACATTTCTCACTCGTGCTGTGTCCCACACGGGTTGACCAGGCTCTCCTCCACCCAGCCACTCAGGGCTCTAGGCTAATGAAGGCACCCCTGCCTGGGAGCTGCATCACCTGGCGCCCCCTGTCATCATGTGTGGGAAGGAGACTTGTGAACGGGCTTGCCACGTCTCAGATTGGAAGTGACACACGTCATTTCTGCTCACATGTCATTGGCCAGGGCTAGTCACATGGCCCCACCTAATAACAAGAGAACCAGGAAATGTAAGCAAACAAGTAGATTCTTTAGGGTGTGTTTCTGTCCGTTCCACAAGACCTGATGTTATTTAATGTCATATTTCTGTCCTTAAAAAATCATCTCAAGTATATCTCAAGGATGCATCCCATAATTTGGAGGAAAAAAAAAGATCTAGGCCAACCTCTGAATTGCATAACTGCAGCCCACCATGTGAGCATTTCTTTGCTATTACACACCCTCTTAAAGGTGGGTTTGCGGCCAGATCTCTCGTCTCTTGAGACCTATACTTAAGCTCTTTCCACTCAACCCTGCGAGCAGAAAATGGTTGTAACTAGAACAATTGGGATGTCTATTTTTGGTGCAAGAGCCTCTCATTGTTCAAGTGAGATCTTAAAGGGAAACATTCTAAAGGCCGATACTTATAGGGAGAACACGAGGGCAACGTGTCCCAGTTAGCATTTCATCCGGAACATGCAGAGACCTTTCCCCACTCATGTTCGCAGAATCAATGAGGACGTATGACTGCTCAGTGTTGTCTGGTTGTCCAATCATGTACAATGTGTTTATTTTAAATTTAGAAGACGCACACAAGAGATTTCCAGGAACAAAATGAGAAGAAATTGGCAGTGCACTGAATGGAAAAAATTAATGACTTGAATTACACAGCCTGCTAATCGAGGCCAACAAGAGGGGGAGAGGGGGGAGAAAAGAGGGTGCAGATATTCACACTGTACCCTGCCGACAGTCCTGAGCGGTGCCTGCAAAATGATCACCTGCCACGCAGCCGTCACATCCTCTGTCTTCATGGTGAGGCTGGGCTTTGGGGGGGGGGGGGGGGGCGGTCACAAATGTGTCACGGTTTCAGGACAACAAAAGCAATGCCCCCCAAACAGCAAGTTCCCATTGGAGAGTAGATTCAATTCTTTAAGTTTTAGTGTAGTCACTTTGGGGCTGGATCTGAAGGGCCGAGTGAGCCATTGTAAAGAGCTGGGACATTTCTTGAGGACGAAAAGGCTCCAACTAAATAGACAAGCGGTGTCAACTGCTTCACCTGTGAGGAGCCCCCCTATCCCCCCCACCCCTGGCTGCCATGAGGGTGGATGAAAAGAGGCTCATCTGGAGGCTGGTGGACAAGCAGGATTGTGTTTGACCAGGGAGGAGGTGGTGGACCTGAGCCCCACCTCCAATCCTGCCACTGACACAGACCCCACAAAGCAGCCTACAAGGCAATTCATTTGCTGGAAACCAAGACCAAAGGGTCCCCCCCAAAACGCATTTGCTTAGGGGATCCCACATTTGTTTATCTCCTAAGCCATTTAGCCTGGAGCCCTCCAAAATAAACTCCCACCTGACCTTGCCATGTCTCTGGAGCCCTCTCTCTCCATTCGGAAGTCTGACCCCCGATGGCCACTTGCTCCCCAGCCGCCTGGCTTGGCCTCTTTGAGGCGGGGAGTCTGGGAAAGGGAGTCGGTCCTGCCTCGTGGGGATGGAGGCAGCTGCTGGGCCACGTTGCCTCCGCCTTGCTTATTCTGCGTTTTTGGGTGAGACGTTTTTGTTTAATGTAAGCAGAGCAAATGCATCCATAGCAAAATCAGAGAAAATAACTTGTTGATGTGTAAACCAGGATGTCACAAATAACCCTGTTTGTTTAATTATAGCATCCAGAGTGCTGTGAGCCGGGAAGGGGGTGGTGGCGCTGCTGATGGGGGTGCAGGTTCAGGAAGCCATTGCCTCGCCCTGGGGGCCTGCGGAGGAGACCCTGAGAAAGTGTGAGCGCCTGGAGCCACGTGGGTAAACTGGGGCACATATGGTGCATGAGTCAAGCTCAACTGAGTGGGTAGATGGCTCTCAGTGCTAATGGGAGCTTGCTGTAGAGTCGCTAGACAGAAAAATTAAATCGTAGGTGAAAGGATAAAAAAGGTACGTGGAAATAATAAGGCTGTGAATGTGGGAAATTTCAGCTTTATGAGTCATGGCTTTATCAGAAGTTTGTTCTTCTCCATGGAATGCATCCATCTGGTCTAGGGCAGAGGACAATGGGTATGAAAACAGGGGTGTCCCCATCCCACCTACCACTGCCTCCTCTTCCATATCAGAAAGAACACGGAAACCAGGACTTTAGAAAAGCTATAAGCCATGCAGGGTAGCATTAAGATCGTGACTTTGGATCTAGGTAGGCCTGGGTTCAAGTTTGGGTCTAAGTCTCCCTTCTTTCCTGTGTGATGTGGAAGTTTGCTCACCCCGCGGTGCCTCAGCTGGTCGTGGGGTGTTTGAACACCATCCTAAAAACCCCATTTTAACTTATCACCTCTTTAAAGGCCCAATCCCCAAATAACATCACATTGTGAGGAGCTGGGGGTTAGGTCTTCTTATGAAGTTGGTAGTGGTTGGGGGTGGGGGGTGGGGAGAAGTTCAGCTCATAACACTGCTACTGTTTTCTGCTGGGGAAAACAATCTCTTTTTTGAGGGAGGCCTCTTTTTATCCGATCCTATTTATGCCATAGCAGACAAACCAGACAGTCTCATATGGGTGTTAGCTAATTTGTTTAATTGAATCCTGTGATGACATATGTAGCTGTCCCTTCCCCCCTAGTTCTTTCTATTACAAACAGTCTGAGTGATCAATTTCTTGTGGCTAAATACATGATCATAATTATTTCCTCCTATGCAAGTTTTCATAATTTAAAATTGATAGAACGTGGTAGATGGATTCCGGAAAAATATTTGCATCATAGGGATCTCTGTTGGGGACAATTCAAACACCTTGTGGGAAGTAGCACCAACATGGAGAGGAAACATGGAAGACGCTAAAATGAACAAGGGAATTTGGGGAGTGCTTGATGTTGGTGCTGGTGACCTGGCTTTGGCTGGTTGGTGAAAATGCATTGAGCTATGCACTTAAGATACATGCATTTTTCTGCATTAATAGTATTTTTCAATAAAGATGAAAAGAGGGAGAACCTGATGAGCTGGCCGCAGAGGAACACTAACTCTGAGTACTGCCGCTCTGTTGGCATTGCATTTTTTAAAGACAGTTATAAATCATCTGCCGTGTGGCCATTTATTTCAATGGTCTGGTGATTTTGAACTCTGGCTGCACATTAGAATCGTCTGGGGATGTGTTTTCAAAATACTGCTGTCCGGGCCGGCTCCAGATCCGCTAAATCAGAACCTCTGGGGCAGGGCTCCTTGCTGACTCCAATGTGGTCTTGAAAGGGGGTTATTTTGATGACCTGTGTTCTGTTCAGATTTTCTCCGTGATGTCAGATTTTTTTTTTTGTCAATTCAGATCAACCGCTTCATTTTACAATAATATAAATGCACACGCTGTAGAGTTAAAACATACGTTATTACCAAAATTCCTACAGGGGAAACCAACTTTTTACTGTGAATGTGAATTTAGTACCCACCCACCTCCTTTTTCTTTTAAACCATTGAAACAAGTTCTGTGATAAAGCAGTATTTGCAGACTCAGGAATGTGATGGTGTTGGATGGAAAGGATTTCCTTAGGATGCATTCTTGGAACTAAAATCGTTGGTTCCAACGGGTGTTTTATCTCATAGCTTCTGGTACTGCTAAGCTGCCCACTATGATGCCTACTGTAGGAGGAGTGAGCTTGCTGCTCTGGCCTCGCTGCCTTCCCAACCCCCTCCTTTTATTTTAAAGAAAAATGTGTTCATTTGAAAAATCCTAATTGTATGTGAAATATTATGGAGAAAGTTAAGCCTGAAGTTCTACCATCATAATCATCCGTAGCATGTTATTGTCCCACTATCTCAGGTCTAACACACAGGTATTACGATGGACTGAGTATCTCCTCCTCCCTGTCCACCCTCTTCCCCTGACCCACTGTGGTGGCTTGAGCCTGGTGCCAAGCTTATCACTGTTATTTGTAGAGAACTAAGAATTTAATCATTTCAGAAGAAATATATACGTACATACATGCACAATAAATATGCATGCACAGTGTTTTTCTTTTTCTTGGAGATATAATTGACATAGAACATTGAGTTAGTTTTAGTTGTGCATCATTATACATCACTACCACAGTAAGTTTAGTGAACATCCATCACCTCACATAGTTACAAATATTTTTTCTTTTTAAAAAAATATTTGCCATTGATTTCAGAGAAGAAGGGAGAGGAGGAGAGAGATAGAAACATCAATGATGAGAGAGACTCATTGATCGGCTGCCTCCTGCACGCCTCACACTGGGGATCGAGCCCACAACCTGGGCATGTGCCCTTGACTGGAATCGAACCCGGGACCCTTCAGTCTGCAGGCCGACACTTTATCCATTGGTGCTAGGGCACCAATATTTTTCTTGTGGTCACAGCTTTTTTGATCTACTCTCTTAGCAACTTTCAAGTGGGTGATAGAGTATTGTTAACTTTTGTTGCCATGCTATGCATGATATCCCAGAACAATGTTTTTCTCTTACAGATTCAACTGAATGGCCTTTGAAAATAAAAATTTATTCTAGATGCTTTGGGAGAAAAGCAGCCCCAGCTTTTTTCTCTTTCCTCCTGCCTCTCCATCTCCAACTGACCTTCACCAGGACCAACTGGAAAAGAAACAACTGACCTCCCACCAGCTCCTGGCGCTGTGGAATTTCCAGGCACAGGAGGAACCAGAGCACAGGGGGCCTCGAAGGATCTCCCCGCAGGTAACTCACACTGAATATAAACATCTCAGACACTCACAGTCAAAGTCATTGCCTACCCCATCTTGATTTTCAGTCTAGGTCTTGGTCAGTGGTGTTTCTCAGGCTCCGAAAGGGAAGCTCATGGTTGCACTTGACCCTTCTTTGTCCCTACGCAGAGTCTGATTGCACCTCAGATGTCTCTTTCCTGTCTGGCTGCTCCTCCCCAGGCTGCCACCGTTCTCCCGGGGCGGCTTCACCTGTCCTCCATCACCCTCCAACCCTGTCTCAGGGTTACCTTCCAACACTGATCTACCTGATGCTGTGTCTGCCCCGCTTCCAAGCCGCCCTTGGCTTCCTGTGGTCCCAGGATCAAGCCCAAGTCCCGAGCGCTACGGTCCAGGCCCTTTACAGTCAGGGTCATTTAGTTCTTCCTCGCTTCACTCTCACCTCCTGCTGCTCCATACAGCCCCGCCCATGTGCCAACTGCTCTCACACATGCCGGGCTCTTTCAACCTCCCGTCTTTGCAGGGCCGACCCCGTGTCTCCGAAAGCCCTTTCTCACCTGGAGAAGTCAAGATCCGCCCGTTAGGATGCTCAGTGTGTTAGGTTGCAGCAAAACGGGCTAGCGGCAGGCTTAGCTCAATGGGGTACAAGAGGAAACAGCTTTCCTTTCTCCCCTCACTGCCTCCGACACGCTCTGTGGTTTCTCCCTTCCCTGGCCCTTAATTACATCTCGTGCCGATCCATAGCTTTTCCATCACGTGCAGTGAGAACAGTTTTATTTGGGGAGGGGGTGGTAGTGAAAAGGCCAGTCCAGTATAGATCAACACTTCAATCTCACGTCCAGTTCCACGGAGCCCCCTCCCGGCCCAGACTTATCCCCGTACAGCTCTGAAGGGTGGAGTCTGACACGGGCCTCACTGGGCTAACGTCAAGGTGTCGGCCGGGCCGCTTCCCTTTCTGGAGACTCCGGGGAGAATCCATCTCCTGGCCTTTCCCAGCTGCTAGAGGCCACACCGTTCCCTGGCTGTGGTCACCAGCCCTTGGTATCTCCGAGGCCAGTGTCTCTCCGGCCATTCTTCCACAGTCGCATCTCCCTCTCCGGCCACGTTCTCCGATGGTCAGGCCGTGTGTGATTAGACTGGGCCCATCTGGATGACCCAGAATAATGTCTTTTACCCGAATCACGTCTGCCGATCAGGTCACCTATGCACGGGTTCTGGGGGGTAGGACGTGGACATCCTGGGGGAGCATTATTCTGCTACACCTCCTCCTTCTAACCCAGTGGTTCTCAGCCTTGGCTGCACATTAGAATCACCTGGGAATCTTTTTAAAATCCTGATTTCTGGGCCTCACCCTCCGGAAATTCTCTTTGTTATGGGGTGGGGCCACAACATGAGTAACAGCTGTGTGATCGTCCCCTCCTGCTCCAGGCTGTGAGACCCCCAAGGGCAGGCCTGTTTCTCCTTTATCATCAAATCTTGGTGCCAGGCACAGTACCTACAGCCAGAGAGACAGGAGCCAGGAGCCAGTGAGCCTTCTGGAAAAGTTTGTTGTGTATTCGACAGAATTGGGGCGGGGGCGGCGGGGAGTTATTTGCTTTATGGCTTAGAGGAGTTAAGGGTGTATGACAGTCGTCAAAACTCTGCTGGACAGATGGTGTAATGTGATTTTTTAAGAGTAGGTGGAGCCCTAAGCAGTGGTTAGAGCATGGGACCAAAGGGTTGCTGGTTTGATTTATGTCTCTCTCACATTGATATTTCTCTCTCTCTCTCTCTCTCTCTCTCTCTCTCTCTCTCTCTCTCTCTCTTTAAAAATCAATGGAAAGCATATCTTTGGGTGAGGATTAATTAAGAAACGAAAATGAGTAGGTGGCCCTGACCGATTTGGCTCAGTGGATAGAAGGGTCTGTGGACTGAAGGTCCCAGGTTCGATTCTGGTCAAGGGCATGTACCTTAGTTGTGGGCACATCCCCAGTAGGGAATGTGCAGGAGGCAGCTGAATCAATGTTTTTCTCTCATCGATGGTTCTGACTCTCTATCTCTCTCCCTTCCTCTCTGTAAAAAATCAATAAAATATATTTTTAAAAAAACACAATATGAGTAGGTGGACTTTAGACACTTGCCAAGATGGAAAGGGGCGTGTGACCCTGTGGGTGGGTGACCCTGTCGTTATTTACTTAGCAGGCCAGTGTGGGAGAGAACCGATGGTGTGCTAGCCTCCCTTGGCAGAAACGCTGTGGACACGGTCCTGATCAGGCTGCTGGGCTGCTGGTACTGCCTCAGAGCTACGGCTTTAAATCCTATTTCTCCTCTTAACCGCACACTTCACTGCAGGTGGGTCATTTTCAGTGCTGCCTTCGGGGCACCGGGAAGGTGGGGACACTCTGCGTACTGTTAACTCACAATGGAATGGGCATCGGTGCATTAAAGCCAACAGGCTCTCACCCTCCTATGGACAGTGGTGGACACTCTCAGTGACAGAGCCATGGAAACACTCTGAATGCTGCCTCTTATTTATGTTGGGTCCCCAGGCAACCTGAAATCCTCCTGGGACTTTTAAACCAGGCCCTGGCGGGGGACAGGGGGAGGAAGCATGGGCTGGGTACCTGCTTGGATGGAGTCTGGCTTCCTTATTTTAAATACTGTGAATGCTGGAAACTTAGTCACACCCCTATTCAAAACACAGGGAAAATCCCCAAATAACTCGTGTGTGTGTCTGTGTGTGTGTGTGTGTGTGTGCGTGTGTTCACTTTTGCCATTATTCCTCTCTATTTGGTGTAGTAGACTGAATAGTAGACCCTAATGGCTAATAACAATGGCTATCAGGTAGCAATCCCTGGAACCTGTCCATGTTACCTTGTACGGTTAAAAATAAGAAAGAGCTTTGCAGAAGCGATTAAGTTAAGGATCTTGAGGTTGGGAGATTACCACCCCACGTTTTCAGGGTGAACCTTAAATGCAGTAACTTGTATTCTTGTAAGAAGGAGGAGGCCAAGGGAGATTTGGCAACCACAGAAGAGAAGGACATGTAACCATGAAGGCAGAGATGGGAGCAATGCGGCCACAAGCCAAGGAATGCTGGGAGCCCCCGGAAGCTGGAAGAGGCAAGGAGTGGATGCTCTCCGGGGACCCCAGGAGGGACCACATCCGATACCTTGATTTCAGCCCAGTGATTCCGCCCCGCAGAATTGTAAGAGAACACATTTCTGTGTTTTGAGCCGCCAAATTTGAGGCAATTTGTTACAGTCTTAGGAAACGAATAGCTGAGAACTAAAAATATTCATTATTCACACATTCAACAAATATTTACTGTGGTGCAGGCACATATGGACCAGGAGGCAGGCAGGAGAGGGCTGGGGGATGCTTCTGTTTCCATCCCACCCCCTCAATCATGCAGAATGCTCCAAATGGGTGCCCTTTTAAAAAAGAGACATTTTATCCGTTGTGTTAGGCTCTGAAAGGGGGTTCATGCTCCCCCCAAAGTAAAAAACCTTTGATGTCAAGGTTGATGGCCAATGTTCCTTCCTTGGCTGAGTGACTCCCCTGACAACCCCAACCTGAGAACCAGAAACAAACAAACAAACCAAAGGTGCCTTCTTTGCCTCCCTTGGAAGAATAGAGAAAAAAGTTGGAATTGAAATATAGAATCTTACTGTTCCCATTAACATTTAGAGATTATTTATTTGTGCAAATATTTACAGAGCGCCTGCTATGTGCCAGCTGCTCTTCTAAGCCCCTGGGGATACAGTGGGGGTGCAAATCAGACCAAATCAGCCCTGGTCTCATGGAGCTGGCATTCTGGTTGAGGGGAACAGACAGGAAAATCCACTCCGCATATAATGCCTCAGGTGACAGTGAGTGGAGGCTGAGGGATAGAGGCTGGTGTTGGGCGTTGGGGCAGGCTGCATTTAGAGATAGTCAGGGAGGTATTCTGTGATAGTGACATGGAAGCAGAGACCTAAAGGAGGTGAGGGGATGAGCCATAGAAATCTATGGGGCCTGGCCTGTGTAGCTCAGTGGTTGAGCTTTGAGCCAGGAACCAAGAGGCCACAGGTTCAATTCCCGGTCAGGGCACATGCCTGGGTTATGAGCTCGATCCCTTGTTGTGGGTGTGCAGGAGGCAGCTGGTCGTTGGTGTTTCTCTCTCATCAATGTTTCTATCTCTCTATCCCTCTCCCTTCCTCTGTCTCTGAAAAGTCAATAATATATATATATATATATATATATATATATATATATATATATATTTTTTTTTTTCTTCTTAAAGTATTACAAAGAGTATTACACATGTCTCCTTTTATCCCCCCCTTGACGTTCCCCCGGCTTCCCCCACCCCCCAGTGTCTTGTGTCCATTGGTTATTCTCATATGCATGCATATAAGTCCTTTGGTTGATCTCCTACCCACCCCCCAACCCTCCCCAGGGTTCCCACTGTAGTTTGACATTCTGCTCAATGCTGCTCTGCCTCTGTATCCATTTTTGTTCATCAGTCTATAATGGTCCTTTGCCGGGAGCCGGTCCATCCTTGCTGTTTCAAGGGACCTGGCATATATGGCATATGGTTCTTAATATGTTTGCTCACCTTCTTGGCGCTGTGTTTTAACCAAGGTCACCTCTCCGAGAAAGGTTGAATCCCCAGGTAGGGATTTTCCCCTGAAGTTAGGGAGGGAATAAAACCTCTCAACTAAGTGCCAGGCGGGTGGGTAATTAATCACTTTAACTATGAACAATCATGCTTAAGCTACATAATCTTTACTCCCTGGAATGGAGATAAGAAACGCCCTAAGCTTTGTAATAGAGATTGATAGGATTGAATCAACTGGTATAAATACAGATGTAACAAGACAGCAAGAGACAGAACTTAGAAGAGAACCAAGAAGACAGAACCTACACAGAACCTACAGACAGAAGAACTTCGCTGGAGAGAACATGGCAAAAGATCCTGGACTGAACCTGACTACAGAAATTGGCAAGAGAACCTGACTAGAACCTGGTGACTGAACCTGGCTGGAGAACCTGGACAGAACCTGGCTGGAGAACCTAGCGAGGGAACATGTACACCGAACCTGGCTGGAGATCTCAGACAGAACCTGGCTGGAGAACCTAGCGAGGGAACATGGCTACAGAACCTGGCTGGAGAACCTGGAGAACCTGGCTGGAGAACCTAGCAAGAGAACATGGACACAGAACTTGGCTGGAGATTGTGGCTAGAGATCCTGGCAAGGCTGCTGATCAACTGAACGCTGTCTCCGTGTCATTCCTTCTTCGCCGACTCCGTCCACACCTTTGGGGACCCCTGGACCTGCTGGGGTTGGACCCCGGCAGTCCTTATTATCCATAAATGAGTGAGTTCATGTGGTATTTTTCTCAGCTTCCCAGGGGCCGTCTCAGTCTCACAGGGGCTGTCTCAGCCTCACAGGGGCCGTCCCAGCTGCACAGGGGCCGTTTCAACCTCACCGGGGCTGTTTCAACTTCACTGGGGTCGTTGCAAGCTCACCGGGGCCGTTGCAAGCTCACCGGGGCCATCTCAACCTCACTGGGGCCGTCTCAGCCTCACCAGGGCTGATTCAACCTCACCGGGGCCGTTTCAGCCTCACCAGGTCCGATTCAACCTCACTGGGGCTGTTTCAACCTCACCGGGGCCGTTACGACCTCACCGGGGCTGCCTCGACCTCACTGGGGCCATCCCAGCCTCACCGGGGCCATCTTAGCCTCACAGGAGCCGTCTCAACCTCACAGGGAATAAAATATATATTTTTAAAAATCTACAGGGAAGGGAGTTCTGGGAGAGGGAAAGGCCAGTGCAAAGGCCTGGAGAGACATGAGTTCGGCTGGCTTGGTGAACAACCAGTAGGCAAACTGAGTAAACTACATTGGAAAGTTTAGCTGGTAAACGGTCTAGCAGTAAACAGAGGGAAAACATTCAAAGGAAGGATTTTTTCTGAGTGACTCAACCTCAGTAAAGGGTGACTTGCCCCCAACAGAAGACAGGAGAGCTCTGTGGGCTATTGAGAATTCTTTCTGAAGAAGGAAGAAATGCTCAAACGTTGATAGGCTGTGCTAACTAAACCAATGAACAATCCGGAAGACCAAATGGGACTTGGTTTTTAGGCAAATGTGAAGGAATAATAAATTGGCCCAATGAAAGAAGTGGGGTGGAGCAAAAAAGAAAGAAAAAAGAGAGAAAGAACTCATGGACACAGCAGTGTGATGATTGCGGGGATAGGAAGGTCCTGGGATGGAAGAGGGAATGGGAAGGGATAAATCAGCAGTTCTCAACCTATGGGTTGCGACCCCTTTGGGGGTCGAACGATCCTTTCACAGGGGTCGCCTAAGACCATCAGAAAACACATATATAATTACATATTGTTTTTGTGATTAATCACTATGCTTTAATTATGTTCAATTTGTAACAATGAAAATACATCCTGCATATCAGATATTTACATTACTATTCATAACAGTAGCAAAATTACAGTTATGAAGTAGCAACGAAAATAATTTTATGGTTGGGGGTCACCACAACATGAGGAATTGTATTAAAGGGTCGCGGCATTAGGAAGGTTGAGAACCACTCGGCTAAATGGTTATAAGGAAAAAATAAAATAAAGAAAAAAACAGAAGTGGGATGGGATTGGTTTAATGTTCTGTTGGATTTTTATTTTGTTTGCTTTCAGTATTTTGTAACTGAGCCTCAGGACCGTGTTCCCAGCTTCCCTATTTGATTGTTAGGAATGACTCCTATTTAGGGGTTTAAGACAGACACAGGCGCTGAAAGTTTAACTGGGGAAGTGCGGAGTGTGACCAGGAAAGACTCCATCCGAGCCAGCGATCCCAGGAAGGCCAGTGCTCAGGATCCGGAGGAGAGTGCGGTAAAACACTCATCCCTGGAGGGCTGGCCGCGTAGAAATGAGATTTCCAGGGCCCGGTCCCTGAAATGCTGTTAGGAAGCTTGTGCCCAGCAATTTGAAGGCAATAAGACTCTGATTCAATTCCACAAATGGAGACAACGGAGAGGCAGGGAGGGTGGTAATTGAGAGGTTGGCTCAGAGCAGGGCAGACCTGGGCTGGAATCCCAGTCCCTCTGTCACTCCATGACCTAAGTGTCTGTATTGGGGTGAGTAGTGTCCTCCCTAAATCCATGTCCGCTTGAACCTGAGAATGTGCTGGGTGAGTCTGAGTGGGGTGGAGGCTGCCATGGGGGGTGTGAGGATATTTGTCACTACCCACCTGTGGGTCCTGAACTGAATGATGAGAAAGAGCCAACTTTTGACACTTTTAATGGGAATCCATTAAATATGCAAGTTAATGGAGAGACAGTTGACATCTTTATAATAATTAGTTTTTTTCTAGCCAAGAATAGGACAAGTTTTATTATTATTATTATTATTAATTCAGACTTCTTTCATGTTAAGGGACAGTTCTGTTTTCCGAGTTTTGTTTGTTTATCGTTTTTTAATTTTTGTTTTTAGTGATGAACTAATTCATTGAAGATAAATAAGCATGTACCACCCATGGATACCCCTTGCAGGCCCCTCTTCCCTCCTGTTTCGGGGAGGGCTGGGGAGGTTCACTCCCTGAAAACTGTATTTATGATACCTTTGTCTTCATTTATAAGTTTGCATGTGTCTATGTACACCTGAGTAATAGATTGTCTACTTTGGCTTATTTTTGAACTTCCTATAAATGGAATCACGTCGCATGCTTTCTTTAGAAATTTGCTTCCTTCATTCAACATCAAGTTGAGGAGATGCATCCATGCTGTGGAGGCGGCTGCAGTTCATTCTCCCAGTGACTAGTATTATCCTGAGTGACAATTCTGCAATTGACATACCTATTCTCCCACTGGTGGCAGTTTGGGTTGCATTTAACTCTTGGTGCACGAGTGTGGGAGTTTTCCCAGGACATTTATCTAGAATGACTGGATGGTAAGGTCTGTGCATCTTCCACTATAAAGATATTGCCAAACCGTTTTCCCAAAGTCATTGAAACAATTGATATTTTCACTAGAGGCACAGGAAGTGCCCTGGGGTTCACATCTTTGCCCACTCTTGGTATTGTCAGTTATTTTTCTATTCACTTGGGTCAGTGTGGGCATTACATGGTAGCTCCTTGTTTTAGCATTTTCCCATTTACTGAGGTTGACCTTCTTTTCACATGTTGTTGTTTTTTGAACCATTGTATTGTCTTCTGTGAAATGTCTTTTATTTTCTTGACCATGAAAAAATTGAATTGTTTGCCTTTTATATATTGACTAGAGGCCCAGTGCACAAAAATTCATGCACGGGGGGGCGGGGGGGGGTCCCTCAGCCCAACCTGCACCCTCTCCAATCCAGGAGCCCTCAGGGGATGTCCTACTGACGGCTTGGGCCCGCTCCCCATGGTTCGCTGCTGTCTGCGGGGCCTGCCTGCTCCACACCATGGCGACGGCCAAGCTGGCCCAGCTGGGTGCTGACTGCGGGCACACTTGCCTGCTCACGGGTTGCCACGGCAATGGCCAAGCAGGCCCTGCTGGCCGCAGACACTCCAGAGGCGGCAGAGCAGTGAGGCTTGATCCACTACCAGAGTGGGCGGATCCTGCCTCTCCGCTTGGTCCCTGTGACCCCTGGCCAGGCCGATAGGCCCAAACACTCCAGCGGAGGGGCTGAGGGGACTGGGTGCCGCCATCTTGTGGCTATGGGCGCCGTCATCTTTGTGATGGAGTGATGGTTAATTTGCATATTACTCTTTTATTAGATAGGATTTGTAGGAGATTTTAGATACTCTGGATATTAATACTTTGTTAAATAGATGTGGCAGATATCTTCCCCCAGTTTGTGGAATATCCTTTAGTTTCTTTATAGTATATTTTATTGGAAAAGTTTATCATTCTAATCTAGTCAAATTTATCATTCTTTCCTTTATGGTGTTTACTTTTGTCTTATTTAAGAAATCCTACTCTACACTGAGGTCATGCAGATATGTAGATATCTGTACATAGTATGGATTTTTAACAATTTTTATACCATCGGCCCTTTGCATTGTTTCAAATGTATCAAATAAAACTTAGAAGATTACAAAAAAAACCCCACAAGTATGCTTAAATACAGGTATAAAAATAGTTAAAATTATGATCTATAATAATAAAAGTGTAATATGCTAATTAGACCAGACAGCCGAATGAAGCCGGGGCTGCGAGGACCGAGCCCCTTGCACAAATTTTGTGCATTGGGCCTCCAGTTTATAATAAATGTGCTTCTTTCTAATGCATTAAGTAAGAAGAGTTAGCAGAAAATCTAATAGCTGCTCTAAATTTCCAAGTACTGATGAGCCTAAATAATATTTTGAGATACCTGCAACAATTATAATATAATATTAAAATAATATTCTTATTAGTGACAGAGTCAAATGTACTACAAGACTACTATGATCTGTTGTTTATGTTCAAAATTGAATCTCTAAATTTTAGTTAGAGGTTAGGGAAAATAAACATCAAATTTTTTCCCATCCATGTTCATGAACCGGCTAGATTCTACCCACCAACCCACTGAGGGTCTGTTGGACCTGGGTAAGAACCCCTGTACAGTATTTTCTAAAAATATTAGTTTTATCTTTCATGTTTTTTTTATCAATTAGAATTTTATAAATATTGTACATAATTTTTCCTTTTTCATTGATTAATCTATTAATTTAGTGATTATATAATTAACTGATTGATTATCCTTCCCTTTGTTCTACAATGCCAATGCTGGCTTAAATCAAGTTTCCTTATAATGGGTCCATCTTTTCTAGGTCCTTGGTTCTGTCCAACTGATCTAGTTATTGATCTATGTAAACACTACATTGTCATAATTGCTATCACCCTGAACTAAGTTTGAAATTAGTGAGGCAAGTTTCCCCACGTGTGTGTTGGCTTCTCTCAGTCCTTCACTTTTCTATGTAAATTTTAGAAACAACTTGACAAATTCCATTACTGGGATGTTGATTAGATCTTCATTGAGTCTACAGAACATTTATTCAGACCTTTAAATAACATTTAATATTTTTCCCATGAAAGACTTGGTCGTCTTTTGTTAAATCGTTCTCTCTGTGTGCTGGTGTTACCGTTTTGAAAATGTTGTTTTTTAATTACATTTTCTCTGTTGCTGAGGCATTGAAAATCAATTGCTCTTGAATATTGCTCTTTTAAGCCCACCGTATTAAACCTGCTTATTAAATTTAATAATTTATAGTATTTTGAGTTTTCTATGAAAATAATCATATCACCTTCAATTAATGTCTGTTTTGTTTCTTTGATTCCAAACCTCATATATTTTATTTCTTTTTCTTTTTTTAAAATTAAATTTGCTAGTATCTTCAGTACAGTATTGAATAAAAGCAATGATTTTTCTTAACTTTAACCTTTAAGAGCGATGTTTACTATGGGCTTTTGGTAGATGTTCTTTAGTTAGAGAAATTTCTCTTTTTTCTTAAATAATTCTTCAATTTTATTTTAAAAGCATAAGTAGATGTTTTGTTTGGTTTTATTTTTTGTTAATCCTCACTGGAGGATATTTGATTTTTAGAGAGAGTGGAAGGGATGGGAGAGACAGAGAGAGGGAAACATTGATGTGAGAGAGACACATCGATTGGATGCCTCCCACATGGGCCCCAACTGAGGTCAGGGATTGAGCCTGCAACCAAGGTACATGCCCTTGACTGGAATTGAACCTTGGACCCTTCAGTCTGTGGGCTGACACTCTATCCACTGGGTCAAACCAGCTAGGGCTGGTTTTATTTTTTTTAAGGCAACAGATACCAGAATGCATGTGTATTCAATGGAAAAGGCCCACTAAGGAGAAACAAATTTAGGATGCAAACTTAGAGGAGATATCCTGAACAGTGAAGTTCTTGAAAGGCTGATGGTGGATTTATATATATACATATATATGTATTTTTATGTATATAAAGTTCTTAATATAATGTCTGGTCTATTAGCTTCCTATTACAGCTGCAACAAATTACCACAAAATTGGTGACTTAAAACAACACACATTTGCCCCGGCCAGTGTGGCTCAGTTGGTTGGGGTTGTTGTCCCATGTACTAGAAGGTTGTGGGTTTGATTTCTGGATCAGGACACATGACTGAGTTGTGAGTTCTACCCTTGGGTGGGGTGCATTGGGGAGGCAACTGATAGATGTTTCTCTCTTGCATCAGTGTTTCTCTTTCTCTCCCTGCTTCCCTCTCTAAAATCAATAATAAAACAACACACATTTATTCTCTTAGAGCTCAGAATCTGAAATCTCTTTCGCTTGCCTAAAGTCATGGTGTCAGCAGGGCTGCGTTCTTTCTGGAGGCTCCATGGAGAATCTGCTTCTTACCTCTCCAGTTTTCAGAGGCTGCCAGCCATCCTTGGCTTGTGGCCCCTTCCTCCATCTTCCAAGCCAGTGGCATAGCATCTTCAAATCTCTCTCTGCTTTCATTGTCTTTCTTCTATAGACGGATCCTCCTTGTCAATGTCTGGGCCACCCTGACAATCCCGGGTAATCTCCCATCTCAAAATCCTTAATGGAATGACACCTGCAAAGACCCCTTTGCCATATACAGTAATGCTCGCAGGTTCTGGGGATGGGGATCAGCACATCTTTGGGGTCCATTATTCAGCTTACCAATCTTGGCATTGTTAATTTTTAACAATGGCTGAATATTGGCAATTCTATGAAATTCAACCTAAAGATTCTCAATAAATAGGAGTTACTGTAAAGACTAAAAACAAAAGGGGGGATTATTTTACCCTGAATAGCGGCTCCAGGCCTGTCCCTGCTGTCTCAGGAGTAGCTGGGCAACTTGCAGCGGAGCCCGGATCTTTAGTCCTCCCTGGGCCACTGCCCCAGAAGCACAGTAGGTCTCCTTCCCCAAAGCCACTGCCTCCTCGTGATTTTGGAGGAGGCCTGCTGCCCACAGAGTAGGGGATCCCTTGGTCCCTCTACCCCACAGCATAAGCGTTCTTTTGAGGACAAAGCAGCTGCAAACGACTTCCATGTTGTAAGTTTGTGAGGCAGGAACAGAGTCTGTGGCACGCGAGGCCACGGGAAAGAAGTAGCGGTACCAACCCCATTTTTGTTTACATTTTTTAAAAATATCTTAAAATTTATTTCAGGGAGGAAGGAGAGAAACCTTGCATCAGTGTTTCAGAGAGAGGGACAGAAACATCAATGATGAGAGAGAATCATTGATCGGCTGCCTCCTGCACGCCCCACACTGGGGATCGAACCCTGACCTCCTGGTTCATAGGTCGATGCTCAACCACTGAGCCACGCTGGCCGGGCTGCTTGCATTTTTGATATCTTATTTGCCATCAATCTTTGTTGCATTCATTTAGATTCTGAAAAATCTGATATTTTGGGGCTCCCCCTTAACTTTTTTCCGAGATTCCACTCTCCTCACCTTAGTTCCCACTCTGGTCTGTGGGTCTGTATTTGTAGCCATTTTCTCTAAGGTAGTTCTGGACACTCCCAGCAAAAGTTCAAGTCTTATCTGTCGAAGAAACACACGAAGGTTAGGATTTGCTGCGATAACAGGGGCGGAAGGTCACCTCTGAACCTCTAACCCGCCTGTCACCCGAGGAACCCTCTTGGCCGCCAATTGCCTCCTCCACGTGAGAGAGAATGAACTAATTTCATCCCTATTCCGTCCAATCAAGCTCCTTGCGTTGCCTCTACCTCCAGCAATAAGAGACAGGGACAGTTCCTTTTCCATCGCTAAGCAACGCGAACACAGCGCGCAGCATCTGCACCCTGCCCGTCGGGCCAATAGGGATCTGTGTCTAAAGTTCTTGTTTGCATTTTGAAGTCAACAGTAATTGCGGTTGTCTATTAGGTTCATTAAGTTGGTTTATGGCTGGACCCACTCCAGTCTCCACTCGGCGGTTTGAAAGCGTTGTCCTCTCAGGGAAAGAACTATTTGGCAATAAAAACCCTGGGCTGATTTCCTCAACTCATTTCCCCTCGACGGGCGGGGAAGCCAGGGTCACCATCCGCAGGGCTCTCGCCCTGGAGAACAAGGGCTCTGTGGAAGGTTCTGGAAGAGCCGGGTGGACAGCAGGGCCAAGGGGAGGCTCAGCCGTCTCCGAGCTGGCCTCCTTCCATTCCTTGCTGAAAGTAGGCCAGTGGAGCAGAAGTCTATTATGCGAGCCCAGCCGGGGAGGGGAGTGCTCCCTGCCCCTCTCCCTCTGCAGGCCAGCGCCCAAGTTGGAGAAGAGCCTTCGGAGCCTCTATACAGGGACTGAGGGCCAGAGGGAGGCACTACCCAGGGACGGGATCAGCTCCCGCCTCCCTGGCCTGGGAACGGTCAAACAGCGGCCTCAGTGTAACAGCAGGAAGTGCAGCCAGCTTGAAAGAGCCGCCCTTGGATGGCGTTTCCCAGGTGTTGACTCACCGGGCAGGCGGCTGAAAGGCTGCCAGGCCCAGCTGAGGGGCAGGCCGGGCGCCTGGCACAACCTTCCCTTCAGCCCCGGTTCTTGGGAGCTAGGTCTGCTCTGAAAACACACACCAGAGAACAGCTTAAAGCAATTACTGAGGATGTTGTTTTCCTTCCTAGACCCGCTTCCAAAACAGCCTTCCACTCTCAGCACTTTCCAGACCTGGTCATCGTCTTCTCTCTCCTGGGCTGGTGAGATTTTATTTTATTTTATTTTATTTATTAGGGCCGAGCTAGATAACAAGCCTGCTTGCACCCCCTAGTGTACAGGGAGCCCCGCACCATTCATCGTTGTGTCTGGGTGAAGCCAGGAGGGCAAGCGGGATTGCAGATATTTATTATGGTGATCGGGGCGGGAAGGTCTGATTCCAAGGGGCCGTAAGAGGGAACCATGCTTACACTCCTGATTCAGTTCACGGCCCAGGAAACTGTTCTCGAGTGTTTTCTCCCAGGCTTTCTTCGGACTCCCTGGCTATGATGCAGGAGGCTGCCTGTGGCCTGTTACAACAAAGGGGAAGTGAGGCTCAAGTATCCAAATACTTTAACGTCATGGAGAACTATAGAATAGCCCTGTCGTATGGTTGATAGGTGCAGAAGCCGAATCATTCTGAACAGAAAAACTCTGAAAGTCCAACATCATTTTTCTTGCTCTTCTTAAAATGTGCGCTCACTTCCGTTGGGTACAGAGACACACACGGGCAATGAGTTCCAAACAACTGACAAGCTGGGGAAGGGTGAGAAGATCAGAACAGCAAGTTCCTTGTATCCTCGAACTCCATGGAGAGCTTTCTCTGAAAAGAAGGCAGGAGAGAGTTTAGATAAATATGAAAAGGAAACTGTTGTCAGGGTGAGCCAATGCAGGGTGGGTACCAGAGTATGAGGTGGGGCATCAAGAACCATGGGCATCTTTCAAAGAAGAATTGACGACCACCGACCAAGGATCACTAGGAGGCTTACCAACCCAAAAGCTAACCATTTGGTGGAGGTCCCAAGCTTTTGGGTTGGTAAGCCTCCTAGTGATCCTTGGTAGGTGGTCGTCAATTCTTCTTTAAAAGATGCCCATGGTTCTTGATTATTTTGACTGAAAATTTAAGAACAAGGATGGCAAATAGGTCTAATATTACATACCAACTTTCATCAACTGAAGAGCCTGAAATACTATATTGAGAGTATTCCTGAAGGTTCAGTTTGAGCAAAAGCATCATGATTGATTAGTGATGTCTGCCATGAACACAGGACAAAGAGAGGTGGTATATGTGCCAACTAGGCCAGAAGAAAAAAAAGGAGGCATGAAATCCTAAATTTACACTCTCCTGAATGTAAATACACTTGATCCACAAGAAGCAATTAGAGACCAGTTTGTTGCCTGCACACTGCAATCTCAGAAGAAACAGAAGAGGAAGGGGTGGACAGAAAGCAAGGTGGCCAGTCATCCCTCTAACCCCAGAGACCCTCATGCAGCCGTGGATCAGAAGGAGAGCTGCTGAGGGCCTGGCTCAGCTCTGAAGCTGTGCACCGTGTCCAGAGGCCCCCACAGGCTGCCACAGGGCACCGAGGAGTCCTGGTGTGCTCCTTTCAAAATGTGTCTTGAACTTTCCACTTCTCTTCACCCCTGCTGCTCCCAGTCCCATCCTGGCCTTGGCCACACCTCCCTGGACAATGTACTGGCCTCCTAACAGCTCTCTCTGCTTCTCTCCCCTCCCCTCAGCCCACCCTCCAAACGACAGTGAGTGACATTCTAACACAGTCTGACTCTATCGTCACATGCTTAACTCTCCCTTGGGGCTTCCTCTTTTTTCCTAAATACTACACTATGGAGCCACAGCCTTCTTCTCCAACCCACATTCCCTTCATCCCTCTGCCCTTTGCTCTTATCCTTTAGCCACGGCCTTTATGTGACTCCTTGAACCAATACCTCTGCCCATAGGTAGGCCCCTCTGGCCTAAATGGCTTGCCCTTTCTCTCCTTTCCTTTTTTACTTTGCTAATAGCCACTTCCTACTCCTCCGCCTCTCGGCTTAAATGTCATCTGCTGGGGGAACCGGGTAGATTAGGTCCTTCCTGTTATAGGCTCACATAGCACCTTATCCTCTCCTTAGGGATGTCGATTGCAGTGGTAACCAGTTATTTGTAAAAGTGTGTGCATAATGTCTATTCCTGGCTAGACTTCAAGCCCCATGAGAAGAGGTCTCAAGGGCTTACACAGCCACTGACATAGCTCCTGGCATGTGGTACATGCTTGATAATTATTGACTACATTAATAAATCGCAAGCGAGATGGACAGATGGATGGGACTTCCTGAGGTTGAAGTTGATTGCTATCCCTTGGCAATCGCAGTGGAGGAGATCAAGCCTGTAGCACCATCAGGAAAGGCAGAGGGTGGGAAGGAGGATGGGCTGCGTGGGTGGATGGATGGCTGCTTCTAGATTGCAGCTTCATGTCCCAGAAATCTGAGCTTTACCTTTCCAAGACTTCCAGGGGAGGAGTGTCTAGAATTCCATGGATCAAAATGGCACTTATAAAGGAAGAATCCACGGGAGAACTTGGTAGATCAGAGGGGAGGAGATCAAACTTTGAGCACTGATTTATGTTGCAGGGGAGCCAGGTGAAAACAAGTCACTTCTGTGGTGGCTCTTGAGCCATCCCAGCCTTCCGCCGCAACCTAACTGCCAAACGCGATGCTGCTTTGCCCTGGGGCCTTCTGAAATCTAAGAAAGCAAACCGGTCTAGCAGCTTCAGGACTTGTGTTTCTTAGAAGGCAGATTCCAAAGACTTCTACCCACAGATTGGCCATGTTGCTTATTACTACCTCACCTATCAGTTGAAGCACAAGGGGAAACGGAGTATAATACTGTTTGGGGCTCTCTAGGATCTAATTGGGCATCTTAGGTCTGTGCAGCTAACGTTTTTAGTGGAAGGAGAGTTAGGGAGCGGGGTTTGAATGACTCAGCAGCAGGAAAAACCCCAAGTGGTCTGCTAGACACTAAACTCGGGGACAAGTGCAAGGATTCAGCCACGGTTTCCGCCCTCCCTGCCCAGGACTGGGTCTCTCCTCCTGATGCGGCAGGGCACGTTGCATTGGGTTTCACTGGTCTATATCTGGTGTGGGCTTCATTCTGCCATCGTGGCTCATCCAAAGGTGGGCTGATGGGCAGGAACAACAGAGGTCTCGGGGGATGTGATCTCTGCAGCCAGTCCCTGCAGGACTGTTGCGTGGACAGCATACTTTTCTAGGAAGCTGCAGAGGGCAGCTTGGGTGAATGATGTCACTCTGTGCTCCCCGAGTCCCCTGAAGGCCCCTTTCCTTGCACGGTGTTCATCATTCATAGGCAGGAAGTTCTACAGGCAAAGGGAACAGGTCTGCCTCCTTTGACCATGCCCAGTGACTGGCCTCTGGATACTAATGAGTCTATGTTTGCTGATGAGGAATAAATACAAGAATGATGCTTCATGGATGTAGATATGGGAGGAATATCAATCAGAACTTCCTGATCATTAGAACTGCCCAGTGATGGAATGGGCTGCCTTGAAAAGGACTAGCCAGGCCAGCATTTCCTCAGTATACATTCTGGTTAGAGTGGGTGGTGGGAGACAGTGGCACATAGGTGTTGGGTCCATGAGCTCCGGGGTCAGACAAAGCTAGCGTGAGTCCTGGTTCTGCTACTTATGGTTGTGAGACTTCAAGACGATCTGCCCCAATGTCTGCATCTGTAAGATGGGGTATCAGTTTCGGTTTCTTTGAAGAAGAGCCTGAGACTAGGATGTAAAGGCAGGTCGTGTACGTGTGTGGGGGGTCCAGGAGGCAGGAGAGAAGCAGCAGGGAGAGGGGGACAGAGAAGGAGGAAAAAGCCTCGCCAGGAAGGGGGGCTCACTCCTAGTGAGGAGTCTTGGAGGAATTCTGTGGAAAGTATTTCTCTGAAGGATGAAAGGCCTGACATCTCTACTGTCTCACATCTCATCCTCTGAGGCAAACTCCCCTGCTCTTCCAGGCTGCACCTGCTCGTGGGATGAGGGCCCTCCCTTCCTCCTTCCCCAGATCAGAGGCCACTGGAGGTGGGGAGCTGTCCATCCACCACAGCTGCAGTCAGAGAAGGCGGAGGGGGTGTGGTACAGGGCACTGTTGTGTGCCCGCCTCCAATATTCCCATGGTTATGGAACGGGGGCCTTCTGATGAAGGGACTCTTCAAGACCACAGTCATTTGATGAATATATTTTGAGTGAACATCCTATCTAATAAAGAGGGAATATGCTAATTGACCCTCACACTGTCACAAAGATGGTGGTGCCCACAGCCAATAAGAAGGGAATATGCTAATTGACTGCCCCACCCTCAAAGATGGCAGCACCCACAAGATGGCGGTGCCCAGTCCCCTCAGCCCTGCCAGGGCGGCAGGCAGGCCCGGCCACTCCGCGCGCCTGCCTCCAGAGTCCCCCAGCCTCCCAGCGCCAGCCTGAGGCTCAGGCAAGCCTCAGATGGAGGTTGCCCAGCTGCTTAGGGCCGCTCAAGGCTCAGGTAACCAGGGCTGGCCGATGCTTGCGCTGCTGGCAGTGGCAGCAGCAGAGGTGTGATGGGCGTCGCCTTCCCCTGATTGCCGGGTCGCCTCCTGCCCCTGAGGGCTCCCGGACTGTGAGAGGGGGCAGGCCAGGTTGAGGGATCCCCCCCCTCCAGTACATGAATTTCATGCACCGGGCCTCTAGTATATTACAAGGATTAAATAAAATAATATTCTAAAGTGTTTAACACAGTGCCTAAAAATAAAGTGCTGTGGACAGCTGCTATTATCATTATTAATTTCTTTTTACTAATAGACAGTGACACTTTCTAAAAGAAACAGAAATCATCTGGGGTAACCTTGTCACTTTGGGGCTTGTGTATGTACTTGGAGGACTTGCGATTTTGGAGGAGATTAAAATAGGTCTGGCCTTGACCTCCAGAATGAAGATTCTGGATGAGTTGGGCCAGCCTCACAGGTATCCGGGCACACTGGACTTTCTCGTCTGGCTTTTAGTGAAGCCACTGCCTCTAACACTCCCTGACACATGGCTTAATAATTTTCTGAGTTCAACGGCCAGTTTTAAAGCAGGAACAATAGGATTGTGTCAGGGAGAATTACGTGGTGGCCCCAGAGGTCCTAAAATGGTGCTTTAACTAGATGACGTACGGGGGGTAAAAAATGCAAAATGTTGCGCTGACACCCCCGTGCCACTGAGCTCAAACCGTCCCCCGAAGTGCAAAAAGAACAAGGGACTGGAATGTTTTTCATCCTTTGAACATCATCTGGCCCAGCTTCAGCTGCGTCTACCCTCACATGCCTCCTGAATGACAGCGGAGCCTCAGGGCAGAGAGAAATGGAGAGACCAGTGACCGGCAGAAGGGACCTCTTGTGCGCGTGCAAGAGAAGGCCCATTGTGTGGCGCTGCTTTTGAAATCTTCAGTCTTGATCTGGATATGTTGACTCGAGGGAATCTTTTCTGCACAGACTCGGCCGCTGGAAGCAGAGCCAGTGATGCCACCTGGGCAGCCAGGGATGCAATGGAGAGAGAAAACAAACAAGGTGGTTGAGAAGGAATTCAAAGGGACCACCCACAGACACAGGGTTAGGATTCTCAGGTGACAGATCCCTTCCTCTGGGGGCAGGGACGGTGGCTTGGGTGTGATCCCGTCCCAGCAGCGACACGGTGGTGTCTACCACTGCCCAGCTGGTGTTTCCACGCTGCACTGAATGGCCACCTGAAGACCAGCCATTCTCATTTCCAGGCACTTGATGTTTGCCTGGCCTGCAGAGATGGGTGCCAGAATCCACCTGCATTTTTATTTTCTGTGGCAGAAGGTGTACCGCCCCCTATCGATCGCCGCAAGCTAATGCACCTTGCTCACCCCGGCAACATGCAGCCGAAGAAAGCGTTTTAAAAATGCGTCAGCCTGCGCTGCCCTGTCCATACTGATGCATCCAGAAAGCAGAAGGTGGCTCCCAGGACGGCGATGTCAGGTCTGGCGTTCCAATAATTAGTGGCCGAGTAATTGCTGTAATAATTAATTTCCGTTGCTTAATCCAGTGATCAGGCATGTCACTTTACACATGGGAAATGTTGGTCCCTGTAGGGGTGTGTGCGCGCGCCTCCGTGTGTGTGTGTGTGTGTGTGTGTGTGTGTGCGCGTGTGCACAGTTGCTATTTAGTTAGGATTTGGAGATCAGTTTGTGGAATAAATACGATGCTTTTAGTTTGGTTTTTAGCCATAGGTTTGGGAGAAAAAACAGCAAGGTGAGTAAAGAGAGACAAAAATGACATGCTCCAAACCTCACACGCCAATCTTGTGAGAACTTTTCCAAAGTGGGGTTGGATCACACGTCACCATTTGCAGCTTGGGGACTGGCAACTTGAAAGCGGGTCCTTGCACCCAAATCTTGCCCCAGGCTTTCCAAGGCCCAACTGCCCGGCAGAAATACACCGAAGCCACATATGTAACCTTCAATGTTCTAATAGCCACAGTTTTAAAAAGTAAGAGGCAGTGAAGTTTTAAAATATATATATTTTTATTGAATTCAGAGAGGAAAGGAGAGGGGGAGAGATAGAAACATCAGTGGTGAGAGAGAGTCATTGATTGGCTGCCCCCTGCACGCCCTCTACTGGGGATCAAGCCCACAATCCGGTCACATGCCCTCAACCAGAATCGAACCTGGGACCCTCCAGTCTGCAGGCCGATGCTCTATCCACTGAGCCGAACCCGCTAGGGCAATGAAGTTATTTTTAACAATAAATGATACTTAATGCACTCGATCTGCAATACTATTATTTCAAAATATAAGCAATAGACAAAATGTTAATAGGATATCTTATATTTTCTCTTCATACGGTCTTCGAAATCTGACGTATTTTTTTACACTTACAGCATATCTCAATTCCACTTCTCAGTCTCACCAGCCACAGATCAAATGCCCAGTAGCTACTCGTGACTCGAGGCCTCTGTGTTGACCAGCAAAGAGGTAGGGACACGACAGACTCACCTCTGTGAAGCCATCACTGTATAGAAGGGATGACACTGTCATAAAAAAAGAGACAATGTTGTTTTGTGTGTCGAAGGATGAGCTGCTTCCGTTGAAGCCGTTCTTGGGCCCCTCGCTAGGCTGCAGTAGGGTCGCATCTCTCTCGTCCTTAAACCTCCCCTTCACACTCATTTTTGTGTCCATTCATCTGGGCAGAGCGCATTGTGAGGAGCCGGCAATGTTGAGCGAATGCCTAGCCACGTGTGATGGGGGAAGTGTACAAAAAAAGGATGGAAATGGATCTGAACTCAAGGAATTTGCCATCGGGAAGAAGAGACTGTATCAGGACAAAATGATGGGTGAGCACCACCAAACAGGGTAGAGGTTTGTGTCAGGTTAAATCGGATCAAATGGCAGAGTGCAAGGTGGCTGGGAGGAGAGGTCACCGCTGGCTGTATTTACCCGGGATGATTTTAGGGACTGGCAAGGTCCCGGGGCTGGCTGGGTTCCGGCTGGGTTCCAGCAGGCCCAGAGGAAAGGCACTGGGGGAGGGAAGGCATGGTGCAGCCCCGTGAGCACACCCTCCCCGCCCCCCACCCCCCAAACCCCTGCCCCTCTTCGCCCTCATGTAGCCCAGATTCTAGCTCGCAGGTGCCTTGCCACCAAAAAGTGGAGCTGCTGTGATTCAGGGGCCATCAGCTCTGCCTCCTTCTCTAAAGCCTTCGTTTCCCTTCTGCCCCTTTTTGACTTCCCCCTCCGCCCTTACTACTCATTAGTGCCCTGTCGGGGGGCGCTGGCCCCTGTGGTCGGGTGGGACCCTGTGTCCAGCCTGGCTGGGAGCTGGGAGTGGAGGCAGTGGGTCACTCCCAGGCCACGCTCCAGGCTCTCTCTGAAGACCTGGCTTGAGACGGTGGCTGCCCCGTGGGTACCTGTCATCGTTGGAGCCTTTCTGCCGACTTACAGCGAGCACGTCACGGGAGACAGAGGTGCATCGCGTGGCTTTAAGTCCCATTCCACAGATGCTGTTGCCATGAGTGGCCTAGCCTCTCCGAGTGACACAGCCCCTCCACGGAGAGGGGACACAGGCTTCTTGGGGTGGGCGGGTTTGAAAGAGGGGCCAGGAGAACCCCTGGGATGCCCTGCCTCCTCTGTGAGGGGAACCCCCTCCATGGCCACCTAAGATGTAGGCGCCTCCTCAGAGGCAGGACACACCCACCTCCAGTTCTCGCCATGGTCCACGCCCTCCATAAAGACAGGCACGGCCAGTGGAAGCGGTGGAGGTGGGGGAGACACCATGGTAGGCCCTGGAGAAGGAGAAAGGGGAAGAGGACGGGGTCTGGCCCCCTGGTGTGGAGGAAAACTACAGGCTCAGAGTGAATGAGTGTCTTGGTTGACGCTGGACCTGCTGCCCGGAGCACCCCTTCCTCGCAGCCCTGCCTCCCAAGCTGTCCTTGCAGACTGTCCTTCAGTCAGATGTCACTCCCTGGGTGAGCAGTGGGTCTCGCACGTTCCGTCAGTCACCTAACAAACAGCTACTGGGGGCTCCTCTGTGTGAATCTTAAGGATCTAAACCCACGCTGGCTGCACGTCTGCCCTTATGAGTCCCATCCAGTGGGGGAGAGAGACAAGTAAGGCTCAAAGTTGTGAGGTTTTAAGAGCTAAGATGGACAGTCCAGAGGTGATTACCACAGGGAAGGAGCCTTGTCCTCAGCCTGAGAAGTCAGGGAGGCCTTCCCAGGGGTGGTGAGACAGCAGCCACCAGGCAGCGTTAAGGGAGAGGCAGTCCAGGCTGAGGCACGAGGAGCAGAGGAGTGAAGGCGAGCGAGCGGAGCAGGCCCATCCCGGGAAGGCGAAGTGGCTGGGCAGGAACAGCACGGGGGGCTGTGGGCAAGCAGAGAGCTATCAGACTGACATGGAGAGGGCAGGACCCAGTCACCAAGGGCCCGGTAACCATGGCGATGGGGATGAGCACGGGCGAGCAAAGAGACGCTGCAGAGATTCAAGCAAAGGAAGACCTTGATCGGATTTGTAGGTGGTTGGGAGGACAAAGAAGTGATTTTGTGAGCTGGCCAGACAGGAAGAGACCTTTTTTGAGGGTTTAATTTGTGTGGTGTTGTGGTTATTTGTGTTAAGCAAAACTGCCCCCTAGCCCAGGTGATATGAAGGCAGGCCCTGGGACAGGGGACAGAAGGAGGGAGTAGGGCAGTGGGATAATAGAAATTTTTTTTAACGATTTGGGGCACTTGGTTTTTATTCTGGATGAGGGACCATGGAGCAATGAATGGGAGGAGTGGAATGGTGAAGAGAGAGATACCACAGGATATGAGGAGGCCGAGCTCAGAGAAGGCAGCGAGGAGGAGAGAGAAGGTGGCTAAGAGGTGAGAGAAAGGGCTAGGAGGTGAGAGAAGGGGCTAGGAGGAGAGAGATGGTGGCTAGGAATATCCTGGAGTGAGAATGGCCGAAGGGCTTCGGCAAATACGATATCCAATATTAAATTTTAAATAATGAGCAGCACCACACTTCAAGGTGAGTCCCCCAACCCCATTACTCGCCAATCCTCACCAGAAGTGACTTGCCAATCCTGACCAAAAGTGGGTCAGAGCGGAGACAACTATGGGGCATGAGGTCTAAAGAGGATCGGAGCAGTCGAGAGAAGGGAGAAATGGGGGTGTGAGGCGGTAGGGATAAAAGCAGGTCCCCCACAGAGGATCACTGGGGATACTGGGCAGGGGGAGGTGGATTTGCATCAGACAGGAAACAAGGCTGGAGCCACATTTCTTAAATGCAGTCAAGGAAATGATGCAGGGGGAGCTGCATAGCCACGGAGGCTCTAACACTGCTCTGAAGAAGAATATAAAGAGAAGATATTGTCTGTGTTCCCGCAGTATAGTACAGGAGATATATGTGTATGTCAGTTAACTTTACACGATGACCAAGCTGGAGGGGAGTAATTACTAAATATGTGAAGGACCCCAAGTTTAAAATTGTCTTTCTAGGCTTTGCAGACGCCGCCGCCCCGAAGCCGCCTGTGACCAGCCATGGGGAACCCCACCGTGTACTTCAACCTCACCGTCGACGGCGAGCCCTGGGACCGTGTCTCCTTCAAGCTGTTTGCAGACGAAGTTCCAAAGACGGCAGAAAACGTCCGTGCTCTGAGCACTGGGGAGAAAGGATTTGGTTACAAAGGTTCCTGCTTTCACAGAATTATTCCGGGATTTATGTGCCAGGGTGGTCACTTCACACGCCATCATGGCACAGGCGGCAAGTCCATCTACGGGGAGAAATTTGAGGATGAGAACTTCGTCCTGAAACATACAGGTCCTGGCATCTTGTCCATGGCAAACGCTGGACCGAACACAAACAGTTCCCAGTTTCTCATCTGCGCTGTCAAGACGGAGAGGTTGGGGGGCAGGCATGTGGCCTTCGGTCAGGTGAAAGACGGCATGGATATTGTGACAGCCATGGAGCGCTTTAGGTCCAGGAATGGCAAGACCAGCAAGAAGATCACCATTGCTGACTGTGGACAACGCTAATAGATTTGACTTGTGTTCTATCTTAAGCACCAGACCATTCCTTCTGTAGTTCAGGAGAGCACCCCTTCACCCCGATTTGCTTGGAAAGCGTGGTCCCAATACACCAAGGTTGCAGTTTTGAACCTCGATCAGGGCACATGCAAGAATCGATCAATGAACGCATACATAAGTGGAACAACAAACGCAGTGTTTCTCTCTGCCTCTGTCTTTGTCTCTGTCTTTCTCTCTCTCAATAATAAATAAAAATTTAAAATATATTTTTTGTTGGCTAAATGAGCAGTGTCAATGGTATATGGATGGCTAGAAAGATATACACAGGCATATGTCCATGTTTGCAAGAAAATAACATTAGAATATAATAGTTTTGGTTTAGAACTTTGGTCTTATCCTTCCCCAGCCACCTCCTCCCCATAACTAGAGGATTCTGTCACCTAATCAGATGAAGAAGTGAGTTGGTTCTGCCTTACGAACATTATTGCGTTTTCCTCAGAGGAACCTCAAGGTTAATTAGGGTACACTCTGTAACAAAGAGCCCTTGCCCCAAATGCAGTGGCTTGAAGAAGTTGACCACTCTCTCAAATAACCATCTCTATGTGAGAGACCTGGGTTGGCGGGCAGCTCTGCTCCATGCTATGATCAGGGATCCAGGTTCTTTCCATCTCGGTGCTGTTTCCCTTAGGTATTGCCTTGCAGGGTCAGAGCTGAGTTATGGGATTCCCATTTCCCTACTTGTCGGAAGGGAAAAGAAGGAAGCTCAGGTGCATACATTGACTCTTAACTGGAGTACGAGTTTCAAGTTGCCTTGTAAGCTGGGTAAGTTGGGCCATCTCCCAGGAGGTGCACACCCCATTGGCTCAGACCTCCGCACAGATGCACGCTGGTGGGAGAAGAGGAGGAACAAGAAGTGAGGTCCCTGGCTCAACAGCATCACCCACCTTCAATTCTGTTACCATGAAAAAAGCGAGGGTGGATTTTGGCCACTGGGCCCCTGAACCCTTCCGGAAGACTCTTGTGAAGGGCTCAAAAAGACAGAGTTGGACCCTCATGAGAACAGGCTGAGTCTAGTTCGTGTGCCCATCCTATATAATAAAGACCTAATATGGTAATTAGACTGGATGGCGGAACGACCTCCTGGAACGACCTTCTGGAACGACCCGTGGGCGGGGCCGCAGGGCTGCGAGGCAGCTGAGGCTGCGAGGGCTGAGCCCCTGGCACGAATTTCATGCATCGGGCCTCTAGTTTATTAATAAGTGTGTGTGTGAATGGCAGAATTTGGTCTCAGGCTTGCTTTCCTTATAACTTGCTTGATGGTGAGGCCGTGGAGGAGACCTGTTTCCGGCAAGGGAGGGGTAGACAGCGACAACCCCACAGGACCAGGGCCCCATCTCAGACCTGCCCTGTAACAACCTCTCCAGGTGATTCACGGAGAAGCACCGTCCTCCTGCACCTCTGCTCGGTCTTGACTTTGTCCTGGTGCACAGACAGACAGCTCTCCATTGATTTTATCACTGGAAGAGCCCAGCCAGCACAACGACAGTGTTTTTCAAATTGGGACCATTGGCCCACTAGTGAGAAGTGGCATCCTTTCAGCAGGTCGTGCCCAGCATGCAAAGAAAGAAAGGCAGAGGAGAAAAGACATAGTATCGGATAAAAACAGAAAGAGAGTGACTCACACTAAGGGTGAGTGTTGTTTTCAGCTATAGATGTGTGTGTGGGTATAGTTCACAGTCAGAAAACAAAACAGGTGTGAGCCCCGAGGATGTAGGAGGCGGAGTCTGTGGCAGGAAGTTCGCAGGCCAGGCAGCAACCCATCCTGGGTCTGAACACCTCCTCTGAGTGGTGTGGCTTTGGCCAATACTGAGCCTCTTTTCTCACATGCAAAACGGGCTAACTTCAACCTATGGGGTTATTGCACCGTCACCAGGACAGGGAAGGGAGTAAATCCCTGTGGGTCATTTCCTCCTCTTACCAGTATCCCTTCGCCCTTTAGGGCAGGAAAGTGGCTTGCCTGAGGCTTCACAGTTGAGACAAAAGCCAGCATTCCTCATTCCTGGGCCTCAGTTTCCCGCTATGAGGAAGGCACGTTTGCCTAGAAGGCCTGTAAGGGGCTCAGCCTTGGGGTCCGTGTCCAGAAGGCACGTGCACGAGGGGCTGGGGGGTGGAGGAGGCGAGGAGATGTGAAGTGGCCCTCAGTTTGCCTCGGACCCTGCAGACTCAGGTCTTGGACCAGGCAAGGTCAGGGGTAGTGCCCATTGCCAGGACAGGCTCCCCGCGCCCCGGGCGGGCGCCCCTCATCTCGCACCTCTGCCAGCGGGCGGTGCGGCAGCGCCACCGTGTGGCCGCGCGACATCAAAGCGCCGCCACTCGAGGGCTCCTGGGTCCATCACAGCCGAGCCCCGCCAGAGCCCGGCTGGGAGGGAGGGCGAGGAGGAGGGCACCTCGTTTAGCACCCCCACCCCAGCTCCCTTGCACATCCTCCCTCGCGGAGCTGTTTGCACCCTCAGGTACAGAGTGGACGGAGCAGGGGCGGTGCCCCCTCCCTGCGCTTGTAGGGCGGGCGGGCGGGCGCTGGTGCAGAGGGCACCTCGGGCAGGCATGGTCCCCTCACCCCTGAGCCCGACGGAGGGCACCTGGAGAAGGACGGGGTCCCGGCATCGCGGGCCAGCGCCCCGCTCCGTATCTCAGGGTTGGAGCGCACTGGTCCCGTAGAGCGGGTTCGCGGGTTCCAGTCTCGCTGGGCCCGCCCACACTTGCTCTCCTCCGTCCCTGGCGAGCACAGCGCCCTCTCCCGGTCCAGGTTCTAGGTTTACTCTCGGATCCCGCAGGGAAGGAGGGTGCCCGTGGGCGTGGTTAGAGGGGAAGGGCAGACAGGCAGCAGCAGCCTCCCGGGTCCCAGGTGGCACCTAGTCCCAGCCTGTGATTCCGAGCATCATCCAGGGGGCTCCGCCCCAGCCCAGCACCCCGACCAGGGAGTTTCCCGCGCTCTGCCTGTGAGCTCAGGAATGGTGCCAGAGGAGGAGGATTCCACGGCCCGTAGCACCTCTCATCACCATGGGAACGCTCCCCCCCCCCAGCCCCACTGTAAGCTCTTATTTACTGGGGCTCCCCTGGGTTGGTCATTGTGCTAACTTCCCCGAAGAAAGGAAGGAGTATGAGGCCAAGGAAAGACTAAATACTAGTAATTTGCCCAGGGTCACCCCGTTAATAAACAACAGCGGGGAAGGTTCAGGTGGGTCTGCCAGTCTCCCAAGCCCACCACCCTGAGAAGGGGACCCCTTTTGCTCTTCCACCCCCAGCCTTGGGGGTGTAGTGTCGGTGGGGGAGGCAAGGAGCCTGTTATGGAGCCAGGCCAGGGAAACCTGGGATTTGGGAAGAGAACTCACATCTGTTAGGAGGATGGGTCTCCCCTCGGCTCCCTGAGCCCCAGGCCCCCAGAGGAGCCCCCTGGCAGCTCCCTTCTCTGTGAAATGGGCACCCAGAGGGCGCCGCCACCTGCCCTGCCACACCTCCTTCCTTCCCACGGCTTCCCATCTGGACTCTTTCAACTCTCACACGCGAAGGCAAAGGGGGGGGGGGGCGGGTGTCCATTGAGAGCTGAGGTTAATCATCTGGCCTGTTGGGGGGTCTGGGGGCCACTCTTGGGGATAGTGATCGTGGTTAAACCCGGACTTGGTGCGCGTGGCTAAGAACAGCGATCTCCCTGACAGCGCCTGTCAGGTCTAAGCTGAGTCTGAATTAACAATTAGTGTTCATTCAGTTGTAAGTGGGATCAGCAGCTTCGCTGTCCATACAAAGAAATGGAGGCACAGAGGAGTTAAATATTTTGCCTGGAGTCACAAAGAGAGCGAGTCACAGAGTCAGGATTCAAACCCAACCTTCTCGGCTGCAGCAGCCCCCAGAGCCTCTCCAGGGCTTTCTGTCGCTGGAGAACAAAGCCCTGCCTTCGAGGAAAGCAGTCTGTGCAGCGTTCTCTCCAAGGCCTCCGTGTGAACAACCAGGAGAGTTTGTTCACATCATTCAAGAGAAAAAGAGCCTTAAAAATGAGTTCTCCCTTGTGCCTTTTGCTGAGAATTCTCTATGGGAGGACAACAGCTCTTTGTGCCTGAAGTGATATGTGCTTATCCTACACAGGGACCACAGCAAAATCCCTACTACACCTCCCAAACATTTCATCTTTAATTATTTTTAATTTTCTATTTTTAAAAAAATATATTTTATTGATTTTTTACAGAGAGGAAGGGAGAGGGAGAGTCAGAAACATCGATGAGAGAGAAGCATTGACCAGCTGCCTCCTGCACACCCCCCATTTGGGGATATGCCCGCAACCAAGGCACATGCCCCTGACCGGAATTGAACCGGGACCCTTCAGTCCACAGGCAGACGCTCCGTCCAGTGAGCCAAACCGGCTAGGGAAAATTTTCTATTTTTTATTGATTTCAGAGAGGAAGGGAAAGGGAGAGAAAAAGAGAGAAACATCAATGATGAGAAAGAATCATTGATCGGCTGCCTCCTGCATGCCCCCTACTAGGGATCGAGCCTGCAACCCAGGCATGTACCCTTGGCCAGAATTGAACTCAGGACCCTTCAGTCTGCAGGCCCACGCTCTATCCACTGAGCCAAACCAGCTAGGGCCACTTCATTCTTTTTATTCTGCATGAGTTATATTGGGGACTTGAGAAAAAAAATTCCCACTCTTTTACAGCTATTAAACCAACAGCAAATAAACTAAATGTTTGTGTATTTATGCGCACTATACCAGGGACATTTAGGGTGGGTGGCAGATTATAATTTCCAAAAGTGGCCACCCCAGTACATCCCATCCCATATGCTCTTAATATATAACTGTGACACTCCTCTTGAACCTGGGCAGACCTGAGCTGACCTCTGTGTCCCCTCTCCTTGAACTGGGGTGGACTCTTCGTGGCAGAAGTGATGGTCTGTGTTTTCCCAGGCTGGATGATAACATTGCTATGCTCTCTTGGGACACCTGCTCCTGGAAGTTGGCCACCATGCTGCGAGAGGCCACATGTAGTGCCCCTGCTGACAGCTCCAGCTGAGAGCCCCAGATGTGTGAGTGAGCGAGTGAGTCTCCAGATGAGTCTCGCTCCCAGCTTTCCAGCAACCCCAGCTGATACCACATGTACTGACCTTGCCAAGCTGTGCCCAAATCGAAGATTCATGAACAGAATAAGAGATCATTGTTGTTTTAAGCCACTAAATTTGGGAGGTTTGTTACACAGCAAGAGATAACAGGACCACACCTCTTCCCTACTGTGACCTGTTCTGCAGAGAAATCCTTTAGTGGTCGGCAAACTGTGGCTCGCGAGTCACATGCGGCTCTTTGGCCCCTTGAGTGTGGCTCTTCCTAAGCCTTAGGAGTACCCTAATTAAGTTAATAACAATGTACCTACCTATATAGTTTAAGTTTTAAAAATTTGGCTCTCAAAAGAAATTTCAATCGTTGTACTGTTGATATTTGGCTCTGTTGACAAATGAGTTTGCTGACCACTGCTTTAGGCCAAGCATGTCAAACTCAAAGGCTAGCACGGGCCAAATAAACAAGGTTTAAGTTTATGTGGCCGCAAATAAACAAAAGCTTCAATTTTCATTGAAACATAGGTTTATTTCGAATGAGACATGCTGAATACAATGAGTTACCATTAACATAAAATAATAGAGCATTTTAACAAAAATTAATATTTTTTTCTTGAACATTAACTTACCAGACACTGAATAACTGCACAAATTAATAAGCAGAACACCAATAAACCTATTTTTCTTGTTCTCCAAAGTGAAATATTTCCTGTTGTGCACACTGAACAAGTCAGTCCAAGACTAATGACGTGGCACTCGGCTGCTAAAATATTCGCTGCTGGTATTAGTGGAGAGAAATGGTGCGCCTGCGTGTAAGGCACATAAGAGAAATGAATGCAACACGATTATAGTAATCAGTTATTAGCAAATGTTGTAGTTTGTTATTAATAATTATGTATAACAGAATATTGTAAAAATTAAGTTACGAGCCCTAGCCGGTTAGGCTCATTGAGTAGAGTGTCGGCCTGCAGACTGAAGGTTCCCGGGTTCAATTCTGGCCAAGGGCACATGCCTGGGTTGCGGGCTCATGGGGCATGCAGGAGGCAGCCAATCAATGATTCTCTCTCATCATTGATGTTTCTCTCTCTCTCTCCCTCTCCCTTCCTCTCTGAAATCATTAAAAATATATTTTTAAAAAATTAAGTTACAAAATTTTTATCAAAACGTTTCTTACATTGTCTGGGCCACAAAGATATTCTTTGTGGGCCACATGCAGCTGGTGGGCGGCGAGTTTGACATACTTGCTTTAGGCCCATCACCTTATACCTATACCAGAAGGTTTCCCTAGGGAGACATCTAGAAGCAGCATGCCTGGGCCAAAGTATACACCTCAAAGCGAATACTGTGGAGCAGTGAAATGAACCAACTGTATCTACGTCTAAGCTTGCGGCCATCTTGAAAACAATGTCCAGTGAAACATGCACGTTGTGAAATGATACGGATGGTTTCATTTATGTAAATGTCTAAGGACACAGAACAATGCTATATTTTGTTTGTGAAACTATATGTGTACTAAACTTGAAAACATATGAGAGTGATACATATAAATGAGCTTTAGTACTATGTTTTATTTCTTAAAAAAACAGCTGAAGGTCTGAAGCAAATGCTACAATGTTGACATCTATTAAGTCTGGATGTGGGGCTAACAATATACAATTGTTATTGTAAATTTTCCTTTACATTTCTTATATATGCTATGTATTGATGTTATGGTATTTATAATTGTGTGACTCTTTCATTAATTGAAATGTGTAAAAAAAAATCTCAGTTCAAGATAAAATTATGATCACAGTGATTTTGTCCCTTATGATTTTCTGTTTTTATGATTATCTTTTTTCAAAAAGAGATAACAATAACCAAAGCTACTTTAAAAAGAAGACCCATGTAAAGCATTTGACACCATGCTTAGCATATAACGCCCCCAGGAATGACACTGTTATTGCCTTCACAAAAGCTGGTGAGGGTTGAATGGGACATGAGGTGTTAGAATGATTCTAACATGTCCCAAAAATCTGTGCACTCGGGGGGGGGGGGGGGGAGGTCTCTCAGCCAGGCCTGTGCCCTCTCGCAGTCTGGGACCCCTCGGGGGATGACAACCTGCTGGATTAGGGCTGCTCCCTGGGGGATTAGGCCTAAGATGGCAGTCAGACATCCCTCTGGCAGCACGGGGAGCAGGCCTAAGCTGCAGTCGGACATCCTTAGCGCTGCTGAGCAGGCGGGAGAGGCTCCCACCACCACCGCTGTACTGGCAATCGTCAACCTGGCCTGTGCTGAGCAGAGCTCCCCTGGTGGGAGCGCACTGACCACCAGGGGGCAGCTCTTGCATTGAGCATCTGCCCCCTGGTGGTCAGTGTGTGTCATAGTGACCAGTCATTCCCAGTTGTTCTGCTGTTAGGGTCAGTTTGCATATTACCCTTTTATTATATAGGATAGAGGCCTGGTGCATGGGTGGGGGCCGGCTGGTTTGCCCTGAAGGGTGTCCCAGATCAGGGTGGGGGTCCTGCTGGGGTGCCTGGCCAGCCTGGGTGAGGGGCTGAGGGCCGTTTTCAGGATGGCCACACCCCCTTCAGGGAGGGGGGTCCCCGCTGGGGTGCCTGGCCAGCCTGGGTGAGGGGCTGATGGCTGTTTGCAGGCTGGCCAAGCCCCTCAGCAGGGACCCTCACCCCATGGGGGTGTGGCCACGCCCCCTGGCAACCCAGTTCCCAGTTCCTCCTTGAGCGGAGGCCACTGCTGGCTGGAGGCAGGTATCTGGGATTTATTTATCTTCTATAATTGAAACTTTGTAGCCTTGAGTGGAGCCCAGTTCCGGCCAGGGAAGACAGAAAGCTTGGCTTCCTCCATCGCTGGGTGCAACCCAAGCTTCCTGCTGGCTCCAGCTCCATGACCATCACCATCTTTGTGACAGAGTGACGGAGTGATGGTCAATTTGCATATCACTCTTTTATTAGATAGGATGTTTGATCACAAAACTGATTAAAGCAAGACCTTTGGCCTTGATTTGCTTATTATTCAATTGAGATACCACACCCTTCCCACCACACACCCTTTATCCTGACCATGATCCAGGGCTCTCACTTTAAGAAACAGCCAGCACCCCTTTAGCTTCCCTGCCTTTACCCTAGGTAGTCTCTATGCCTGGAACAATAATCCCAGAGATGTAGTTTCAGGAATCATCCTAACACCTCATGTCCCATTCAACCCTCACCAGCTTTTGTGAAGGCAATAACAGTGCCATTCCTGGGGGCGTTATATGCTAAGCATGGTGTCAAATGCTTTACATGGGTCTTCTTTTTAAAGTAGCTTTGGTTATTGTTATCTTTTTTTGAAGACAATAGAATTTCCTTTAAGCCTTCGTTACCATTGTTGTTATTCCAAGGCCCGACCTGCTCAGAGTTCACACCGTGGCCATTAGAGTCCGGCCTCCGGTGAGGGTGCTGTTTTTATTCTCAGATAAACAGGTTCTGGGAGTGTTTCTCTCCCTGCCTGCCTGATGAATTATTCAGCCTCTGGATGCCCTGGAGTATCACCCGTTGGGAAGCTCTCCTCTGGCTGGTCCCTCCCTAGAGCCGTCCACCCCAGTCCATCCTGGAAGGCTGTTTCCATCCAGCCCTCTCCTTGCTGCTCGTCGGTGAGCTCCTCAAATGCAGAGGCTGGCCTATGCACATCTGTATTCTCAGCACCTAGGGCGGCACCTGATGCGTTATGGGCACCTCATCTTTCCAGAAATGAATATTGATTAGCACCTGCCTTGCCCTTTCCCTGAGCTACACATATGCCCATTAACTCTGCTGAGCATCTCATCTCACCTGTGTGCACAGGGCACAGTTTGTGCAAAATAGCTCACTGCCATCCTAGTTATTTCTCTAAAACAAACAAACAAACAAAAAGAAATCCCTGCCCATCTGAAGCCCAGCCCAAAGGACTGCCCAACCGGGGAACTGAAATTCACAGATAGATCCCTGAACACTCCCCAAGAAGAAGAATAGAGCAAGAGTGGACAGTTAGCATGTCCCCGGTTCTGTGCTAGGTCACAGACACAGATCTAACTTTTGGAAATAAAATGAACTGTGGCTTTTCCTTGTTCTGTAAGCGGTGTGTTCTGTTTTCTATGTTAGTGACGGCCCAAATCGGAATTCGCAGGGGAACGTTTGAGGGAGAAGAGAGGATGTCTTCACTCAAAACTGTGCCTTATTATCTTCTCCGGTGAGAAGATGCCCAGCCAGGCGGCTGCTCTGAGCCGTGGGTGGCATTTGTCAGCTCAGGTGGCATTTGTCATCTCCCGGGGGCATGTGTGGCAGTGCCATTTAGTGATGCCATCATGCCATGCTTGTCAATATCTCTTTTCAAACTGCATCAGGGAGTGACAGGCAATCCTGTGTGGAATCATCTGCGTTGTGACATTAGATAACAACAAAGTCTCTGTTATCGACCTCGCTTTTCTCAGGAAGTTTTGAAAGAATGTTGGCATGGCACTGTGTCTTCTCTTTCGACACCACATTCACTTCCTTCACGTAAGCCCTCCTGTGGTGATGTGCACAGGAAGCTGGAGAGCCACAGAACAGCTGAGACCAGTGGCTCAGTGACCCTGGGGCTCTGGGCCTCCGCCTCTCCTCAGATCTGAGTGTGGTGTCACCCTCTTTTCAGTTGCTCAGCATCCTCACACACCAGGGAGTGTGATGGGAGACAGGCTGACGTTCACACCGGACAGTGTTGCTAGATGGCAGAGGTTAACTAGTAAACTGTGTTGAGCAAGTCTGTGCTCCATGACTACCATTTTACCTGGTTCTGTGAAACGTTCAAGGAAAATTCAAGGCTTGGTCTCCACCCTCAAAGAGGGTACTGCACAAGCAAAATAGAAACCTATGCAAAACTTACAGAACAGTTGAGTTCAGAGTATGTATTATGCCCATGTTCAAAAGCCCATGAGTAAAAATTAAGGTTTGGTCAAAATGAAAGAAAAAAGCAATTTCTCATTTTAACTCCATGTTCCCTTTTATAGAATAAAGGAAGACTCTGATGTGATTATCATGAAATGCAACTCTTTTTTAAAATATTAGAGGCTCGGTGCACAAAATTCGTGCATGGGGAGGGGGATTGTCCCTCAGCCCGGCCTGCACCCTCTCCAATCCAGGACCCCTCGGCGGATGTCCGGCAGTGAGACAACCCTCTTGCAATCCAGGACCACTGGCTACTAACCATTCAGCTGCCTGCCTCCTAATGTCCCCAACTACCCTCCCCTGCCAGCCTGATCACCCCCCTAACACCCTGCCAGCCTGATCTCACCCCTAACTGCTCTCCCCTGCCAGCCTGATCACCCCTAACTGCCTCTGCCTCGGCCCCACCACCATGGCTTTGTCCGGAAGGAAGTCGGACATCCGAAAGATGGCCGGTCAACCTGGTCTAATTAGCATCTTACCCTTTTATTAGCATAGATAGTTTTATTGATTTCAGAGAGCAAGGGAGAGGGGGAGAGAGATAGAAATATCAATGATGAGAGAGAATCATTGATTGGCTGCCTTCTGCATGTCCCACACTGGGGATCGAGTCTGCAACCTGGGCATGTGCCCTGACTGGGAATCAAACCATAACCTGGTTCATAGGTCAATGCTCAACCATGAGCCACGCCAGCCAGGCTGTGCAATTCATTCTTGAGCTAGGTTTGTGAAACTTTATTTACAAAAAATTTTTAGCGAAATGTCATAGATGAATTCATCTAGCCAAGTTAAATCATTCCCCGAGGGTGTCAATTATATTTCCTTTGAGGCTCTATATTATCATAAGGCTCAGATCTGGCTGCGGGGGCTCCCTGAGGAAAGGGAAAGAAGTAAATTGCTGAGCAAATAAACTCCATCTCAAACAAAGCCCTTTGGAGCAGATGAGTTGTGGAAGGTGCCTATGGTTTGCTCAATTAAAGTCCACCTTGGCCATTTTTCTTTTTCTTTATTTTTAATCTTGGCCATTTTATTTTTTTTCATATATTTTTATTGATTTCAGAGGGGAAGGGACAGGGAAAGAGACATAGAAACATCAATGATGAGAGAGTCATTGATTGGCTGCCTCCTGTACGATCCCCTCCCCCCTCACTGGGGATCGAGCTCGCAATCCAGGCATGTACCCTTGACCGGAATTGAACCTGTGACCCCAAGTCCACACGCTGATGCTCTATCCACTGAGCCAAACAGCTAGGGCTATCTTGGCCATTTTAGATGTCAAGAATTTCCCTCCCCTATTCCCCCCTTCACCTACTCAGTCTCTTGGTCCTGACTTACCAATTCCTGCTCCAGGCCACTCAGGTGAGAGTTACTCGGGGAGTTTGCTGCCGCCGCCACCTGTTAGGGTAACCCCGAGCTCCTCCGCTTCCCCTCACAGGGAAGTGGATCAGGCCCGGATGACAGTGTAATTATCGCAACCGTCAGAAACCTTCTCTGTGCCTTTAATCCACCTTGACAATCTGGTGGTTTGTCACTTCCAGGCCTTTAATTGGCTGCGTGATTGACAGAGTGTGGGGGGCTTTTATTTTAAGAATTGAGGAGAGCCTATGCTTTCAAAAGTAGCTCAGTTATCTGAAGCCAGAGACCTAGTTTGCACCCAACATGGGCTAGAATCTGATATTTGCAGTCAATCTGATTCCAGGTAACTAGCAAGAATGACAGGGAGCGAAAACCAAGCAACTTCCTGTGTTTATTTCCCTGTCACCGAATGTGTCCTCAGCCCTGGGGTGACCTGACACCCCCTTGCAATAGCATTATGAAAAAGACTGCGATGGTCTGACTGTGTCCTCTCAGGATTCATGCTTTGGTTGCAAGGGACAGAAATCTAATTGTTATTTCGTTGTTTGTGTAATTCAGAAGTCCAAGGAGTTGAGTTAATTGAAGTCATGGCTGGATTTGGACAGGACTTTGTCATTCTATTTCCAACTGTCAGTTCTGCCTTCCTTCTGGGAGGTTCTTCTCTTCATGGGGTGGGAAGGATGGCCCTGCCAGTGCCGGCCTTCCCAGACCCTAATGGTCCACTCTCCCAGAGAAGAGCACACCTTTCTCTCAGGATCATATTAGCATAGCATTCAGGGAAGGCTCTGATTGGTCCTGCCTGGGTCATGCCCCTTGCCTTGGATCAATCACTGGAAGCAGGAGAATGGCATTCTATAATTGGCCAGGAACTGGTCATGTGACCAGGAGGAGGCAGGCCTGTGATTGGAAGTCCCATCAGAACCATATGAAATAGGGGACTGGCTTTCCCATGGACAGAGGTGTCTGGGCCAGAGCAAGCAAACAAAAATCCTCCACAGACGTTAGAATGGAAACTATTTCAAATCGAGTTGTCCTGGTAGGTCCCCTGTCTCCACTCTTCCCTCTGACAGCCTCGCCTGTAATGGCAGCCAGTGTGGAAAGCTAGTTCAGCCTCTGCATTTTCAGGGTTTGGTGCTGGCAAAAGGGGCCAGAAGAGAGTCTTGCCTCACGGGAGGATGGCAGTGGCTGGGGCTCCTGGGAAAGGAGCTGATAAACACAAGGAGGGAGCAGCGGCCCCACCGGCCGGCCCCTCACTGACCTGCCACTGCTTCCAGGCCTGCCTCCCCCATGCCCTGTGGTCCTTGGCAATTTGGCTGCACTGGCCCAGCCGCGGCGAGAATGTCTAATCCAAGGCTCTGGTATCCTGGTGGTTTTCTCCTATCGGCCTTTCCTGAGTTCCAAAGAGAACCTTTCCTCGCTGGGTTTCCTCCCCTATCCCTGCCCGGGGATTTAATGGGCTCTCTAAACTAGAGGAGGGAGGAACAAAACCTTTGGAAGCTTGTTTTCACGGGAAATTGGCCTTTATTTATCGCTGCCTGCTGCAGATATAGACTTTAAAGAACATCGAGTCCTTGGTCATTGAAAGCTTCTTATCTGTGTTTTACGGTTTCTGGTAGAAAGACTGTTAGAAGTTGTCTGGTCCATTTCCCCCACTTCAGACTGAAGTCCCTGCCAGATCATCAAGAGGCCATTGAAATTTCAGCTTAAATCCCTTCCAGGATGGGGAGCTCATGCTTCGGTCTGCTGGTTCTGTCGCTGAACATCTCCGGTAGTTACAATGCTCTTTCTTCTTTATTTGGAGGACACCTCGGCTCGTCTTGCCGAAGTCTGACAAACAGATTTGTCTCACCTTCTTCCACAGCCATTTAAACATTGGAAGACTGCTTTGAGGTTCCCTTTCCTCTCTCTTAGCTCATATTTATTGAACACTTACTTTGTCTAGTGCTGTGCTAACTGCTTGATATGCATATGCTGCTCACTGTCCACCCTTGAGACAGCCTGTGGCATAGGCAGCATTATTGTGCCCCTTTTGTAAGTGAGGAAACTGAGGCACAGGAAACTGAGGCCAGGCTTGTCAGACTGGCCTGATGCCAGAGCTCATATTATAATCTCAGGTGTTCCCCAATGTTTTAAAAACAAAATAAATGACATCAATTCAATATGCTGAGTAACCTATTATCGTTCACGATGGTTTTTTAAATCTCCAGCAGGCCTTGAGGAGGAGGACAAACTTTATTTACGAGCAGAGGGGAGGCAAGGGGATAAGGAGGCAAAACCCAGCTGGAGCCCTCCTGGCACCCGGGACTCTACTGCTTGGGCGAAGCTGAATTGCAAGGGCCTAGGACAGTGATGGCGAACCTTCTGAGCTCGGTGTGTCAGCATTTTGAAAAACCCTAACTTAACTCTGGTGCCGTGTCACATATAGAAATTTTTTGATCTTTGCAACCATAGTAAAATAAAGACTTATATTTTTGATATTTATTCTATATCTTTAAATGCCATTTAACAAAGAAAAATCAACCCAAAAAAATGAGTGTCATAGGTTCGCCATCACTGGCCTAGGAAGAAGTCATTGTCATACAAAGATCATGGAGGCTCAGGAGGCCTGGATTTTAATCTGGGCCATGCTAAAGTACCACACCTTGGTTTCACCATCTGAGAAAGGAAGATATCTTTCCTGTCCTTTCACATTCCAGAAAAGTTATAAGAAACGGATCAGCTAATACAAGATGGGTTTTGAACCCCTTGGGGGGAAAAAGTGGTAACAGAAAAATCCAACTTTGCTTTTAGATAATGAGTCCACACTGGCCAGTTTCTGATGGCAGCATCAATTTCTCCCAAGACCTGCAAGGAGCCAGCCAGAAACCTGTGGCATGATGAGTCCATTTTAGGATGCAGACTGTAAGCTGCTCCTCTCCCATGACGCAGTGATGGTGATGGGCTGAAGGGAAGGATCATTGTGTCTAATGAAAACACCCCCTTCTCTCTATATTTGTGTAAATAAATGCGTCTTGCGCTTAATGGCTTCTTTGAGGATTCTCTGACAGTCAATTTGAGGACAGTTTGTGACTTAATCTATGTGGCTGGAACACTTAATGTCTAGGCTCATTACTCTATTTGTTCTCTCTCCTCCCACTGGGCAAATTTAGCTTGCCTTAATCTCACCACTCAGAATAGGGTGCACACAGATTAATCTTTCCCAGGCGTTCCTTTCATCCTGGTATTCCAGTGGTTTCTTACCTGCAGGATAAAGTATAACCCCACTAAAATATACAGTCCACAAGAATGTCTTATGTTGTATCCACAGCTCCTAAAACAGTGCCTAGTACATTGTAGGCACTGAGTATATATTCTTTTAATAAATAAGCAAGGTGCTTAGGGTGAGGCAAGGAGGAAGGAATGAAGAGAAAGAAAAGGTGTGCATCAAAACTCACAGTGATAAAGATGTGCAGGTTCTCTAGACTGATTCACTACCCTATAACTTTGGGCAAGTTATTTGTATTAAGTAACATTATCAGTTTAGCTGTTCTACAAAAGGCTACAATAGTAACAACTTAAACAATACAATCATTTGTTATTCTTACTTAGAAGTCCAAGGTGGTCTGGGGCTGGTGTGATAGCTCCATAATCATGAGGGACCCAGGCTCCTTCCATCTTGTTGCTCTGCCATCTTTAAACGGGGCTTCCAACTTGTGGCCCCCAAAAAGTGCTCTGCTTCCTCTAATGTCTACATTTCAGACAGCAAAGAGGAGGAATGAGGAAGAAGAGGGCCAGACCCTTCCTTCAAGGGCTGGACTCAGAAGTTACACTCATCACCCCTATTCATATTCCATTGGGTATAACTTAGTCATATGGACACACTTGAGTGCAAAGGAGTCTGGTAAATTGGTTTTTAGCTGGGTCCCACATAAGGCATTCTATCATTATAGAAGGGAGAAATGCATGAATAGCAATCTCTGAGATATATATATATCACCACCACTCTACTCCTAGTCCTCAACACTGTTCAGTTTCCTCTTTTGTAAAACATGTGCCTCACTGTGTTACAATCAAATGAGATGAGTTATGTGGAAGTATCTCATAAGCTCCAAAGTTCTAGTTATACAGAAGTTACTAATTGTGAATAAAGAATGCCAACAAAGGGCCTTTGGAATCATAGAACAAGGGAGATTCATTTTAGCTGAAATGATAGAGGAGTTTATGGATCAGGTAGTTTTTAAAGCTGAGCACTGAAATATTGATTGGCATTTATTAAGGAGGGAAATAAAGCCGGGGGAGCATGGAAAGTATTCCGAGTGAAGGAGAAGTGAGGTCAAAGGTAATAAGGTGGGAATTTGCATGCATGTTTGAGACTCTATGTGAGGTACAGTCAGAGGAAGTACAAGGGCAAGAGGAGGAAGCTAGACCACAGTAGGCATGCACAGGAGTTGGCGTTAGATGGGAAGTGGGAAGCCAGCGTTAGTCTCTGAGTAGGGGAAGGACATAATCTTCTCCACAGCAGTGCTTGTGGTCTGGAGGAACATGGCCTTGGCAACCTGGAGGCCATTGAGGAGGCTCTTCTGAGAGTCTCAGTAAGATGGTCAAAGGCCTGAACTGGAGCTGTGAGAACGGGAAGATAAGGATGGATTCAGGAACTGTTGCCCAGGTAGAATCACCAGGCTCAGCAGCAAATCAGACAGAGAGAAGAGTAGGTACTGACGGGGAGTTTTGCCGGGTACCGTTGACTAGAAGGGAGACTCAAGAAAGAAGGGCAAATTCAGGAGGAGGAATGTAATTTTGGGGTGTCCAGTGTTGGTCTGAGCACCTCCCAGCTATGGGGAATTTGAGATCTGCTAATAAAAGGGATGACAAAGAACTAAAGAATTTACCAAAATGATAAAGATGCTTTATCAACCACACTGTTGCCTCTTAGAGTATGATCTAATGTCTGACAGCTCAAGCAGCGCAATTAAAATTCAGTCTCGGGGAGTAACTCCCTTCCCTTCTGCAGCCTGAGCTTTTGTCCCTCACTCTTTATGGCCACGTGAGGCTGGGCGGTGTCCTTGCTTGATACGTGGAGGACAGTGACGAGCCCTGCAGGGTTACGAGTGCATCTCAGCAGAGGCTGGGGAAACATTTGTTTTCCTCCCAAACATCCTCCTTTGGTCTGAAGACATTCAGACTTTGATCCTCAGTCGGGCTGTGAGAAAACCTTTCTGATTCTTGTTCCTAGTGGCAGGTTAAAAACATCATCTTGAGCTGAATTGTGGATCAAAAATGTAAACAGGGAAGCAAGATTTTGAGGTTTCTTTCCTTTCAAAATTTTCCATCATTGCCATACAATTGATTATGCAAAAAAGTGCAAACTGTTTTTGTTTAAACATCACCTTGAGAGTTCTCCTGAACATTGGAAGGTCCCAGATGGACGTGGAGCCTGGAGATACCTCCTCAGCCCCTCCATGGTAATTGGCTGCATCATTTCACCCTGCCAAACTCACAGGGACTGTCACTTAAGTCTGGCTAATTCATCTCATCTTGTAGATTTGACCTTGAGCATCCTGAGCTGGGAGGCAGAATTTAGCAACCACTCTTGCTATTATGATGATGATTTCCCAATATATTTGGACATCCATGCGGTGTCCAAGGGCTAACAACAGTGTATATTCATTGTCCAAAAAAAACAAAAGTAATTAAAATGTAACTAAAATCTTCTATTGGCATCTCTTAACAGAGCACCAAAGATTGAACTCAATTATAATCTATCACAATACTTCGTATGCTCTCTCCCTACTCCCAATATTCCCATGTGGCTTTTCTGTCACTCTCTCCCCAGCATCTCTTTGCATCTCATTACGGAATTCATCTGGCCTCTCTTTCAACAAGGAAAGTACTTCCGTTCTAGGGAGGCAGTGAGCAAATTCTGGGATTAATACGTCAGTAGAGGAGAAGAGATCTGGGAACGATCACACTTGAATAATTTTTCCTGCCACTTATATATCGTGCAATTCATTATTTATATTATTAATGTAAAATGAATAACAATAGCCAACATTTATAGTGCCTTGTCATTTCCAAAGTGCTTCTATATCCATAACTCCTTTAATGCTCACAACAGGAAAAGGATAATTATCACCCCGGTTTTACAGATGAGGAAACTGGGGTTCAGAAAAATGAAACAAACTTTCCCAAGTCATGAAGTTGACAAAGAGAACCGTGATTCCAGTCCGGGTTTTATGGCTCTGAGAGCCTCTGTGACACCCTCAAGGGTCCTCATTGTCCCCCCTTCTCCCACTGGATCTGGCTTCAGAAGCTCTGTTTCTCAGAGGGCCCGGGAGTTCTGTCCACCTTCTGGCTGGGCTGCAGGGCTGGGACGGGGCTGAGGCAGGTGAGGTGCCCACGACACATAGTTAAAGGAGGTGCTTGCTCATGTTCAGGATTGTGCAAGTGCACGGTCCTCACACTTTGCACCCTTGACCTCTCACTTGCCTCACTGTAGTGACACTGCTACTGGGCTCCTCCAGGAAGAAGAAACAAACCCCAGCCCCACCACCCTCCTCCACAACAAGCACAACCTACCTTTTAAAACAGAGAATGAGAGGAGAGCAGCACCTTGTCAACCGCCACAAGCAGACAGGAGGCTACGGTCACAGTCATGGGCTTTCGGCAGCTGCAGGACACTGAGGAAGGGAAAGCAGGTATGGCTGACTTCATTGAACACAGAATAGATGTTTGTGGTGCCATCTAAAATATTTAACAAAATGTGGGAGCTCATTGGTGGCTGTGATTGTGTGATTGTGTGTGTGTGTGTGTGTGTGTGTATGTCAGTACTTTGCAAAGGTACATGATTCATGTTCCTAATCTCCCTGAGGCAGGGGACCGATTTCAGGCTCAGTGTTCAAAAACTGAGACAGACTGTGGCTACTGCTAATGCTTTTAAAAGAAGACTAGAGGCCCGATGCACGAAATACGTGCAAGGGGCTCAGCCCTCGCAGCCAGGCTTCGTCCAGAAGGTTGTCCAGCTGTCCGGTCTAATGAGCATATTACACTTTTATTATTATAGATAACAGCCTCCCCGTCCGCCCTCCATTTTTCTTTCCTTTCTCTTTTTTTGCATGTGACCTGGCCACCGTGGCCTAAGCCAGTGTTCCCCTCTTCATCTGATGGTAGAGAAGGTGGAGAAATACTGCCTCGGACAAGAATAAGGCCCGCAGTGTAGCAATGCCTCTGACTCAGGGTGAGAGGTGAGTTTAAAGCTCTTAATCCCAAGGTGTGAGGCCAGGTAACAGACCTATTGTTTACAAATATACTTTGCGTGATGGAGTGGGAAAACCCTGGTTTCTAGGCTGATTCTGACAATATTGGGTAATCTTAAGCCAATTTCTGGACCTCCATTACCCCAATTATAAAAAATGAGAGCCTTGGTTTGGAGTAGAGATGGCCAGTAGACATTTAATAGCCTTGGACTTCTCCTTGACGCGCTGTGCCAGGCAGCTATTATTGATCAGTGTAGAGCCGCATGTGAATTAACAACATGGTGTGCTGGTAACAACTGGCTCTCTGTGGAAAAAAGCCATGTGTGTCACGTTTGCCCATTTCTATGGTGTAAATACTCCCCCTGTGGCCGATTTCAGCCCTCCATGGTGAAGTCACTGAGCACACCCTTGGGAAGAGATGGGCATGATCGGCTTTCTTCAGCTCCAGCACATCATTGCTTCTTGGCCATTTCCCATCTGGTTTAGATGAGCTCCAACGTGGTGTTCATTTCCAATCGTCTATAATTCTGAATCAAACTTTGGTCTGTAGCAACTCTTGGAAATTGGTGCTCCCTAAAGTCACTGCCTTTTGAGTTCCCCCAAAAGTAGATTTGTGTGAGGAGTGTTTTGAGGCAGTGAGAGTCCGGGGAGCAGAAGTGAAGAATGGGAGGATGAAAAACAGGGAGGAGGAAGAAGCAAAGCTAGGATGCGTTAAAGGTGACTGGCTGCCCCATCCCACCGGACTGCCTGAGAAGTCACAGGAAATGCATCTCTGAGATTAGCTGGAAGGAGAAAGAGGATGCCTATGTCCATTTGCCTCCCCCACGATGGGTCAAATGCTGGGCTGTGGGCTTTAACTCTCCTATGCTTCCAGGCTGTGCTTGCAAGGACCCAAGGCCAACAGGAAAGCCACAGGGCAGGAAGTAGGAGGCACAGGCTTGAGTGACAGGTTGTGAGGTGGCCCCTGTACAGAGCTGGCTGGAGTCTGTGAAGAGCTAGTCACCTAGTGGTGTTGGAATGAGACCAGTAAGCAGGAGGATCTGAGGCAGAGAGCCTAGAGGGTGTCTGACACACCCTCATGGAAAGATAGTCAGGGGCTCTTTAGTTACTTCAACTTGTCCCTGGTACTCTGACCTATATGACAGTGCTCCCCCCTTCCCCCCCAACCCCCCAGCCTGCATTCAAATGCCGGCTCTGCTGCTAACCAGCTCCATGACCTTGGGAAAATCACTTAATTTCTCTGCGCTTCCATTTTCCCATCTGTAACTTACATTTTCTCATCTGTAAATTTGACACACAAAAGCACCTAGCCCAGTGGATTGTTGGGAGGATTAAATGAGTTACTACCAGTAAAGTGCTTTAAGACTGTTCTTGACACATAGTAAGTGCTCAGTTAAAGTTAGCGTTTATTAGTGTTTCATATATTTGGAAGAAATTTTTGCAAGACCTATTTGCCAGTACCTGTGGCAAGTTGTATTTTCGAAAAATGGTCATCACAGTATTTCTGGGCCCATGCTTTTCAGATCATGCCACTCTACCCACTGAGTGATAGAGTCTATGTCCCTTTCTTTGAATCTGGGCAGGGACTTGTTCTGACTAATGGAGTATGGCAGAAATGATGGCGGATGTCTTCTGAGCTAGGTCATAAGAAGGATACAACTTTTGTCTTGTCTGTCTCTCTGTCTCTGTCTTTCTCAATAGTTGCCCTGGCAACCCAGCCACCATGTTGTGAGGAAGTGCAGGCCACTTGAAGAAGCCATGTCTAGGTGTTCCAGCCAATCATTCATACTGGGGTCTCTGCCAACAGCCAGCACCAACCTCTGGCCATGTGAGTAGACAAACACTCAGATGATTCCAGCCACCATCCAGCTGAGACCTCAGACATCGTGGATTAGGGACAAACTGTTCCATTGTGCCCTGCTGGAATTCTTGACCTCACCCCACTCCACCCAAATGCGAGATAATACACGTTGTTGTCTTAAACCATTAATTTTTGCAGTAATTAGTTTCACAGCAACACATAACTACTAACCCATCACATTTTCATCCTAGTCCCGTTTTAGCCTTTGTTTTCCAGATGGAAGAGTCCTCACTTGTGAAATCTGTCTTCATACAGGTTAGTACCCCACCCTGGAATTCTGGTGTCACGTGGCTTGACTTGTGAGGCAAGACTAGTTCTAGCAGAGTCCTGAGGACCATGACAGGGTACATGAGGCCTGTGGGAGCACTCCCATGTTTGCGGCAGAAGCATGGAGTGGATGGGGGTCTTGGAAAGGAGAAAGAGAAGAAATGGAGGAGGAGAAAGGAGCTAGAAAGAGAGGAAGAGGGGGCAGGTAATAGAGGAGAGGGGCATATGGCTGAGGAGGCTGATGGTCCACACCAGCTGGCCTCCGATTGCCCAGTTGTCTTGCTGAATCACTTCCAGGGATGTCCTGAATGACCCTTTCTCTGCAGGGAACTGATGAGTCAGACACACAGCCAGACAGAGCGTGGGAGAGTGTCTGCCTTCCCGCCTCAGGCTGGCACTGGGGATGCCAGCTGGCATTGTTCGGTCTTACTGATTGAACCACCACTTCATGTCAGGCCCTGCGCTCGGCTCTGGGACTATGAGGTGCTCTAAGTCCCTGCCCTCAAGGAGTCAGAGTTCAGTCACTGCTCAGTGTTTCTTCTCAGGGAGACCTCAGCTAACATGCAGGTGGAAGTTCTGGAACACTAAGGGAGAAGGGCATAGGAAGAAGGAATCTGACTGCATGGATTTATTTCAAACAAAAGTTCTGCCTTTTATTTTGAAAGCACTTGGCTGATGTTAATTAACCAGCTGGGATTGATTTGACAGTTGACTCTGGGGACTTTGGTACAGGAAATGAAAACAAATATTTTCAAATTGAGTATCTTTTAAGTGTGATGATTGCTCTTTAGTTAGATACTTTTGAAGAGACTGAAAACCACTCAATTGGTTTGACTAAAAAGGGAGTTTATTGGGAGTTGTAACTGAGCAGTCCAGCTCTAGATGCAGACCCAGGTAGATTTCATGTTCAGGCACATTCACGGAGACTTGGTTTTTCTCCATCTAGCACGTTGGCTTTACCCTCATGTTCCCCAAGATGGTTCTAACTTCTCCAAGCTCTTCCCTCCCAGTGGCAAGATGGCTGACCAGCTCTGAAGCCTTCTTTTATCGGAAAGAAGAAAATGACCTCCAGCCCCTCATGCTCTCAGAGTCACCCTCCCCTAGCCCAGCATGCCACGCAGAAGTCTGTGGTTGAGTTGTGTGCCCAAGTCTGAAACCATCCCTGTGGCTGGGGTAGGACCGATTGACCAGCTCAGGCCTGCATCATGAGCCCAACCATAAAGGTGGGGAGACCAACCAAACTACATGGACTTAGAGTTAGGGAGGTTTGGATCTCCACCCCAAAACTGGGGACTTTTATCTGAAAGAAAGGAATGAGTGCTGGGCAATGAAATAAATAGCCCAGAGACAGAGGCAATGGGACCTTTCAGGGGCGGAAGGCAGCTCAACACATGAGGGGACTCAGGCCAACATGGTCTTGGAGTCAAATTCAATTTGGCCTCTACTACTGTGCAGAGAGGCTTACTGGTCACACAAATATATAAATATATATATATATATATCTTTCCCTTTCCATTGTAGAGTGTTTGTGATGGTCATGAGGTGTATTACTCATATCTTTAAATAAAAATGGCCAGTTAGCTACAGGGAGTGCAATTAGTTCTGGAGCTAAAGTGATGCTCCTCCAGGGCATCTCCCAGCCAATGAGCTGGGGGAGGGGTACTAGAGCTGGCCATGCCCCATGTAGGACTCCTCTAGTGGGCAGTCTTTGTTCCGGATCTCCCTGTCAAGCTGGCTGTGACTTTGTCAGATCTGCTTTGCAGTCTGAGGCTTGATCCCTGAATCACTGTGTGGAAGACCTCCCGCTGAGGTCCTCCCATACGCCAGGGGAGAAGGGCGCTCTTTGGAGCCCCTTTTATAAGGGCACTAATCCCACTCAGGAGGGCTCCACCTCCATGACCTAATCACTTCCCAAAGGCCCCACCTCCAAATACCGCCACCTGGAGATTAGGTTTCAACATATGAATGTTGGGGGGACACAAACATTCCGTCTACAGCAGCTGAGCGATTGCCAATAACAAATGTTTTAAATAATGTTTTCATAGAAATGGGACACATAAATGGAAAGGTGCACCAAACATAAGTGCGCAAGATCAATGAATTATTACAGAGCAAAACACCCCTGTGCTCACCATCCAGGCCAAGAAGAAACATGCTCTCCTCTTAGCTGTCCCCTGCCTCCCCCACCACACAACCCCTCTCAACATTCTTGATAAGGTTCACATTCGAAGTTTAAAAGAGGAAGCAGGTTTGTCCAACCCCTTTAGTCAAAGGTAGAGAGAAACTGCCTTTTAATGATTTTGTTTGTTGACTTTCAGCTTAAAGAGCAAGTTTTACCTTTAAGATGTTTTTTTTAAATCCCAGAACACTGTCAGGCATTGGATAAGGAAAAGGGGGAGGGGGAGAGAGAGAGTTAAATTCTGTTCTATCCTTGTTCAGGAGTCTGATCTTGATAAGCAAAGAATATAATTAAAATGGATTACAGACTACCAAACACAAACAAGAACAACATGATTGCAGCTTGTGCAAGCCAGTAATTAAAGCTTTAAAAGAGGAAAAAGTCACCATCACTTAAAATGTTTATTTGTCAAGGTTAGTAACAAATATTGACATGAGGGCTTTTTTTCCCCTTTTCTTTTCTTCTTAGCATTGGGCTCTCAGCAATTAGTGCGTATTCCAAAATCAATATGGCCTCAGGTCTGAAGCAGCAAGATCCATACATTTTAAAATTAGTTGGCGTAATAGCCGACTGGCTCCATAAAGCAGGCCCGCTGGTAGCATCATTCGATTAAGTGCTCGTTAGAAGACAGAGAGAAGCATGTCAGGAGCGGCATCGCCTTAAATTGGTTTCATCTCAAAGAGGTTCTGATGATGACCATTAGGCAGAGACTTCTTAATGGCAAAGGAGTTTATAGTTTATCTTTGCCAGTGAAAGCATTTAACCCGTAAAATGGAACGGTTCTTAAAAATATACTGCAGTGATGAAAAGCCTGGGCACTGGGACCAGATGGCCTGGATCCAAATCATTTCTAACTATGTGACTTCGGGTAAGTTGTTCACCTTCTCTGTCTCTCGGTTTCCTCATTTGTAAAATGACAATAATAATAATCATATCTACCTTATAAGGTACTGTAAACAGTAAGTGAGATAATATATGCAAAGGTCCTGGCATGCAGTCTTAGCTGTGGAATTAGTCAGGGTAGGCTAGGTATGATGCAGTAACACACGAGTCCCCGAATCCCAGTGGCTTTACTCAATGAAGATCATCGCTCACTCAAGCTATGTCCCCACCATGGGTCATGGCGGGAAGGGAGAGAAAAGAGCTTTGTCGTACGTAGCCACTAAGGGACCCACCACTCCATAACTACACCAAGTAGGAGAAGACAGACAGTAGAAACCCACCCAGAAGAGACACACATGATTTATAACATGTCTCACTATTCAGAATCAGTCTACTGAGTTCCTAGGAGCCTGGAAATGGCATGGGCAGGTAGAATGTTTAGTGAGTCTCTGCCAAATATATTGTTATCGTCCTCATTGTTGACAGTATAGGTTCCACCAGAATTTTACTGTATGAAATTTGGAGAATACAGTTTAACCTGACATAGGACTGAATCCCCAGATAATTCATTCATTCGACAGCTATTTGTTGATAACTATGATGTGGTTTTAGGTGTGAGACAAAGGGATGAATTTGACCAGATAAGGACCCTTGTCCCATGAACCTTCAAGTACAAAAATGACTCAACCCAAGTACATAAATCGGATCATATCTAATAGTATTAGGTTCTGGCACTGGGGTAAGTGGTTGATGGGGTGGGGGCAGTGGTACTTATGCTGAGACCTAAAGGACAAGAAGGACCCAGTCAGAAGGATGCCTAGAGTAAGAGCTTTCCAGGCTGAGGGAAATCCGTAGGTTCCAAGAGTTGTAAACAAGGTCAGTGTGGCTGGAGGACCGAGCCAGGCAGAGGTGACAGGAGGGGAGATGACAGAGGAAGTGGGAGCCAACTGTTCACAGACCTGGAGGCTGGTTCTCACACAAGCGACTTGCCCATCCAACCAGTAAGACACCGGTGGGACTCACATGCCTGTAAGTTTGAGCCTATATAAGGTTATAAATAAGCTCCCGTCTCCAGGGCTGGAATGAGGATGAATGAGGTTTAAAGCCTTTAAGGTCTTGCCAAGCAGGGGTCAGGCAAGCAGGAGCGTCTATGAATCACGGAACAGATTGTGTTTGTCACGGGTGATATCTTTGGAGCATCAGGGCAAAGGGCAGCAGCCTGGTTCTGTCTTGAGACGAGAATGCTGAGATGTGGTGGCCGAAGCCCAGAGTCATTAGATGTGCAGAGGGAGGGTGCTGACCGGGCCTCCCAGGGCTGCCGGTCAGGCCAAGGCCAGGCCAGAAGGTGGATTCAGGTCAGGAGAGAAGGAAGTGAGCTGCATTCATCACTTCCACAAGATCACCGATAGCTCAGGCTCTTTCAGACATCCTCAGGGTCTTCTGCCTTTGCCTTTAGGCTTGCTTCCTCGGGCTCGCCAGGGGGCGGCCACAGTTCCAGGCATGGCGTGTAGATACGGCAATGTCTGGCAAAAGAAACACTTTTTCTCCTTTCTTCACATTTTACGGGGGAGGAAAACCCTAGAAGCCTCCAGCAGTCTGCTCCTTGGGTCTCATTGGCTAACATGGGGATCACCTGTTCTAGCTGCAGGAGAGCCTCAGGAGGCAGGTTTCTTGCACTTTCAGCCTTTACAATAGCAGGCAGCCGTGCAGCCAAAAAGCAGGGAGGGGGGGCGGGTTGGGTCAGGGCTCTGGGGGAGGCCACAGAGAGGTCTATGAAGGGACCCTATCATGGGTTTGCCACACACAGAGCTCAGCACATGTTAGTGGCTTTTGCCTTTTATCCTCTCATCCCACCATTACCAACCCCCCACATCATCCCTGTACCTTCAGTAGTCCTAACTTCCATCCAGGGACCGGCTCCTCTCCCGAGACTAAAGATACAGCGTGGCTGAGCAGATACTCACCCCCCACGCTCTGGGGGAAGGTGTCTTCTTTAGACCCAGGGGGCGGGGCCCTTACACTGGGCTGTGAATACCTGCAGGTGTTTGGCTTCCTCTCTCCCCTTGGGTGAGACTAAGAATTAGGGAATAATGCTAGTACCTTCACATCAATAAAAAATGTCCCAGACCTGGCTGCTCCCCCAGCACTGAGCTGCAGTACATTTTTATAATGCACATTCCCCAGGGCAGGCTGGCCATCTGGAGAATTCCAACCTGCCAAGGTCACTGTTGTGCTCACAATGGAAACCCCACAGAGCAGTAATGAACCATTCCCCAGGTAGGTCACGGCCCCAAATTAACAACATCTATGTCAAGTTCCATTAGGGCAACTCCAGGGCACCTGTCAAAATCTTTTGTTAACAAGGAAACCATTTCCTTTTAGAATACAGTCTGAAACCAGCCAGCTGCAGGCTGAGAATTAAAACGTCATGCTGGGTGGACTTTCAAACCACACTTGTTAAAGTTACAACATGATAGAGTCACATTACAGAAACTTTGGGAAATAGAGAAAAGATACATAAAACCACCAATAATTTCACCACACAAACAACACAAGCACAACCACTATTGCCATGTTGGTGCGATTCCTTCTCAATGTGTTTCTTTCGCACAAGTGTTCTTACATAGTTATAATCATAGTGTGCATGTTATTTTTATTCTACTTTTTCAACTTAAATTGAAGAAGTATTCACTGAGTATCTTATGGCACCAAGCTCAGGGTTAGATGGTAAGTGTTCAGTGGAGTACAAGCGAGGCAATGACAGGCAACGAAGACTATGCAATCTGATAAGTAAATGAAGTGTATGTCAGGAGTTATGGGAACCCTAGAGCAGTGGTTCTCAACCTTCTGGCCCTTTAAATACAGTTCCTCATGTTGTGACCCAACCATAAAATTATTTTCGTTGCTACTTCATAACTGTAATGTTGCTACTGTTATGAATTGTAATGTAAATATCTGATAGGCAGGATGGTCTTAGGCGACCCCTGTGAAAGGGTCGTGACCCACAGGTTGAGAACCGTTGCCCTAGAGAAACCCTCAAACCAGACTTGTAGGTGGTGCTCAAGGAAGGCTTCCTGGAGGAAGTCCTCTGTACTCTGAGATCCAAGGTTGCTGAGGAGGAAGCTTAGTTAAGAGAAACTGGGAGCAGTAGGCCCTGCAGAGGGAAGAGTGTTTTCACAGCTTGGGTAAGGCCCGGGTTGATGAAGTACATAGTGTTTGGAGACATGTTATGAGAGTAGTTCAGATGGTGGGGGCTTGGACTCACGGGCTTCATTGTGTCCTTCCGCCCTGCTCCTAATTCGAATGTTGAAGCCTAATCCCCAATCTGACTATATGTAGTGAAAGGGTCTTTAAGGGGTAGTTAAGGTGAAATGATGTCAGTAAGTCTGGAAGCAAGGAGGAAAGGAAGAGATGTATTGTAAGGAATTGGCTCACACGATTATAGAAGCTGGTAAGCCCAAAATTTGCATAGCCGATGTCCCCGTTTGAAAGTTGTCGGGCAGAATTCTCTCTGACTCTGGGGAGGACCAGTCTTTCGTTTAATTCAAGCCTTCAACTGATTGGATGAGACCCACCCACGTTAGGGAGGGCAACCTGCTTCACTCAGTCCAATTTAAATGTTAACCTCATTCGAAAACGCCCTTATGGATGCACCCAGAATAATGTTTGCCCACCTGCATGGGCATCCCCGGGCTCAGTAAACTTGACAAATAACATTAACCATCACAGACTCCAAGATGTGGCAAAGTAAGAGAAGAGGATAGGGAGTATGGCAAGGGATGGAGGTCATTGTGAGCTTCCCAATTAGCCAAAATAAGGCATTTGTACTTGATTCTGACATCAAAGGGGAGGCACTGAATGGTTTTAATCAAGAAGTATTATGTTCAGAGCGTTCATTTAAAGAACTAGAGGCCTGATGCACGAAATTCGTGCTAGGGGCTCGGCCCTCGCAGCCCCGGCTTCGTCCGGAAGGTCATCCAGAAGGACATCCGGAAGGCTGTTCAGCTGTCCAGTCTAATTAGTATATTTCACTTTTATTGTTATAGATAAGGATGAGGCTGCAGTGCGCGGAACACATTAGGATGGCTCTGTACAGATGGGCGGGTTAGGTAGTATGCAACTCAGGTGTAGGCACCTTTCCACTCTGTTCTATGGCAACAGCGCCTCATCAAGTTGAGTGAGGTCTATATAGTGGCTCTGAACACACTCGCAGGGGCAAGACTGGAGGCAAGGAACCCAGTTAGGAGGCAATGGTAGTACTATAGGTGCAGAGTTTTCAAATGTTGCACATAATCATGAATTTGACAGCTTTCTCCTTAGAGATAAGCCATTTTCCTGATATTGTTTCTAAGCATGGTTTTGGCATAGCAGGGTTAGATGTAAGCACATCTGCTCTGCATTCAATGCCCCTCTATGACCATATAATTAATCATCTCGCTGGGACACTTTTGAAATCAAAGGGGCCATGTGATTCCACGGGGAGAACTGGCATAATCTATGGCTGTCTTGGGCACACCAGAATGAATGGCTACCTTTCCTCTCGCTTCTCTCTCTGGATACCAAGCCTTCTGTCCAGGGAGTTTCATTTCTGGGAGAATCAGAAGCCCACTGCACATAATGTACTAACTAGTGTCAAAAAACTTCACTGTTTTTTTCTGTAGATTGAAACCCTATAATTTTTGTGCTTCATTCTGTTTATTTATATTCCCGTCACATCTTCAGTAGCAAGAGATAGCTGAGAACATTTCATTCTCCTCCCACTAAGTTGCTATGATTTCCCAAAGGTGTCTTTTTCTTTAAATTTTTGTTTTTGTTGACTCAGTGATCCTCCTCCTAACAGTAAAAGATGTGCTCTCTGACTCCAACGAAGTTATCCAAAAAAGGATTCAGGAGGCTTCAGTTGTCTGGCCATTCTCATATTAAGGTGACAGGGTTTCTTTTTAAACTTGAATGGACCACTAAAAGGAGCTCTACCTTGGAGTAGAGGGAAACTACCCCTAAAAGAATGTGGCAGAGACTGGTAGAGCTCACCAACATCCATGTTCTAAACTATTTTGTGGACAGCATCCCACCCTTGACGTTAGGTGTGGCCATGTGACCAAATTCTGGCCAATAATAGTATGTGAGCCAAAATGATGACCACCACTTTTAGGCATAATCCATATAACCCTCCCCCAAGAAATCCTTGCTCCCTTTCCCCATCTGCCTGCTGAAGGGAGAAGACTCTGAGATCCTACAGGTGGATGGAGCCACAAGATGGAAGTAGCCTGGTTCCCTAAATGGCTGCATGGAGTAGAGCACCCCCTACCTGGTCCACACTGGAGTATGTCAGGGAGAAATAAACTTACTGTGCTGAGTAACTAAGATATGAGGAGTTGTGTGTTACAGAGAGGCTTGACTAAGATGAACAAATAACCCAGGTACCTCCACCCTAGTAACTCAGCCAGATAGATCTACTGAACAATGACAGCAAAGAGGTTTGCAAGACTGAGTATTTATGGGCATGTCTCCATGTACCCATTTTGCTACCTATCAGGAGAGAGTGATTTAGTAGAGAAGACTCCAACCACAATTGCCTGCAGCCACATCTGCTTCCTTAAGGGAATGGCATGATTTCCCTCCAGACTAGAAGGGAATTTATTTAGCAGAATTCTCTGTGAGCCATTTGGTGGTAAAAAGATAGTCTTCAGCACATAACCTCGAAGTCATAACATAAAGAGAACTAACATTCTTTTTCATAATTAAAAAAATACAAACTGAGGGTTTGGGAAGAGAATTCAGGATGAATGAGTTGAGGGGGAAATGGCACTGAAGAAGATGGCAGGGACTGGCTGAGAAAGGAGAGGCCGTTTTAGGCCATGCTGTAATGGATCATTTTTCAGGTATCAGCCATGTCTGCATAAGCCCCTCATTTGCTCCTGCTCACCAAGCCTAGAGTCCCTGTGCCACTGGGAAATGATAGAGGGGAGCTCCAGCCAAGTGAGCAGAGGCCCGAAGTGGGATGCCAGTGTTGGAGAGAAGTGTTGGAGACATGGCTTGACCCAGAATGGACGTGAGACAAACATCTCCCCCTAAATATAGCAGAGAAAGAGTGACTCTCGGGATGGGTAGAGACCTCAAGGACCCAAGAAAAAGGAGTCAAATTACTTAGCCTCTGAGTAAGAATCCCCTTCTTCCTACAAAACCATTCTAAGTAGAAGATTTCACAGCATACTGGCTGGAGTCGTAGGAAGGGAGGGCCCCTGAAAGGCACAGGGTAAGTGGAATGGACTTCCCAAAGCCAAGGTCACTGTTGGCCGGGGGTCAAGAAGCCCTACAAGGTTGAAAAGCAAGTCTGTGTGTGTGTGTGTGTGTGTGTGTGTGTGTGTGTGTGTGTGTGTGTGCGCTGCACTCCTGCGTGTTCCTGGGCCAGCGTGGGGCATCCTTGAGAACAATGACCTTCAGATGGGAGGAGGGGAGACTGGCGCTCGGGCTGGCTGCTGATCTTGTCACGAGGAGGTGGAGGACACCATCTTGATTGAAATTAAATAAGGCCTTTGCATTCCTGCCCCACTGCGGAGGCTGGGCATGAACTTGGCCAAAGTGCTAATGCAATTAGGGCAGCGAACTGGTGCCCAGCCACCCACCCCCGCTCTGACTCACTGGCTGCAATGCCCTCCAGGTGACCCCTCTGCACCTGCCCTGGATGTCCGCAGCTCTCTTCCTGGGCACTTCTCCAGCTTCAGAGGAAAATTCCTAGGATCGTCAGTTAAAGGAGCTCCCAACTCATAAGGAACAAGAACCCCTGAATGCAGTATTTTTCCTGCCCCATTTGGGACATGCTAGGCGACCTCCTGGATAAGCTGCCAGCTCAGTGAATGTCCACAGAGCCTCCTGCACAGAACCTGGTGCTTAGTGTGTTCTACACACATTGTATCTTCTCTTCTCCTTCTTATCACTGTTGCTATTACTACCCCTGTTACCATTACTAATCAATATCAAACTTTCTAGGACCGGGCCTACCTCCCTACTGCCATGAAGGTTTGGATGTCTTGGCTGGTCCTGTTACCCTCCCGCCCTCCTCCTGCCAGTGTATCTTAGCCCCAAAGAGAGCCAGGTGCCTTCAGAATGGCCAGGATGCCCACGTGATGCCTGATGCAATAACAAGGCTCAGGTGATCTGGGAAACAGAGCCCCTGGAGGAGACAACCTATACTGCTCATAGTTAAATAAAGACAGCGGACAGCTCCTCCGAGTCACAGAGCAACCCTTGTAATCAAGAGTCTGTCTTATTTGTTAGAATCTCATCGCTGGCTCTTTGTTCCATAGCTCCTCCCTCATCTGCCTCCCATGCGTGTTCTCCCTGAGGGAGGCAGTGAAGCCATCTGCCCAGGCCCAGGGCAAGGGCATCTGCTGCATTAAGAAGTGGTGTGAAGGGGCAGGAGCTTAGCTTTGCCCCTGCTCTGGCCAGGCCTCCGGTGGTGTCTGATGATCCTCAGTTTAAATCTCTTACACTCTCTGAGCCCTACTTTTCTAATCTGCTGGTGGAGTCAGCAATCCCTACCTGGTAAGGTTGTCGTGAGGAAAAATTGAGATCATGTATGCCAAGCACTTGGCCCCGCGCCTGGCACTCTACCCGTGACAGACAAACTCAATGGCAGTGAGAGTTTAGGGTTTACTAAACTCAAGCAGAACTGATTCCATTTAACCCACGAGATGCTGACCACCTGACAAACTGTAGTGCCGAAGATAAGAAATATATCTGCCAGATAGTCTAGGATACCCAAGTCCTGCAGCATCTTTTCCACGGCAGGAAATCCTACATGTCTGCACGGGAGCTTGGTGGGTATGCAAATCCCTGCAAAGGATGTCAGCTGTTTTTTATAGGGGATAATAACAAGCCATTTCATAGCCCAAAGCCACATCTCCATTGCAGGGAGAAAGACATGGGTGTGAGCAGCCAGTGCTGGACAGACGGACAAGGGCCCTTTTCTCACTGTGTTTTATCCTGGACCCTGTGGAGACCCTGCCCTTTCACAGGAGCATCCTTCCTTCAGTCTGTCCCACCGCCACCTCGCTGATGAGTGGCAGCCTGCTTCAATGACATCCAGTCCTCAGAATACTCCCAGGCCACCCCATGTGGACAGGTTGCTTCCAGACCTCCTGGCAGTACATTCGCAGACTGCACCTTGAGATGTGGAGTCTTCCGCAGGTGGCTGTGGTCGTCTGTTTGAGGTTGGCTTTTAGGACTTTCATTCTCACAAGTTCACTTTTTATTCCCTCGGAACCTGAGTTCTATGGGCTCCTGACTCTAGAGCTCTGCGTACTGGACACAGAGCCGCATGCAATTATTCTCATCCTTTTGTTGTGGAGGCTGTTCTTTGCCAGAGGAAGGAGGTGAAGGGAGGTGCTGGATGCTAAGGAATTGGGCCTTGGACCCTCTTCCCCTTTTATGCCATGCACTGTCTGTTTTAAACACCTTCCGGGTTTGTCTGCCGTCTTTGCCTCCAGAATCTCTATCTCTAATCTTGACCTCTAGTGATGTGCTGGAGCTGGCTTGGATGTACTCACAAAGGTGGATTAATAATATTTAGGAAATTTACAAGCTGCCTCTTAAGCCATTGGTAACTTGAAATCAGCCACCGCAGCCGTATTTACACCATGGAAATTGGCAGATGCTACAAAGCAGGGTGTTTTCCTTTAGAGAGCAGGTTTACCAGAAGACCACAAGATTACCTGCCTCCTAAACTCCAGAAGAGCCAACTGCCTAGTAGACATCTCTACATATTCTTGCTCCTGTGGCTTCACAAATATTTCCCGAACCCATCCAGTTCTCCCCCCCTCTATCTCAGGCTCTTATCTCACATTTAGCAAGTGCAGCAGCTTCCTGCTGGTCTCCCGGGCTTCAAGTTTGTCTTCCTCAACCCCCTCCCTGCTGCTGCCAAAATGGTCCTTTGCAACTGACACCCTTTGCAGGGATTTGCATACCCACCAAGGTCCCATGCTGACTCGTAGGATCCCCTGCCCTGAAGAAGATGCTGCAGGACTTGGGAGATTCCTGTCCATGTTGTTGGCAAGACTCCAGCTCATCAGCCCCCACCCCACCCTCTCTACTCTGGACACTGAACTCCCCGTGCACTCTACTGTCTACAGTGCCCGCCCTCCTGTACCCATTGGGCTCACTCTTACTCCTCATTCAGACTCTGCATCTTTCCCTCCAGGAAAGCTTCCTCCCGTCAGACAAGCTCCCCTCCTCTACTTAGTGCTCCCCAAACTCCCTTGCATGCCCCTGCTGGGCATTTCTTACATATTCTGAAATGCCCATTTTATTCACCAGTAGTGGACATGTCTTTCTTTTTGGCCACCGAACATCTGAACCTCCTTCCTGTGCGTGGATCACCCCCTCTTTCTTATATGCCTTCTTCCCACTCCAGAAACAAAATTCCAGTTGCTCCTTCTCCTAGTCCTCCTTTCCTTAAAGCGAGGGCTCCTGACGGGTCTCCTTCAGTCAGATACCCGTCCCCAGGCTTGACCCAGAAAGTTGTGGCACAGAGTGGGTGCCTGCAATCCTGGCCGCTGTTCCGGTGGCCATGTCTGGGGTCCTGTGTCGGTGCTACCAGGGGTGCAAGCTGGGACCTGACTTCAAGCTCTTGTCCTCTTTTGTGTCCCCACTTGGCAAGCCTTCTAATATCCTTTTCATCAATGCTGGTCCTGCTTAACTTGGCCAGATCCGGCTCTGTTGTCACCACGAGCCCTGACTATGTTCTCCCCAGCGATACTGTGAGCTTCTCAGTGTCAGGACTATCTTCATTACCTTTGTATCCACAGTCCCAGCACACAGTGGGCATTCAGTCATTGTTGCACTTGTGCATAGACTGCCAATTATGTCCAGGCCCAACTCAAGCAGACTTTATGCATTTTAGCATTTTCATCTTTTTGCTTCCAAGGAGGCGAGAATCAGGGAAGATAATAATTCTCTGTGTCTTGCATGCCCAGATGTCCCCCTGCTCAAGGAAATGTCTATCCCCACTACCTCCATTCTCCCACCCTGGCCTCCTCTGCTGGGCCAAAGGCTTTCTCTCTGCATGACCCACTGTCATCAGCAGCCAACAGGTAATCTCTTGCCTCGGCTACAGCATCTTCCCCCTGTCTCCTTTTACCTGGGGTAGGAAGGTTGAGATCCCCTTCCTTGCTGGCCCTGGCTAATGTATCCCATGCAATATTTATGTTCTGCACGTCCCTGAACGTCCCAAGCTGTGCTCTGTTTATGCATTCATGCGGAGGTGCACGCGATAATGTCATCTCGTCAAATGGAGCTGAACCATGGCTCCGTTTTAGGAGGGATTACAGGCTGGTTTTTCTTTATTTGTAAATGTGCCAGCCTAAAAAAAAATGCTGTGTTTTGTCAGAGACAGCTGATTAAACACCTCTGAGTGTCTGTCAGTGCAAACGGTGAGATCATTCATTTATGCTGTAAAAAGAATGGCCAGGGAAGCGTGACTTAGCCTGGCCTTCCTTTCCTCATTTGGAACAAATAGCGTTTACATTTTTGAGAAGAATTTTATGAAACATCACCCCACTGGATCAATGTTTTCCAGAGTGACATCATCGGTGTCACTTTGGCACTCACCTATTTAAAGCCTCAAAGTGGATATTTTAGTCTTAAGCAGCAGGTGTCCAGATATGGAAAAGCTTCTAAATCGACTTGGGTTGGAGACTCTCTTGATGTCTTGTCTCCATGGCCTTCTCTTTCTCCCTTCTCATTTCCTAATCACCTGCCACGGTCTCACCATTTCTACATAGCTTTGAAATGATTTCTGCATCTTGTTAATATCTTGGCCTGGATTTGGAGATCAAACTGTTGCGTCTCCTGGTGGAGTTTGCCTGGTGGGTTTGTTCTGAATGCTGGATTTCAAAGAAGTGTCAACTGGTGGCTTTTCAAACAGATAAAAAAGATAGGGGCCGACAACCTTCCTTCTGAAGGTGTAGCGGTTGCTTTTAATCAGTTGAAGTGGCACTTGTTTATACCATTTTAATTATGCATGCTTTACACCATTTAATGATAAAATATTTAATTTTAAATATACCTCATGAATCCTTCTCTTTCAACATAGAATCCCGGTTCTTCTAACAACATTTGTAGTAGCAGCCTATTAAATCTGCTTCTATGTCCCCAAACACATTTCTATGGGCTCCACGGTATATTCTGCTCCACATAAAAAAACAAAAGCAGAGACTAGACAGTTTGCATCATTATTATACAACAAACAACTCAGTGATCTCATTTGATTCTCACAATAATCCTCTGAAGAAAACAGGACCCTGTTTTGCATGTGAGTGAGGAAACATCCCAGACATGTCTGGAAGGACTGGCTCAGGACTGCACAGAATCTGTAAGTAGTTTTGTTGAATACACAATCACCTTGCATATTGTACTCAGAGTTAAGGATACCAAGGTGAATTAAATGTAACTTCTGCTTTTAAGTTCAAGGTCTAACCAATGTGGAGCTAGGAACTAAACTCAGATATTCTGATAGCAACTCCTTATCTCTCTTTGCTGCCTCAGATCTAAGGTTGGGACTCACTCTTAGGCAAAATCATCAGGTTTGAGAAATTTGCTTCTACTAAGCAGCCTGCTCCCTTTGTAAACTTCCTTTCTCTTCAAATACCTAACATCCTCATGCTTTCCAAGGCTCTCTCTCAAATCTGCCTCCCAAATTCCCCAGTAGTAGGTCTCCCTCCTCTCCTCACTCAAACCCAGCCTGACTGGGTTTTACTCCTGCTATGTTGGCACACAGCTACTCAACTTTAGAATCATTTTCTGACTTTTTGACCATGACGCACAGTAACAGGGCCACTGACATCCATAGAGTTTCTGTGAGAGAACTTTTAAAAGGTGCTCCTTCCCCAGGGGAGTCGCAGTCCTGCTCTGGGTTGCAAAGCTTAACATTACAGCTCGCTCTCACCCCTTTAGCCAAGCACCCCTATGCAAGACACAACCCATAGGACAATACAGGGCAGTTGCACAGTCTGAAATGTACTTTGCATTGCCATGGGGACAGAAGGTGGTGGCACTCTAAGGAGCACTGTAGCTGCTGTCCATGGTTCTGAACAAGCACTGCTTAAGAGGACATTCTATCTCTGGGCCCCAATGATTCTTGTAGAATGCTCCCACTGCTTGTAGGTTTTCCAGATTTTATTTTATTTGTTTGTCTGTTTGTTTGTTTTTGTTTGTTTGTTTGTTTGTTTGTTTGTTTATTAAGAGAGAGGAAGGGAAGGAGGATGGAAGTAGGGAAAGAAACATCAGTTTGTCATTCCATTTATTTATGCGTTCATTGGTTGATTCTCATATGTGTCCTGACCAGGGATTGAACCCACAACCTTAGTGTATCGGGATGATGCTCTAACCAACTGAACTACCTGGTTGGGATTTATTTTTCATCTTGATGAAAAATTTGTCCCCTTTTTAAAAACTTTTTAATAACAATCTTTTCTTTTCCCATTTTATTTTATTTTATTCCATCACCATTTATCCCTCCTATACCCTCTTCCACCTGCCCCCTCCATTCACCACACAACCACCATATTTTCCTCTTTACTTTGTCACAATACAAACAGGATCCATGACTATGAGATGCAATTTATGAAGAAAAGTGGATTTGGGTGTCTGGATTTGAATGTCACACCCACTATTTGCTAGTGAGAGCTTGAGGGAGCTAGTCAGCTTTTTCTGAACTACAGTCTCTAAAAATAACAAATAGCCAATAGGTTTGCTTTGAGGATTAAATGTGATAATGTATCCAAAGTGTTTTGAGAATGTGTTGCTTGTAGGAAAAATTCAACAAATGTTTTACAGAAGTAATCAAAGCAATCGTTCTGAATGTAATAATGAATGCAATTGTAGAAGTCATGTCATGTTTTCAATAGGACATTTCCTTGTCACCCAGAAGTGGAGAAGTATATGCTCCTTCTCTAGCTGTAACAGTCAGTACTGAGTCAGGAAAACAGAAACCATACTCATTCTTTTAACAGAGAAGATAATATAAATTTATTGAACAGATGTTGAAGGAAGGACAGAGCTAAAAGGGAATACTGAGCCCTGACCAGTTTGGCTCAATGGGTAGAGTGTTGGCCTGCGGACTGAAGGGTCCCAGGTTCGATTCTGGTCAAGGGCATGTACCTTGGTTGTGGGCATATCCCCAGTAGGGGGTGTGCAAGAGGCAGCTGATCAATGCTTCTCTCTCAGTGATGTTTCTAACTCTCTATCTCTCTCCCTTCCTCTCTGTAAAAAATCAATAAAATATATTTATAAAAAATAAAAATAAAAAAATAAAAGGGAATACTGAGGTAACACAGAGATAGTAATAGCAGGAAGCAGCTACCAACCCCAAGAGCTGAAGCAACAAAGGAGAGACGTTGGGCCCTTCAGAGCCTGGAAGATTGGAAGAGGGACACCCCTATGCTACATGATGCTATTGATACATAATAAAAATTAATAACTGGAAATAACTTGGCAAATTATCAGTTTAGTTGACCAAGAAAGCAGAGCCTTTATATGACTTGAAACACTATCTCCTCTATACTATGCAATGTATCTTGTAGTACTCAATGCTACATAAGAAAAATTATTCAAAACTTGGAAAAAAAGCAAAGAATGCCGTATGCCCTTTTATGTCATATTGGGGACAATATCTAATAGATACTCCCAAGGATTACCTAATTCTCTAGGAAAATGCACCTTTGTTTTATTTGCTATTTACTATTTATTAGGGTCTAGCCAGTGCAAAGTTCAATGTTAGCTTGAGAAAGATTGATAAGTTGCAAATAATTTTGTTCAGTAGAGATGGAAATGGTCTCTGTTTGGTATAAAAGATAGCCCCAAATATTACAGCTTTATTGCCCTATAGAACATTCAATAAACACTCAAAGATGGCAGCACCCACAGCCAATAACTTAGCAGTTTTATTTCAACATTCCTTTCCTGACAGGCTGCATATATGTTCCTAAATATCTTGAAGAAATATCTGTTTGTGGATGCTCTTTGACCCAGCATTAGCCTCCTGTAGGTTCCTTCCTTAATAAGTGTGTTAGAGTTCTCCAAGGAAACAAAATCAATCCTATCTAATAAAGAGGGAATATGCTAATTGACCCTCACGCCGTTGCAAAATGGCAGCACCCACAGCCAATAGGGAGGGAATATGCTAATTGACAGCCCCATCCTCAAAGATGGTGGCGCCCACAGCCAATAAGGAGGGAATATGCTAATTGACTGCCCCATCCTCAAAGATGGCAGCACCCACAGCCACAAGATGGCGGCGCCCAGTCCCCTCATCCCCCTAGCCGCCCACGGCCAGCCTGAGGTGCAGGCAAGCCTCAGATCTCAGCTGCCCAGCCACCCAGGGCCACCAGAAGCTCAAGTAACCAAGGCCGGTCAAGGCTTGTGCTGCTGGCAGTGGCAACCGCAGAGGTGTGATGGGGCATCGCCTTTTCCTGATCGCTGGGTCGCCTTCTGCCCCCGAGGGCTCCTGGACTGTGAGAGGGGGCAGGCCAGGCTGAGGGACACTCCCCTCCAGTGCATGAATTTTCTTGCACCAGGCCTCTAGTAGAATATATATATGGAAGAACTAAGTGTATTATAAGGAACTGGCTTGAGTGACTATGGAGGCTTAGAAGTCACATGGCCTGTCATCTGCAAGCTGGAGACCCAAGACAGCCAGTGGTATGGTCTGAAGGCCTGAGAGCTGGAAAGCCAATGGTTGGATTCCAGTCTGAGTAGGAACACTTGTGAACCAGGGGCTCCAAGGGCAGAAGATCAATGTCCCAATTCAACCAGTCAGGCAGCCAGGGAGAAAATGAGTCCTCTCTTCCTCCAGGGCTTGGCTCCATTCCAGCCCTCAATGGATGGGATGATGCCCACCCATAAAAGAGAGGGCAAATTTGCTTTACTCAGCTCATCAACTCAAATGCTAATCTCTCCTGGGGACATCCTCACAGACACACCCAGAAAAATGCTTAGCCAGATAGCTGGATGTCCCATGATCCAGTCAACCAGGCACATAAAATTAACTATAAAATGAGTTTAAATATCTTTCACATATGTTCACAGTATACTTGCATGCGAATCATATTTTTTAAAATTCCATTTTGACAAGAACTGAAATGAGAGAGAATAATGTATTTGCCCAAAGTCACACAGTTAGAAAGTAGTCCAGTCACTCAAGTCTGGTTGATTCCAAAGTTCACATCATGATCTTTCAGTGCCTATACTCCAAACAAGATCTGTTTAATAGAGAAATTGTGCAAGGAATTGCTGCCCAGCCCTTGCTAAAGATTGACCAAATCTGGAATCAGCTGGAGTGATGAACCAGTCTAAAGCACCCAGGGTGGATTTACAGATCGAGATAGGGCAGAAAAGGTCAAGTGCTTACGTAAAACAGGGAAGATAATGAAAATGGTAATGAGACTCTGAGAAGGACCAGTAGCTATGTTGACAGACACCAGACTCCAGCTGTTTGAGACATGGGCTTTGCTCCCCCTGGAAGACAACCATCAACCCCCATTCCTTTCCTCACCCTGTGGTGGCTCCCATGGGTCACACAGGCAGGAAAGGCAAGGAAGCTCAACTGAGCTCTCTCTGATAAATTCTTAAGGCACTTCATGCAGAGTCAAGCAGAAAGGTGCTATCCTATCTAATAAAAGAGAAACATGATAATTATTGTACGACCGCTACCCTTCCCATTGGCTAATCAGGGCAATATGCAAATTAACTGCCAGCCAAGATGACAGCCGACAGCCAGGCAGCTTAAACAAACATGAGGCTTGCTTGCTTCAGTGACGGAGGATTCCAACATTCCCCGCCTGCCGCTGCCGGCCTCTGAGCTGCAACTCTAAGCAACTATGTTACAAATATAGAAGCTAAACAAAACCCCAGAAACCTGCTTTAGTCGGCCAGGCTTCAGCCGGCAGGATCGCAACATTGTTTCAAATACAGAAGGTAAACAAAGGCCAGAAACCTGCTTTAAGCAGCGGAGGCCTAAGAGCTGGAGCCAAGCCTCAAAGCTAAAGCTGGCCCAGAATAAAAAAAAAAAAAGAAAACAAGGAGCGGTTGGGAGCTTCAGTCACCCGCCAGCCTGAAAACAGCCCTCAGCCCCTCACCCAGACTGGCCAGGCACCCCAGTGGGGACCCCCACCCTGAAGGGTGTGTGACCAGCTGCAAACAGCCATCATCCCCTCACCCAGACTGGCCAGGCACCCCAGTGGGGACCCCCTCCCTGATCCAGGACACCCTTCAGGGCAAACCAGCCGGCCCCACCCGTGCACCAGGCCTCTATCCTATATACTAAAAGGGTAATGTGCCTCCCAGCACCAGGATCAGCAGAGCCGCAAGGCCTCCCAGCACCGGGATCAGTGTGACAGGGGGCAGCACCCAAACCCCCTGATTGCCCTGCGGCTCTGTGTGTGACAGGGGGTGGGGCCACAATCTCCCTATCCGCCCTGCTCTGTTCATGACAGGGGAAGGCGCCCCAACTCCCTGATCGGCCCTGCTCTGTGGGTGATAGAGGGCTGAGCCCCCACCCCCACCCCACGGGCCCTGCTCTGTGTGTGATGGGGTAGAGCCATAACCTCCCCATTGGCCCTGCCCTGAGTGTGACAGTGGTGGCGCCCCAACCCCCTGATCGTCCCTGCTCTGTGGGTAATAGAGGGCGGCGCCCCAACCCCCTGATCCGCCCTGCTCTGTGTGTGACAGGGGGCGGTGCCCCAACTCCCCTATCGGCCCTACTCTGTGAGTGACAGGGGGGAGCTCCTCAACCCCCTGATCGGCTCTGCTCTGTGCGTGACAGGGTACAGAGCCCCAACCCCCCCGATGGGCCCTGCTCTGTTTGTGACAGGGGAAAGCTCCCCAACCCCATGATGGGCCCTGCTCTGTGCGTGACAGGGTAAGGAGCCCCAACCCCCCAGATTGGCCCTGCTCTGTGCGTGACACGGTACAGAGCCCCAACCCCCCCCCCATGGGCCCTGCTCTGTTTGTGACAGGGGAAAGCTCCCCAACTCCCTGATTGGCCCTGCTCTGTGCATGACAGGGGGCGATGCCCCAACTCCCCAATCGGCCCTGCTCTGAGCCCAACCAGGGGCTGCACCTAGGGATTGGGCCTGCCCTCTGCCACCCGGGAGCAGGCCTAAGCCAGCAGGGCATTATCTCTCAAGGGGTCCCAGACTGTGAGAGGGCACAGGCCGGGCTGAGGGACGCCACCCCCCCGCCCCCAGTGCACAAATTTTTGTGCACCAGGCCTCTAGTTTGGAAAAGAAATGGCAACAGCCATGCAGGGGGCCAAAGCAAACTTATAAATTTTATTTAAAAATTTAGCACCCAGAATTTAGCTTTCAGTCAACCTTACAAATATATGAAGAATTCCCAGGTACAAGGCACTGGGGGAATCCTGAAAAAAAAACAAAACAAAACAAAAAAAACAACCAAAACAACAACAAAAAAAAACAGAAGAAGAACAACAACAACTAGGAGAAGAAGGAAGAAAAGACTCTTGAAAGGAGTCTTAGAGAGCTCCATGTCTAAGATGTCAATCTTTCCTCTCAGTTATCAGTCAGCACAGCAGAGAACAAGAGCCACAAGGTCCTTGCACTCATGGGGCTCATCCACTAGTGAGAGACATAAGACATTGATTTATAATGATACCATTCTAATTCATCTAGTTATTAACAGGAAAGGAGCAAAAGGAAGGCCCAGTGGTATAGGCATGCCATTTGGGCAGCTCTGCCAGGAAGCTGCAGTGTAACACTCCCCAGGGAAGCCAGCGGTCCATTCCCTGCAGAGCAGATCGCTGGGGAAAGGGCCTGGACATGGGGAGATCAGACACATGCCCAGTCAAGTCTGGGTGAAATAGGGAGGGTGTTTGTCTGCCTGTCACACCTGGGAGCAGGTCATTGGTCAGAGTAGGTGTGGCCACTGCAAATACAGGAAGATTTGAGCTATTTAATTCCCTAGATAAAGTACTTGTCTCTCTTGGCTCCTGGCTCAATTGGTTCTCACTCTCTTGGCTCCCCTCACAATGGACTAATGGACTGCAACTAGCCTGATGCTGAACCCAGTGTTGGACGCAATTCCAACAAGGAACAGAAACTCGGGACACTGGCGTTGCTTTTAGCTCACTGAGTCCCCAGCTGCACTGCTTCCAGGACTGGATTAAGGGAAATGGGACTTTGGAAACCCAGGGATGTAATTCCACGGAAATAAACCCACTCATCCTCCCAGAGGAGTCTCAGACAATTCTTTTTCTCAAAATATTGTAAGGACTCCACCTCTAGCACCCAGTGGGGAAGGGGATACCCCACTTCTGCTGATAACAATATTAGTACAAGATGAAATTACTATATTATTGAGATAGTTTTATATATAACATAATTATATATCATATGATATATAGTATGATAATCATATCATAAGATATTGCTATTATCCATAATACATTACAATAGATTGATTGTATTTATATTTTATTGTTATATATTATTATACTAATATAAGATTTACTAAGCTCTCAGGAGTGAGTGATCAATGCTATGGAGAAAATAGAGCAAGATTAGGGGATAGAGTTATGGTGGGTTTGAGAAGCTACTAGAGCAGTCAGAAAAGACCTTTCTAAGGAACTTAATTGAGTGGAGGAGCAAACTATTTGAAAATATTAAGGGAAAGTTGTACCTGGCAGAAGTAACAGTAATTTCACAGGCCCGGAGGAGGGAATGAATTTGGTGTTGGGCAGGATGTGTCCTTGCAGAGCCCAGGGGTTAGAGGAGAGGAGAGACAGACACAACTTCAGTCTGGGAGGGGTTAGGAACATGAGCCCAAACGCGGAGAGACAGGGTGAAAGCGCAATGGCCAGAACTGGGGTCTTGGGCTCACCTGGCGCATCAGGGAGCGTGGCCACAGCCGGCCCCTGGCCTCCCTGATGGAGCAAGGGCTGCGCTCTGGGCACTCCGCAGTGAGCACACCACCTCGGCTCATTACCCTCTTCCATCTCAGCCAGCATTGCGTTGCCCTCATGTCTGCTTCCCATAATCGCCTGGGAGCTGATAAACCCCTGTACTGAGCCAGTACATCCTTGTGGAAGGAATGAATGAATAATTATGCATTTTGACAGCCCTGTAGGAAGCATATTGCTTTCTCATCTTTGCCCAAGATGCCAAAGCTCTCTCTATGTCAAAATCCACCTCCTCTCTGGGAAGAGGATCGTTCTTCTTGTGAATGCTAAGAAGAGGCCTGCCCCACCCAAGGCCTTCTCTCGCCAACCCCTAAGCATTCCTGCTGCAGGTTGTGGGAGGCGGGAGGGGGTTGAAGGGGAGGCATCCTATTTTTCAGAGGCTGCAGCTGAGCTCACAGGAGGACAGAAGCCTCAGGTTGGGGAGCAGGCCTTTTCAAAGTGACAAGAGAAGTTCACACGGCCCACGTGCTGACACACTCACGTCCGGGACACCTGCTCTCAGGCTTCCTCCCAATTACTCTGCGTTGCTCAGTGGGAGGGTGGGAAGTGGAGGGGCCTCTAATTACACCTTCCTTGCAGCCTTTTGGTTCTGTGACTTATTTCAGGGAGGAGGAGAATGGTGTTGACGTCCTACTCTCAAATAAGACACTCCTCAGAGGGCCCCTCTCTGCTCCTTTCTCAGTAAAAGCCTAGTTGCCTGGTGATGTTCTGTTCCAGTTATCAATTGCTCTGATACAAAACTTAAAAAACAATCATTTTATTATGTTTATGATGGATGCAGGAATTTTTGTGGATCTCCTGCTCAATGTAGTATTGAGCTGGTGTATGGTGGCCTACAGGGTCCAAGAAGCCTTCGCTCATGTGTCTGGGACCTTGGGGGACACAGCTGGATCACCCTCTCTTCCCATGTGATCTCTGGGCCTCCCACACAGTCTCTCCAGCAAAATAGTCAGACATCTTACATCAGTGCTCAGGGCTCCAAAAGCACAGATGCCAACACTTCAGGCCTCGAAACCAGCACAGCATCACATATTCTGCTCATCCTATTGGTCAAGGGAAAAGGACACAGACCATCCTCTTACTGGGAGGAAAATCAAGAAATGTGTGGCCACCTTTAATCCTTGTCTTAGTCCATTCAGCTTTGATATAAACCCCCAAATATCTGACTCTAAACATCTTTGGGCCTGAGGGCATCATTTTTAAAAATTGCCTCTGGGCTTAAATAATAATAATAACCTCAGAAGAGTTTTGGAAAGTGAAGTCCATGGTAACTTATTTTTAAAATTACACCTTTCCGAGATAACAGGCAATGAATGACAACTTGTGATTTTATCAGCTGTCTCAGAAAGGGTGAAGAGGGAGACTTTAACAGGCTGACATGAGCCTTGTCATCTCTAGCGGAAGGAAATAGTTCTCATGAGGAGGCAGAGGAACCAGGGCTGCCATCCACCCACCCTCTGCCCCCCAGCCCGCTTCCCCCCGCCCCACATTGGTGTGCGCTGGATTGGCTTTCTGATTTACATAACCACTGAGGCTACACAGTCCAGAGCCTCGGATGCCCCTCTCCGCCGCCCTCACTCCGCAGTTAATATCCCTGGGTCCAGGGCTAAGAAGGCTTAGGAGAGATTTTTGGATGCGTTTCATTATTTCCAGGCCAGATTAGTCGGCTCGCCCAATGAGAGCCTAAAGGCCCACTTACAGCTCCCAGCCAGGGGCTCCCTAGTGGTGATCAGTGGGGTCCTGCGGAGTGGGCGGCCGCACCAAGTGGGCTGCGATTGCAGGGCAGAGGGACATTTGAGGGAGCGAAAGGAGATGCCTCTGTTCTGGGCACGCCCCGAGGGAGGGACGCTAATAGAACAGACATCTTCATTGGGAACCAAGTTAATTTTTGAAGCAAAGGCTAAAATAGGCTTCCCCTTCCTCCTTTCTCACTATCTCCACCTCCCCCACCCCCCACCTAACCTGAAATCCTAACAGAAGCGATTGGCAGCAGGTCTGCTATGCAAAACAGAATGAACCTGCTTCACACCAAGGACGGGTTCTGTGAAGAGCACGTGGCTATGTCTCAGATTGTTGGCTCAACTAAAAAAAGACCGCTGGCAGCAGAAGCGTGTCTCGCAGGCAGTCTCTAGATCCCCTGGCCCTTTAAATCTATCACCCCACAGGGAGGGAGCAGACATCCTTTTTAGGGTACGTACTCAGGATTTTAATCTGTTTTCTATTTTTAACCTGTAGGAGAGACGATGAGACCCTGCAAACTGAAAGAAGCCATTATCTTTGCTAAAGTAATTTTAGCTCTGAGTGAGACAGAGTCCAATTTAGCTTTCTAGGTTGAGGATGGTTTTGTTTTGTTTTTTTTTAATTCCTTGCAAATTAGAGCAGGTGCTAAGGAAAAGACTTGGGAAGCTGGGGAAATGCATCCTGTGGGGGCCAGGAAATAGGGACAGCTATGTCCACGGTGCTCCCTGAAACCACACATCACTCCTGCCGGCCATCAATCCATCTGAACGACTACGTATCTTCCCCGTCACTCCTCTCTTTAATCCATCCCGTTTCATTCTGTTTGCCTTTTCCCTCTATACTTGGTTCTCATCACACCATTTCTCTGCTTAAAAACCACAGCAAACTCAGAAATAAATGCAAACTCTAAAGCAACGATGCACGAGGTCTTCCAGCTTTCTCCTGGCTCCCGCCTGCCTTTCCAGGCCATCGCTGTTCTTTGCAGCCAGTGGCCATGGCCTGGTACTGCACCTGCTATGCAATCCCTTACGTTTGTCCAGCCAATGCTAACCAGCCACTATCTTTTGCATTTGACATGTGTTTGTTTACTCCTCGCCATGCTTTGCACATTCGGGCCATTCTCTTCGCCAGGAACAGCCTTTCTCATTCCATCCACTTGGGAAATTAGTACTTATTCTTAAGTCTCTAACACAAATGTCACCTCCTTTCCATAGCCTCCCTCTCCCCTCCCACACCCCCAAGGCAGAAGGGTTCCCATCTCTTTCATGCATTCTTCTGCTGTAGCAGTTCCTGCATTGTATTTTTATGCAGCCTGGCCTACTACAAAAAGATCACTGGGTTCCTAAGAAAATTTACTTTTTCAAAATTGATTTACCAAACCAATGGAATCAGTGAGAAATAAAGGAGGTTGAGGTCAGGGTGTTTGAGGCTTGCAAAACAGAGTTAGTTCTCCTGCAGGATTTTCGATAATAAAGGTGCGGTATCACTATGAGAGTATTTAATGGCAAGCTAAAATGTCAAGTTGCTTGATCAAGAAAGTAAAAAGTGAACCCAAAACATCTCATTTGCCTCATAAGCCACACACTCACGAGTCTTCCAAACCTCAGTCATCTTGGCCTTGACCTTGCACCTTTGCTGGCAGCACCATTCATCACACACAGGAAACAAGAGCACAGAAGGAACAGGTGTACAAAGGAAGAGACGCACATCTGTGCCTCCCAGCCCTTGGTTCTTAGTGCCTGTCATCCTGCTCATCAAGGACTAATCCCCGGTGACAAGCCTGTTGTTCCCAATGCCGATCCGGGTAACGCAAATTGTGTTTCTGAATTCACCGACCTTATGGTCAATATCCAATTCAATTAGGAAAACTCTCTCTGCAGGGAGAGACCTCTCTTTACTAATCTATTACCTTCCTTTTCTTGGGAGGACACCAAAAGCAAGGGTGGCGTCCTCGTCAAGGTTGTCACCCCATATTGCTGAGTTGATGGCAAACGTCCTGCCTTATTTTGATAATGAACTTTAGTCTTGTCTTTGACTGGAGCTCGCTCAGTGACCAGACTTTTTTTGAGCATGAGTTGGATGCGTTCCCATCCCTTCCAGATTTCTATATACTGAATACAAGATTTTATTGTCATGAAAGAAGAGTGACTTTAATAGACAACTAGCTCTCGTATAAGTTTGGGAATTATTACCATACAAGTTGTAATTAAAGCTCTTCGATGGATAAACCAGTGAGGAATAGCATAGGGAGAGATTTAAGAAAAAATAAAGTGGCCCTAGCCTTTCTGGCTCAGTGGATAGGGCGTCGGCCTTTGGACTGAAGGGTCCCGGGTTTGATTCTGGTCAAGGGCACATACCTCGGTTGCAGGTTCCCCGGCCCTGGTCGGCAGGCATGCAGGAGGCATTCAATCAATGTGTCTCTCTCATATTGTTGTTTCTCTCTGTCTCTCCCTCTCCTTCTGTCTCTCTCTCTCAAAAAAAAATCAATGGAAAAATATCCTTGGATGAAGATTAACAATGACAACAACAAAAGTGGCTTTCTTCCATTTCCTTTAGATTTTTAGCCCAGTCTCTATCTCCTGCCACTCTTCCCCCATAATTACCCTTAATCAATCAATTAATTAGTCAATAAACCGAACACATTTTTGAATGAATGGTTTCAAATCTGAGATCTTATCTGCATTTCTCTGTGTTCCAGTGTTTTCTTATTCAGCAATGGAGATTTGATGAGGATTAAATTGAATGCAATTTCAGCTCCAGCATCTTCTCCAAAGAGCCATTCTATGTGACCACGCCAGTCTCTTAGCAGCTGGGCCAGTCAATACTGTGGCCAACACACTGTTAGGTATTGTTTATATGCATCTGTGCCAACTCCCCAGCTCTAGTGAAAAGCTCCCCAGGAGAATGAGCATAACCTGCTCATCTTGAAACCCAAGGATTGTAGGAGTGGAGACTTGGAGCTGGCTTTGGCCACAAAGTGGAGCCTATTGGCTCATGATATAAAAACGCAGGGAAAGCAAGGCTGGGACTGGTCTTCTGGGACAGCCACAACCAGCAACTCAAGTTCCCCTAGGGTCTCCTTTCCCTCCAAGTTCCACTTCTCACGGGGTGTTGGCCCCATTCACTATCACTAACATAAATCATCTTGTTCATTTATTTGTTTATCATTTGCCTCCCTACTGCTCACCCCCATCCCCATGATGTAAACTCCGTAGAGAAGAATTACTAGTACATCTGTGTTGTTCATTGCTACTTTCCCAGCACCACCCAGAAAAGTGCCTCTCTCTAAGTGGAGAGTTTGTAAAAAAAAAAAAAAAAGTTTGTGAAAAAATGAATGGTTTTTTCATAAAATAGACAAGGACTCTGTCTCCATTTTCCCATCCTAAGTCCAATGATTACTCGTATGTCCAAGAGTTTGAGGTACTATGATTGGAGCTCATCTTGAGTCATGCCCTGTGTCTGGGCATTGGGAGGGGATATAGGACCAGAAATTGGACAGAAATAAACTATTAGCAGAGAGGAGAGCTCTGCCCAACATTGAAGGCAAAAGGGATCTAATATAAGGTTGTCTTGGTCCTGCATTCACCTTAGAAAGGCATGGGGATTGTCTCTTTGAACCTCCTGGCTTTGGAGTTAGAGCTATTTGGACATGCTCTGAGCAACCTATTTAAGCCTTGAATACAGCGACAATATTCTCCAAACCCAAATTCAAATACACAGTCTGACAAATATTGCCGGGAGCCGGTCCATCCTTGCTGTTTCAAGGGACCTGGCATAGATGGCATACCGTTCTTAATATGTTTGCTCACCTTCTTGGCGCTGTGTTTTAACCAAGGTCACCTCTCCGAGAAAGGTTGAATCCCCAAGTAGGGATTTTCCCCTGAAGTTAGGGAGGGAATAAAACCCCTCAACTAAGTGCCAGGCGGGTAATTAATCACTTTAACTACGAACAATCATGCTTAAGCTACATAATCTTTACTCCCTGGAATGGAGATAAGAAACGCCCTAACCTTTGTAATAGAGATTGATAGGATTGAATCAACTGGTATAAATACAGATGTAACTAGACAGCAAGACACAGAATTTAGAACACAGAACTTAAGAAGAGAGCCAAGAAGACAGAACCTACACAGAACCTACAGACAGAAGAACTTCGCTGGAGAGAACATGGCAAAAGATCCTGGACTGAACCTGACTACAGAAATTGGCAAGAGAACCTGACTAGAACCTGGTGACTGAACCTGGCTGGAGAACCTGGACAGAACCTGGCTGGAGAACCTAGCAAGGGAACATGGCTACAGAACCTCGCTGGAGATCTGAAGCAGAACCTCTCTGGAGATCGAGACCAGAACTTGGCTGGAGATCCTGGCTAGAGATCCTGGCTAGGCTGCTGATCAACTGAATGCTGTCACCATGTCATTCCTTCTTCGCCGACTCCGTCCACACCTTTGGGGACCCCTGGACCCGCTGGGGTTGGACCCCGGCAAAATATGAGGACAACAAGATGGTTGCTGGTTGCTCCAGGTGTCCACTCCAAGTTAGCTGGGAAAACATTCGCCATTTGAGTCTTGACCCTCACAAACAGCATTTATATGGAGAAGGGCTGGCATAAGTTCACCCACGTCATTCCCAGCCTTGCCCGCCTCTGGTATCCAGCAGGGAGTCCAATTTCCCTCAACCATTTGGAAAAGTGGCAAATTATAGGGAACAAATGTCCCTTCCAGCAGCAGGAGACACTTGCCTAATGAATCAGCAGATGGCACGATGGGAGAAACCAAGGAGGAAGAACCTGGAGTTGGCTTGTCCTGATAAGCAATTGGTGCCAGAGCATCTTCCCCCCTCTCTAAGCCTGCTGGGCTGGACCACATGGCTTTCCACACAAATGTAGGTCATTTAAAATGCTGTCAGCAAACTGCTGTTTGTTGCCAAGACACTGGAAAACCTAGAGTGACTGGTAGAAATTACTTCCAAGCTGCTGCTTTTCACTTAAAACAGAGAATCCAGACTATTAACGCTGCATTCTATACCCAGAACCATGATTATCATTCCATGTTGCCTAAGTAGCCGCCACCTTTATGGGTATGTTGGGGGTTGGAAATGAAGGTGGGGGGGGGGGGGAAAGGAGGGAAGGAAAGATAGTGGGAGGCCCTATTTTTAAAGGCACTAATTATAATTTTGTAATGTACTCTTGAAGGTATTTAAAAACATACTCACTTATAGAACGAATAAAAATGTCATCACTTATACTAAGATTTGAATATTAATTTGGCCCTTAGTTTGGCTGAGAAAGAAAAATATCTGTTCTACTGATTAAACTTAACCATTTTGCAAAAGTGCCTCTGTTTAATTCATGAAATTTAATCATAGCCATGCTGAGATTTATTGCTTCTCATTAATGCTTCCTTTGAAGATGAGTGGAAAGACCTAGGGTTGAGAGGAAAGAAAGATTCTTCCCAAAGTACTATAAGGCTTAATTTGGATTTTATTAAAGCTCATTAGTTCACTAATACAAAATTTATGACACTTTGGACAGAGAGTGGGCTGATATTTATCTTGGTTTAATCTATGAAAAAGTGATTTTTCTCTGCAGGTAAATGATATCAATAAGTCTTATGGGGATGTTCTATATCCTTGATAGAATATTCATTAGATGCTTTCTTTTATATACTAGTACAAGTACTATGCTAATTTCAGTTTTTAAAAACATTGTCATTAAAGAAGATGGGTGAAGGCTACCACTCGACAATACTTTCATACTTTGGCTTATTGCTGTTGCTTATTTATTTATAACTCTACCTCCTGCCCAGAAGATTTTTATCCTGCCTACAACAAATGGCATAATTATACAGGTGAGAGGAAATGTTTGTCTAATGACCACATCAGACAAAAATGTTGAGACAGATTTTCACTAAATTTGGAGGATATTTTTGGCATGGTCTGTCTTAAAAAAGAGTTTGAGATTCATTTTTGAAGCATTCTGGGAAGTGCTGCAAAGAAAGATAGTGTAACAATTTTATTAGAAAAACCAAAATAAGAGTGACTTCAACAAAATGAAAGTTTATTTCTGACTCACCTAAGAAAAACCTATAGCCAGGCAGGCCATGTTGCTAAGGGGACTTTCTAGGGGTCAGGGACCCAGGACCCGTATATATAAATTTTTATTGATTTTAGGGAGGACGGGAGAGGGAGAGAGAGATAGAAACATCAATGATGAGAGAGTAACATTGACCAGCTGCCTCCTGCATGCCCCATTCTGGGGATGGAGCCCGCAACCTGGGCATATGCCCTGACCAGGAATCGAACCATGACCTCCTAGTTCATAAGTTGACACTCAACCACTGAGCCACAACGGCTGGGCCCAGGACCCATCTTTTTGTTCCATTGTCCTAGTGCGGCTTCCATCCCTTGGGGTACCTCATGGTCCAGGGTGGCTCCTGGTGTGCCAGAGAAACCACCCAGTCAACAGACAGGATGGAGAGAGGAAAGACAAAAGAGTCCCCCTCCAGTGGGTGGACAGCACCCTGTAAGCAGCCTTTCTGGAAATCCCACACTGAATTTATACTGACAGCTCATGGCCACATGGAAGGGAGCTTTCGTTAATATGGAAAAACTGGGAAGTGGATATGGGGTGGAACGAACCAGTCCCTGTCATGAATACTAGACTAATTAACCATCCTTCTGGAGCAGCTAAAACTGTGGTATAATTTAAGGGGAGAACTAGAAAATTAGGAGCAAGAAAAGTAAAAAAAGAAAAAATTATGTAGTTACTATGACTAAAGAACAGCTTTAACATTGAGTTTTTAATACCCAGGACAAAAAGGAAATAATTATTTTTACTAAAAAAGTAATCTATCAATTCCTCAGTAGAGGCAAAACGTATTCCAGAATTGTCTTCTATTATGTTTCTCTCACTGGCACCGTATGTAAGTATAAGAGCCGCATGTCCTGAATTTTTAAATGACACTCGTTATTAAATATTCCATCCCATTGTTCTCTGTACACAGACTCACCCATGCATGTCCAATTTCTGTGCTGGAAAACATGATCACCACGGGTACTGGAAACAGTGACAGGCATAATTGAATGTTCTTGATAAGTTTTGCCAGGAGTGTGACCAGTGATTCTGTGGGACTCAGTAGAAGGGATAAACCAGAAATGCCAGAGTGGTGTCCTCCATGTCAGGCCTTTGTTTTATAGGCTGAGCCTCAATAATGCCAGGCAGGACCTGGGAGACGGACTCAGCCTAACTGCGATGCATGGGAGGTGGAGGCAAGGTCCGACAGCAAGGAAAATCATTGGTACAAGGACCGAGAGTGCCTTCGCTGGCACCACGTGTGCATTCTGTCCCTCGACTGAAGGTGGGACTGGGGAAGCCATACTTGGGATCTGTCATGAAAAATCTCTGTCCCCTGGGTGAGAATTACTCAAAACCCCAACAACCAGTTCCCTTTATTTCATAGGTAGATCTACATGGAAATGCAAAGGTTGCTTTGAAGACAAGGAATTAGGAGATGTTAATTGATACCCTAAACCAGCGGTTCTCAACCTGTGGGTCACGACCCCTTTGGTGGTCGAACGACCCTTTCACAGGGGTCGCCTAAGACCATCCTACATATCAGATATTTACATTATGATTCATAACAGTAGCAACATGACAGTGATGAAGTAGCAACGAAAATAATTTTATGGTTGGGTCACAACATGAGGAACTGTATTTAAAGGGCCAGAAGGTTGAGAACCACTGCCCTAAACATTTAATGGCATCAAGACCACCTGTTACCACACACATGTGGTAGTTTTGTGGTAGAGATTGAAAATCATGTGGCTAAGAGGCTTCTCTCCTAGACAGAGACTGAACCCCATGGACAACATTGGCCCCTTTGCTCTTGTTTTTTAAGGCCCTCATGGCTGCCCAAACCTAGCTTGGGTGATAGCATTCTTCAATAATATTCTTACAGTTAATCAGTGTAGCTCATGTTCTTCCTACCTGAGAATATATTCTCTCTTTCAGGTGGCCTTTCACTTCCTTGCTTTTCTTTATCAAGTGTTTCTCTTTCAAGCTCACTCTGAGAGGGCATTTAGATTCTTGTGGGGGGCATTGTATTGACCAAGTACAGGTTTTCAAATGACCTTCCATGAATGTTAAGAGCATAGAATAAGAGTCTAGTGATGACCATTTATTGAGGCCTATTGTGTCAGCCCCTGATACGAGCAGTTTTACTTATAGCTTCTTATTAAATCATGCAGCAAATGTGGTGGGAAATATTACTATTCTATCTTACTGAAATATGCAAAGTGTATGCAAAATGTATTCATCTCCTAGGGCGCCAGGGCAAATTACCACAAACCTGGTGTTTTAAAACAAAATAAATATATTCTCTCACAGTTCTCGAGGCCAGAAGTCCAAAATCAAGCTGTTGGCAGGGCTACAGTCACGCCAAAGCTCTAGGGGAAAATTCACCCCTTGCCTCTTTCAGCTTCTGGTGTGGCTGCACCATTCCAATCTCTGCCTCCATCTTTGCATCACCTTCTCCTCTGTGTGTCTTCGCCCCTGTCTTCTAAGGACACGTGTCGTTGGGTTTAGAGTCCACCCAGGTAATCCAGAATGATCTAATCTCAAGGTCCATAGTTTAATTACATCTGCAAAGACCCATTTTCCAAATATGGTCACATTCACAGGTTCCGGGAGTTAGGACATATGTTTTTGGAGGCCCATTATTCAAGCCACTACATAGAGGTTGGGTTTTGTTCCAGAACACTTAGAAACACGCATGGGGGTAGGGATGTGAAGGGTAGCTCCAATTCTGTAGAGAATGAGCCTGGAGAGGCTATGAACCTTAAAATAGGACATAGCCTCACATGAACCCAATTGCCAAGAGCCCCTGCCTCCATAACCTGTAGCGTTCTCTCCCTGATAAGATAGAGGAGAGAACAATAAAAAGTGTATTTCTTGTTTCTGTAGCCCTCTGGTGCACAGTTAGTCTCCCTACCAGGACTCCTTCCTCTTTGGAGGAACTAAGAAGGGACCAGCATGGAGAAGCACATCACAGGCGAGCTAAAAAAAGGTAGAATAATGGGGTTGAGGCTAAAATCTTCTAATTCATAAATCTTCTAATTCATTACTTTGATCTCTAAATACCGGGTGATCCTATCAGAGGCCACAGCACAGTTAGAGTTAGGTGGGTCATAGCAGTGTTGCCCAACAGGTGCACCAGCTTCTGTAGAGCATGGGCTGTAGGCACCTCCACCATCTGCCAGGCTCCGTGGTGTGTCTTGGGGATACAGGTAAATTCTTCCCTGTCTCTTACGGCCACGGTGCTAGGAGAAGACAAACTGGTGATTTAAAAAACACACAAAACATGCAAGGATTGTAAAAGTAGAAATTTGTATAATGGAGTAACACAGAGGAAAGGACAATTCATTTCCAGCTGAGTCAGGAGTCAGGGATGTTTTAACAGGAAGCACTGGGTTCTTCACTCAAGATTATACAGCAGCAGGCCAAGCAGCTGGAATGAGAGCCCCTTTGTATCCAACTCCCAAAAACATTCTTAATGTTCTTTCCACTCCATGACAACATCTGTGCAAGGGCACAATTAATGAGGTAGAAATATGTCCCCCACCTTAGTGGTCTGACCCAGTCCAAATTAAAACTTATAATGCCTCAAGAGGCAGATATAGTATTTGTCTACATCTCCTTTTCTGAAATACCACCTGTCTCAGATGGCTGCTGAAGATAGAAGAACTAGAAAAATATCCTAGGTTTCTCTCTCAGAAGATGTCCCACAGTGCTGGTGTGCTGTCCCCAGGACTGTGGGAACAGACGACACAATGGTCATGCTCTATATATTTTCTTTTAAAAGTATTTTAATTGCATGTTTTCTCTAAACACTTAACCTTTTAACATTTAGAAGTTTAAACTGACTTCTCTCCATTAATTTAATTAGTGAGATACATTTGCATACTCTTAAGGATGAAGTGCCGTGTCCTCACCATCTCTTTGGTCCCCACAGGTCTAGCCCAGATCCCTGCACAATTCTACTGAATCCAATTGAGTTCTCCATGTGCACTGTTGGCAGGAATGTGAAATGGGGCAGCTGCTGTGGAAACAGTGTGGAGCTTAACCCATAGTCACAGACAATAAGGTGGTGATGGCCAGAGGGAAGGGAGAGCGGGGGTTGGGGGAAGGTGGGCAAAGAGGGGAGGGATGGGGACATCTGTAATAGTGTCAACAATAAAAATAAAGTTAAAAATATAATTACCATATGACCCACCAATTCTACTTCTGGGTGTATACCCCCAAAGAATTGAAAGCAGGGTCTCAAAGAGTTATTTGCATACCCAGGACCTGTGCTGGCATCTGGTCTCAGATGTCCATCCTTCTTTGAGAAATAAGGGTCTTTGTTGATAGGCCACCAGTCTATGATATTTTTGTTATAACAGCCTGAGCTGACTAAGATAAGGACTCAACTCAATCTTGGAAGACGAGGGCCTTTCTCTGAAGACCAAGCAAGTGTTTCCTAGACTGTGAGAAGGGAAATGGAGGGAAAGTGATGAGGGTAAGAGCACTGGTACCTTCCTAAAGTGGGGGCCCCTGCTGTCTGCTTCCTGCTGGAGCCTGCAAGACCCCAGAGAGGACATGGCTGGTTGGTGAGTCTATGCAGGCACCAGACTGTGACCCTGTGTAGTGAGGAGGGTCTCCAGACCCCAAGGACCTCTGCGGGCAAGAACAGGCACCTCTGTGGCAGCCTGCAGGGATTGGTCACCTCTCAGTAAATTGCCATAGACTTTCTTTCTAATAAGAAAGAAACAGCAGTTGAATAGCGGCTTGTACTCAGAATGGGTGTCTGTTTGCTTGGGAAGGGTTTGCTGAGCCCATAGAGTTGAATTCCGCAAAGTTAAATATGCATAGGACTCAGCTCCCCCGCAGCACCCAGAGTTGAGAAGGGGGTGGATAAACACTCATATTTAGAGCAGATGGGCACGATGTGCAGGACCACTTGGCAAGTCTTATCACAACCTTTACAAGCACGTAGACTGTTGGACCCTGTACCTTTCCTTCTATAAAGCTATTTTAAGATATAATTCATTTTGTACTCAAGACTAAATCAATGACTTAATAACATGAATGTATTGTAGAGCATTGTTTATAATGGAAAAATAGAATAGGAAACTACCAAGATGTCCAATCAAAGGGAGGTTAAAGCTCTCTTACCCGTCTAACGGATCTGACCTTTTCCTCTATAAAACCCGCTGGCTGAGGCTGTGGTCCCTTTCGTGGGCCAGTGGGCTCTGCAGATGAGTGCATCCCCCACTCCTGTCCCCACGCACTGAAGTGTGTGCTTACGAAGAGCCCGTGCAAATTGTCCCCAAGTGGTTGATGGCGGTTGTATTTGGCATTTTCATCCCATGGCATCATTAATTAGTATGCAAACTCATGCAAGACGTCATAAGTCAGAGTTGCTAAGGAATTGCTGTGCAGTGAGGTATGGGTAAGATCACTGTGAATGAGTGGGGGGAATTAGGAGGTGGGAACTTAAAGACACAGCCATGTAACCCTTGGCTGTCTTTAGGTTCCCACCCCACAGAAACCGGAGCCGTAAATGAGGCATCTGGGTGGGGTTCAGGCAAGATCCAGGGCTGGAAGTAGCACCATTTTAAAGAAAGGCCCTGGCTCTGTGCAAAAGATGGAGAATGAACCTACATCTATGTGTTTTTGCTTGAACTAAAAGGGGTCAGCATGTGTATGAAATCTCCCAGACTCCACAATCTCATCAGCTTTTTGCATGAACCCAGCAGCTGCCAAGGCGCTGGCTGAGAGGGAGCTGCTGCATATTCATGGAAAGGCATGCTCTTAGGTCATTAAAGAGGAAATTGCAGAATGTCTTTGACATGAAAAACTTCCAGGGTAGGTCGTTCAATGAAAAACTCGGGTTAAAAATATGCATAGTATAATGCCATTCATGTCAAAAATAAACACTACACTTAAAAAAAAAGTGGTGGGAATATGAATTACTTTTATTTCCTTCTTTGTATTTTTCATATGTCCTTATATGTCTACAATAAATATTTGTGGGGGAAATTATAATGAAAGTACATTTTTGGCTTAGAGAAAATACATCACCACACTCAGGACCCGAGAGAGGGGGAGGAGAGGATGGAGGGAGGATGGTTGAGGCAGGGGTATGGCGTGAGGAGCCCAGGGAGATAGGGATGGGCCACCCTGGGCCAGTGGCTTTCTCCCCAATCCTGGGCGCTTCAGGTGTTCAGAAAGGGTTTGCTGGGATTGGATCATTTTCCACTATATTTGCTCACGGATCTGGGGTTGACTGGGCACAGCTGGGCAGCAATCATTTAGGATGTCTCATGCAATGACAGCCAGATGGCCATAGGGTTGGGGTCATCTCAAGGACTTCTTCTTTCACTGCCTGGCACCTGGGCTGGAAGTTGGAACAGCTGAGGCTCCTTGGGCATCTCATCTCCTCCTCCTCCTCCTCCTCCTCCTCCTCCTCCTCCTCCTCCTCCTCCTCCTCCTCCTCCTCCTCCTCCTCTTCCTTCTCCTCCTCCCTCTTTTTCTCCCTTCTTGTACAGGTACCTGGATTTTACCTGGCACTTGAGGGGTCTGAGAGATTTGTACAAGCTACACGGCCCTTTCTAGTCCAGCCTTGTAACTGATACAGTGTCATTCTGAAATTCATAGAGGCCGTTACAATGGCCCACCCAGGTTCAGGAGAAGGGGACGTAGATTCCATCTCTTGATGGGAAGAATGTTGAAAAATCTATGGCCATGTTTCAAAACTAGCAACTCTCCGTGCCTGCCACACTCCCATCTATCTATGCAATGCGGGTCGGTGGGGGTGGGGAATGGACAGAGACCTGTTCATCTTACCGCTGAAAGTTTGTGCCCTAATAGCAGCCTCACCGCATTCCCCCCACTCCCCAGCCTGTCTGTGGCTTCTTGGGCGCTCCAAGGACAGAGCTGAGTGGTTGCGATGGAAACCATCTGTCCCACAAAGCCGAAAATATTTCCAATCTGGCCCTTTCCAGGGAAAGTGTGCCAACCCCTCTCCTAGACTCCCAAGAGATTGATGTTGACTGGCGACTAAATGATTGGATAAACGGTCTCCAGTGTTCACACAGCTAAGCTGCCTGGTGCTAGGAGCTATTTTTGTACGTGAGATCCCGAGGGCAGGGATTGAGTTTTACTTTCCTTTTTTGGCTCCTGCACAGGGCCAGCAGGTCTTAAAAAAATGTTGATGCTGATTTGCTGCCTCAGACATCAGAGAGCAAAGATGTAGGAGAAAGGTTCTGCGCGCAGGTGCCCCTTTGTGGCTGCACCGGGGGAGTCCTTTACCCTTGAAGTCGGGCCTGCAGATGCTCAGGGGTGTCCCCGCAGCGGAAGGGCCATCTCCCCACACACTGTGGCGGAGGACGTGAGGCCGGCAGACCAGCTAAACGTATGGGGGAACGTGGCCAAGTTAGCAGTTGAACATAGAATTTGACTTTCAGGGAAAAACCAAACACGGACCCAAGGAGAAAGTGTAGACTTAGCTACTGACAGGGCTGCATTTAAACCTCGTCTGCGATCCTTGCTAGTTCTGTGGCTTTAACACAAGCTGCAGAACCACTGTTTTCTTGTCTGACCGTGGAGACAATAAGTCCCTCCCTGATAGGGCCGTCCTAAGAACTGAGGAAGACAATACCGGTGTGTAAAAGGATGTTATGAGTTTTTCTGCAGGTCAGGAATTGGAACCAATACTCAGTCAATTGGGCAGTCAATATTTATTAAATATCTGTTGTGCACCAGGCACTGTCCTACACTTGTGGGCTATGTCGGTGAACAAAACAGAGAAAGACCCTCCCCTCAAGGTGGTTATATGTTGGCAGAAATATACAATAAACATAAAAACAGAAACTAAAACAATAGGACAAAAATAAAACATAAAACACATATAAATGACATGTATATTAGCAATAAGCATAAACAGAAAAATAACCTAAATGTCCACCAAGGGGTGAATGGTTAAAGGAGATCTGGTGGACATGCCATGGAATATTATTCAGCCCTGAGAAATGAGGAAAGCCTGCCATTTGTGACAATATGAATGGACCTGAGGGTACTGAGCTGAGTGAAATAAGGCAGAGAAGGACAAATAGTGCATGGCATCACTTATAAGAGGAATCTAAAGAAAAAAAATCCAAAGTCATAGAAATGGAGAGTAGAAAAGTGGTTGCCACAGGCTGAGGTTGAGGTTGGTAAAAGGGCACAAACTTTCAGCTATGAGATGAGTAAGGTCTGAGGACCGAATGAAAACATGGTGACTCTAGCGGATAACACTGCGTTGCATAATTGGAATTTGCTAAGAGAATAGGATTTCAGTGTTTCCACACACACAAAGGGTGAGGTGATGGATGTGTTAATTAACCAGACAGGGGAAATCCTTTCAAAATGTGTATTTATATCAAATCACCACATTGTACACTTTAAATATAGTGTACTTTTATTTGTCAACTATACCCCCAATAAAACTGAAATATACAGAAAAAGAAAAGAAAAAGCACAGGCCATTGCTTTACATACAATAAACTCATTAGAAATTTAAAAACAAACGGAAAATAAACACGAAACATAAAACACATAAATTACATAGTGTATTAGCAGCCAATAAATACGATGGAAAAAAGAAAGAAGTAGGGCAGAGCATAGGTGTCTGGGAGTGCCTCCGTCTGATGCAATTTGTGATATTAAGTAGAGTGATCGTGGTGGGCCTGGTGGAGAAGAGGAGATTTGAGCAAACGCTTGGGAAATCAGGACTATGTCTCTGGAATGAAGAAGTGCTTGGCCTGGCAAGTCATGTACAGGCACTGAGCCTCCCTTTCTTTGTCTGTAGTTATAAAAGCTGCTTCTCAGGATTGTGGTGAGTTTTATAGGAAATCAAATTCGTGCACGCACAAGGCTTGGCAGATAACAGGAGCCCAATATAATAAATGCATATTCCAGGGAAGCAGTGGTGGTTTTGCTTTCCGGTGCAGGGTTGCTCATGAAATCAAGAAGCATGAAAAATTAGGAGATCCCCAGGACTTCAGGGGGGAGCCTCTGAGGCACAGGCGTGTCTCACAGAAATATCCCCGTGGCCCCGTGAACCTGTATGATGCGCCAGACACTGGGGATGCCAGATTCCTTTACCAACATTACCCAAATCTGAAGACTTGACTCTGGTGTGTGACTGTGTGTGTGTGTGTGTGTGTGTGTGTGTGTGTTGCTGTTGTGATAAGAAAGTGGGTTGGATGTGTTGCCTAATAAGAGCTTTTGAGTCACAATCACCCCCTGTGCAGAGATGGCTACATGATTTGTGGGGCTTATGCAAAATAAAAAAATCTGGGGCCCCTCTTCAAAAAGAAGGGGGAAAGTACCATTAAAAGTACTAAAATATAAAGCATTTTTTTTTCTTCCACAGTTCACTCTCTCAAGTTGTCACGGTGTCTTTTATTCACTGTTCAATATCGTGGTAGGTAAATACAAAAGAAGATGGGAGATTTTAGCATGAATTTTAATATTCATCTTTATACTGTGCAGTGTTAGTTTTAAAGGCAAATATAAGAGGATGTAACTCTCAAGGAAACAGAATCACTACCTTCAAGTGCAGATATCTCTTTGTGTTCTTTGTGGCATTATTTGCAGTCTCTAAACATGGGAACAACCTAAGTGTCTATTGACGGGTGGATAAAATAACTGTGGTATGTATACACAAGGGAATACTATTCAGCCATCAAAAGGAAACCCTGCCATTTGCAACAACATGGATGGCACTGTGCTGTGGGCGAAGAAACACTTTATAGAGTGAGAGACAGAGTGGGAGGTGAGATACAGAGGGAAGATACAAAACATCACATATGTTTTGGGGGCCAAAGTGTGGGCATGTTTGATGGGTGGGGACATTATCCATCTTTCCATGCTCGCCTATTCCAACACCCCCGTGGGATCTCCCAATTTTGCTCTGGAGCTGATGCAGCCAGATAACATTAGCTAAACCATTGCTCATAAAGTGACAGCAATCAATTAAACAGCTTGGTGTACCCCTGACTGATCTGACAATAACACCCTGCCTCCTGCTTCCGTCTTCAGGAAATAGACCTGGCGAGAGGCAGCTGTGAGCTGTGAAGCCATTCGTTAAAGTTGGGAAGAAAGCTCCCTACACTTTTGGCTTCACGGCTTCTCTGACAACATGAGAATATTTACTGGAACCGCAAACCATTTTCTTTTTAAGCAATTTTTAAAATAGTGTTTTTTAGAGTAATGCGTGCACAGGGTGAAGCTTTCACACAGCACCAATAGGAACACAGGCCACAAGAAGTCTCTCTGCTGCTCTGAACCACCCGTCAGTCTCTTCATCACTCTCTCTCTTGGACAAAAGAATAGCAATCACTGCAACAACAATAACAGCGAGGACTTGCTGAGCATTTACCGAGCACCCAGTGGGGACTTGGTGTCCACATATGTCATCGCAGGGGATCTCATGACCCCAGCAGGCAGGTACCGGTGGTGGGTCTGCATCTCACGTGGAGAAATGAGGATCTCTATTCTCCAGAATCTCCTCTCCTGCACGGTCCCAGGTTTGAGCCAGCCAACTTGTGTGAGACTCAGATGGTGGGAGTGAACCCCAGCCATTATTATCTGGACAGCTTTGAGACCATGCCAAGTAGAGGGGCTGGGCAGGTTCCAGCTGCTCCTTGTGGTCACCACTCTATAGCCACCTCTTCCTGCCAACTGCAGGTCCTGCTCACCCAGGTCCAGCACCAGCCCCTGGCTGAGGACCACAGTGGTGGCTACCCATTCCTTCCCTGTGTGGTCCCACTTAGGCAGCCGGACAAACTTGGCTTCTCCGATTTCCCTGCGAGCTCTAGCTTGTGCACTGATCCCGATGCTTCAGGAAGGCTGGTGAGTGCCATTCCTTCTGGTCCAACT